>NC_066619.1:38271891-38872275 GCF_025201925.1 Gopherus flavomarginatus | reverse complement strand
TTCACTTTCAGCTTAAATCCCAAGTGTTGTAGCAGTGTTGCTGTTTGCATTATAAACAAGCAAGTACCTGTAGCAATATACTCCCTTAGTATTTCTGTATAATTTGTATTTTGCACAAACAATTTTGAAAAGAAGGTAGGTCTTTAGGAGTACTTCAGTTCATTTTTGGTGACCTTCCAGAGAAGGCTTTGTTTAATTTGTGGTTTTAGTACTACTAGATAATTTAAGCTATTTGTCAGAAGAACATCTCTTTAAAAATGCTTCATGGATGGATAGATTCCCTGTGGACATACTGGCTCGTATGATGGATGTTTCTAATTTTTTTTTTAAATTTATAAAATCAGAAAATAGGACACATGTTTATAGTTCCTATATAGAAATGGATATCATACCATATTGTATTAAAGGGATATAGTTAAATAGCGTTGTCTCAAAATTTAGATTGTGTAGAAGAGTTTTTACAAAATGTACTGGAGTGCAATTTAAAAACTTGGTCGTGATTTTTTAAACCCACTCAGTGAAAACATTTTTAAAGTTTCCTCTCTACAAAATACTGAAAGTCATGCACAACTGCATTGTGCTAGAACATGAGAACAAGAAAGTGAATTTATTAAAATCAAAATGAAACAGACCAGTGTAGTTTTAATATCCAAATTGAGGGAAATGAAAAATTAAAAACAACTTCCCCCAGCCCCCAAAAAGAAAGCTTAAATGGCAAAGAAAATTGAGTGTTTCAAAATGCAGTGCGTTTATAAAATGTTACTGTTATTTGTATTAATTATATTTATTACAGCAGTGTCTAAGACCAAAACAAGAATGGGGCCCCATTGTGCTAGACCCTTTACAAAGAGTAGCAGACTGTCCCTGCCACAAATCTAAACAGAAAAGACAGACACTGGGTGGGGAAAGGGGTAGAACACACAAGCAAGTGAACAATGTGATAGTGAAAATGTCATGTTAGTTCCATGTATTTTTGGGGGGTGGGGGGAGGAGGGAGACTAAGGGAGGCTTGAGGGAGTTGTTTAGGAGAGGATCAGCTAAAAGGAGAACACAGAAAAGGAAATATTGTTTATTAACATAATTTTAATGCAGTGTCTCTTTATAATTACCACTGCAATCCTTTAAGAATAATTCATCAAATACACTATTTTTTTCAAGAAACCCAACAATATTTCATTACATAGAACAGTACATCAGAATCATTGTCATCTCTTCTTAAATGGAGAATTAGCCCCTGTATTTTAAAATTTGAAGGTCATCTTGAATTCATGTACACAGGAAGGCTAAAGGAGGCAGTGTAATTTAGTAGTTAGTTGGGAACTAGAAGTCTGGTGACCTGGGATCTTTTCCTGACTTTGCTACTTGCTCATTGTGTGGCCTTGGACATGTTAATTAACCTATCTGTACCCGAATGTGGTCGTGTAAAAATATGGATAGAAATACAGCAATTACTAACCTCTGTTACAGTGTTCAGAGATAATTGAATGAAAGGCATGATATGTAAGTGTAAAATATTACTGAGATGAACTTCACCATGTGGTATTTTTATCTCCAGTTTTTCTATTTGAAATTTTTGACTTCAGAAAGGTGCATGATGGAGCTGATGATGTAGTAAGTAAACACTGGGATACATCTTACATATACAACATTTCAATTGAGGCTAGTTGCCATGTCTGTACATAGTATTTATGCAGCCGTGTAAACCACAGTCTAAAGGGCTACAGATATTTGTACGATTATTGTAGTATAAAAGAGGTCTGATTTGTTTTGCAATTTTATTACAAACCTCTCTTCTAAATCTACTCTATTTACTAGTCAATCATATTGAAAGCAAATAGAGGAATGTGAAATAAATACAGGTTTTTTGCAAATAACTGGAATACCTGCTCCATTGGGTGAGTTACATGATTTTATATTAGTAATAGGAAAACCATTTGACTCAGATTATTCATCTGCTAGTCACTGTTCCAAAACTTTGTGTTCTGGACTCTTGTTCTCACAGACCCAGTAATTTATCTTCTGTTAGACTCCAGAATCAGCCTTTTTTACAGTAAGAGATTTCTGGACAGGGTGTTGCCCAGGTGTTTAGAGCTCTGGGTCATTTCAGGCCAGATTTCCTTTTATACTCCGAGGGCTAAATGGCCAAAAAGTACACGGTGCAATTTATGTGTGTGCATATTGTCGTCATTTCAGGGTAACTGTACCTGGATTCCCCCTCAGTGGTCCACCAAGGACACCCACTATTACTTTAAGTTTCTGACTCCCAGATGTCACCTCTCCTGGGAAGAGACCAGCATCTCGCTCCCTCCTGACTGGAGATTTTAATGCTGCACATCATACACCATAATGCTGCACATCAGACACTACAATGCTCCCTGTCATACCATAATATCCCCAGCAAGCCAGACTGCCTAAAAATGCCACAGTCCCTGCTTTGTTTTCCCTCCAAGGGCTATGTCTATTGCCCAAAGTTTTAAGTTCCCACACGGATCCCAGTAAGTGAGCATATTCATTCTTAAGGTAAGAGCATTACTGTGAAAACATATAAAAATACATTTCTACACATGTTCTAAAAAGTCTACTAGAAGTCACTCCCAACTCCAGCCTAGGACTGGATTTTCCCTGTGATTACAAGTTAACATCTGTCTTAGAACCAGAACAAAAGCTGAGCACATCAGCCATTTATTTATACAGCTCAGGCCTTTGACCTTGGCCTTCTGTGTTAAGTAATCAGCAGATGATGACCACCTCCTCAGGACATAGCTTCGAAAAGTGTTTTGTATAACAGAGATGAGGAATTTGCATTAACATCTTCCTAAGGATTCCCCAGGAGTTCCAACTTAACACTTATGGTCTCCAAAGTCCATAGCTATCTGACACATTTTCAATATAGTCTTTTGAACTTGCAGGTCTCACATCTGTCCTATATACCCCCCACGCCCCCACTCGCCAAGGGGTTATGTAAAATCCTGGTTACATAAAACTTAATACAATAATGTCTTTGAAGGATATTGCAGGAAACTGCCCTGTCACACTGTGTCTGCACAAAGGTGATGCAAAGCTCACGTTTACACTCCTATGAGCCAAGGGCTAGTCTTCCAATGTAAAACAGAGTAACCTATGAGCTCAAGGAACTAGAATAGCAGCCATGGATCACTGCAGCATGAGGTTATCAGGTGACACGTCTTTCTTCTAGCAACAGATCATACATTCGTAACAGGGAGAAGGGTGGTGTAGTTACTTACATACCAGTGGAGGATCCTCCTGACATTGGAATGCTCCCCCTAAAGCTAGATATACTGGCTTCGCTGCCACACTCTGCTGGTGGAGTGGTGTACAGGAGCTGTATTTGCACTAAAGAATCCAGCCTAGAATCTTTAGGGAGGCACAGAATAGCTACTTCCCTATCTTCCATCTCAGGCTTATAACTCCCATCATGTCTTTTGGGACCTAGAGGCTATCTTATCCAGGAAGAGAAGGAATGAGTTCCATTCTACTGTTGTCACTAGTGAACTAGTGGCATGAGATACCTCATCACACTCTTCTGACGTAGCTAGTGAGACCCAAGTTTTTTGTGGCTACAGCTCTAGATTATGGAAAAAATCATCATCACTTCACAAATCTTGGCAAAAAACTGATTGATAGCTCTAACAGAATGCAACATTCTTTTCATCCCAAGTCACATCTTTGATCTTTTGCTCAGTTTGAAACTTCTCTTTTGATCAAATATCAGAGAGGTAGTCATGTTAGTCTGTATCCACAAAAACAACGAGTCCGGTGGCATTTTAAAGACGTACAGATTTATTTGGGCATAAGCTTTCATGGGTAAAAAACCCCACTTCTTCAGATGCATGGAGTGAAAATTACAGCTGCAGGCATAAGTTCTTTTGATCAATTATTCACCTTATTTATGCCCTAAGAACCTCCATGCAACCCAAGACAAGTAAGGGCTATGGTATTTTCAAACTTGACATACCAACAAAACAGCTTTTCAGAATAATAACAAAAACAGCAATAATGTTTAGATTTGTCATTTACTTGTCTGGCAGCTGTTTATTGCTTTGTTTACTACTAAATTCTAAGTGTTATTGGCACCTAGATATTGTAATGATTGGGGTACTCTGAATCCCTGAAAGATACAAATACTTTTCTGAACTTAATAAACATTGTTGGACTAATGTCCATTATGAATTGTCCATAAAGTAATTTAAACAAATAATTCATATATATTTCAAAATTGCATTTATATAAGAGACTATAGCATCGTACTTTTAATTTTAATTTTCCTTCCAGTGATTGCTTCAGTTTTACGTCTTCAGATTACTTAGTTATGTGATTTAAAATGCTCTGTAATTACAAAGAGCCAAGTTTTATGCTGTATGAAATTGTAAGAATAAATATTGACTTTTAAAATGAGGGTATTTATATTTGCAAAATATGTTTATTTGAGGAACATTCATTTCATTGCATGTGGGTGTTTGGTCTCCTACTTTGTTAGATATAGGAATGTGATATTTCAGTGTCACATGTTCATCTTAATCAAATAAAAGTAAACTGGAACAATTTATATTTAACAGACATTGCCTTATTCCTTCTGACCTCTTCAAAATTTATTACAATAATTATTTAATTTATTTCATAATGGAAACTGTATTCTCTAGTAATTCTTCAACCCTAATAGAAACAGAACAATTTAAAATAGGTTTCAGTATAGTCATGTTTAAATGTTATTTGAGCTATCTGTTCAAGGAATAGCTGTACTTCTTATAAATAAGCTAACATGAGGCAATAGTGCCAGGTCTCTGCTGTTTTTTCACCTTTCAGCTGACCTTCCATAAGTTGGAAGGGTCAGATCTGATGGAACATCCACTCTCTGTGTACTTGTTGCCCCTCCAATTCCTACCCCATTAATCCTACTGGAATTTCCCAAGCAAGTTAATTTTGATTGTCATCAACTTAGGTAGGTTTCTTTTCTGCACCCTGAAACCTCCTTCAGGGGAGAGATCCTGGAGGCAGAAGCTGGTGGGGAAACCTGTGAGAACAAGCCTATTTCAGAGATTTTTTGCTTTGTGACAAGTGCATATATGAATGGAGAGGCAAGAAAGGGCAGATTTGAAATGTGCAGAAACACAAGACTTTTGTGCAGATGGCTTTACATCCATATGCATAGGCCAGGATGTACAGATTCTGAGACTAAACCTCCTGGTTCTGGGATCTGGGAAAGGTGTAAGGAAAGGATAGCAGACAAACCTCATTCTTTACAACCTAAAGAACAATGTCTACAGATCCACTGCAATGGGTACTTTATTCTGCTTATAGTTTGGTGGCAGAACCAAACTTGTCAGTCACTGGTAGCAAGAGAATACCATGCCTTTTGAAGTTCCCTCCAGTTTTATATGCCTGGCTCAGCCAGGCCTCCTTGCTGTAGAGTTTTTTTTTCTGAGGGAAATGCTATACTTTAATTTTTAAGTTATGACTAACAGTGGCTCAATAATGTCTCCATCTAATTTCTGTCTGTGTCCTAAGGCTCCACTTGCCTTTTCTGGGGGAGATTGTTCTCTGAGCTCTGCTTTCCCTTCTGGGTATTCTACACTACAATTAAACAGTCCTGGTTGGCCTGTGTCAGCTGACTTGGGCTCACAGGGCTCAGGCTAAATGGCTCTTTAATTGCAGTGTAAATGTTCAGGCTCAGCGTGGAGCACAGGATCTGGAACCCTCCTGCCTCATGGGTTCCCAGAGCCCAGGCTCCAGCCCAAGCCAGAATGTCTACACCACAATTAAATGGCCCCTTAGCCCTAGCCCCATGAGCCTGAGTCAGCTGACACTAGCTAGCTGCAGGTTCTTAACTGCAGCATAGATATGCCCTCAGGCATTTTCAGTGGCTTGTGCTCCCTCAGACTGAAGGGAAAGAGCTAAGCTGAGAAAAGCCAGAGGAAAAAGGAAGTCTTTGTCCCCTTCCCCACCCTTGAGTGTTTTGTTGGGGAGCTCAGCCTTCGATTAGGGCAGAGGAAGTCCTTCCTCCTCCAGCCTAGACCAGGCATGGTTGCACTGGCCTTCCTTTCTGGGCAGGAAAAGAGGCAGGCAGGATTGGAATAACTGGCTCTGGGGGCAAACATCTCCATTAGGCAACTGTTGCTGGAAGGAAGATTGTGCCTAGATCCCACACCAGTAGCCACATCTCTTACGGTGTAATTCAGCCACCTACTCTGGTTGAGTCTCGGAAAGAGGGCACAACAAACAGGGTAGACATTGCCTATGCTGGAGATGTAGAATAAGGGGCCTTTGGATTCAGTCCCTCCTGCGTCACCATCTATATAACAGGCCTCCTAGAGGATCCCTACCCCAGTCCTAACCTGTGGGGAAACATAGGTTTATCTGAGCCATATGGACCTCATACAATGCAACTGGATAGAGCCTCTGGGAAACCCATGCTTGTACCCCAGGTTAGTAGCTTCTCTGAGAGAGACAGAAGCTGGATTAAGGAGAGTGGAATCTGCACCCAGAACTATACTATCTCATTGAAAGTCAGTTAAATGAGCTGGCAATTGATCTCCTTGCACCTGTAAACAGCAATAAAGTACCCTGTGAACTCTCCATATGTCAGGACTTAGAATACAAAGTTTGAATTATCTCTTGCACAGTAGGGCAAGGTCTTTGCCATATTCCTTCTCACCTCTTCCATTGTTTCCTCGGGGCATACAAAAGTTAGCAGGGAGAGAATACCAGTGAGATACTGTTTGTTTTGGGATGAAGAGGCTGTGGTCCTCAGGCCGGATTAACCTAGGATTGGACTTTCCTATGTCAGTGTCTCACAGAAGAAATATGTTGTTGCAGAAACCCATCCTCCATACAGCAACAGACGTGTTAAAAATGGATACTTGGATCAAGTGATTATTGCTCTCATGGATCCTAGAAAGAACTTAATGAATACCTGGCTGAAGCAAAATCCATGGTTCTTCTTCGAGTGCTTGCTCATATTCATTCCAGTTAGGTGTGCACGTGCCGCGTGCACGTTCGTCGGAAGATTTTTACCCTAGCAACAGTTGGTGGTTCGGTTAGGCGCCCCCTGGAGTGGTGCCGCTATGGCGCCGGATATATACCCCTGCCGACCCGACCGTCCCTCAGTTCCTTCTTACCGCCTGTGTCGGTCGTTGGAACAGTGGAGCGCGGCTTAGCTGATCTCCACCTCCCTAGCTATTCGATCGTTTCTAATCGTTATTGTGTATATAGTTCAATTTTCTATAGTTCTAGTTAGTTTTATTAGTCCTTTTAAGTAGTTCTTGTATATAGTTAAGACAGATCGGGGATTAGCCCCTTCCCCTCACCTGGTACCGGGGCCATGCCAATTTATCGGGCTTCAAACCGTGCTCGGCCTGTCATAGGCTGATGCCCACAGGAGACCCTCACGACTCCTGCCTCAAGTGCTTGGACGAATCCCATCTCGCAGACAAGTGCTGCATCTGCAAGGCCTTCAAGCCCCAGTCGAAAAAGGAGCGGGACTTTCATCTCAAGCCGCTCCTGATGGAGGCAGCTCTCACTCCTCCACCTTCGGCACCGACCACTGCACCGGGGTGAACTGCCTCTTCCACACCAGAGCGCACGGGCACCGCGAAGGCCCCTGGGCACCAGCCATCACTGGCCAAGGATCTTGCCCGGCACCGCTCTCTCTCCCCAAGGATCAAGAAGCACAAGACTCCTGCGGCTCCACAGTCAGAGTGCCCACCTAAGTCGGACCGCCTGGCACCGTCAACTGCCGCGACACCATCATCTTCTGCGCCGTTGATTCTAGTCTCGCAAGAGCCATCGAGTCCGGTGCCCACCAGCTCCCCGGCGCACGCCATGGTTGAGCTTATCGTGCCCTCCATGCCGGAGACATTCTCTATGGCAAGGGAGTTGATTGCCCTGACGGAGCCTGAGCTGCCTCAACCCCTGGCACCGCCGGTGCGGGTTGTGCAATCGGTAGACAAGCCTGCCCTGCTGAGACCATCCTCACCCGGTACCGCTGAACGACGCTGGTCATGATCGAGGTCCCGCAGACATTCTCGGTCCTGACGCCGCTCGCAGTCCCGGTACCGCTCTCCATCTAGGTACCGGTCGTACTCGTGGCACCGTTCGAGATCCCGATCGCCGACCCGATACTCTCAGCACCCATCCAGGTCCCGGCACCGCTCACGGCACCATACCTCACGCAGCTGATCTCGATGTCGGGATTGAAGGCATCGGTCATCCTCCCGGCACCGTGCCGGACGCAGGTCCCGGTCTCATTCTTGGTACTGGTATGACTCCCGGTACCGTTCTCCGGTGCCGCGTGGAGATGGATTGACCAGACACAGAGACCCTCCCCAAGTGGTTTCAGCTCCTCTGTGGCCATCTCGGCATGCATCTGTATCATCCCATGCAGACAGTGCTTCCTATGGTGATTCAGATACACACAGCCAGGTCGTCCAAGGGACCCACGGCCCGGACCAGGGACCTCATCAGTTGTCCTTTTGGACGCCTTGGGCATATCACCAAGCCCAAGGCGAACCAGCTGTGCCATTATGCTCCATTCCTTCAGAGCACCGTGTGACAGAGGCCACTGTCAGCCGACCTCCCCCTGCTGGTATGGAGGAAGCTCCCATCCACGCACCGGACCCACAGGTTCCTCCGGCCCCCGATGTCCCTCATGATCAGGAGTCCATTCAGGACCCACTCTTCCCGGGACTTTCATCTTCCTCTTCCCTGGATGAAGCGGTAGCAGGGACATCATCATTGGACCCACCTCCAACTGACCTCAGGTCACACCAGGACCTCCTGCGGTGTGTCACCCAGAATATCAGCTTGCCGATAGAGGAGGTTCCAGAGGTTGAGGACCTGGTGGCCTTACCGTTCATTCATTTGATCCAAACTAAGGCAGATACCATCTGGCAATCTCTGGCATCTATCCCGCCCACAGCGAGAGGGGTTGAACGGAAATACATGGTACCCTCCAAGGGGTACGAGTACTTATGTGTGCACCCTCCTCCCTGCTCATTGGTTGTACAGTCCGTCAATGAACAGAAGCGTCATGGCCAGCAAGCCCCTGCCCCAAAATCAAAGGAGACTAGGCGAATGGATTTGTTGGGTCATAAAATCTATTCAGCGGGAGGCCTCCAACTCAGGGTAGCAAATCAACAAGCCCTGCTTAGTAGGTACAATTACAATACCTGGGAGGCGGTAGGGAAATTCACAGAGCTGGTCCCGCAAGACTCCCGCTAGGAATTTATGGCACTATTGGAGGAAGGAAAGAAAGTGGCACGGACCTCTCTACAGGCCTCGCTAGACACCGCTGATTTGGCAGCTAGAACGATCGCCTCTGGACTCGCCATGCAACGTATATCATGGCTTCAGGTGTCAGGTCTGCCACCTGAACTTCAACACACTATACCAGACTTACCATTCGATGGCCAGGGCCTGTTCTCACAGAAGACTGACCCTAGGCTACAGAGTATGAAAGACAATCAAGTGATTATGCGTTCACTTGGAATGCATACGCCACAGACTCAAAGAAGGTCCTTCCGCACCCATCCTCAGCGCCCTTAGCCCCCTGCCTAGGCCAAGACAAGAATTTGCCAGAAGGCGAGGTCGTACCAACCGCAGGTGTCACTCTGGACCTCAAGGGGGTAACAATATCGGTCCCACCAAGCCAACGACGGGACCCAAATCAAACTTTTGAGGCTGCACCCGAGAGCAGTGTACCAATTGTCTCCCAAGATCCTTTTCTGTTTTACAACCGTCTTTCCTCGTTCCTCCCTGCGTGATCCCAATTAACCTCGGATTGTTGGGTCCTACGCACGGTGGAGTTGGGATACCACCTCCAGTTTTTCATCCCCTCCCTTCAGACCCCCCTCCTCATCCCTCTTCAGGGACCCCTCTCACAAGCAATTCTTCCTGCAAGAGGTACAGAAGCTCCTTACAATGGGAGCTATAGAGGAGGTACCGAAGGAATTAAGAGGCAAGGGGTTTTATTCCCGATATTTCCTAATCCTCAAAGTGAAAGGAGGCCTCAGGCCTATCCTAGACCTGCGAGGACTGAACAAGTTCATGAAAAAGTTCAAGTTCCGCATGGTATCCCTTCCTTGGATCCCGGAGATTGGTATGCCGCTCTCGATATGAAGGACGCGTATTTCCACATTGCAGTTTACCCTCCGCACAGACGGTATCTACAGTTTGTGGTGAACCATCAACACTTTCAGTTTACAGTCCTTCCATTTGGCCTCTCTACAGCCCCTCGGGTATTCACGAAGTGCATGGCGGTAGTCGCCGCCTCCCTCCACCGTCGTCGGATACATGTCTTCCTATACCTCGGTGACTGGCTCATTTGAGGGACCTCAGAGGACCAAGTCACCAGTCATGTGGGCATCGTCAAGGACCTATTCATGCGACTAGGCCTGATGATCAATCTGGAGAAATCTGCTCTAGTGCCTACACAAGGAATAGAGTTCATCGGGGCCATTCTGGACTCCAATCTTGCAATGGCCAGTTTACCACTACCCCGTTTTCAGGCAATAGTATCACTTATACAAAGACTTCAAAACTTCCCGATAACCTCGGCTCGCACTTGCCTCGGCCTCCTCAGTCACATGGCTGTATGCACATTTGTGACAAAGCATGCCAGATTGCGCATGTGCCCCCTTCAAACTTGACTCGCCTCAGCCTACTGCCCAGGCAGGGACGCCATAGACATGGTGGTCACCATTCCTCCGAACATCCTAGGCTCCCTCGACTGGCGGCTGATGCCATCCCTGGTGTGCGCAGATCTACTGTTCCATCCACCACAGCCCTCTACGTCCCTGACAACGGACGCATCATCTCTCGGCTCGGGTGCTCACCTAGGACACCTTCGCACTCAAGGCCTTTGGTCGCCTCGGGAGTTGGTGTTACACATAAATGTCTGAGAACTGAGAGCAGTCCACCTGGCGTGCCAGACGTTCCAGCACCATCTATGGGGTCGTTGTGTCTCAGTGTTTACAGACAACACAATGGCCATGTATTACATAAACAAGCAGAGAGGGACACGATCCTCCCACCTTTGTCACAAAGCGATACAATTATGGGACTTCTGCATAGCCCACTCAATAGACCTGGTAGCGTCCTTTCTCCCGGGAGCCCGGAACACTCTGGCAGATCAACTGAGCAGATCCTTCTTCTCTCACGAATGGTCGATCCGTCCGGACATTCTCCATTCTGTCTTCCGGAAGTGGGGGTTTCCCCACATAGATCTCTTTGCTTCCCGAGAGAACAGGAAATGCCAGGTGTTCTGCTCCCTGCAAGGTTGCTCCCCGGGCTCCCTTTCAGATGCATTCCTAATTCCGTGGAAAGGACACCTCTTTTATGCCTTCCCTCCGTTTCCACTTGTCCACAGAGTCCTACTCAAGCTCCGCAGGGACAGAGCCCACCTAATCCTGATCGCTCCAGCATGGCCGAGACAGCATTGGTACACCCTGTTGCTCGACCTCTCGGTGGCAGATCCGATCGCCCTGCCACTCTGGCCGGACCTCATAACACAGGGACTCTGGCAGGCTTCACCACCTGGACCTGAAATCCCTTCACCTGACAGCATGGCTGCTGTCTGGTTGGGCCAGTCTGAATTGCATTGTTCCGCACCAGTACAACAGGTGCTGTTGGGAAGCAGAAAGCCTTCCACGTGGATGACATATCTTGCCAAGTGGAAGCGCTTCTCCCACTGGTGCGCTCAGTGTAACTTTACCCCCGGACGCGTATTTGTCCCCATTATCTTGGATTATTTATGGACCCTCAAACGGCAGGGCCTGACAGTCTCTTCTTTAAGGGTGCATCTTGCAGCTATTTCCGCCTTCCACCCGGGGAAAAGTGGCAGTTCAATCTTTTCTCACCCCATGGTTTCCAGGTTCCTTAAAGGATTGGAGCGATTGTACCCTTAAGTCAAACGCCCGACCCCTACCTGGGATCTAAACCTGGTGTTAGCTAGGCTTATGGGTCCCCCCTTCGAGCCTCTAGCTACAGGCTCGCTGCTGTACCTTTCCTGGAAGACAGCCTTTCTCATCGCTATCACCTCGGCTAGATGAGTCTCGGAACTTCGAGCTTTGAAAGCGGATCCCCCATATACGGTATTCCACAAGGACAAGGTACAGCTGCGACCTCACCCGGCATTCCTCCCTAAGGTGGTGTCTGCCTTCCACGTTAATCAAGACGTCTTTCTACCGGTCTTTTTCCCGAGGCCGCACTCGTCGCGTCGGGAACAACAGTTGCATACTTTGGATGTCTGCAGGGCTCTCGCCTTTTATATCGAGAGGACCAAACCCTTCTGACGTTCGCCTCAGCTCTTTGTAGCTGTCGCAGAGTGGATGAAAGGCATGCCAGTCTCTTCCCAACAAATTTCATCTTGGGTGACATCCTGTATCCGGACATGGTATGACTTAGCTCACGTTTCGGCTATCCATCTCACCGCCCATTTTACTCAGGCTCAAGCCTCATCTGCAGCTTTCCTGGCCCATGTTCCCATCCAGGAAATATGTCGCGCTGCTACCTGGTCTTCCATCCACACCTTTGCATCGCAGTACGCGTTGGTTCAGCAGTCCAGAGACGATGCAGCCTTTGGCTCAGCGGTCTTAGATTCCGCAACGTCTCACTCCGACCCCACCGCCTAAGTAAGGCTTGAGAATCACCTAACTGGCATGGATATGAGCAAGCACTCGAAGAAGAAAAGACGGTTACTCACCTTTGTAACTGTTGTTCTTCGAGATGTGTTGCTCATATCCATTCCAAACCCGCCCTCCTTCCTCACTGTTGGAGTAGCCGGCAAGAAGGAACTGAGGGACGGTCGGGTCAGCAGGGGTATATATCCGGCGCCATAGCGGCGCCACTCCAGGGGGCGCCCAGCCGACCCACCGAGTGTTGCTAGGGTAAAAATCTTCCGACGAACGTGCACGCAGCGTGCGCACACCTAACTGGCATGGATATGAGCAACACATCTCGAAGAATAACAGTTACAAAGGTGAGTAACCATCTTTTCCGCTGCCACTTTAAACAAGTGAAAAAACATAGCCTTTAATTCCTCCAGGACGACACTGTTGTGAGTGTATGAGTGTCCAAGCCACAAGATCAAGTCTTTGTACTGTAATGTTCTCAGAATGTTCATGAGAAGGAAGTTTGTATAAGCTCTGACATTTAATGCTTCTTTAGGAGCATCTATCCTGATTCCAGCCCCATAAGGATACAAAGCATGATCTTGGAACCTCATTCTGGTCCTAAGTAATATTTTAAGTGAATCCCTGTGGTAGGTCTCGTAATATCTCCTATCCATTAAAGTAAAATTTAGGAGCACTAATAATCTCCAGCAGAAAAGTCATGTGTCCTGTAACAAGATCTGCTAGCTTGCCATGTGGCCATCAATACATACATTTACCAAATTCTACATATTGATCATAGTCTTTTGTCACAAATGGCATTGGCTAAAGACTTTTTCATGCTTCAGTGCCCAGTGGATGATCTAGGATCCTTAATATATCTCATTTGGGGAAGTCAATCTATAAAGGATTTTCCTTCTTCCCACCCTGGAGACACACTGCTGTGAAAATCTCATTGCAAAAGTTGATCTCAGCAAAATGAGTAGGAACATTTATCTATGCTTGCTTGAAAATTTTGTTTCTTTGAGTAAAAAGGGCCACATACCTGGCCAATCCTGGAGACAAATGGATCATCCAGAATAGAGTTGGAAATTGGCATCCAAAGATTTAGGTTTATTTCATTTGGGAAAATTAATCCCCACGCTCTGCAGCAGGAGAAACTGTCACACTTTTCCTTTACAGTATAGTTAACACAATGTGTAATTTAGGATAGTAGAATGGAATTATCGTGGCTATTTGTCCTGTAGTTGTTTCAACTACAGAGAACTTCATGGGTCCGTTCCCCAGCTGCCAATGACTGACAGGTCTCGTTCTGCCTCAAACTGCAAGCAGGTGAAACACCCATTTTAAAAGATTTGTTGACCTTAGAATGAAGAAAGGAAATTTTCAGGTAAACAGTTCAAATGCTCCTATTTTAAATTTCATAGAAGGATAGAATTAAATTTCATATGGAGGATAGAACTGATGAACTGATCACTGTTGCTCACTCTCAAAGATTCAACATAACTCATTTTCACTAAACCCTGAGTTTTATTCGATTTGATCCACAAGTAGAAACTATAAATCTCCATATAGTACCAACAAAATGTTCTTATAAGATTTATATCATATTTATAGGAAATTGTAAAACTAGATTGTAATGTGTACAATTCTGGAAAACTCTTTATTTTTTAAAATTCATGAAAATTTATGGAAAATATTAATTTTGGTCTGCATTTGTTTTTCAGGGAGTAAAAACCAGAAGCTTGGACATGTATAATAGTACCTGTGGGTCTTAAGCTACTTTCAATAATAATAATTAGAACTGAGCAAAAAAAATTGGCCAGTTTATTCACCAAAAAAAAAAAAAAATGCAGTTTCAGGGCAACAAAAAATATTTGGAAATTCAATCCAAATTTGCAAAAATAGTTTTAGCCAACAAAAAATTATTTTTTTTAAAGTGAAAACATTTTATTTTGAAATGTAGCTAGCTCTATTTAAATAAACAAATATAATCCCTGAAAATAAAACAAAGTGAAAAGATATTAATTTCATGTCAGACAAAACATTTTGTTTGACCCAAACCAATATTGTTTTGGTTTTTCATTTCAGTGAAGAAAAAGAAATTCCATTTCAGGTCAATCCAAAACATTTTTTTAAAACTTTTTTTGTTCAGCCACCACACTGAAAAATCATTCTCTCCGCTCTAATAATAATATTTAGTTCTGATATAGCACTTTTTATCTGTAGATTATTTAATTTCACAGCTGGTTTATGTGATTCTGTGATTATGGGATTTATCCATTTTGGGCTAAATTAAATGAATTGCTGAATGCTATCAGTATTATTGTAGTCCGTTTGAGGTGAGGATTCTCATTACTATGCAGAACCAGGCCCTTCATAATGCTTCCCTTTGTCTCTATTCTACCATTACCAATAGAATTTTTCAAAATGTTTGAGAAATTATTACAGTCAAAAAGGGATTTTTTTTAACTGTAGACTCTGATAATCAAATGAAACTGCTTATTGTAGTTTTGCTCTTCAATATGTGCACCCAATTTTTTCTTTTCTCGGTGACAAGTTCTCAAGTTCCTTTCTGTGTATGAAGTCTCCATTCCACAGACACCCAATCTCAGGTGTTGAGAGAACAATTAATGGGAGTTTTCAAAAGCTGCCAGACATTGTTTTTTATCCTCAGACTATAATTAGCCAACAGTTTGTTCTTATGTTCTACTGTGTCTGCACATAAAGTCATCAAGTGATAAACTTTATTTCACTGGTTTTATTGCCAGAGAGTTTTTGGGTAAAGTTCTGTGAAAGGTCATAGAACCCTGTCTCCACCAAGTGCAGTCTGATTATTAAACTCTGGCCTGATCTACTCATAGGCTGATGTAGCTACATTGTTAGTTGCATATTGGAAAAATCAATTTGGAATCTATACTGCAAGGATTATTTGCTTTAGTATCTTATATTGTCTATGGCCATTAGAATAAAATAGAAGCATACAGTGATTTTTTTATATGATTACAGAATTATGTTAGATTTAATGCACTGTCTAAAAGACTGTTGTATTTGAAGTGGCCACTCAAGCCTCAATCTGATAAGTCTGTGGTTTCATCATAGACTATGGAGAACAAGGCTTTTATTGTGAAAGTACATTGTCAAATAGTCCAGGAAAGTCATAGTTATGTTGGATGATGGAACTAAAAGGTTTACATTCCTTCCACAATATGAACTATTATGAAATGTGCAGGTAGAACGATTTGCTTTTGCTTTCACTTGACTGGAGTGGTATGCTGGTGTTTAAACGGTCTCTACTTCAGAATGGAACAATCAGTTTTCAATTTCATATAACTTCCTATAGGAAATGATTACTGTATTTTTAACACATGTCCATTTTCATGACATCCCACTTTAAGATGAGGAGAAAAGCTTAAAGTTGGGTATACAAAAGACAGACATCCCTTACTGAACACAGCAGTTCAATGTGGATGGAGAAATTTGGTAGTATATTTATTAATGAGACAGTAGTAGAAAAAAGGACTTTTTCTTATATGAAAAGCATTTTCTAGTAGAAGTTCTTTAAAGAAGCATTACGTGGAGCCCTGGCAAAGTGGGTGAGGTAATATCTTTCATTGGACCAACTTCTGTTGGTGAGGGTATGGCTACACTTACATTTGTACAGCGCTGAGAGTTACAGCTGTCTTCCTACAGCTGTGTAGGGAAAGCACTGCAGTGTGGCCACACTGACAGCTACCAGCGCTGCAGTGTGGCCACATTTGCAGCATTTTCAGCGCTGTTGGGAGTGGTGCATTGTGGGCAGCTATCCCACAGAGCACCTTGTCCCATTTTGGCGCTGTGGGTTGTGGGAAGGGGACGGAAGGGTGCGGGTCATTCCGCTTCCTGTCCCAACGCCTCGTGGTGCATCGCTACACATCCCAGCAGTTTGGCGCCATTGTGAGTCTCCAGTGCTATTTCTGTTAGAAATGGAGCTCGAACTACTGAGGACTTTGCTGATGAATGTTGAGTCCGACGATGATATCGATTCGCCTGACGCGCGTGACACTAAATTACTTGTGACAGTAACGGACGTGCTCAGCACCGTGGAACGCCACCTTTGGGCTTGGGAAACAAGCACTGAGTGGTGGGATTACATCGTCCTGCAAGTCTGGGATGACGAGCAGTGGCTGCAGAACTTTCGGATGAGAAAAGCCACTTTCATGGGACTGTGTGCTGAGCTCGCTCCCACCCTGCGGCGCAAGGACACGAGATTGAGAGCTGCCCTGTCAATGGAGAAGCAGGTAGCTATTGCAGTCTGGAAGATGGCAACTCCAGACAGCTACCGATTGGTCACGAACCAGTTTGGAATGGGAAAGTCGACCGTTGGAATAGTGTTGATGGAAGTTTGCAGGGCCATTAATCGCATCCTGCTAAGAAGAACTATGACTCTGGGGAACGTGCAGGACATTGTGGATGGCTTTGCACAAATGGGTTTCCCTAACTGTGGAGTGGCGATAGATGGGACGCATATTCCTATTCTGGCACCACCCCACCTGGCATCCGAGTACATTAATCGGAAGGGGTATTTCTCTGAGGTTCTCCAAGCGCTTGTGGATCATTGTGGGCATTTCACTGACATTTACACAGGATGGCCTGGAAAGGTGCATGATGCATGCATCTTTCGGAACAGTGCCCTGTTCAGGAAGCTGCAGGCAGGGACTTTTTTCCCAGACCGCAAGATCACAGTAGGGGACGTCGAAATGCCCATTGTGATCCTTGGAGATCCCGCTTACCCGTTAATGCCATGGCTCATGAAACCGTATAAGGGAAGCTTGACAGGAGCAAGGACCGGTTCAACTACAGGCTGAGCCGGTGCAGAATGACTGTGGAGTGTGCTTTCGGCTGTTTAAAGGGACGCTGGAGGTGTCTTTATGGGAAGCTAGACTTGGGGGAAAGCAGTATCCCCGCTGTTATATCCGCGTGCTGTACCCTCCATAATATTTGTGAAGGGAAGGGTGAAACATTCAGTGAGGAATGGACCTCCGAGGTTCAGCGCCTGGAGGCTGAATTTGCACAGCCAGAGAGCAGGGCAACTAGAGAGGCCCAGCACAGGGCTTCAAGGATTAGGGATGCCTTAAGGGAGCAATTTGAGGCTGAAAGCCAACAGTAATGTTTGGTGCCTTGCACGGGAGTGAAGTGCAGTGGTTACAATGACTTGCAGTGCCTGTTTTTCCCTTGGAGTACAGTATTTTTCACTTTCTGCAATAATAAAAAATGTTTTAAAAGCCAAGAAATCATTTATTCAAAATGCAGTACATAAAAGGGCAGGGAGGTAGGGTGCTGAACTGTACATTCAGAGGTTTGAATATGTCTTGCCTGGATTCAGGACCGGCGCTAGGGGTTTGAGCGCCCTAGACGGACAGCAATTTTGCCCCACCGCGCGCTGGTCCCTCGGCTCTGGTGGAGCTGCTGCAGTGGTGCCTGCGGAGGGTCCGGTGCTCCACAGCCCCGGTGGATCTGCCGCAGTCGTGCCTGCGGGAGGTCCACCGGAGCCCCGCAAGGAGCCGACTGTCCGCAGGCACCACTGCGGCAGCTCCACCAGAGCTGCCTACCGCCCCCTCCGGCAAAATGCCGCCCACCAATTATTCTGGCCCCCTAGGCCATTGCCTAGGCTGCCTAAATGGTAGCGCCGGCCCTGCCTGGATTGCTGTGCAATGCCTGCTGCACTTCAGGATTAATATGCTGCATGGTGATGGGGGTTGAGTGCATAGGGTAAGAGTCGTAGTTCTCAGAGCTGGTAGGTGAACGTACAGGTGTTGGGGGCAGCTGGTGGTAGTAAGAACCAGGATGCTGGAGAAGGGGGTTTTGAGCAAACACTGGGGCACAAGGGAGAGAGCTTTGGGGGGAGGGGTTAGCACGGTAGTGATCTGCCTGCATGGCTACGCATGACTGCATACAGTCCGTTTGGCGCGCCAGGAGGCTTATCAGCTGCTTTGTGCTTTTCTTGGTAGCCAATTCCTTTCTCCTGCTTTGTGTTTCCCTCCACTGATGCATTTTCTCTCTCCAGTCCTGCAGCCTCTTATTCTCTCTGGCGTACTGATTCATAACTGCTTTCACCAAATCTTCTTTGCTTTTCCTTGGTTTCCGCCTCAAGTTCTGTAGTCTTTCAGTAGGCTGTGATAGGGCCGGAGGATTCAAGGACACTTAAAAAAAACAGAAATAGAAACATTTAATACAGAGGCTGCCTTGTTTGTAATCACAGTGAAGGAGTTTGTAGACTATTTGTAGCATCATTTACACATAGCAAACATAGCACAGAGAGGCCACAGCAGCGAAGACATGGTGAGTAATGGGGTGAGTGTTTCTGCCGCGACTCACCTGGGAAGGGGAGCTGCTTGAGTCAGGGCTCACTGGGGTTTCTGTGCATTTGGGAAAGCAGAGAGCAGCTGTGGGGGACCTGCACTGAACATTATCCCTACATTTTCCACAGGATTTTCTACTGCCAGATATATCGCTGCTGCGGGTTACCTGGGAAGAGCGGGAGGGTCTTCTACAGCAATGTGGATTCCGCCCTGGTCCCTGTGCAGCTTACCTGTGTGCAGCAATGGTCCCCCACCCCTCACGGCACAGTGGCGCGGACGCGTTAACCTGACTGGGACAAGGACCATGGTGGCTCTCCCTATAAACTTGCGCAAGCGCATTGCGCACACTCTGGCTGAAACTTTTGAAGAGATTACCGAGGCCGATTACCGAGACGTGATAGACCAAATCAATGGGCTATTCCACATCTAGGCATGCATGCAGGCAGCCATTCCCCCCCACCTCCTCTCCCAAAACATTTCCATCCTTAAAATAAAAGCTGCTTACCGGGAACCTGCTCCTCTGCTTCTTCTTCACCAACAAGTTCCAGCTGCTGCGACTGGCTAGCTTCCTCCTGGCTTGAGAAGAGCTCCTGGCTGCATGCCTCCTGGGACTCCGGGGTGTCTTCCTCCACCCCAGTAGCCTCACTCTCGGTTTCCTCTACACCCTCCCCCTCTTCTTCCTGCTCTGAACTCTCCATCGGGGTCCTTGGATTGGCAGTGGGGTCACACCCAAGTATCGCATCCAGCTCCTTGTAAAAACGGCAGGTCATGGGGGCAGCTCCTGAGCGGTGGTTACCCTCACAGGCTTTGCAATAGGCACTCTGCTGCTCCTTTACTTTAACCCTGCGCTGCAACGCGTCCCGTTCATGGCCCCTTTGCAGCATGGACTTTGATATCTGGCCATAGGTATCATAATTTCTACGGCTGGAGCGCAGCTGTGACTGCACAGCTTCCTCACCCCAAACACTGATGAGGTCCTGCAGCTCACAAGTGTTCCATGCTGGGGCTCGTTTGGGATGTGGAGGCATGGTCAGTGATTGATTGATTGCACTCCACACCTGGCTGAGCAAACAGGAAGGGGATTTTTAAAATTCCTGGGGCATTTAAAGGGCGGGTCACCTGAGCCCAGGGCAGTGGAGTGCGAAACTATGAGCAGAGTGGCTGAAAAGGTATGCTGGGATACCTCCTAATGCCCTGGAGGCCAATAACAGTGCTTTTGGTGGCCACACTTGATGAGCAGCGCTGCATCACCAGCACTGGAATCGCTACACCCCAAGCAGACCAGGTGTACAACCAGTTCTGCAGCCAGGGAGTTGCAGCGCTGGTTGTGCTTTGCAAGTGTGGACACAGAGTGAGTTGCAGCGCTGTAACCCCATCACCAGTACTGCAACTCTCCAGTGTAGCCAAGCCCTGAGAGAGGCAAGCTTTCAAGATCACACAGAGCTCTTCTTCAGATTGTTTAGCATAAGTAGTTAATACATATTTCAAGGGACCATTCAAGGTGAAGTGACCCGTTTCCTCCCTATGAATGGAGGGGTGTTAAGAAGGTGGGGGAAAAGCAGCTGGGGGAGGGGTGTTAATGGATTTCAATCCATGATTTTTAGTGCCTAGCAAAGTTATAAATTTAAGCTCCCAGGCTCATCTTTTGAAGGTGTGGTGCAGGTTTCCTTTGACGATGAGGACTGAGAGATCAGATATCGAATCATTGCTTTGTGAAAAGGGGTCACCCACTGGTTATATGTTGTTTTTGTCTTTTATCATTTTCCTGTGTGAGTTCATTTGAGAGCCTAGTGATTGTCTAGTTCGTGGTGCTTTTTGTAAAGCATTTGTAGGTAAGCCAAAGCTTCTCAGTAGACTGTATACAGCTCATGGTATATTTATTCAATGCCCTCCATGGGATAGTTTCAGTGATAGGCACTGTATTAAGATTTTACATGTCAGGGGTCAGATCCAAATCCTATTAAAAATCTTTGAAAAGACTTCTGTTTATTTCTGTGACAGATGGACTAGACTTCAAGCATGTAGATTCATTTAAATACTTTCTATTCTTAGAAAAATCTTCTTGTACTTTTGCATATTTAAAATGTAATAGAAATATCCTCATTCATTTTCTTCTGCAATAAACATTTTACTTGCTCTTAGTTATTTTATTCCTTTAATAATTTCAAAAAGGGTAAAGGAAAGTGTTAAACTCTTTCATTATTACTCTTAATTCCCCTGACTCACTGAAACCTACCACATAACTTTCCCAAAATAATTATGTATTAAGGTAGAACCGTGCAGTATGACCTATGGATATCAAAAGTGTAACTGCCGCACACGTAGACATATCCAAGATAGCTGTGATCCACCTACTTTGAATAACAACAGCAGCATAGCCACAGTATCTTAGGCTGTTCTACCCCCTTCTTTCCCACCCACCCGCTATCCCAAATCCTGGGTATACGTCTGAGCTGCTATCCTGTGTTGCTGCAGCTTCACTACAATTATTATTCAAGCTAGTTAAATCAAAGCTAGCTGAGGTATGTCTATGTGTGCTGCAGTGTCACCTCTGATTTCAGTGTAGACATACACTTTGTGAAGCTTGATGGTTTCAGTGCATAGGAATGTTGTGAAACTTTGTGGTTATGATTCACAAGTGACCTTATTTCTTGTCTTTTGCTTTGTTTTGTTTTTAAATTAATTTAAAAATTGAAAACAAAACCCAGCAAAATCTACAGATTTGAATAGTTTCCAGGGGGAACCATTTCTTAGCCCAAGTTTATTCAGGTTTTCTTTTAGCTTGATTTGAGCTCTGGTTCTATAGTGAAAATTTAACAGAAGTCTGCAAATGTCTATTCATTCATTAGATGAAAGTGAGAAAACAACCTTATATCTTCCAAATTATATGGAATTTATATTTTGTTTACAATGCTGTTAATTAACTTCAGAAGACTAATAGGCTAGTCATAGCATCTAGATCTCTTCAATACAATGTAAATGAGATTTTTTTCTTCATTTTTACTTATTGTGTGTACAGTCTTAGATGTAGTTAGTTTTATTATTTTGACTGATTTTTATCTCAGGTTCATTCAACAATATCATAATTCTGCAGGTGTGATACAGTGCTATATAGAGGCTAGAGGTTTGCTGTGGTGGGGAGGTGTAAATGTACTATGCTTGTGTGTATGACAGGATGCAGAGATCCTGTTTGGTCATGGCCAAACTGAGCGTTAGCTCTAAGCTCACTTTCTTTCCCTCTCTTCCTTCTGACCCTGCCCCCACCCCACCGCCCCAAGGCCTAAGGAAATATGAGGTAAGGCTGGATATTACTGGACAACACTCAAGGTCTCCAGGAACAAGGAAGGAAAGTCCATATGTGTAGCTGCTTGGGAGACAGAAAAAGAGAGGATGTGTTGAGGAAAGATGGTCTCCACACTTGATCACTACAGAGCTGAGGTAACTACTAAATCAAAATACTGAGCATAGCAAGGATCATTTACTGTCAAAGTTGTACATAGTTTAGGTTAATTTGAAAATTATAATATGAAATAATTCAGAGATACAAAGAAGCAGCCTTTTTCTATATAAAAATAAATAATGTATAGTTCAGAAGCTGGAGATATTACATAAAATATGAATAACTCAGAACTTGCTGGATTCCAGTTCCTGCTCCAAAGACTATTCAGATATTTCATATGATCTGGAACAGCTTCAACAGGAGATATTGAGAGATACCTACCTCAGAACACTCCATAGGCCAGTGGTTAGGACACTTTCTTGGGAAGTATCAGAGTGCAGAATTTAAATCCCTGCTCCACATCAGACAGAGGGGAGAATTGAATCAAGATCTCCCACATCCCAGCTGAGAGTCCTAGCTTTGACCGAGCTCTGGACTTTGGGCCTGTGAAAAGTTGATGACACAGCCTGTGTCAGGATTTTACATACACAGCACATGGATTTTGGCCCTTCAGCAGCCTTCAACTACCTGAAGGGGAGTTCCAAAGAGGATGGAGCTAGGCTGTTCTCAGTTGTGGCAGATGACAGAACAAGGAGCAATAGTCTCAAGTTGCAGTGTGGGAAGTCTAGGTTGGATATTAGAAAACACTATTTCACTAGGAGGATGGTGAAGCACTGGCATAGGTTACCTAGGGAGGTGGTGGAATCTCCATCCTTAGAGGTGTTTTAGTCCCAGCTTGACAAAGCCCTGGCTGGGATGATTTAGTTGGGGTTGGTCCTGCTTTGAGCAGGGGATTGGACTAGATGACCTCCTGAGGTCTCTTCCAATGCTAATCTTCTATGATAGTGATTTTCCGGTTTCACCCACATAATTGCTATGGGGGCATTTAGTGCACTGGATGAGGTACACTACATGTTGTGATAAGCATGTGTAGGACCAATAGATCTTCAAAGATGTGTTGTGGGGGATGTTGATCATCATTGCAGTGGAGACATGTCAACAGGTTTTTCATCTTTATTCTGGCAGGGTCTGGTGCCATTTGAGTTGGTGTGTCCTGGTTTGCAAGGAGCTTGGTTCTGATGATGAGCATGGAGAGGTTAGGGGTTGTTTGAAGGCCAGAAAAGGGGATTCTGGAAAGATTGCTTTTAGAATGTGATCCCTATCTAGTCTGGGTTTTAGCTGTTTGATGACACCTCATATGGGTTCTAGCGTGGGGTGGGAGGGAGTTTTATTTGTGTATTGAAACAGGTTGTTTTGGGGTATGTGGGTGGTCCATTCCGTGATGCAATCTACTTGTCTGGTGGAATATCCTTGTTTGAAGATGGTTTTAGATGTGTTAAGGTGTATATCCTGAACTTTCTTCTCTGAACATGTTCTGTGGTATCTGAATGCCTGGCTGTAGATAACACATTTATTGGTGTTTTTGCTGTGAGTCAGTAGCACCCAAATAAAAAGAACCAAAGTCTAGAAAAATAGAAATTATTCAGCCAGGTGTGTACTCACTGCCTTTCCTGCTATATAATAATTTTCAGTGATGCAGTGATGGGAGTATATCACTGCCTGTCAACTATTTTATGTCAAATTGTATGACAATTTATTTAAATCTTGATTTTGTTTTAGAAACATCACACACATTATTTGATGCATGCAGATGTATTGTGAGGGTGTGTGTGTGTGTGTGTGTGAGAGAGAGAGAACCTATTCAGCGTCAGAATTTCACTGTACTTATGGCCTCCACAGACTTTTCAAAGAGATGCTGCCAAGGTTGAGAGGGCTGGAATGTAGTTTCCTGCTCCTTACATTTTTATTATGTATGATTTTAAAAATCCAAAGAACTTGTCCCTCAGCATGAAAATATCTGTTAGCTCTATAAAATAAGGGATAAAATATTGTTAGAATTCCTGGCTGTCAACTTATCAATAAAAATGGAGCACCTGCAGAAAAAAATAAGTGGGTGCTTAGCACTTACTGTCAGCCAGCTCTCCCCTTTGCCCCCCAAGCACCTCCGTTCCATCACTGGCCCCGCGGATCAACTCCTCCCCCTTCTGCCAGCCCACGGATCAACTCCTCCCTCTCATAAGAACATAAGAACGGCCGTACTGGGTTAGACCAAAGGTCCATCTAGCCCAGTATCTATCTACCGACAGTGGGCAATGCCAGGTGCCCCAGAGGGATTGAAGCTAACAGGCAATGATCAAGTGATCTCTCTCCTGCCATCCATCTCCATCCTCTGATGAACAGAGGCTAGGGACACCATTCTTTACCCTTCCTGGCTAATAGCCATTTATGGACCTAGCCGCCATGAATTTATCCAGTTCCCTTTTAAACATTGTTATAGTCCAAGCCTTCACAACCTTCTCAGGTAAGGAGTTCCACAAGTTGACTGTGCACTGTGCGAAGAAGAACTTCCTTTTATTTGTTTTAAACCTGCTACCTATTAATTTCATTTGGTGACCCCTAGTTCTTGTATTATGGGAATAAGTAAATAACTTTTCCTTATCCACTTTCTCAACATCACTCATGATTTTATATACCTCTATCATATCCCCCCTTAGTCTCCTCTTTTCCAAGCTGAAGAGGCCTAGCCTCTTTAATCTTTCCTCATATGGGACCCTCTCCAAACCCCTAATCATTTTAGTTGCCCTTTTCTGAACCTTTTCTAGTGCTAGAAAATCTTTTTTGAGGTGAGGAGACCACATCTGTACACAGTATTCGAGATGTGGGCGTACCATGGATTTATATAAGGGCAATAATATATTCTCAGTCTTATTCTCTATCCCCTTTTTAATGATTCCTAACATCTTGTTTGCTTTTTTGACTGCCTCTGCAAACTGCGTGGACATCTTCAGAGAACTATCCACGATGACGCCAAGATCTTTTTCCTGACTCGTAGCTAAATTAGCCCCCATCATATTGTATGTATAGTTGGGGTTATTTTTTCCAATGTGCATCACTTTACAGTTATCCACATTTAATTTCATTTGCCATTTTGTTGCCCAATCACTTAGTTTTTTGAGATCTTTTTGAAGTTCTTCACAATCTGCTTTGATCTTAACTATCTTGAGTAGTTTAGTATCATCTGCAAACTTTGCCACCTCACTGTTTACCCCTTTCTCCAGATCATTTATGAATAAATTGAATAGGATTGGTCCTAGGACTGACCCTTGAGGAACACCACTAGTTACCCCTCTCCATCCTGAGAATTTACCATTAATTCCTACCCTTTACTCCCTGTCTTTTAGCCAGTTCTCAGTCCATGAAAGGACCTTCCCTTTTATCCCATGACAGCTTAATTTACGTAAGAGCCTTTGGTGAGGGATCTTGTCAAAGGCTTTCTGGAAATCTAAGTACACTATGTCCACTGGATCCCCCTTGTCCACATGTTTGTTGACCCCTTCAAAGAACTCTAATAGATTAGTAAGACACGATTTTCCTTTACGAAAACCATGTTGACTATTGCTCAACAGTTTGTTTTTCTATGTGTCTGACAATTTTATTCTTAACTATTGTTTCAACAATCAGCTGTTCTGAGATGGCATGAGGCACTGAGCGGGAGGACCAGGGATGGGACATGCCCCCTCCCCTGAGCGGAATTGGGTGGGTGGGGGTGAGATGGGAAGAGGCGGGATGTTGGAGATTAGAGGGAAGGGGTCAGGTGGGAGTGGGTCCTGGGCTAGAGCACGGGGTCTGAACAGTTGCAGGTCCCAGAGGAAGCTGGTGCCTGTGACTGGAGTGCTGAGTTACTTGTAATTGAGGACATGTATATGGCATAAACATTTTGTACATTTCTCTGTTCTGCCTATATGTCTTGTTCTTATAAACAAGTAGAATACTGAAGTTGACAAGAATCTAGGTGTTGAGTAAGGTAGGAAGTGTTTCTAGTGTTTAGAGTATGGTACTGGGAGTCAAAACTTCAAGTTAAGTTCCCAGCTCTTCCAGAAATTGTTTTGTGATCATCGGAAATTTGTTTGACCTCATTTCTGTATTTGAACAAGTAGGATTGTAATTCCTACTTCACATGAGTATCCTAATGAATGACTGTATAGTGCTTTGAGATCTTCAGATGAAAGGCTTGATGCTCTGACTGATATCAAGGACACAACTACCTTTGACATTAATGGTGCTGGATCATGAATTATTAGTAAATGCCTAATTATTACATTAATACTATTGACAGAGCAATATTTTTCTTAATTTCAGTATCTTCTCAGCTAAGAAGAACAGAACTTTTTTCAAAATTATGCTTGATGATGATAGGGGGTGGATTTTACATTGAGGGCCAGTATGGTATGCTGGACTGAGCATTGGGTTGCTAGGCAGGATACGTAGGTTAAGTTCTAGACAAGGGGTCGGCAACCTCTGGCATGCAGCTCGCCAGGGTAAGCCCCCTGGCGGGCTGGGCCAGTTTGTTTACCTGCTAGGTCCGCAGGTTCGGCTGATCACGGCTCCCAGTGGCCGTGGTTCGCCGTCCCAGGCCAATGGGGGCAGCGGGAAGTGGCGTGGCTTGAGGAATGTGCTGGCCGCTGCTTCCCGCTGCTCCCATTGGCCTGGAACAGCAAACTGTGGCCAGTGGGAACCGCAATCAGCCGAACCTGCGGACGCGGCAGGTAAACAAACTGGCCCGGCCTGCCAGGGTGCTTACCCTGGCGAGTCACTGTCAAAGGTTCTGACCTCTGTTCTAGAGTCTACACCAGGCTATATCTCAAATGTGCTTAGACCCAAATTTTGATATGTCTGCCAGTTTTGAGGCACTCTGATTTTTTGAATGCCCAACTTGAAAAATGAGAGCCTACTTTTGAGGGGTGCTGAGCACCTACACGTTGAAGTGAAATCAATAGGGCTGCAGGTGCTCAACACTTCTGAAAATCAGCAGTTAGTGTGTCTGAAGGTGAACACTCCAAAATAGAGGTGGACCCTTGAAAAAATGTGGGTTTTAAGACTCTGGGACAGATTCTCTGATCTGTCAAATTAGTGACACAAAGCAAATTTCCTGGCTGGAGATTTCCACAGAGGAATATCTGCCCCTGGGTTATGGAAAGTCTTCACTGATGTAATACTAGCAAAGACAGCCTACAGCAGCTGCTGCTGCTCCCACACTGGTGTGAAGAGGCAGGCTGAGGGTGGGAAGAGGCAAATGAAGATAAACTGTACTATACTTGATCCTCACTTATGCTAGGAAGTTAGAATACCTTGGACATAGTGGAGAATCAGTTTCATTGTACCACAGTTGCTCAATTTGGCAAAAAGAGAGAATAATATATACCAATATCTTTAAAGTGCTTTGAGATCTACATGTTGAAAAAGCAGTGGGGGAGAGGGGGCAGAAAAGTGGTGGTATTGCTATTTGCTTTTTGAGCCACTTTGCCATGGTAATGTAATGGAAGAAGATTCTGCATAAATTGTGGATGTTTATCACATGAATAAACATTATGAACAAAATGGGTGATGAATTTTGATATGTATATAAGTTTTCCTACTCTGCTAAAGCACGTATTATTTTACTCTGTGCTTTTATTTATTCATTTATTTTTAAACAAGTCATGTGTTGAACATACAACACCCTCTTTGACTGCAAAAAGACCTTAAAACATTATTGGGTTAGGTATTGGAAAGCTATTTTATTTTTTAATGAGAATTATATTAACATTAAAGAAATTGGCTGAAATAAAATAATATGCTCCTTTACTATGCTTTATTTCCTGGCTGGAACCCCGGGCTTGAGCTTCACTTTTGATTATATTAATCTCATTATATTTGGTGACTGTTTGTTTGCTATTTGTGCACAGTTAAATATGATTTTATGATTTCTTGTTTCCTGATTTTTATTACATGATCCTTTAGGAAATGAATCCTATTTTTATAATGCTATTACTCACTCTGGAAAATGATACATTTAATGCGTATTCTAAGTAAAATATCTGGCTCCTGGGTAACTGTTGAAGCTAGATTTAATAAAATCTCAATCTAGTTGCAGAATTGAAATAATTTTTGGGGGGTTGGTGGGAGGGAGGTGGAAACAGGCCAAGGGAACTTGTAGAGTCTTGTGTGATGTCCTCACAATACAAATTAGCATTTAATTACATTTTATCCATTCTAATTAATTACACAACTTCTTTTCTATTTAGAACTGATAAAGTTACAAAATACCTTAAGACTAATAGGAAAATCATTATTTGTTATCAACTAGTTTCTGCTGAATCAAGTAATGATTAGATTTTACATAGATTTTTTAACTTGTTACAGTTAAAAATAGTTAAAATATGTTAGGTGTTTTCAACTTGGAAACGAGCCAAAAATGCTATCTTGTTTCTTTGGAAACATTCTGACTTCCAATATGCACAGCAAATTGTGTATATGAAAATAAATTGTTGAGCATATGCGTACAAATACAATAGCTGGTTTTCCAAGATACGTGAATGCAATATTGTTGGGGCACAGGTTCAAACTATAAAAAGACAATAAAATAGTTATTATCTTTTAAGCTACACCAGCACAAGAAGGATATTGACACCGATTCTATCTATCTGAAGTGCTTATTATAATTTATTTGTATTACCATAGCACCTAAGAGCTCTAGACATGGATAAGGATCCCATCGTGCTAAATACTGTACATATTCAGAACAATAGATGATCCTGCCCCAAACTGCTTACAATCTAAGTATGAGACGAGACAACAGATGGCTATAGATAGGCTGGGTAACTACAAGGAAACAATGAGATGATACTGTTCTGCATGATAGGCAGTGGTGTCAGGACACCAGCAGCCTAATCATTGTCAAGTATTTTTTAGGCAACATGGAAAAGAAAAGTTTTTAAGGAGAATAATGACTTAATTTTGAAGATGTGAGACCTCATCCCAAGTGTGAGTGGCAACATAGGAGAATGGCCCTCCTTATCACAGCAACTCATAATGTTTAATGTATTTATCCTCACAATATCCCTGTGAGGTAGGGAAATATTGTCTCCATTTTACAGATCGGTATATGACACACACAGAGACTAAGGGTATGTCTACACTGGAGCTGGGAGCATGCGTCCTAGCTCAGGTAGAGAGACTTGAGCTAGATCCACTCTAGCTAGTGCACTGAGAAAAGCAGTTTAGGAGGTGGTAGCATGGGTTAGCCACATGAGTGCAAACCTGCCCAGCCCCACTGGGTATGTACTCAGGCGGGTAGCCTGAGCTGCGTCCCATACTACCTCTGGCTGTGCTACTTTTATCATGCTGGCTCAAGCAGAGCTAGTGCAAGCCTGCTTACCCCTGCTGAGAAGCATGCTCTAAGCTGCAGTGTAACAAGTCTGTGGCAATGTTTTTATGTCTCTAAATTGCTGGACGTATTGAGAGGGGGAAAGTTCATGCAGATGTACTCTAGCTATCATGCTTCCAAAAACCTTTCAAACTCATGGTTGTGAAAATGTAGAGAGGAGTTGCAGCCATTTGAGTTTTACTTCATATGGATATAGGCTAATGGCCTCTCCTCCCTCTCACACTGACTATGCAGGGCCGCCCAGAGTGGGGGGCAAATTGCCCCAGGCCCTGGGCTCCACAGGGGCCCCCACGAGAATATAGTATTCTATAGTATGGCAACTTTTTTTTATGGAAGGGGCCCCCGAAATTGCTTTGCCCAGGCCCTCTGAATCCTCTGGGTGACCCTGTGACCATGAGCACAGATCCTCTACCAGGTCAAGAAAGATTCCAAGAACTTGTCACTGGAGCCCTTTTACATATATTCAATGGCTGAATTTCCGTTCAGCTAGACAAAGAAGAATTGATTCCCCTCACGGGGATTCCTCTCAATGGGTTGAAGTCTGGGACTCTCTTCTTGAGAAGGTGGCATTGATTAATTCCTAATTTGCCTGCAGCTTCTGTAGAGGAGTTAGTTATCCCCAAGAATCATGATGTGCTCCCCATAGCTAGGGAGCAAAGGAGACTTACAGGGCTACTTTCAGCCATGTCAAGCCCTTAGGCTATTGTTTATTTTCAATGTATATTAAAGAGCTATATATTGTGTGGATTTCTTGGGAAGGTTTAATAGATATAAAATCATATGTATTGTATTCTGGTACTGTAGTATGTGATATTTGTCTTTATTCCTCAAATGCTAAGATATTTTATCAGGAACTTTGTTAGATGATTTGCCCCAATTCTTTGACATTTTAGACAAATATGCAAATTATTTAACCTTTTGTGTATTATGTAAATTAAATATGAAAATACACTGGCTGGAGGATAGTTCCCAGGACATTGAGGAAGTGCCATATTAGTAATGGAGGAAAGTAATCACAAAATGATGTGCACTAGCTGTACCTGTATGTTCTGTTGTTCAGGGAAAAATCGTTCATGTTCACATTGCTAAGAAGGTCTGTTTATCCACTGATGCGTAGGAGGTTTATATGCTTAACAGACCCACTCATCAGTGGGAGATAAAAGCTCATACATTAATACATTTCACCAAATTATGGCAAATCCTCTCTTTATTATTTCAACAACATAATCTCTTGTAGACTGTTGCTGTTTCTTCTCTAATATTAAGGCATTAATAATCAGAGTGAGTAAATGAGTTGGATTTATCTAAGGGAAACAGAGGTATTTGTCCAGTTGTAATGAATAAAAGGTGAATGTTTCTATGATTGTTTGCAAATGATGAAAAGCGATATTTAATAGTTTTAATGATGGTTCTGGATTTTTCTTAATAATGGAAAACAGTTACTTCACAAGTACTGAATCAAAAGTATCAGCTTTCTCTAAATAACTAAAATAATTCAATAGTATAAACAAATATAAATAACATTTTGTCCCTTACTCTCCAATCTTCTATTTTATTCCTGTTTAACAAACTGGAATAAATGGTTAGGCTAGTGCTGTGCCTGGGAAGAGAGTGGGGACGAAGGAAGGGAGAGGGCGGCTGCACAATGCATAATACAATAAGCTAAAGGACAGTTTCATACTTAACTCTGGTTTCAGAGTATCAGCCATGTTCGTCCGTATCCGCAAAAAGAACAGGAGTACTTGTGGCTGTTAGTCTCTAAGGTGCCACAAGTACTCCTGTTCTTTATACTTAATTCTGTGTATCTTATATTTTGTATTAAGTCACTCTCCTTATACTATTTTGAATGTGAATTATTAACCAGGACTGGGATTTTCAGAGGAACCTATGGGAACTAAGCAACCCAGTTCTCACTGAATTTCAATTAGAGTTGGGTACCTAACTCCCATAGATTCCTTTGAAACTGCCAGCCCTAATTAATAATTCCTACAGAAAGGTACAGTAACATAGTGCCAGGAATGTGGCTTAAGAACACAAAAACTAAGTAATACCAAGTTAAGATTGAAACTCCGTCCTTAGCTTATCCTGTTGTCCCTGTGCCCTGGTATTGGAGCTCATATGGCATATAAAGTCACATTAATCAACATTTTCAAATTTTGGTGCCTAAATTTTAGGCATATAAATAAGATTTTCAGAAATGCTGAGTGCTCATGACTCTCATTGAATCAATGAGAGTTGCAACATCATCCACTTATATTTCTGTGCCTTTTTTTAGATACGTTGGGAAGACACCTACCACAGACACCTGGACACTTCTTTAAAATAATCTATAGCAAAACAGCAGCCATTTCTGCCCCTGCCCCCAAAATAGCAAGTCAGGAAAAATCTCCCCCACCTCAGTCACCACAAAATACTTCAAACCCCAGGCTTCAGTCTTCCCCCAAAACTCACAGTAAAATATAGGCCTTGCAGCGTGGCACCAGTGTGACCAAATCTGGTAACAAACGAGGAGGAGTGATTTCTTAAACTGAGGGGGTCTTGCTGAGAAGATGTTGCCAGAGCAGTCCCTTGTTTGAAGCCCCCTCAGATTTATAATCATGATTGTCATCATTGATCACAAATGTGAAAGTATTGTATGGGAAGAGAAGTCCTCTCCTAAGCAGGTAGGTCTAAGAGATTTAGATTTTAGTCATCATGGTGTAATAACGCACCCATGTTTTGGCCTTACTGTTTTAAAATCACTCAGTATAAAACACCATAAGCTTAGACATAACATGGAAAGGACAAAGTCTCATCCTTAACTCTGAATTACTTGCCCTTTATAGATTTAGGATAGACTCATAAATCAAATTTTAATATAGTTTCTGTGTACATTATTTTAGTTAATATTCTAAATAATCTGATAAAGTTCTAATTTTCATATATTCACATATAGAGGCGCAACATTTCCCTTTGATTTATTGCATGCTCTTTGACTTATAGCAGAGATTGAAATTAATGCTGGAACAATGCCCCACATCCTTATGGGGAGACCTGGAATATGGCCTAGCATATAAGAGCCCCCTCTAGCTGTCTCAGGAGTGGTGATAGTCCCATCCTTTGTTATAAGGATTTTGACTGAGAAAACAAGTAGCTCTTAGAAAGGAGGAGTTATAAAAGGCATGAGAAAATGCAGATGTTGTCAGGATTTTGACAAGAAAATGCACATCCCCACTCCAAACTGGTAAAAGAACTGGAAATAGCTCTTTACACTTTATAACATACACTGTGGTGTAAATGAACATTAAAAGACTCTGACAAAAAAGAAGGAAATCAGTTTTAACCCAATAAATGACAACAATGTCTCTGTTGTAGCCATTCTGGCATATCTGAGTTTTATTAGGAAATTGTAAATACGTGAATAATTCAGTCGATGCATATACATATCTACACATACCCCATTATGGAAATACTGTTGAAAAATATAAATCCATATTTGGCTAACAAACTACAATGAATATTCATTCCAAATAATACCCTAATCTTGCAAGGAGATCCACAGTAATTAGTAGAATCAGGGACTTTTCAAACTTGCATCTCCTGAGGAGAATATTGCTTTCTATTCAGGTTACAAATGGAAACTTGGTCTCTCACAAAACCATCACACAACTTGACAATAGTGGCTGTCTGTTCAAGAGATATGTAAGCCTGGAATAACAGGGTAGTTACAAATCATTGGTAGAACTGTGTGGCACAGCTTACACAGCATCTCCTTGCATTGTTTGTTTCTGAGCGCTAATGTTGTTTCATTTTCAGGAGTACTACATTCATCCAAAGAACTAAACAAAAAGTAGGTCAGAGTTTTTAGGTTGCTTTTTCTTATGTATTCAAAAGCACTTGTATACCTTCTGAGCTAAAATTTCAGTATATAAAATTAATTTTTGAAGTATCTAATATCTAGATATATAGGCGTGGCAGGTAGATTTCTGATCTTTATCTCATCTGTTGTTAATATTATTGAGTGTGTGCGCGCACGTGATAGAGAGAGAAATAATTATATTAATGGATGAATGAGAGAATGTAAAGAGACATTATACTATAAAATGACACTAATTGCATCTCTAGCAGTGCACATAGCTGGCCTATGTTGAGCATGAATGTTTACTGCTGTTTCCCTTGTCCTCCACATCCCTCCTTTTTGCTGTTTTTGTTAAACTCATTCTTGTGACATATCCTAAATTAGATTGCAAGCCCTTTGAGGCTAGGATTGCCTTCCTGTCTCCATATAAGAATTCTGATGAAAATTATTTGCTCAGCAGGCATAGTGAATTTAAGTGTAAGTTACACAATTAATATTATTGAGGTGAGGACTGTCTCTTACTCTTTGTGTATATGCTTCCTAGCACCATACAGCCCCAATCTTGATTTGGATTTCCAGGTGCTACTGTAACACCAAAAAACTCAACCCCCTCAGAACATTTGAAATAAAATAAACCAATTGCCATTTTATTAAAACACAACAACAACTAGTTATGGATTGAAGCCTATCCAGTTTTTTCACTGACTGTAATTTTACAGATGAAGTCTATTGCAAAGTTGTTTATTACAAACAAAAGACACATGTTAAAGTGTGTAAATAGAATTACTATTATCACAGTCTTTTGATGCATTAGTCGATCCTGCCTCCTTTTATGATGAAGCATACTAACTCTACATATGGCAACAATTGTCCCTTAGGGCTACATTTTTAGAACTGCATATGTAAAAATGCACAAATATAATTTATTCATTTAGTTGCCTCAGTTGCACATGCTAATGACGAGTTGAATGTCTAATTTATCAACTACACTTGCATTCAATGAGACTGCAGTAAGTTTATTGGTATATTGTGATTTTGAGCTCGGAGTTCTAACTCTTGGCTCTCAGAGTGCTGAGTAAATAATGGTTTGTCAGCCTTTTCCGTAGTCTCACCTGTAACCTTAAAATGTTAATGGATCACTACATGCAATTAGGATCCTTCAACATAAATAGCATATGGCCTTCCAAATTTTTCCAAGCATCTGCCAAACCAGTGATTGTTTAACTTAGACATGGCCTGCCACATATAGGTTTAAATGTGATTTTCAAACTATGCCTCTGTTTTTGGTGAAATACCTATCTGTTCACAATCTTTGTGTGTGTTGCCTGGCAACTCATCGGAGATGCAAAATTGAGTCTGTTTTAAATAATAATAATGATAATTAATAAATAAAAAGTTCAATTTGAAAATCAGCATCTATGCATTTTTCTTCTGTTCATGCCTTGTTTTTCTGTTTTACACGCTGAACTGAATCAATGGTAATTTCTTCACAGAGCATGAGAGTTAGACCAATATATTAACTAGAGCTGAGTAAACCAAAACAACTTTGACAGTTTTTGTAATAGAGCTTTTTACTGGATGTTCAGAGGCTCACACTCATAGGTTATTCTGCAAAAGTTCAGCTGTAATTTAGGTTCACTGCAATGGCCACATTATTGCCTGCTTCAGATAATTTGAGAACAAGGTAGAGGTTTGGTCAAACAGTGTCTCTTGTTTTTTTAAGGTATACAGTTCTAATAATAATATGCATTTTGGGTGGCATGGAATAATCTGAGTTGATAAACACTTTTAATGTGGAGGCTGTCAGCTCCTCCAAATTTTGTAGTTGGTCAGTATGGACCTGAAAGTAAAAATGACCAAAGAGTTAAACTAGTCTGCAGATTATACTATCATAAAAGTATAGTCTGTAATGTTTTCTCAGATGAAAGAAACCGAGCTGATTGATAGGTTTCGGTGGAGACCAGACTATGAAATTACTGTAGTGTCAATTTTTGCTAGGGATGTAGTTAGGTGTTCTGTGTGGTATTTTGAAAGGTGTAGGGAGGAGACTAGGGAACCTCTCAGGTTTTGGAGATTGGACTTCGCTGACAGGAATTCTTTCCCATTGCTTTGCTTTCTGTAAAATCTGATTAGCTGCCACGTTATTCAAATGAGATAATTTCTGTAGTTCTCTTGTGAACAGCTAGCTAGCATTCCCATTTCCAAGGAAGATAACCCCTACCAGAAGCTGTCTTCAGGATTAGATAGTCAGCCTTAGTACTACAGTAGCATTTTAGACATTATGAACAGCAGCAATACCAAGTAGTGAAATCTTTGGGATGTCCTCTTTATTTCTACATCTTGTAGAAAAATATGAAAAAACTAAATTTGTAAAACAAAATATAGCTCTTTTATACAGGCATTGTTATAGCTTTAACCAAAATAATTTTGGCAGTAAGTGCATGTATTATATCAGAAAAATGTGATTATTTTAAACTAAGTATTGAAAAATCTTTAATATAAATTGATAGTAAAACATATACAGTTTAATCTCATAGGGCTATAAAATAATAGATTGTAGTTTTTAAAATTCTAAACTCACATATGTGTTTCTGTATTAGGTAACCCATCATAAACATGACTTATATTTCCTTAAGCACTCAACTCATATGTTTCTGTAAAGGGCTGAGGGGAATTCCAAAGCAAGAATTCTGTCTCTGATTATAGTGAGTGCAAATTATAATTTGCATTTAAGGTTAATTTAAAATAATCTTTTATCCTAGCACAATTTAGAAATCTGAGTACCTAGAGATTAAGATACCTTAAAAGAGGTATCTAGAGTAATATGATATAAATAAAATATAGTTTAAATTACAGGTAATTATCTTTCATAAATGAGAAGAAGGCTGATATTATAATAACTTTTATATATGATTTGATCTCTTTATAATAATTCTCACATGTGAGTTATTCCTTTTATTAACTTGATTTAAATGGCATTCTTAAATCAATATGAATTGTAGTGTATTCGAGGCATCTTCAGTCGATTAATACTTTAGGGGTGTATTCTAATCATTTTTATATCCATTTTCATATTTTTTCTAGATTAGATTAGATTTTTATTAAATTACACGTTTGGCAAAGATAACTGACATAATATACTTAAACTCTGTAAGGTATTTGACTTGGTACTGTAAGACATTCTGATTAAAAAGTTAAAACTACAAAATCTGTGTAGCACATATTAAATGTAGAAGTGATTAAAATTTTTCTAACTGATAATCTCAAAGTAATTGTAAACAGAGAATCAACCCTTCTGGCTGTTTCTAGTGGGATCTGTGACACAGGAAAGCCAGGGAGCAGTGGGAGAGTGGTAGAGGGGAAATATATAAGCCCTAAGCTAATTAAGGCATGGTTCCCTGTAGACTAGGAAGGGTTGCTCCAGGTTAATTGGAGCACCTGTAGTCAATTAAGCCCTGTCAGGGACCAAATAAAACCATCTGCTTCAGGCAGTCAGGGAGGAGGAGGAAGGAGAGAGGACTGGAGCTTGGAGGTGTGTTGTGAGATTTGAAAGACCAGCAAACCAAAATAAGGGAGACTCCATCCCCCAGTGTCTAAGGACTGAGGGTTACCCCATCCAAAGGGGAAGAGGGTAAGAAACCCACAGGGGTTGAGAGGGACTGGGGCTTTGAGTGAGGAGCAAACCCAGACCCCTCCCTCACTTCCCTCCTCTGCCACCTTCCCGGGCCACTAGTGGGGCCCTCGGCTCCCATGAGCAGGGGCAAGAGGTGGCATCTTAACCCTCCCACCAAGAAAAGTGTGGGACCCACCATACTAACATTGGCCATCTTGTCATAGATCCCACAAAGATCTGTTATTGGCTCAAAGCTATTCATAGAAATGTAAGACTGGAAGGGAGCTCAAGAAGTCCTCAAGTCAAGTTCCCTGCACTGAGGCAGGACCAAGTAAACCTAGACTGTCCCTGGTAGATGTTCATCCAACCTGTTCTTAAAAACCTCCAATAATGGGGATTCCACAGCCTCTTCTGGAAGCCTGTTCCTGAGCTTAATTACTTTCTAACTATAAGGGAGGTTTTTTATATAGTTAGAAAGTTTTTTATAATATCTAATCTAAATCTCCCTTGCTGCAGATGGAGCGTATTACTTCTTGTCCTATCTTCAGTAGGAGAACTGATCACCTCTTTATAACAGCCCTGTGATGGGATGGACTAGGCCCAGCGGCCCCTTGCTGGAGGCCTTGTGGTCCTGCCACACCTGTCCTAGGAAAAAAGCAGTAGAGAAGTCTTCCAAGTAGCCTAGAGAATCTGCAGGAAAGCTGCCAATCTAGGGGAGGCTGTAGGCTAATATAAAAGGATCTGCAGCGCAGACTGGAGGCAGTTCCTTGCTGGAGCCAGAGGAGTGTGAATGGTGCTCCTGGCTGGCCAAAGGGAACTGCAGCACCACGGACAGCTCAATGATGGCAGGGACTCGGGGAGTGGGGGGGTTGTCTACACTTACCGGAGGATCGACACTGCAGCGATCGATGCATTGGTGGTCGATTTAGTGGATCTAGTGAAGACCTGCTAAATCAGCCACTGATCACTCTCCTGTCAACTCCTGTACTCCACCTGATCAAGAAGAGTAAGGGGAGTCAATGGGAGAGCGTCTTCCGTCGTCATCGTGTAGTGTGGACCCTGCAGTAAGTAGATCTAAACTACTCCTATTTGAGTTACCCTATTCATGTAACTCAAATTGCATAGCTTAGATCGACTTTTCCCTTTAGTGTAAGCAAGACCTGAAACAGAGCTACTAGGACAGAGCATAGAAGAGCCCTGAGGTAAGTGTGAAGCACTGGTGACGGCTGCGGCTGTGGGGAAGTGACCCAGGGAACTGAAAGCAATTTAATTTAAGGGACATGGTGGCATGTGGCTGGTATTCTTAGGGTTCCTTGGCTGGGATTAAGAGTAGTGAGCAGGCCTGGGTCCCCCCTATAAGTCACTGGAGAAGTGGCCTGCAATTGGACAGCAATAAACCCCTAAAATGGGATCTGAACTACTTAGTGGCCCAGCTGGAGATCTGGGGCCAGAAGGGCTCAGAAACAATGAAACCATTCCCTCCAGGGAGGAAGCCTTGTGGGTATGGCCCGATACCATGGCTGGGACTGTTTAAAGACTACAGACACACCCAACCAGAAGGGAGTGCTTGCAAGAAGTGGGTGCCACACCATTACAATCCCTTAACATGTTATCAGGTTCCCGCTTTTTAGTCTTCTTTTCTGAAGACTAACTATGACCAGCTTTCTCAAAAATGTTTAATATTCAGTATCATTATCAATGATCTGGAAGAAAATAAGTAAAGTTTGCAAATGACACAGCTCAATCTGGACCATGTGACAAGAGAGGGTTCCCTTGAACAACATGCATTTTGCTGAATTAAAATGTAAGATCATATATCTAGAAACCAAGCATGCAAGTCACTTTTATAAGATGGAAGATGCTGTATTTTGGAAAGCTATGACTGTGACAAGGACTTTGGGATTGTTATGTATAATCAGCAGGACTTATGCTCCCTATGAATCTGAGTTTTTCACCACTGAAAGGTGTGGAACCTTTGGAATATTTTGTTTTCAATTCCTAGAAGCATTGCTGGGCACTTAGAGCATTTTAACAGTACTACATTTTAATCATAATGGTGATCTAATGAACTCCATGTGGCCATTTCTCATAATCAGAACGATTATCAGTGTTAAGCAACTCAGTTTTTGACTTATAGGTTTACATCTGAAACCTCTCTTTAGAATGCAGATATAGACCATTGAACTGCATGAAACGATACAGCTTGGTTGTAGTTGCTACTTGCTGTAGCTTTTAACAGAAAATAAAGAGGTGAAGAAATATGAATCATTAGAAGCCAATTATTAAATTCTTAATCAAAATGAAAACACAGATATGTGTGCTTTTTCAATGTTGCTAAGAGATGGGCTAAACCTCTACTCAATAATTTTGTCTCTCTTGGAGTCCTATATTTTTTGTATATCTGAAGCAAAAGTGGTGTATCATCATTTCTCTGTGCAGGATTAATTTCCCTAAGGTTTTCATTGTAATATCTGATGACCAACCTGTGATTTTGTTGACAGAACTGGACAGGACAAATAGAGATACTTTATCATTTGCTATAGGTAAACAGAACCAAAACTGAAATATTGTACCATGAATGCCACCACATTTTCCACTGCTTTTCTCATAATTAAAAATATTTCTATATCCTACAATATCAATAGATATTATTTTTTTCTTTATTAGTAACTATCCACCCAACCTGTCTAGGAGGTTGGAACATATTGCCTGAAAGTGACTGTGTTGTTTGGTTTGCAGCCACTGCCAAACATAGAACTCTCTTTTCTAGGTATTAGAAAATGAATGAGATTGAGTTTAAGAAGTCATGTAAGAAGAGGCAGAAAAGATTTAATCTATTTTTTTTATAGGTAATTTGTGCCTCAGTCTACTGTTGGGCGCCTTTAAACACATTAGTGACCATATATACAGGAGTAGATTGATGAACTGTATTGAGAATAGGAAATACACCAACAATAGGAACACCTACACTCTCAATATTTCTATATTTGTAGCTTAAAGATTAACCTATTTTAATAACCTCAAAATATTTTTCTCGTACTTTAAGACATTTTACAGTGGAATAATAAATAACTATAATTCTCTGCTCAAGGAAGAGAATCAAACAGAAATGAGGTTTGTAACATACATCTGATATCTCCTTTATTAACGTGAAACACACGCTACTATGTTGCAAGACCGCTGCACCTTCACATGCTTTGAACATGACTGTGCTGTTCCCAAACCCTTAATATTTTTCTCATATCAGGAGATTTTAAGAAACAGTATCTGAAACTGGCAAAAGTTGGTAAAGTAAAGTAGTGATTTTGACTTGGCTCCTGGACCTATTAGTAATGAGGGTGAATACTCTTATCATTCCTAGGAGAGAGACACATTCTCCTCCTTCCTTTTTTTCTTTTTCTCTCACCCTCAAATGTTAGAGAGAGAGAAAAAAAAAAAATAGACCCTAAAAAATCTAGGGCCATATTTTCTAAAGAGGGCAGCTTTCAACAGTATCCTGCTGAAGTTTTAAAAAATGCTCAACATCCAGAAGCTCCCACTGAAAATATGATTTCATGGAACATATTTTGCAAAAGGATTCCTGCCTCTCTCTTCACGTAAATCTATTTCAAGTCAGGCAACAGGTGAATACTGGTTGTGGCACACAACTTAGCTACATAAATGTCTCTCTCCTCTTGTGGGTTTCAGGATTACTGCTCCAAGAAGCATTCATTTAAAGCAGGGGTCCCCAATGCAGTGCCTGCAGGCTCATCTTAATGCGCCTGCATCCTGGCCCCCAGGAGAGCACCCACCGAAATGCCGCCGAATTTCAGTGGCATTTCGACAGGGACACCTCTCAATGACGCCACTTGCCGTCAACAAATGACATCATCGAGAGGCGTCGCCCCCGAATTTTGGCAGCGACACCTCTCGATGATGTCACTTGTCGATGGCAAGTGGCGTCATCGAGAGGCATCGCCGCTGAAATGCCACCGAAATTCGGCGGCAATTTGGCGGGTGCTCCACCGCCGCATTGGTCCTTCATCTGGCGCCTGCCAGACAAAAAGGTTGAGGACCACTGATTTAAAGTGTCAAGAAATGTTATCTCTGCCTCCTGTCCTGAGGTGACATGTGCCCAGTCAATATGGGGATAGTTGAAATTTCCTATTATTATTAGTTTTTTTTATTTTTATAGCCCTTCTAATCTCCCTGGGCATTTCACAGTCATTATCACCATCCTGATCAAGTGGTGGCAGTATATCCCTACTGCTATATTCTTATTGTTCAAGCATGGCATTACTATCCATAAAGATTCTATGGTACAATTTGGTTCATTTAAGATTTTTACTTCATTTAACCCTATGCTTTCTTTCACATATAGTACCACTCTCCCACCAGCATGACCTATTCTGTCCTTCTGGTACATTTTGTACCTTGGTATTGATGTGTCCCATTGATTTTCCTCATTCCACCAAGTTTCTGTGATGCCTATTATATCAATATCCTCATTTAATGCGAGGCATTCATGTTCACCCATCTTAGTATTTAGACTTCTAGCATTTGTATATAAGCACTTAAATAAACTGTCACTTTTTATCTGTCTGCCATTACGTGATGTAATTGAATGGGACTCTTTTTTTCATTTGACTGTTTCTCATTAGATCCTACCCATATCATCTTCCATCCTCTCCTCCTTACTGCGATATAGACAATATACTTTAATAGATCCGCCCTGTCTGTCCAAACCGTGTTCTCCTCTGCATCTGTCGGCTTTCCCTCAGCACTTTTAAAAACTGCTTTATGACCTTTTTAATTTTACTTGCGAGGAATCCGGTTTCATTTTGGTTTACTAGGATCATGATCAGTTTGATCATCTAATACATCTCTTTACCAATCCAAGAGTGTCACTATTCTTGCCTACTTTGTCTAATATTAATTATGAAATGTAAATGATTTAGGAGGGACAAAAAAACAATAGAGGGCATGCATCTTAAATTATAAAGGCTTTGTAGTCATTTAACAGAAGGCATTAGGGAGACATTGTAATCGTGTAGAAAATAATATAGACTGAGTTTGGAGAAGTTTCAGAAAGTAAAATCATTACTGACAACTGACTAAAAGAATAATTGAAGTGACTAAGGAATGACTAAGAAAATAGGAAAAAATATGTAAAATGGCCAGAGTCGTCATAATGGTATATTTTAATTACACAGATATTTACTAGAGTACATCAAATAGTAGAAATAAAGGTGGAGGCAAATTTAGGAATCAGAAGAATTATGTTAGCAGTGAGTTAAAACATAATCCTTCATAACAAGGAAGGGAACCAAACAATTATGAACTTCATTTTGGAAATAGTTATAGAGGTAAGAAAAAAGCTTGGAGGCAAAGATTGCAAGCTCAATAAATTTAAGATTACAAAGTAACTATAATCATGTTCTTGCTGGTGTGCAGTACAGGACTAGTTATCTGTAGGCTCTGGCACCATGCAGAACAGTTGGCTGGGAAATGGTTTCCCCATCCTATGAAAATGTTTGCAATTTCAAAAGCTCTCCTGTTCCAAGTTGGGATGAAACAAAAACCTTTCAATGTGTTTCATGAAAAACCAGAGAGAGAGACAGATGCCCTACTCACTGGGCTATTCTGGGGTAGGGTATTTGCCTGGGATATGAGATGCTCTGCCTGATTGAAATGAGGGACTTGAAACTGCCTCTTCCACATCCCAGGCAAGTGCTGTAACCACTAGGCTAATGTGCAGTGGAAGTTTTCTTTCTCTGACCAGAATTCCGTCCTGGACCTGAGAAACTTTTGTTGTAAAGTTTCTTCAAAACTTGGTCCATTTCGACAAAGAGTTTCTGTTTAAATTAATCAACACTTCCCATTAAAAAACCAGTACGTCTGTTTGTCTATGAGGTGCCACAGGACTTTTTGTTGCTTTTTACAGATTCAGACTAACCCAGCTACCGCTCTGATACTTGGCAGTTCTTTGGAAAGTTCTTTATCCGCTTTACCAGGGAATAACAACTATGCTACGTATTATATTAGCAGGTATAGAATTAGATTCAGAATTGTTTTCTAAAAGTAAATTTAGAAAATTCGTTTTTTCTTGTAATGGGGAGATGGAGAAAGAACAGAGGAGTGGGGACTGGTTCAGGGATGGGCATGGCTTCCTAACTCAAAGCCAAAAACCAAAAAATGTGAAGTTTCTGTGTGAGCAGGAACAAAGAGGGTCTAGCTAGTTTGGGAGAAATCTTCCCATATATATATATGATTCTCAAAAAGAAAATATATAAAAGATTTTTCAAAGTACAAGAACTGACAAAGATGGTGGGCCTGTTGAAAATATCTGTGACTGAAAGATCTAAAAAATTATTTCTCACATGCTAGTCTCATCCAGTAGTCTGAAACTTACATTATCAGAGAGAGTGTGCAATATGCATATTATTGTGGCCTAGTTCCTCTCACAATTTTACACACATTGTCTTAGCTTTCCTAAGAAAGGCATCAGTGATCTAGCCCATATCATCTACCCCATATGTAATAGGCTGTCTACATGGATGGAGGTTGAAATTTTCACCACTTACACAACTTCCATTGAAATTGCAGCAAGTTGTTTGGCTAACTCCCATATTTGACTTTGCAGGGTCGGCCCACAACATTTTGGCACCTGAGGCAGGGAGCTCAAATGATGTCCCCATACCCCCTCGCTTGGGCCAAAACTTTGAAAGGTTTCAATTCTGCCTTCTTCCTGTTCTCTCCTCTCATGGTACTGCTCTGCTACCAGCTCAGTAAAGGAGAACTAACAACTTAAAATGCCTTCTTCAAAAATTTTAAGTGATATTAAACTTTCAAATGCCTAAACTGCAAATGTAACTTTTGTCTGCATAGTAAACACTGGTATTTTTATCTGTTTGAATAATCAAAGTGATGCTTTCCGTGTCGTCTTGGTTGCAAAGATTTGAATTGCTTCCTGAAGGTCCACAGTCTGGGACAGTTCGTGCTCTATTGAGGTGGTTGCAAGGCCAACCAGCCTCTCCTGTGACATTGTGGAGCATAGACGTGTTTTTATTAACTTCAGCTTGGAGAAGCTGCATTCTCCACCGGGAACTTTTACAGGAAGTGTTAGACATATGCGCAGAGCAACAAAAGCATTTGGAAAGAGAGTGGTCATCTTATTTGTGCACATATATTCCAGAACAGCCTTTGAAGTTGATCCTGCTGAAATGTATCTTGAAAGGGCTTTCAGTTCATCACATAAATCACTCGCATCAATATCGCACATGTCATCATGTGTCAACGCTGTCTCTAGTGCCCTGCATTGCTGGTGTAGGTCTTCTTCAGGTATAGTGAGTCATTTTGGAATATCATACAACATCCCAAATATACTGTTGTGTTCCTTGAGCTGCATGAAACATTCTTCAGCTGACTGTATTGCACAATCTAGCACCTGGTTAAAGAATTCAACTTTGAATTGTTGTTTGGGGTGTCTTATGGGATTATCCGTGCCTTGTAATCAAAATGTCGTCTTCTTTGGAGACTCTTGTACTCTTGAATGGGAGAGAAAATAGCTTCAGTGTGAAGTTTCTTGCCAATTTCTGTGCACCATTCAGAACATTTTGAAATCCCTCATCTGACCAGTAAGACTGTAGGTATGACTTTGCTTTGTCCAGTTGTTCCATTGCTCCAGATATATCAAGGTCAACACCTTGGAGTCTCTTGTTTACAACATTTATTTCAAACAGTATGTCATGCCACAACACTAAACCACACAGAAATTTGAAGTTGTGTGTTTCTGCTGATTCCATTTCCCTCTGCCACTGTTCTCCCACAAACAGTTCCTGTCATAGCATTATCCTCCAAAAAGGCAACTATGGCATCATCTATCTTCCCAATTTGGTGTTTGATAGGCTTTATTGCCTCCACTCAACTTCCCCATTGTGTGTCACTGAGTAGTTTCAGTGTCAGAAAGCATGTTCCCAGATATTGCTTCAAAATTTGCTATCGATGAGTTGATGCAGAGAAAAATACATAGATGCTTTGAATTACATTAAAAAAAAATTCAGCAGCTTCACTAGAAGCCTATGTTGTATCACTGACCACCAAGTTCAATGAATGAGAACTGCATGAGACAAAAAAAGGCTGAGGGTTTATGTCACGGAGTCCCCGGGCGATGCTCTGGAACTGCTCCCCACAAAGGCAGTCAGGACTTTGGAGAGCCTGCTCTCCCTTGGAGCAGACTGTCTTCACCTCCTGGGTCTCTCCTTGGAGCATTCAGCTTCCCACAGTGAGTCTGCCCAAGAGGGGTCCTGGGAAAGCCAGAGGGTCCTGCACGCACCCACACTTCGCTTTGCAGCCAGACTTGGCTCTTAGCCAGCCAGTAAAACAGAGGTTTAATGGATGACAGGAACGCGGTCTAAAACAGAGCTTTAGGTACAGAGAATCGGACCCCCACAACCAGGTCCATTCTGGGGCACAGCGAGGCAGACACCCATGTCTGCCCTCACTTCCCATCCTCAGCCAGCTCCCAACTCAAAACCCCCTTCAGCCCCTCCTTTCTGGCCTTTGTCTCTTTCCCAGGCCAGGAGGTCACCTGATCTTTGTTCACCCACATCTTTAGCATCCCCTTGCAGAGGGAAAGGGCCCGGGCCATTAGTTGCCACAGAGACAAAGTATTGGCCAGAAACTGAGGCACCCACACAGTGTTCAGAGGAAACATTAAGAACTGCCCACTTCATCGCAGTTTAACACTCAGATCCGTGTCTGCCCTCCTCTGTTCTTCCCTCTCATGTTGGCACCATTATCGTAGCCCTGACCTCTCATGTCAGCTGTTGCAGTTCCCATATCTTCCAGCTTTTTAAGCAGCACATTTGTCATACCAACTCCTGTAGTATCATCAATGTCAATAAATTCTAGAAAATGCTCTCTGACAGTCACCATTGCAGGGACATTTTCACTAGGTTCTGTTGTTACAAAACGCACCATTAACGTCACTTGTTCCGTATGGCTGATGTCAGGTGTGCAGTCGAGAATAACAGTAATATCTTGCTGACTTCAGATCTGCCACATTCTTCTATTTGACTTTTGTTGACAGTAACTGAATGATCTCATTTTGAATTGTTATTCCAAGGTAGTGGTGTGTGTACATTTCTTGGGTGGTGACTCTTGTTAGATGCTTGTGGAGTATAGCATCAAACTCAGCCATCAGCTCCACAATTTTAAGGAAGTTTCCATGGTTTGGCACATACAAGTCATCTGAAGTGCCACACGGTGCTAGGTTTTGGGTAGCAAGCATTCTCACAATGGCAGTGAGCCTTTTCATGACATTTTGCCAGTAAAAAGACTCTGATGCAATCTTCTCTTGATGCTGATCATCTATCTTGGCCTTTAACCATAGCCTTATCTCAAGCTCCTTCCACCTATGGAATACTCTCTAGTGATTTGCTGCCTTCTCATGGCATGCCAGATTTCTAGCCAGATTTTTCCAGTCCTTTGTTCCTTTAGAACCCAGTGTGGCTGGAACATTAGACTGGAAGAGTTTGCAACAAAAACAGTATGCAGCATTCTGGGTTTCTGAGTACATAAGCCATGCCCTCTCCACTTTGTCACTATTGGGGATTTCATGCCAATAATGTGTTGGATGGAAACTTTTATTTTCATTGTATTTGGGGAACACGAAGTTTTTCACTTGCTGTGGCCCATGCAGTACAAGGAAGTCCCTCAGGCTACAGCTCAAGGAGTCCACAGTCTTGGATCATCTAGACTTAAGGAACTAAACGCAGCAGCAGGTGTTTCTTGCGCCTCCACCACACTTTTCTCTTTTCTACACTTTTCTTCAGGAATGTGTATGGTTACATCCATCTGAGATGGAGATATGGATGCTGCAGTAGCTGCCAGGTCACCTGCACTCTGACTAACTGGAAGATCAGGCATCTCCTCACCACTCATATCCTCACTGGGGCCGGAAGGCTCACCGTGAACATTTGTGTCTATGTATTGTGGCAAGGCACCTTCTCAGTCTCCACAGCCTCTGCTGCTTTTAGCTCTAGTGAGACAGGCTTGGGTAATGCGGTCCCCCTTGGACACAGGGGAAGTCTGCTCCCCGTATCTCCACCAGTCCTATTTAGAGTATTCTTTTACTCCCTTGTGGGAAAGAGTACTGCCTCTCCTCCTGGTGAGGCTCGCTGTCTTGCTGCTTCTACACTCCTGGCAGCAGGGCTCCTTCTCTCTCTGCTCTCCTTTCTCTTTTCTCCTAGGGAACGGTTTAAAAAGGTCTCAGGCAGCCCTAAGTTGGAATCAGCTGATACCAATTAACCTCAGGTAGCTCTCCCTCAGCTGATTCTAATTGCTACCTTGGTAACCCTTTCTCAATTGAACCTGTTGACCTGTAGTTGCCTCCCAGTTGATAAGGAGGAGGGACTTTTAACCCTCTGGGACTGATTCCTACCCCTCCCTTGCAGCTGTCTGTCCTGAGTTTATCACATATTCCACCCCCTGCTCAACACTACAGGGTTGGGCTACTTGGGTCTGCAAACAGTGTACCCTTGAAAGACCATCTGTGTTGCCATGCTTGATTCTGGACCTATGTTGTACTCTGAAGTGGAAGGGTTGTAGGGACAGGAACCACCTTGTCACTCTCGCATTTTTCTCTTTGTTTTGGTGCATCCACTTCAGAGGGGCATGGTCCTTGACAAAGGTAAACCTCTGTCCGAGTAGGTAGTAGCGAAGGCTTTCTACAGCCCACTTTATGGCCAGGCATTCCTTCTCTACTACGACATATTTACGTTCCCTGGGCAGGAGTTTCCTACTGAGGAACAGGACTGGGTGTTCTTCTGCTCCAACCATTTGTGAAAGAACCGCTCCCAACCCAACCTCAGAGGCATCCGTTTGCAAGATAAACTCTCTTTCTCCCAGTCTGGAGCTATCAGCACTGGATCGGTGCAGAGGGCAGTCTGCAGATCTGCAAAAGCCTCCTCAGCCACGCTAGACCATCTTACTATGTCAGGCCACGGGCTTTGGTTAGATCTGTTAGTGGGCATGCCCTGGTGGCGAAGTGGGGGATGAACCGCCTGTAGTACCCAACCAGCCCCAGGAACGCTCTGACCTGCTTCTTCCGGACTGGTCGGGGCCAATTCTGTATTGCCTCTAACTTGTTGAGTTGGGGCTTCACCACGCCTCTCCCCAAGGTATTTGGCTTCTGCTAGCCCAATTGCGCATTTGGAGGGATTTGCAGTCAGCCCCACCTTCCTCAAAGTGTCCAGGACTGCTTCCACCTTCCCCAAGTGCGTCTCCCAATCTGGACTATGTATAATGATGTCATCAAGATAGGCAGCTGCATACTGGCCATGTGGATGCAAGTTTGTCCATGAGTCATTGGAAAGTTGCAGGAGCCCCATGTAAATCAAAAGGGAGGACAGTGTATTGATACAGTCCCTCTGGTGTTGAAAAGGCCGTCTTCTCTTTGTTGGCCTTGGCCAAGGGAATTTGCTAATATCCCTTAGTCAGGTCAAAGGTGGACAAAAATCGTGCTTTCCCCAGTCGGTCAATTAACTCATCTACCCGGGACATAGGGTACGCATCAAATTGGGACACCTCATTCAGTTTCTGGAAGTCATGGCAAAACCTCATACTGCCATCCGGTTTAGGTACTAGGACCACGGGGCTTGACCATTGGCTATGAGACTCTTCAATGACTCCTAACTTCAACATTTTCCTGACTTCTGTCTTGATCTCTTCTCTTTTCGCCTCCGGGATCCGGTATGGCTTGACATTCACCTTCACTCCAGGCTCTGTGAGGATGTGATGGTGAACCTCAGTAGTCCTGCCTGGCTTTTCTGAGAACACGTCCTGGTTGCATTTGATCATGTTGATCACCTCAGTTTGTTGGTCAGGGGTCAATTCTGGGGATATTCCCACTTGGCCAGGCGGGTTGCTCTTGGGAGGAGGTGACCCTAGAGTGACCACATGAGCTGCTCTGTCTTGCCAAGGTTTCAACAGGTTTATATGATAGATTTGTTCCAGCTTCCGGCATCCAGGATGTCGGACCTTGTAATCGACCTCTCCAATGGCTTCTATTATCTCATATGGCCCCTGCCATCTGGCCAGGAGCTTGCTCTTCACTGTGGGTACGAGCACCATTACCCAATCTCCCACCTGGAATTTTCGGATCGTTGCTTGGCGATTGTAGTATGTTTGTTGGGCCCCTTGTGCCCTCTCTATGTGTTCGCGCACTATGGGGGTGACTTGGGCTATCCAGTCTTTCATCTGCAACACATGCTCGATGAGGTTTTTCCCTGGGTTTGGCTGTTCTTCCCAACTTTCCTTGGCAATGTCCAGTATGCCGCGGGGGTGGCGACCATATAACAGTTCGAATGGGGACAACCCAGTTAAAGTCTGAGGTACTTCCCTTATAGCAAACATTAGGTACGGTAGCAGGGTGTCCCGGTTCTTCCCATCCCGGCTCACCACCTTTCGTATAATGTTCTTCAATGTTCTATTAAAACGCTCGACAAGGCCATCGGTCTGCGGATGATAGACTGATGTCCTTAGGGTCCATATGTGGAGCATTGCACATAGTTCCTTCATTAATTTCGACATAAAGGGGGTTCCTTGATCCGTCAGGATCTCTTTGGGTATTCCCATTCTAGCAAAAATTTGGATTAATTCTTTCGCTATGGTCTTGGACATAGTGTTCCGTAGGGGAGTGGCCTCGAGGTACCAGGTGGCATAATCTAGCACCACCAGTATGTGCTGATGGCCTCGGGCTGATTTTTCTAGCGGCCCTACTAGGTCCATAGCTATTCGCTCAAAGGGGACTTCGATAATCGGCGGAGGTACCAAAGGTGCCCTTAAGCATGGTCAGGGCCCATGTAATTGGCATTCCGGACAGGAGGCACAATATCGTCAGACTGCAGCATAGATTCCAGACCAAAAAAACCTGTGCAGAATTCGATCCAGGGTTTTATCTACCCCTAGATGTCCCCCGAACAGATGGCTGTGGGCTAGCTCCATCACTCCCCTCTGATGTTTCTGTGGTAGTAGGAGCTGTTCCACGACTTGCTCTTGGATACAGACTACTCTGTATAGCAGATCCTTCCTGATCATATAATATGGCCTTGGGCCCTTGGCTCTTCCTTCCACAGGGACCCCATTCACCTCAACTACTACTTTGTGAATATTATTATATACTGGATCATTGGCCTGATCCCATCTAAAATTCTCTAGTGAAGGTCCAATGTGCCCAAACTCAGGAGGTTCTATTTCCCCCTCCCCCTCGAGAGAGGTCCCTGGGGAACCGGGTCCAGCTGTTGGCTCACCAACCTCCTGCCTAGTTCCCTTGTCAGTTGGGCCATCTCTTTTCCCCTACGAGTATAGGCTTCTGGTTCTGGGTCAGGATTCTCGTTCCCCTCCTCTTATCGGCCCTCCTTTCTTGCCGAGTCTTCCTGGTCTTCCCAGGGGATGAGAAGACAAGACACGAGAAGTCATTCTTCCGCTTTACTCTGCGCTGGTTAGGCCTCAACTGGAGTATTGTGTCCAGTTCTGGGCACCGCATTTCAAGAAAGATGTGGAAAAATTGGAGAGGGTCCAGAGAAGAGCAACAAGAATGATTAAAGGTCTTGAGAACATGACCTATGAAGGAAAGCTGAAGGAATTGGGTTTGTTTAGTTTGGAAAAGAGAAGACTGAGAGGGGACATGATAGCAGTTTTCAGGTATCTAAAAGGGTGTCATCAGGAGGAGGGAGAAAACTTGTTCACCTTAGCCTCCAGTGATAGAACAAGAAGCAATGGGCTTAAACTGCAGCAAGGGAGATTTAGGTTGGACATTAGGAAAAAGTTCCTAACTGTCAGGGTAGTTAAACACTGGAATAGATTGCCTAGGGAAGTTATGGAATCTCCATCTCTGGAGATATTTAAGAGTAGGTTAGATAAATGTCTATTAGGGATGGTCTAGACAGTATTTGGTCCTGCCATGAGGGCAGGGGACTGGACTCGATGACCTCTCGAGGTCCCTTCCAGTCCTAGAGTCTATGAGTCTATGAGAATAAATCCTGGGCAAATTCATGGAAGGCCGGGGGGTTGCTAACTATCGAGGCCATCCCATTGCTCTCTGGGTAGTTATCATCTTCTGACTCCCCTCCAGGAAGTAGACTGCCAAACCCTGGGAAGTCTCAACCTATGAGGACTGGGTAGGGGAGTTTCGGGACCACCCCCACCGTCACCTTAGTGGGGTTTCCCAGGACCACTATTTTTATTGGGATGGTCGGGTAGTAATTGACATCCCCATGGACACAGGATATCCCTGTGCGCTTGGCCCGGGTTAGTTGATCATACCCGACTAGCTTTCCCGAGACCAGCATGACTGCACTTCCTGAGTCTACTAACGGGGTGGTCTTTATACCATTCATTTTAACTGGCCTAGTATATCTATGAGGGACCATCGCTACCCCTACTAGATTTATCAGGTCACATTGCTCTTCCAGATTTCCCAGGTCACATTGCATGGGCTCCTCTAGGTTTGGGCAGTGGGCAGCTATATGCCCTATCTCTCCACATGCATAACATCAGTATCCTGCTTGGGGCAGCCCCCTATTTTTTGGGCTGTGGGGTCTTACCCCCCGAGTCTCTCTCTCCCAGTCCTCAAGTCCCTCCGAGTACTCGGGCCGCTCTTCGGCCTCTTTCCTCCCCTCCATAGTTTGGCCCGGAGCCACAGCAACTCGGGCCTTTGGTACATAGACTTGCCTCCTATTCTGGCACCTCCTTTCCCCGGTGGTCCGAGAAAGTTCCTGCACAGCTAGGTGTCTCTCTACGAGGGCAACTAGCTCATCATAGGAGGAGGGATAATTTTGACTGACCCATCCTTGTATGTCCAGCGGTAGCCCTCTTATGTACCTGTCCACAACTGTGGTTTCCATGACTTCCTCCGGCCGGTGGGTCTCAGGGCGCAGCCACTTCCTGGCTAGATGGATCAGGTCAAACAGCTGGGACCTCAGGACTTTGTTGACTCGGTATTTCCACTCATGGAACTGCTGTGCCCTTATAGCTGTCGTCATGCCAGACCTCGCCAGGATCTCCGCCTTTAGCTGGGAGTAATCTGAAGCGGCTTCTGTTGTCATATCAAAATATGCTTTCTGTGCCTCCCCACACAGAAAGGGAGCCAGGATACTGGCCCACTGGTCTGGGACCAGGCCTCCCACTGGGCCGTTCTCTCAAACGCAAGGCGATATGCCTCCACGACGTCATCCATTGTCATCTTCTGTAAGTAGTGGCTTGCCCGCAGGGGCCAAGTCCCATGGGGGCCGTGCATTAGGGTGGTCAGGGCCTTTAGCTGGTTTACAACCTCATGCAGGGTGGCTCGATCCTGAGCCGCCAGGCTCATCAGTAGTTGATTTGTCTCCTGCTGTATTCGCATTACCTCCTGCTGGGCAGCTATCTGCACCCTGATAGCTTCTTGTTGGGCCGCAGTGGCCTGCACCAATGCCTTCACTACATCCTCTATTTTGTTTTTTTGTTTGTTTGTTTGTTTGTTTGGTGTTTGTATTTTGTTTTTTTAGGGGGGTTTTACCCTGCCCCGAGACGGCTTGCCACGAAGTCTCACTCACAACCCACCCCTGACACCATGTGTGGCAAGGCACCTTCTCAGTCTCCTCAGCCTCTGCTGCTTTTAGCCCTGGTGAAACAGGCTTGGGCAATGCGGTCCCCCTTGGGACACAGGGGAAGTCTGCTCCCCGTATCTCCACCAGTCCTATTTAGAGTATTTTTACTCCCTTGTGGGAGAGTACTGCATCGCTTCCTGGTGAGGCTTGCTGTCTTGCTGCTCCTACACTCCTGGCAGCAGGGCTCCTTCTCTCTCTGCTCTCCTTCCTCCTAGGGAAGGTTTTAAAAAGGTCTCAGGCAGCCCTAAGTTGGAATCAGCTGATACTAATTAACCTCAGGTAGCTCCACCTCAGCTGATTCTAATTGCTACCTTGGTAACCCTTTCTCAGTTGAACCTGTTGACCTGTAGTTGCCTGCTAGTTGATAAGGAGGAGGGCCTTTCAACCCTCTGGGACTGATTCCTACCCCTCCCTTGAAGCTGTCTGTCCTGAATTTATCACAGTATCTTCGGAGAGCTCCTTCCTGCTTAAATAGAAAAGCTTCCTTTACTTTCTTTCTTTTTCTGAATGCTGCCCCAGAGGGACATTTTCTTCTTTCACTCATGACTGCTGTTCTGTGCCAGCTATAGTGGCTCTCAACACTCAATTGAAGGGGACAAATAAGCAGGCTGGTAGCAGGGCCTGACTGAGGGAAGATATCAGCGTCTTAAGAGCTTAACTGGCTCCTACTACTTCAGTTGACTGACTGTTCTCCTCAAGTGGGTTCAGGGAAGCAGTAGGAAACAGGAAACTCCCTGAGAAGCTGGTGTTAATCAGTCCAGGCTTCTCCTCCTCTCTCTCCCTGCAGCTCCTGCTGCTTTCTGTTATTCCCTATCACCTTTTCTCCTGCCTGCCTGTTATGTCTTTTGTGCCATCCTTTCTCCAGCACAGCACTCCACCATCTCTGTGCATCTAGAGCAGAGAGACTACATATGCATCAGCAGCAGACACAATTTTCTACACTCTGAGATCTAGTGGTGCCCCCTCTCCCCCGCCTGCAGTCTGGCATCTGAGGCAACCGCCTCAGTTTGCCTCATGGTAAGGCCAGCCTTGTGACTTTGAGCATCTCAACCAAAATGTCTAGGCAAGGTAAGCCTGAATTTCTCTTCTTCCAGTCCCTGTGTGTGCAAAAGAGGTGGTATAACTTTGGCTATCAATTTGGCCTTCTAGAAGTTGTTTGCTTCACTGCAGCAGGAAGTGGTTTAGTAGCTCACACCAACAACCAGAGTCAGTGGACAATCCAAATGGCTGTGATATTGCAGAAAGCAGTCATTTTAAGGGAGTAAAGTTCCCCAGCTATGACATCACTTAAATGCTACTTCAACAGGGCTTGCATCGACACAATGAATTTTAAAACAAAAGGGAAGATTCCCAAGCACCAGTGCTTCTGCCCAGATATTCTAGCCTCCCATGATTTCAGGCTGCTCTCCAGTGCATGAAGTTCCTGTATCCTTTCAGAGTGGCCATGGATTGCATCAGCTGTTTGCCAGCCCCACATAAGACCTTCTCATTTCCAATATAATGCCTCATTAGTATGGAGGAATCAGGGACTGGAATGATTATTGACAACTTTCCAACTGGGAACAGGAAAATATGTTTCCAATGTACTTGGGTGAATATCTATATTTATCTATCTATATATTTGCAATGTGATTAAATTTTTCTTAAAAAATTGAAGTTTTAATGTAGTGGCCAAATTGGCTGTGTATGTAATGCCCTGCCTACTCTCGTACAAACTAGTTTATGTTGGTCCAAAACACATCAAAAGAAGGAAGAAATTAAAAAATCAAATGAGACTAAATTATTCAGAGAATCCACCAGAGAAAATTTTGAGGATTCATCCACACTGAACAACCTCATTCCAGTTCACTCATTCCAGTTCTTTCACCAGAGAAGAAAAAACCTTGTACCAGAAGTATAGATGAACTCTTAGTCTAACATGCAATCTTTTCTTGTTCTTTTGGATCAGGGAAGTATTTTTCTGGCTTTGCATGGTGGAAGTCTTCCTTCAACAGACCAAAGAACAATAACAACAACATGTAAAATGTGCCAGTTTAAGTGTCCTTAACCATAAGGAGAAAATTAAACATTTTCCTTTCTTCTTCACCTCACACATAAAATTTCTAAATGTCATATTTTCTAGAATTTCAGTACATTTCTTTCTTTTCTCTTCTTTCTTCCATCCTTAATATCAATGGATTTATATCCAGACAGTGCTGTAAAACTCATAATCTTAGGACCACCACCAGAGCAACATTCAGAACAGAAAATATTCCATTTCTCATTGAAGAAATAGCTTCACTCTGCCTTTTTGTGCTTCATAGTGCTCAATTTTCCTAACTTCTCGTTCCCATAATATGTTGTCACAGTCATTTTCATGTCCTGCTTCAAAGGAAATACATGGTCTATCCTTGCAGTCATTTCACATTTCTGTTCCTATATGGTTTGTCTGCACTATATTTTTTTAAAATTCAAGTTAAATGATTGCCAGTTACTTCAAGTTAGCCATCATGTTTACATGTGCTAGTGTGGCCACTCCACAAACATTTGTTCCAGGATGTCCAGACTAGCATGTACAAATATGTTAGCTAGCTTGAGCTAATTGGCAATAATTTAATATTAGTTTAAAAATTCTAGTGTAGCAACACCCATAGTATTGTCTTAACTGATGTGATTTTTTGATAGCTCAGGTGAAGAAAGTAGGCATGCACATCCATATTACCAGGATGGCCTACTGCTAAAAATGGATTTGAAGCAAACTATGCTTTATGCAGTCCACTAAATGTGTCATAAACTATTAATAATGAACCACACACCACCAACCCCTCTCCCCACCAAAACCTTTATTCTTTGGTATAATTTCTGGTCTTAAAAATTTTGGAGTTCTGTTTTAATATACCTCAAACTGAAAATTCTCACATTATTCTAACCAGTTGTTAATCTTTCTTTTATAATGTTAGGATCATTTTAATCTCCTTTCATTGTCTGCAGTTCATAGTCATACTGGCATTGAGCGCTTACAAATTCAGTAGACAATTCAGCACTACTAGAACTTTCAATTTGCTGCCGGGACCCCTAAGGGGAGAGTGCCCAGGGGTGGCAGGTGGGGCCAAGGGAGGGACCTAGGCCCAAAACTGCTGGAGCCCCGGGGGCCACATTGGGGAGGCTTGCAGGCTGCAGACGGCCCACAGGCTGGGAGTTTGAGACCCCTAATTTAAATGAAGCAAGCACAGAAACAGTTTTTTTCAAGCAGTGTCCCTATGGGTGCCCCATTGTAGATGTGCTTGAATCCCTGCTCTGCCCATTGGAAAACTTTGATAGAAGTATCTGTTAGGCCCACATGTGCATTGTCTCTCCTCGTGCCCACCACAAGGCTAAGCAGCACGTGTGGGCTAACTCCCCTTGCCACCTCAGTTCCATCTCAATCGCTGTTGGTTAGGGACAAAACAGTTCGCAGTCCACTTGCAACAGAGGTGGCAGGTTTGTATCATTTTTGGTGGTGCCCAGAATGGGTCCAATTCCAGCCCCCCACCCCCCCAACACACACACTTGCCCAAGGCTCTGGGAGAGAGTTTGGATGTGGGAGGAGTGCAGACTCTGGGAGGGATTTTGGGTGCAGGAGCAGGTGCGGGGTGTAGCCTGGAGGGAGTTTGGGTGCAGGAGAGGGTGCAGGCTCTGGGAGGGAGTTTGGGTGCAGGAGCGGGGGGTAGCCTGGAGGGAGTTTGGGTGCAGGAGAGGGTGCAGGCTCTGAGAGGGAGTTTGGATGTGGGAGGGGGTGCGGGGAGCAGGCTCTGGGATAGAGTTTGGATGCAGGAGAGGGTGTGGAGAGCAGGCTCTTGGAGGAAGTTTGGGTGAAGGAGAGGGTGCGGGGTGAAAGCTCTGGTAGGGAATTTGGGCGTGGGAGAGGGTGAGGGGTGCAGTACTTACCTCAGGCAGCTCCCCAAAGTGACCCACACACCCTGCTGGCAGCAGCTCTTAGGCAGTAGAATAGGGGAGTGTCTGTACACCTCTGGCCACAGGCACCATCCCCGCAACTCCCATTCACTGCAGTTCCAATGGGAGCTGCGGAGTTGGTGCTTGGGGCAGGAGCAGTGCGTGGAGACCTCCCCCTCCTCAGAGCCATAGGCATTAGACAATATTATCAGATTCGCAGTGAGACATCTCCAGATACTATTTGCACATGCTCCATGAGGTCAATCTCCTCATCTGTCACCTTCTTCAAGATTGTCCCTATCTCAGGAATGTAGAGAAGCAATGTGGGCATCAGTCCATATCTTTGTAGATCACTTTGAGATTATTGGAGACTCTGCCTCCAATGCCATCTTTGGCTCCACAGTACTGCCATCCGTAACTGACTCGACTCCAAAGCCACAGCCCTCCAGCAGGGATACTGCCCGGGCGTCACCTACAGCAGAGCACACATAATGACACTACTCAAAGAAGAAATTACTTGTGCAGTCATGATGGTTCTTCGAGATGTGTGTCCCTATAGGTGCTCCACGACCCACCCTCTTCCTCTCTACTTCAAAGTTTTTGCCAATGACTCTGTGGTAGCTGGCTAGCCTTGTGGCAGGGCATGAGGAGATACAGCGCATGTGCGGGCCTAATGGACACTGCTACCAAAATTCTCCCATCAGCAGCGCAGGGACGCAAGCAGACCTACAGTGGAGCACCTAGAGGGGGACACATCTAAAAGAATCATCATTACTGCACAAGGTGAATAACTTTTTCCTTACCTAGTCAAATCTTTTTTTTAAAAACTTTCCCTTTCTTTTTATTGTAGTTTACATTTAAAACAGCACTGTACTGTATTTGCTTTTTTTCAGTCTCTGCTGCTGCCTGACAGCATACTTCCAGTTCCAAATGAGTTGTGTGGTTAACCCATCATAGAATCATAGAATATTAGGGTTGGAAGAGACCTCAAGAGGTCATCTAGTCCAACCCCCTGCTCAAAGCAGGACCAACACCAACTAAATCATCCCAGCAAGGGCTTTGTCAAGCCAGGCCTTAAAAATCTTTAAGGATGGAGATTCCACCACCTCCCTAGGTAACCCATTCCAGTGCTTCACTACCCTCCTAGTGAAATAATGTTTCCTAATGACCTACCTAGACCTCCCATAGTGCAACTTGAGACCATTGCTTCTTGCTCTGTCATCTGCTGCCACTGAGAACAGCCTAGCTCCATCCTCTTTGGAACCCCCCTTCAGGTAGTTAAAGGCTGCTATCAAATCCCCCCTCATTCTTCTCTTCTCCAGACTAAATAACCCCAGTTCCCTCAGCCTCTCTTCATAAGTCATATGCCCCAGCCCCCTAATGATTTTCGTTGCCCTCCGCTGGACTCTCTCCAATTTGTCCACATCTCTTCTGTAGTGGGGGGACCAAAACTGGACACAATACTCCAGGTATGACCTCACCAGTGCAGAATAGAGGAGAATAATCACTTCCCTCAGTTTGCTGGCAATGCTCCTACTAATACAGCCCAATATACTGTTGGCCTTCTTGGCAATGAGGGCACACTGCTGCTTCTCGTCCACTGTCATCCCCAGGCCCTTTTCTGCAGAACTGCTGCTTAGCCAGTCAGTCCCCAGCCTGTAGTGGTGCATAGGAGTCTTCATTCTAAGTGCAGGACTCTGCACTTGTCCATGTTGAACCTCATCAGATTTCTTTTGGCCCAATCCTTCAATTTATCTAGGTCACTCTGGACTCTATCCCTACTGTCCAGCATATCTACCTCTGCCCCCAGCCTAGTGTCCTCTGCGAACTTGCTGAGGGTGCAATTCATCCCATCATCCAAATCATTAATAAATATGTTGAACAAAGCAGGCCCCAGGACCGACCCATGGGTCACTCTGTTTGATACCGGCTGCCAACTAGACATCGATCCATTGATCACTATCCGTTGAGCCCGACAATATAGCCAGCTTTCTATCCACCCTATAGTCCATTCATCCAATCCATACTTCTTTAGCTTGCTGGCAAGAATACTGTGTGAGACTACATCAAAAGCTTTGCTAAAGTCAAGATATATCACATCCACCACTTTCCCCATATCCACAAAGCCAATTATCTCATCATAGAAGGCAATCAGGTGGGCCAAGAATTATTTAATCTTGGTGAATCCATATTGACTGTTCCTGATCACCTTCCTCTCCTCCAAGTGCTTCAAAACGGATTCCTCAAGGACCTGCTCCATGATTTTACTGGGAACTGAAGTGAGGTTGACTGGTCTGTAGTTCCCTGGGTTCTCTTTCTTCCCTTTTTTAAATATGGGCACTATATTTGCTTTTTTCCAATCGTCCGATCCCCTGTTCGCCACAAGTTTTCAAAGATAATGGCCAATGGCTCTGCAATCACATCAGCCAACATCCCTAATGGGATGCATTAGATCTGGACTCAGGGACTTGTGCATGTCCAGCTTTTCTAAATAGCCCTTAACCTGCTCTTTCACCACTGAGGACTGCTCACGTCCTCCCTATACTGTGTTACCCATTGCAGCAGTCTGGGAGCTGACCTTGTCTGTGAAGACCAAGGCAAAAAAAGCATTGAGTACTTCAGCTTTTTCCACATCATCCGTCACTATGTTGCCTCCCCCTTTCAGTAAGGGTTCCACACTTTCCCTGACCACCTTTTTTGTTGCTAACATACCTGTCGAAATCATTCTTGTTACCTTTCACATCTCTTGCTAGCTGCAACTCCAGTCATGCTTTGGCCTTCCTGATTACACTCCTGCATGCTCTAGCAATATTTTTATATTCCTCCCTAGTCATCTGTCCAAATTTCCACTTCTTGTAAGCTTCCTTTTTGAGTGTAAGCTCACCAAAGATTTCACTGCTAAGCCAAGCTGGTAGCCTGCCGTATTTGCTATTCTTTCTGCACATCAGGATGGTTAGTTCTTGTACCCTCAATAAGGCTTCTTTAAAATACAGCCAGCTATCCTGGACTCCTTTCCCCCTCATATTAGCCTCCCAGGGGATCTTGCCCATCACTTCCCTAAGGAAGTCCTAAGTCTGTTTTTCTGAAGTCCAGGGTCTGTATTTTGCTACTCTCCTTTCTTCCTATTGTCAGGATCCTGAACTCAACCATCTCATGGTCACTGCTGCCTAGGTTGCCACCCACTTCTACTTCCCCTACCAATTCTTCCTGGTTTGTAAGCAGCAGGTCAAGAGGAGCATGGCCCCTAGTTGGTTCCTCCAGCACTTGCACTAGGCAGTTGTCCCCAACACTTTCCAAACACTTTCTGGATTGTCTGTGTGTTGCTGTATTGCTCTCCCAGCAGATGTCAGGGTGATTGAAGTCCCAAATGAGAAGTAGAGCCTGTGATCTGGAAACTTCAGTTAGTTGTCCGAAGAAAGCCTTGTCTACCTCATCCTTCTGATCCGGTTGTCTATAGTACCAGGGCCGGCTCCAGGCCCCAGCGCGCCAAGCGCGTGCTTGGGGCGGCATGCCGTGGGGGATGCTCTGCTGGTTGCCAGGACGGCGGCAGGGAGCTCCTGTGGACCTCCCGCAGGCGTCCCTGCAGAGGGTCCGCTGGTCCTGCGGCTCCGGTGGAGCTTCCACAGGCACGCCTGCAGGAGGTCCACTGGAGCCGTGGGACCGGCAAGTCGCAGAGCGCCCCCCGCAGCGTGCCGCCGTGCTTGGGGCAGCGAAATGGCTAGAGTCGGCCCTGTATAGTACACACCCACCATGACATCACCCTTGTTGCTCTCGCCTCTAAACTAAACGCAAAGACTCTCAACAGGCTTCTCTTCAGTTTCATACTGGAGCTCTGAGCAATCATACCATTCTCTTACATACAATGGAACTCCTCCACCTTTCTGCCCATACCTGTCCTTCCTGAACAGTTTATACTCATCCATGACATGTGAACTGCCTCACCCAGTTTCTGTTATTCCAATCACATCATAAGTCCTTGATTGTGCCAGGACTGCCAATTCTTCCTGCTTGTTTCTCAGGCTTCCTGCGTTCGTGTACATACACTTAAGATAACTAGTCGATTGCCCTACTTTCTCAGTATGAATCAGGAGGCTTCCTGTCTTGTACCCTCCTCCTTGTGTTTCCTCCCTATATTCCACTTCCCCATTTACCTCTGGGCTTAGGTCACCATTCCCCGGCTAACCTAGTTTAATGCCCTCCTCACTAGGTTGACAAGCATCTTCGCAGGCAGGCTTGCTAGTTTGTAACTCTAGTGTTCATAATGCTGAAAGTATACTGTAACTCTGTGGAAAGTTGCTGAATAGAAGTGAAGAGAAAATCGATCCTTTTCTGACTCCACAAATGGTGGAACTGCAGTTTCTGTTCACTACTGTTTGGGTGTGTCCCTCGAGGAAGATTAATTTACATGTAGATGTAGTCAGATCTAACAATATTTCAATATATCCTTCCTCCTACCATCCAGACACTCTGCCACAAGAAAAAGAGTAGATAAAGAAACATATAAAATACCCAAGGATATTACAGAAAGATAGGCATAGGCTCTAGGTGATAGCTATTTTTCTATTGCTCAAAATATAGTGCATTTTTAAAAGAAAGTGGAAGCAAAAAGTAAGATTTAGCCAAATAAGTTTATTCTAGTTGTGACGGGTTGGATCACAAAACCCGCCTTGGGAGCTGCCACCTGATGTGCCAAGACTACTCCTGGCCCTGCTTTTTCTGCCAACTTGGAGCACCCTATCTTGCTAAGCCAGACATGCCTGACTGCTCCAACACAGACCCAGGGTCTGAATTACTTGCCCAAAAGCTGCAGGCTTGACTGAAAGCAGCTACAGAAGTGTTCTTGTCTTTAACACTCAGATGCCCGACTTCCAATGGTGTCTAAACCCAAATAAATTAGTTTTACCCTGTATAAAGCTTATAGAGGGTAAACTCATAAATTGTTCACCCTATTTAACACTGATAGAGAGATATGCACAACAGTTTGCCCACCTAGGTATTAACACATACTTTGAGTTAATTTAATAAGTAAAAAGTGATTTTATTAAATACAGAAAGTGGGATTTAAGTGGTTTAAGTAGTAACAGACAGAACAAAGTAAGTCACCTAGCAAAATAAAATAAAATGTGCAAATCTATGTCTAATCAAACTGAATACAGATAAGATCCTCACCAGTTCCAGAATGCTCCCTCTTACAGACCAATCTCCTCTTAGTCTGGGTCCAGCAATCACCCACACCCTCAGCAGTCACCGTCCTCTGTTCCAGCTTCTTTCAGGTATTCTGGAGAGTGGAGAGGCTCTCTCTTCAGCCAGCTGAAGACAAAATGGAGGAGTGTCCCATGGGCTTAAATAGACTTTTTTTTTTTGTGGGTGGAGACCCCTTCCTCTCTCCTCTGCAAAGTCCAGCTCCAAGATGGAGTTCTGGAGTCACCTGGGCAAGTCACATGTTCATGCATGACTTCCAGTTTCTTACCAGGTAGCAGCCATTGGTCACATGCTACCTTGAATGTTCTTAAGTAGACTTTTTATGTGGATTGGAGCATTCCAAGATTCATTGTCCTTTAAGTGTTTTTTGATTAGGTACTTAATTTCAACATTCCTTTCTCCAGAAACTGACCAAATGCTCTACTAAGGTTATTTAGAAATCAAGCCAGTACACAACCAATATTTATAACTTTGAATAAAAAAATAATACATGCATGCAGATAGAATTAATAGATTTAGTAAACTATAACCTTTACATATATATGTTACATAGCATAGATAGATTTAGTAGATTGGAGGGAATAGCTCAGTGATTTGAGCATTGCCCTGCAAAACCCAGAGTTGTGAGTTCAATCCTTGAGGGGCCATTTGGGGATTGGTCCTGTTTTGAGCAGGAGGTTGGACTAGATGACCTCCTGAGGTCCCTTCTAACCATAATAATCTATGATATTCCAGTTATGTCATGTTCCCATAAAGCAGTATGGGGTACAGCATCACTTCAGAAAACATCATGATGATTCAAAATGTAAAATATTTACAAATTTCCCAAAGCATTATGGGATAGTTTGTAAATTTGAATCTCTCTTATGAATATCTTTTAGAATGTATTACACATGACAAGTTAGCTTTCCAGGTGGTGGTAACTTCTGCCTTTCATACTGAATTGAAATCTTTCACAGTTGCTCATTAACATTCTTGCTTATTCAGGTGTTATCCTTACTGATTTTGCTAAGGGGAAGAATGTTGTTTAGTACTAGTTCTATACTGAAAACTCTTTCTAATGCATTTTTAGCATATTACCCTGTAGTTTTTTGTGAGTTGTCTTTAGTGCAGTCATGCTTCACTGAAGTTCTAGTGGCAATTTTCAGAAATGACTTAAATGCAATTAAAGATTCATTTAAAGCAAATATAAAAATCATAAATCACCAAATGGATTCCATTATAACCATCAGTATATTTCGTATTACAAAGGAACTGACTTACTTAACTGAATTGTTAAAAGCTTCTATTTAAGGTAGTTAAATGTAATTGAAAACTTACAGAGTGGTTTAATAAACATCAACATAAATATTAGAGTATGGAAATCTCAAACTAACTTCACATAAAGAATTCTGACACCAAAATTAACACTCAGTTCATATACAGACCATTAAACAGAAACCTTTTCAATGATGATGAGCTCCTGGCTGATAACCAGGCATTTTGATTTTGGTGGGATTCTCTTGATTTTCATAGATCCATTTTGTTTGTAAAGCAACTGTTTCTGTTACACTTTTGAAAATTTTTTAATAGTTCTACTATACATGATCATTTTAGCTGATTGCATTACCTTTCTGCTCTTCTTTCTCCTCCTGCAATCTGCCTGTAGATTACGTATCCCTTTCCAGAGAGTAGGAGCGGAGGACAGATGACTGGCAGCTCAGGCAAGAAGTCTGGGTCTGATGTAATCAGAACATCTTAGTTGTGCAAGCCTGGTACTTTCTGTTTTTATGTCATTACCTTAGGTGAGAGGCATCCTTTAAGTTCCCATCACCTCCCTCCTGCTCCTCTCCTCCCCCAAGCGTCCGACGGGAAAATAAAGGACATCAGCCATGTTTAGATTTTTTGTCTTTTTATGACTTTAAACATATTTGAATTATTTAAGCTTAGTAGGATAGAAAAATATGTGAAAGTAAAGTTGTCTGGTACGTGGCACTGCTTTTGCCCATCCTCTGTTTTTGTTTGTTTGTTTGTAGTGTGAGAAGGAGAAAACAAGAGTTCCCTTAATTAGCACTCAGTTCTTAGAGAGTCAGGTCTTCAGCTGATTTAATCAACCTTAGTTCCATTGAAATCATTTACACAACTGAAGACTTGGTCTAGTTTATTTTTAACATTTATACATCGAGTCATTAAAGGATGATCCTAAATCTATTAAGTCAATGTATAAGCTTCCGCTGCTTTCACTAGACTTTGGATCAGGCCCTAAGACTTGTCAGGATGTGTAACCTTAAAAACAACATTTACTACAGCATTAACAAAAATATATTTGATTATGATGATACAGATAATGGGCCAAATATAGTCTTTGTGTAACCGGATATAACTCTGTTATGTACTTCCCTTTAAAAAAAAAAAAGTTCATTCTTTTTGTGTTTTGTTACAATACATGCAGTAACTCAATTCTTTGTTTTCCTGTGCTGAGAAAAGTGATACTCTTGCACATGCTAGGAATGAATTTGGACCTATGTCCTCAAGGTGGTTAACTTTGGCATTTGACTATATTCCAGCATATATAGAAAGTAAAAACAAAATTAATTAAATTAATGCCAGGCCTAAACCGAGTTTGCCAAAATATACAAGAATATTTTTGTTCCCAAATGAACGTGTCCAAAAAGAAGATAGGTGAAAAGCAAAGAAACACAATGCTTGCTGTTTTTGTGAAACTTCTTAAATATATTTTTCCATCATTTGTTAATATACAAGGACCTTCAGAATCATAAATCTGCTACAATTTGCTACTCCCTTCTTCACTGGCATATTTGGTGCTGGTGTGGTATTCACCCCTGGTGCAGAAATCTCCACGTGTAGCTACTTATCCATACCATTAACCCCAACACAGGAGTACTGCAGGAGTTCCATGGAATAGGGCACTTAAATCAACCTCCTGCCAATGGGTGAATTTCACTATTTATAGGAAAGTCCTGTGACAGTGCTTGGGATTACTGATCACTCTACTGTATCTACTGTAACAAAAAAAATCTGATGAGGTTCAACAAGGACAAGTGCAGAGTCCTGCACTTAGGAAGGAAGAATCCCATGCACCACTACAGGCTGGGGACTAACTGGCTAAGCAGCAGTTCTGCAGAAAAGAACCTGGAGATTACAGTGGATGAGAAGCTGGATATGAGTCAGCAGTGTGCCCTTGTTGCCAAGATGGCTAATTGTATATTGGGCTGCATTAGTAGGAGCATTGCCAGTAGATCGAGGGAAGTGATTATTCCCCCTCTATTTGGCACAGGTGAGGTCACATATGGAGTATTGTGTCCAGTTTTGGTCCCCCCACTACAAAAGGGATGTGGACAAATAGGAGACAGTCCAGCGGAGGGCAACGAAAATCATAGGGGGCTGGGGCACATGAATTATGAGGAGAGGCTGTAGGATCTGGAGTTATTTAGTCTGCAAAAGAGAAGAATGACAGGGGATTTGATAACAGCCTTCAACTACCCGGTTCCAAAGAGGATGGAGCTTGGCTGTTCTCAGTGGTGGCAGATGACAGAGGAAGAAGCAATGGTCTCAAGTTGCAGTATGGGAGGTCTAGGTTGGATATCAGGAAACACTATTTCACTAGGAGAGTGGTGAAGCACTGGAATGGGTTACCTAGGGAAGCAGTAGAATCTCCATCCTTAGAGGTCTTTAAGGCCTGGCTTGACAAAACTATGGCTGGGATGATTTAGTTGGTGTTGTCCCTGCTTTGAGTAGGGGATTGGAATAGATGACCCTCTGAGGTCTCTTCCAATCTAATATTCCTTGATTCTACTTAGAGTGCAGTGTTTGACTCTGATGGCAAACCAAGCTGTTCCTTTATTCTGTGTAAAAGATAGTTCTGTTGTTGTGCTAAACATTTGTTTTGGATACCTTAACCATTAGGTATACAGATCTCAGAGCCCGCTAGCAGAAGAGAGATGATGGTTCAGTGGTTATGGTGCTAGCCTGGGACTGGGTTAAATTTTCAGCTCTGCAACAGACTTCCTGTGTGACCTTGGGCAAGTCACTTAGTCTCTCTGGATCTCAGATCCCCATCTGTAAATTAGGGATAATAGTACTTCCATACCTCACTGGAATGTGGTAAGAATAAATACATTAAAGACTGTGAAGCACTCAGATGCCACTATATTGTGGGGCTCTCTAAGTACCTAAAACAGATCATTTATTTCCCCTGCTGGACCCAAAATTCCTAACTGCATCACTGTGAACATCCAGATAGGTAGCTGCGTCTAAATAGAAGTTAGATTTGGGTCTGTCTGTTTTTGTATTTCGTTTTGTTACAGCTGGTTTTCCTTTGGACGTGGAGTGATATTGTATACTAATAATGAATTCTTTCATTTTATAAAGGTACATCACACAGCAATAGTTATTTTTTTGAAAACATCTCTTTTAATTCCTAGTCCAGCTAGTGAAGAATGCAGTTAGTAATTTCCATATGAATACACTATTCTCCACTCTACCCAATTCAAAAGGCCCCGTAGATCATTATGTACTCCCGTGGACTGAGCAAAAAGGGGGCTGATTGTCATGTGAACAAATGTGATGCTTCTTTCCTTTTTTTCTCTCTGCTTCATGATTGTTTTACTTCGAGTCTCCATTTTTCTTAGTGACAGTCTCCTCATATTTATTTTTGAAGAATAGTAAATGAAAACAAATAAAATTAGAACCAAACTATTATACTAAATCTAAACATTAAAATTTCATCCTTGCTTCCAGCAGAATAGGACTTAAAGTAATTTGCTGCAGATTTCTGGAGATTGGCATCTATTTGCATTATGTGTTTTTGAGACTTAGGATGTTTGTTCCATCTCTCTATTTAGATAGTTGTAGTAGTGTTCAATATATAGAATGTGCAATCATTTTTCAAAAAATCGGAACTGGTTTCTAGTTTGATTTTCTTTTTTGTAAGAAGTGAGCCCCCTCTACTGTGAGTTAGGAGTAACTGCTGTAATTTCACGTAAAACATTTTTTCTTGTTCTTTAACAGCATGTATAGAGAGGAAATTTGAGGGCGGAAGAAAATCCGATGGCCAAGAGCTATATTGAATTTGTTCACTCATAATAAATATAACAGTGAATTTATATGTGGAGGTCAAGCATCTCTTTCATTATACATGTAGATGTCCCTGGAATTCCATAAAATATCAAGGCCAACTCTGTGCCAAAAGTGTTCTGTGACTTGATTGAACAAATATATTCACAAATCTCTTTCACATACAGAACCAGTCTGCAGTTGTATACTTGCATATACCTGGCTGCAGAATTTCAGGAACATACTGTTTTTTCCATATTTCCAAACCCTTGACATCACTCACTGGACACATGGAATTCGTTTAACACTTTGGGGACATATAAGTTTTCATAAAATGCATTCAGGTTTGGTTTTTGGAGAAACGGAGAAGATTTTGAAAATTACTCTCATAGTATAACACAAAGTACAGCCACAGAGAGTATGTCTTCACTGCATCTGGAACAAGCCTCCCAGTCCTGATCCATAGACTTGTGGTAGCAGGGCAGGGGCGGCTCCAGGCACCAGCACACCAAGAGCGTGCCTGGGGTGGCAAGCCCGGTAGCCATGCGGGCAGCAGTGAGGCTGCCTTTGGCGGCATGCCTGCGGGCAGTCTGTCGGTCCCATGGTTTCGGTGGCAATTCAGCTGTGGATACACCAAGGGTGCGGCACCAGCAGACCTCCCACAGGCACGCCACCGAATCCGCATTACCAGAGGACCTCCTGCAGGCATGCCGCCGAAAGCTGCCTGACTGCCATGCTTGGGGCGGCAAAATACATAGAGCCGCCCCTGTAGCAGGGCTTGCTCTAGGACATGAAAGATAACTGCATAGACATGGCTTTGACATTGCAGCTCAGGGTATGTCTACACTACGGGATTATTCTGATTTTACAGAAACCGGTTTTTTAAAACAGATTGTATAAAGTTGAGTGCACGCGGCCACACTAAGCACATTAATTCGGCGGTGTGCATCCATGGTCCGAGGCTAGTGTCGATTTCTGGAGTGTTGCACTGTGGGTAGCTATCCGATAGTTCCTGCAGTCTCTCCCGCCCATTGGAATTCTGGGTTGAGATCCCAGTGCCTGATGGGGCAAAAAACATTGTTGCAGGTGGTTCTGGGAGCAGCCTCACCCCTCCCTCCGTGCAAGTAGCAGACAACCATTTCACGCCTTTTTTCCTGGGTAAACTGTGCAGATGCCATAGCACGGCAAGCATGGACCCTGCTCAGCTCAAGACAGCAATCATGGACATTGTAAACACCTTGCGCATTCTCGTGCAGTTTATGCTGAACCAGAACCTGCAAAACCAGGCAAGGAGGAGGCGGCTATGGCAGCGGGGCGACAAGAATGATGAGGACATGGACACAGAATTCTCTCAAACCGTGGGCCTCTGCGCTTTGGAGATCATGCTGGTAATGGGGCAGGTTTTAGCCATTGAATGCCGATTTTGGGCCCGGGAAACAAGCACAGGCTGGTGGGACAGCATAGTGTTGCAGGTGTGGGACGATTCCCAGTGGCTGTGAAACTTTTGCATGCGTAAGGGCACTTTCATGGAACTTTGTGACTTGCTTTCCCCTGCCCTGAAATGCCAGAATACCAAGGTGAGAGCAGCCCTCACAGTTGAGAAGCGAGTGGCTATAGCCCTCTGGAAGCTTGCAACGCCAGACAGCTACCGGTCAGTCGAGAATCAATTTGGAGTGGGCAAATCTACTGTGGGGGCTGCTGTGATGCAAGAAGCCAAAGCAATCATTAAGCTGCTGCTATGAAAGGTTGTGACTGGGAAATGTGCAGGTCATAGTGGATGGCTTTGCTGCAATGGGATTCCCTAACTGTGATGGGGCGATAGATTGAACACATATCCCTATCTTGGCACCAGAGCACCAGGGCACCCAGTGCATAAACTGCAAGGGGTACTTTTCCATGATGCTACAAGCACTGGTGGATCACAAGGGATGTTTCACCAATATCCATGTGGGATGGCCGGGAAGGGTTCATGACGCTCGCGTCTTCAGGAACACTACTCTGTTTAAACGGCTGCAGCAAGGGAATTACTTCCCAGATCAGAAATTAACAGTTGGGGATGTTGAAATGCCTGTAGTTATCCTGTGGGACCCAGCCTACCCCTTGATGCCATGGCTCATGAAGCCATACACAGGCAGCCTGGCATACATGGACAGCAGTCAGGAGTTGTTCAACTACAGGCTGAGCAAGTGCAGAATGGTGGTAGAATGTGCATTTGGTTGTTTAAAGGCGCACTGCCGCACATTACTGACTCACTCAGACTTCAGCCAAACCAATGTCCCCTTTGTTATTGCTGCTTGCTGTGTGCTCCACAGTCTCTGTGAGAGTAAGGGGGAGACCTTTATGGCGGGGTGGGAGGCTTAGGCAAATCACCTGGCCGCTGATTACATGCAGCCAGACACCAGGGCGATTAGAAGAGCACACCAGGAAGCGGTGCGCATCAGAGAGGCTTTGAAAACCTGTTTCATCACGGGCCAGGGCCAACTGTGTGACTGTTGTGTTTGTTTCTCCTTAGTGAAAACCTGTCCCCTTGATTGACTCATTCCCTGTAAGCCACCCACCCTCCCCCTTCAATTACTGCTTGCTTCCTAAGGAAATAAAGTCACTCTCATTTAAAAATCATGTATTCTTTATTTATTAATTATAAAAAGAGGGAGAGAACTGACAAGTAGCCCGGGTGGGGTTTGGGAGGAGGATAGGAGGAAAGGAAAAGGCCACTAAAAAAATTCAAAATAATGACAGCCTTTTGGTTGGGCTGTCCACTGAGGTGGAATGGGCGGGTGCACAGAGCCTCCCCCCATGCCTTCTTAGTTGTCTGGTGGGTGAGGAGGCTAAGGAACATGGTGAGGAGGGAGGATGGTTATACAGGGGCTGCAGCGGCACTCTGTGATCCTGCTGCCATTCCTGAAGCTCCACCAGACGCCAGAGCATGTCCATTTGATCACACAGCAGCCCCCAGAGTTGCATCCCGACACCTCAGATCTTCCTGCTGCCACCTCTCATCTTGAACGTCTCTCCCACCCTCACGTTGGTCCCTCCTGTCCTCACGGTCACTGGCATCTTTCCTGTACTTTGATACCACGTCCCTCCACTCACTCAGATGAGCTCTTTCATTGTGGATCACTTCCATGATTTCCGAGAACGTTTCGTCTCATGTCTTTTTTTTCTGCTGCCTTATCTGAGATAGCCTTTGGGATGGAGGAGGAAGGCTTGAAAAATTTGCAGCTGCAGGGAGGAGGCAAAAAAGGAGAGAAGTATTTAAAAAGATACATTTTACAGAACAATGGTTTATACTCTTTCACGGTGAACAACACTATTCACTTTACATTGCACGTGTGATCTCACTACAAGGTCGCATTTTGCATCTTAATATTGAGTGCCTGTGGCTTTGGTGTTAGAGATCACAGACGCAGGTCCAGGCATCAGAATTTGGCTTGCATGCGGCCATGGTAAGCCATTGTCTTTCGACTTCTGCAGCCTTCATATATGCAGCGCCCACCTTTCCCAAATAGCAAGCAAAGGCCATTGAGTGCTGCTTCTTTCCTGTTAACGTGCAGCACCAGAACCGCCCCCATCCAATTCTCTGGGATGATCGCTTTACCCCTCCCCCCACCGCGTGGCTGGTATCATGGAAGATCGCTGCTAGCCACCCTCCTCCCCACCGCATGGCTGGTAGCAGGGAAGATTCCAGCTAGCCAAACGCGAAAAAGCTCAACGCCAATCACCCCCCTGCCTCGCTTGGCTAAATGCAGGGAAGGATTTCTTTTAAGCCACAGGCAAACAGCCCAGCCATCTCTGTCCCCTTAATTAAATTCCCGTATTTCAACCATGTTACCATGAACGATATCACTCTCCTGAGGATAACACAGCGAGATAAAGAATGGATGTTGCTTGAATGCCAGCAAACACCGGGACCATACGCAGCTAGGCTTTGTCATGCAATGATACCTGATTACTTGCTACATGCATGGCGTGGTCAAGTGTCCTACCATGGAGGACGGAATAAGGCTGCCCTGCCCAGAAACCTGCAAAGGCTTTTGGAGTACCTCCAGGAGAGCTTCATGGAGATGTCCCTGGAGGATTTCCACTCCATCCCCAGACATGTTAACAGACTTTTCCAGTAACTGTATTGGCTGTGAATGCATCCCAAGTCCTCAGGGCAAATTAATCATTAAAAAACGCTTGCTTTTAAACCATGTTTTATATTTACAAAGGTACACTCACCAGAGGTCCCTTCCATGGCTTCATAGTCTGGGATAGTGCCTTGGGAAGGCTGGGAGGGTACTTCTGTCAGGCTGAGAAAAAGCTCCTGGCTGTTGAGGAGAACAGAGTGCTGTGTGCTCTCTGCAAGCTCATCCTCCTCTTCCTCCTCCTCCTCTTCCCCGTCCGCAGAATCCTCAGGCAAGGCTAAGATTACCCCCACCTCGGAAACCACGGACAGGGGTGCGGTAGTGGTGGCGGAACCCCCTAGAATTGCATGCAGCTCAGCGTAGAAGTGGCATGTTTGTGGCCCTGCCCCGGACCTTCCGTTTGCTGCTTTGGTTTTCTGGTAGGCTTGTCTGAGCTCCTTAACTTTCACCCGGTGCTGTACTGAGTCCCTGCTGTGGCCTCTCTCCATCATGGCCTTGGAAATTTTTTCAAATGTTTTTTCATTTAGTCTTTTGGAATGGAGTTCTGCTGGAACGGAATCCTCTCCCCATATAGCAATCAGATCCAGTACCTCCCATGCGGTCCATGCTGGAACTCTTTTTCAGTTCTCTGACTACATAGTTACCTGTGCTGATGAGCTCTGCATAGTCACCTGTGCTGATCAGCTCTCCACGCTGGGCAAACAGGAAATGAAATTCAAAAGTTCGCGAGGCTTTTCCTGTCTACCTGGCCCGTGCATCTGACTCCAGATTGCTGTCCAGAGCGGTCACAATGGTGCACTGTGGGATAGCTCCCGGAGGCCAATACCGTCAAATTGCAGTCACACTAACCCTATTCCGAAATGGCAATACCAATTTGAGCGCTACTCCCCTCGTCGGGGAGGAGTACAGATATCGATGTTAAGAGCCATTTATATCAATATAAAGGGCTTCGTTGTGTGAATGGGTGCAGGGTTAATTTGGTTTAACACTGCTAAATTCGGTATAAACCCGTAGTGTAGACCAGGCCTCGGTCTAGAGCTTGGGCTCTCAGTCTTATCCCTCCTATCCCCACTCTGTTTTAGGCTTGAGAGACCAAACTACAACATACAGGGCTGGTCCAAGGATATTTTGTGAAACTTCCACCTCTCCCCCTCGCCCCCCACCCCACAACATCTGAAAACTAGTAAACTTCGCATTATAAACAGCCTGTCAGAATGGGTAAGGGCTTTGTAATGTTTCTCTTTTTTTACCTTTAAGGCGTTTCAGTTGTTCGCCATTGCCTCTGATGGTGTCCCATTCAAAGTCTTACTATTGTGCAAAGCTAAACAACTGAGCCTTGCATTGCATCACCAGCCAGTTTAGGGAGGGTGACAAATCCCCCTTGCCCCAAAGGGCCATTATCCCTGGTGACTAATTTCTATTTCAAGTCTATAAAGCAGACTTTTAAGGTAAATACATTATTCCTTCAATATTACCTGTGCACACATCTCACAAAGATTCTCACTCTTTACAAGTTGCTAGCCTTGTATAGATCCCTTCCACGTTCCTCTTTGTGGGTAAGTGCCTTGTAAGACACGTGTGGGGTGCAGTGAGTTTGTCAGGCATGTGGTGACAGCTGTTTGTGAAGATCAGGGGGCCCTTTGCCAAAGGGTGCTGGTGTCACAGTGAGCTTCGGTGGCTGACAGTATGGGACAGGGCACTGAGGCTGGTGGAGCAGGTAATACTCACTGGGCTGGGGAGCAGGTGGTGCCGGGAGGGGACAGGGGCAGGTACCTGTTAGTCTCCAGCACTCGGGCCGCGCAAGCAGCCTCTTCACCTTGGAGTCTCCCCGGCTTGCCCGGGGGCCACTCCTCCTCTCAAGCTCCCCGGATGCTGCCACCACGGTTGCCTGGGAGGACACAGGCGGGTAGCGCCGCCGCGGAGGAGACGCAAGGGGCCGAGCTCAGCTGGGGCCCTGCACCTGCCGGCCGAGAGCAGCAGGAACTGGGCACCTCTTGGGGGGGAAGCTGGGTGGCCCGAGCCCAGGACAGTGGCAGCTTCTGTGGCAGCAGGGGCAGGTGGGGAGCGTAGCCTGCCATGGGACAGGAGAGGCCGCGCTGCTGCTGCTGTTTCCCACCTACAGCCATCTTTCTCCTATGCCTGGGAGCCGCAGAACCTGAGTGCAGTGAGGGGAAGCTGGGAGGTGCGCCTGCCTGGGCTGCGGCCTGGCACCCCCCTCCCCCCCAGGGTCTCCTGCAGAGGATGCATGCGGATGGTGGCCCCTGTGCACCCCCCTGGTCCCCTCTCGCTGCGCTCGGGCTCTGCGGCTCCCGGGAGTGTGAGCCTCCACTGCCACTGCCCCTCCCAGAGCAGGCTTAGGGCCCCATGCCCTGGTGGCGGCTCACATGCCCGGGAGCCGCAGAGCCTGAGTGCGATGAGGGAGGAGCTAGGGGGTGCACAGGGGCCGCCGCCACCTGCATGCATCTGCTGCAGCCTGAAGGAGCCCCGGTGGGGGGCACCGGGCCACAGGCTGGGCAGGAGGGGCAGAGGGTGCGGCTACTCCCTGCTGGCGGTGCCGCCGCCTTTGCATGGCTGCAGCCCCCTCTGCACCGCACTGGCTCCTCCATGGCTGGGGCTCGCTGCCCCCGCAAGCCGACGCTCTGGCTCTCCAGTCCTCTGGAAGGCGGCTCCTCCCTGCTGAGCCAGGGCACTGCTTTTTGGTGCCCCCAACCACTTGGCACCCTAGGCAACCGCCTAGTTCGCCTAGTTCGTCTAGTGATTGCACTGGCCTGGCAATGTCTATACATCTATTTTTAGCATGCTACCATGAGCCTCACTGACATAGATCTGTGGACCCAGGCTGGATGAGGTATAGGTATACCCAGAGCCATAACTGGCAGTTTTGTGTAAGTGTGTTACACTGATGTGTAAACCTGGAGTCCTGATCTTCACTTGCCTGTGCTGGTTACTCAGCTTCTGAAGGAAGACTGAGTGCAATGTGTCATAGTCTAAAGAGTGGTGAAGAAGAACTTTTACAGGAGTCTTGTTCAGGCTTCAGTTAGATGGATGTATTAATTACAGTGATTTGGAATGAGTTTTAAAGTGATGAGAATGGTAAAGGTCCTTCCATTAATAGTAACAAAAGAATTTCCTGTGCTCTGATGGGTTTGTGGAGTAAAGCTATTCATGGAAACTATTTTTCAAAATTATGGCCGTCAAATTTTAAATCCCAGTAAATACAAATTTGCCCAGCTTACTTCTAAATCCTTAATATGTGGCTAGATTTTTCACATAAAAAGCCATGTAAGGCTGTATCTGTGACACCTAAAGGAAAAGATGTTTGCTTCTGCCTGTTACCTTTCTTCTTGTAAGTATTAATACCTAGTAAATGTTTTGTGATAGAGCAGGAGAATTTATACTGCTCCACTTGTCTATTGTAAACATAAAATGGATATTTCCAATTTTAACCCAAGTATAAGGTTGTCCAAAATCTTGCATCACAGAGCAACAGGCCATTCTGGCTGCTCACAGGAAAAACACAAGAATCTAAAACAACAGTGCGTGAAGTGCTTTCAAAGGACTTTTAATGATATTTCTATATTTTTAACATGCTCATTTAAAAGCTTTTTAAAGGGCAGATTTCTTTTCTCCTGCCATGCAGTACTTTCTTGGCTGGCAATTATGGGAGTATGAGACAGGTCTTTAAAAGGCTTTAGTTTGAAATGGTGTTATGAAAACAATATAGCACCATCATTAGGAACCTTTAAAAAGCCTCTGCACTTCCTGAAGGAGGGGTCTTTCTTTTTTAAAAATTTCAATAAGCTTTTTTTATGCAAGAACACAGGGTAGATTTGCTGCTGGTATACTTTTTTCTTAAAACATTTCCTTTATTGTTTTCAGTCCCAGATGCACATCTGTGTTTGTTTGGCTTATTTTTAAATCTACTTTCAGTGCAGTAGAAATTGAGGATGGCCAAAATGCAACATCTTTTTAGGAATAAGGCTTATTTTTTAATCAATTTTACAATAACTCTTCTTAAATACTCTGTCATTTACCCAACTTGAAAACAAAAAGTTGAGCTTGCCTTTCCTCAAACTCTTTCCACTTCTTCTTTTCTCCATCTCCCCTGACTCCCCAAGCCTCTCTGTCTTTTAGGTTTGCAGCCTTTTGGTTATTGTCACTCTCAAATCTATGCTTTCTCAAAATGTTACTTCTCTTTAAAGCATGTTCAAATTCTACCGTTCTTCTCTTGTCTCCGCAGCCAAAACTGATTCTTACACTGGTGCGTCTTCCCTGGTCTACTGTAACCTTTCTCCTTATCCTCCCCAGTTTCACTCTCCCCAATTTAGTCAAAAGACTGCAGCTAAACTAACATGTTCACGCTACTCCAACCATGTCTCTTCTGCTCCACCTCCCCAAATACTCTTTAATCCATTTATTTTCTCCCTGTTCATTACACATCAATTTAAAACTAACCTTCAAAGCTCTCTGTGCAATCCACATCTCAGCCCTCATTTTCTACAAACTCTCCCACTTACACATTACCAGGGTCTCGTGTCTTAGCAAACCCTTTGTCTCCTTCTTTCACTCTTTACTTCATGTCTTGATGCTGCCTCTGATAACTAAAAGACCCCCTTGCTACACTACAAAGATCCCTTTGCTCTTTCAAATTTGATTAATCATTATTCTCTTTTTAATGTTTTAGTCAACTTTCCTGTGTTATGTACCTGAGCCTAACTGTTAAAATTTAAACCACCAAAAAGTTTGACATTGTCATCACTCACTGTTCTTCATAATTTAAGTTGTAAGCTCCTTGTGGCAGGGACCTATCATCTTATTTTGGCTAATTAATTATATTAATGATCCATGCATATCACTTACATAAGGTGTTACCTGTTCAAAGTACTGTGCCTACATTAATTTACTATATTATATTCACAGTTCAAATTTGTACAGCACTTTGAACACATCAGAAAACCTTATAAGTACTGAACATCACTATTGTGCATCTGTAATGTGCCCTACAAATCTATGACACTGTTCTAGTCATAGATAGATAAAAGAATATATAAACTTTTGAAAATGTGACTGTGCTCTGAGAAGTAACTCATACATAAGAATGGCCATACTGGCTTAGATCAATGGTTCATCTAGCCCAGTATTCTGTCTTCTGATAGTGACCAATACCAGGTGCTTCAGAGGAAATGAACAGAACAGGCAGTCATTGAGTGATCCATCCCTTATTGTTCACTCTTAGCTTCTGGTAATCAGAGGCAAGGGACACCCAGAGCATAGGGTTGCATCCCATACCATATACACCTCTACCTTGATATAAAGCTGTCTTTGGGAGCCAAAAAATCTTACCGCGTTATAGGTGAAACTCTCTTATATCGAACTTGCTTTGATCCACTGGAATGCGCAGCCCCGCCCTCCGGGAGCACTGCTTTGCCACGTTATATCTGAATTCGTATTATATCGGGTCACGTTATATCAAGGTAGAGGTGTATTTATAAATCCATGTTATGCCCACATCTTGAATACTGCATGGAGATGTGGTCGTCCCATCTGAAAAAATATATTGGAATTGGAAAAGGTTCAGGAAAGGGCAACAAAAATGATAAAGGATATAGAACAGCTTTCATATGAGGAGAGATTAATAAGACTAGGACTTTTCAGCTTAAAAAAAAAACATAACGAAGGGGGATATGATCAAGGTCTATAAAATCATGATGGCTGTGGAGAAAGTAAATAAGGAAGTTTTATTTACTCCTATTAGGGAGTTAATAGGGAAGTGTTATTTAACACAAGAACTAGGGGTTACCAAATGAAATTAATGGGCAGCAGGTTTAAAACAAACAAAAGGAAATAGTTCTTCACACAATGCACAGTCAACCTGTGGAAATCCTTGCCAGGGGATGTTGTGAAGGCCAAGACTATAACAACATTCAAAAAAAGAACTAGATAAATTCATGAAGGATAGGTCCATCAATGGCTGTTAGCCAGGATGGTGTCCCTAGCTGCTGTTTGCTAGAAGCTGAAATGAGCGACAGCAGATGGATCACTTGATGATTACCTGTCCTGTTCATTACCTCTGAAGCACCTGCCATTAGCCACCATCGGAAGACAGGTTACTGGGCTAGCTGGACCTTTGTTGTTGGACCACTATTCCTGTTTTTATGTTCTTATGATCATCTTGTCTAATAGCCATTGATGGACCTGAATTTGTCTAGTTCTTTTTTTGAATGCTGTTATAGTCTTGGCCATCACAACACCCCTATCAATGAGTTCCAAAGGTTGACTGTGTGTAGTGTGAAGAAATACTTCCTTATGTTTGTTTTAAACCTACTGCCTATTAATTTCTTTGGGTGATCTCTGGTTCTTGTGTTATGTGAAGGAGTAAATAACACTTCCATATTCACTTTCTCCACAACATTCATGATTTTATAGACCTCTATCATATGCCCTCTTAGTTGTTTCTTTTCCAAGATGAAAAATCCCAGTCTTTTTAATCTCTCCTCACATGAAAGCTGTTCCATGTGAGGAGAGAATAATCATTTTTGTTGCCCATCTCATTATCTTTTCCAGTTCTAATATCTTCTTTGAGATGGGGTGACCAGAACTGCATGCAGTATTAAAGGTATGGACTCTTGATCAATGATATAATCAAGCTTCATTTTATTCTCTCTCAGTCATTTCCATGTCTTACACGCTTCCTTGATAACCTGGTGGTAAGATACACAGGAACAGCCTTGCTGTTCAGGTTTCTCAATTCTTGAGTGAGGGATGCAGTGCTTAGAAAGTGCTAAGAGCTATCAAAGTTGACTAGGGTTTACTTAACTAACTTAAACTTAAATCAAAACCTAATAAACAAACAAAGAATAAAACTTAGGGAAACCAAGCTTAGCCTAGTTCCTTTTCAACTTAAAGTTTAAGAACAAGTATAGCCTACTGATAGTAGCAGTCATCGTAGATAGATAGAATAGATAGAGTGGAGGAAGTAAATGAGAATAGAGTAAAGTAAGAATGGAGATGGAGTAAAGTGAGAACTGGAGTCTCTCTATTGAGGTAGGTCACCTCTTTTATAGGGCAAATGCCAGAAATCCTTCCTCGTATGCCCAAATTTCATTCCTCACCCACAGAAGTGTTAGAGTACACTTACCCCATAGGCTAATATATATGTGCGTATTGATAACAGGTATGTACGCACATCAGTCTCTTGTGGTGTACTTGTTAAGTCTGTGGGTACAACATTGAAAACCCCCCTATGCCATTCTCCATTGTCTATTGGTCTACATAAAAGGTCACAGACATAGGCACGGGTACTCATCTATTTAGATAACAAGCTATAGGTCAACTTTGCTTTCTGAGTAAAAGGTCTTAATATAGATATGCTAACTTTGCTTTAGCTTAACACACAGGATATGACCTGTAGGTCTGTTGCATTGCAGCCAAACTTACTTTAATATAAATCTATAAACCTGATTACAATAAACCAAATACTTAAACTATAATAAAAGATATATATATCTTGCTTGTGTGTATATATATGTAATATACATAAGCAAGCCAGTTAGTCCTATAGGCTACAAAATTCAACCTGAGAATCAAAATGGGTTTTTCCTTCTAATGTATCATAACCAGCAATGAAAGTTCTGCAAGCCATACGAGGGCCCTCACACTTATCCTCATGGATGTCCGTGAAGCCCTATTGCCTTTGATGAGTTTGCACAGATGTAACTATTTGGAATTTAGTAAATAATTATGTGGATGATGCACAAAAATGAACAGAACACTGCTCCATCTTACATAGCTCTGTTGGCTTCACAGAATTAATAGAAATGAAAATCAGTAAAAAAAAAATTAATTTTGAAACTAAAGTGAGCAGTTAAGCCTCCGACTGCACCGAGGGAACAGATCTCTTGAATAAGGTCTGGTCTCCTGTATAACTATATTTTTAAGGAGCGATGTTTTTTTAACCAATACAGTTGTATCAGTGCAACCCCTCGTTTGAATGCAGCAATGTTAGCTGTCCAAGTTTAGGTTGGTGATCCAATTGATTGCTGTGGGTGATGTGGTGTGGACAGCAGAGATATCACCAGGATATTATTGTTTGGGACATTGATTAATGGGTGTTCTGTAGACTGGAGTTCATTTCTACAGTCACAAATCGGATTCCGTCTGTCCCCATTTATGAAGAATGTGGAAGCAGCTGCCATGTGATATGCAGATGTGGTTCAAGTAGATCATATTTTCCATGGGAGTGAAAAGCCACACAGGGTTCTTTGGCTGAGTCCTTGATGAGGTGTTTAAGATTTTGGCATCCTTCCATCATGCTTGCCCATTGATCGTAAGGGTAAAATTCTGAATGGTCGAGTTCCTGTGCTACAAGCCAAAAAGGCTTTCTGGATTTGTGTCAGAATCTGAGTATATTATTTCTGTCTTCATGTGCTGGAAGATTGTTTTCCTCTCAGAAATGATGGAACTCTTGTAAGGTTCTTATGTCATGATGAGTCGGGTGGGGTAGATGTGCACCAGACAGGAAATGATGGCTGTGGAACTGATTTTACTGTATTCATAATAATCTGCACAATGGTGTTGAGATGAGAATTGAGAAGCGGTATGTGAGATCTATGTTTCCAGACAGATGAGCAGTATTCTGTGGTAGATACAGGTAAGTGTAGACGGCCATAGAATTTTTTCACTAGTTGCCAGGTCATACTGACCAGTTTCTGAATGCAGTTATACAGGTGTAAAAGAGCCTTATGCTGGTACAGCTCATTCCCCTACTGATATTGGAATAAGTTTAACAGTATAAGCACATTTATAATTGGCTTCACACTACTGGGGGTTATACTACTTTAACTATGCTGGTATAGTTAAAGCGGGACGATTTTTCAGAGTAGACAAATCCTAAAAAGGTGCCATTTATAAATAGTCACATTTAGGAATATAAAAGCACTTTAATAGTGATCAAGGTGCAAAAAATGTCCAGGACTTTAGAGAGCAACTGAGAAGAATTAATGGCATAATGTGCAGTTGATGGGACAGTATTAACTTCAGCCAGTCATCTAAAAAAGTCCCCCACATCTCATTTGTAAACTTAATTGACACACTAGAAAAGATATTTGTCAAGGGCACTAAAAATAACCATTAATAAGCAGTTACTATAGCATCCATTAACTCAGAAAGCATTGAAGTCCCATGACTTCTCTTCTTTAATGGGTGCATCTGTCAGCTGATTGCCAGTATTAGTTTTCTATTCTGTGCGGTCTGGCACTTGGCACCAGAAATCACTCTGAGAAGATCATATGTTTCATCCCACTTTCAATTCACATCGCAGGCCTTAAAGTTGTACTAGATTTTTTTTTACTTACCCTTAATCTGTGTCCTTAGTTCACACATGGCCTATAATATCCAAGGAATTCACCAGCATACTTTGATCCTTCTTGCCATACTACTTCTTCTTGCTTTCCAGAAGGTAGAATACTCACTAGTTCTCTGTAACTCTAGAAATCTTTTGAAGTATGCATTTATTTTTCTCAATTTAGCTGCTCCACAAGGCACTGACAAACATTTTGCCTTTCCTTTATTGACTGGAGTTGTTTGATTTAAAGGTTTTGGCATGATTGTATGTATTTGGGATCAAATTGTGGCTATTGCTGCAGAGAAGAGAGAGGGCCCAAGGAGCCTCTTTCCTTCTGAAGGAAATAGTTCCTGTAGAGAACTATTTCAATAAAGCAAACAGTGCTCTCAGAATTGGGTGGGTAGAGTTGAAGAGGTAGTTTCCATTGCCGGTGGTACTGCACACATCAAAGACAATGTGACTGAGTAGGATGGACTTGCGTAGGGCCCTATATCTGCCCAGTACTTGGAGGCCACCTGGGGGGGGGGTAGACGGAGGGAGGGAATAGCAGTACATTATTCATAGTAGCTGCTTTATCTAAGCATGCTTTTTTCAGAGGCACTAGAATAATTATATTTGTCCTTACACAGGCACGATGCAGCACTCCAATGATGCACTTCCTCTCTCACGCCTTCCCCTTTGGGTGTAATACCTCTTAACTTCTGGGGAAAAAAATCCTTTTCAAATATGTTGCTGACAGTGAAATGTCATATTTCAGAATGTCTATACTATAATTACCTTACTAGATAATATATGTTCTTGGCAACCTCTTAATATTCACCAAAGTGAGAATATCTATAATTTGATAGTTGTAAAATAGTCCACCTTGGAAAGTGGGTGTTCAGTCAATATGTCAGATCAATAATGTGAGTTTTCAAGAATCAAGTTGCAGCAATCTTATTTCTGTTCAAACTATTAGAAAAGATTAGGTAGCATCAGCTACATAGGCAGATAGCATTGCTGTTATTTTCGTTTCATTCACTACAAAACTGAATTAAATCCTAGAGCTGATCTGACTGAAGCAGGAGTCCTGTGGACAAGTAATTAACAACCAAATGATAATGTATATGCAGAAAGGGGCTGCATTAAAGTTTCATAGGCAGCCTTAATTCTGACATATTCTAACTCTTGAGTGCTTGACTTTGCAACCTTTAACATTCTTAACATAGTTTTTTATGTGTGATTTCTTAAGTGTTGAAAAAATTGAAAAAAACAGGAATCCTATTCTGTAGATCCACATTGACCCTTACATGGTCATCAACAAGATTAAAGTATTTAGAGCTACACCACGGACCTCTGCCATTTGAGTTAATAGAGAAACTGGTAGAATTAGAAGCCTGTTATCCTCTATTTAGACCTGCCACTCAAAGGGGAAGGCACACATTTGGTTGGTGAATTCCACAGCTATTTACTGGGTAACAGAAGAATGTTAGGATTACTGAGACCTGGGTTCAAGGTTCTGGAGAGGGGTGTCTTCTAGTGGCAATAGACCCACATGTTGCTGCCCCCTCACTACTGTTATCTCCCCCTTGATGCTTGTTCCTGTAATCTATCCGCACCTGCCAGTACCTGTTCCTGTCCTCTCACTACTCCTATCCTCACTGCTCTATTTTGAGTCAGGTTGTTTTCTCCTGTACACTGTCTGAATGCCAGCAGAGGGAGCACTGAAAGTAGAACTGAGTGAAATTTTTCAGTAAAACTTTTTTTTGGTGAAAAATGCAGATTCAGTGACAACAAAACATTTCTGAAATTCATGTCGGTTTTACTGAATTGTCACTGTTGGAAAAAATGAAAAAAAAATCTGTAAAAGTCTAACTAATTTGTTTTAACATTTTAAAAATGGAGCATTTGGATATTTTTTTAATTGAAACACCTTTTCATAAATATGAATTTCCCTCAATTTTGTTAAGACCATTTTAAAAATCATTAAAATGCTCTAAATTGAAGTGAAATGCTGCTGGGAATTTCTGCATGTTGACAAGACCATAGTATGCATATATAGGGTTAAAATGCTATAAATCAGGGGTCGGCAACCTTTCAGCAGTGGTGTGCTGAGTCTTCATTTATTCACTCTAATTTAAGGTTTTGCGTGCCAGTCGTACATTTTAATGTTTTTAGGTCTCTTTCTACAAGTCTATAATATATAACTAAACTATTGTTGTATGTAAAGTAAATAAGGTTTTTAAAATGTTTAAGAAGCTTCATTTAAAATTAAATTAAAATGCAGAGCCCCCCAGACCCGTGGCCAGGACCCAGGCAGTGTGAGTGCCACTGAAAATCAGCTTGCATGCAGCCTTTGGCATGCATGCCATAGGTTGCCTACCCCTGCTATAAATCTTTCATTAAAATATAACTGTTCTTTTTGAAACGTGTCATATACATGAAGTTATCCTGTTACCCTCAAAACACTGACAGTACAATGCAGTGGCAATGAAGTCTTCCTTATATTGTCACATTGATGTGCCTTAACTGAGTTCTACATGGACCATCTCAATGGGTAAGAGGGTAGTTAAATCATGCATAGCCCATTCAATCCTTGGCCGTGATTACAAGCAGGGCTGAAAACTAGTGCCAGTGCCCGTGCCCTAATTCTTCAGTGATATCAGGGACCTAGCCAGTTCCCACTGAAGTAATTGACTTCAATAACAGCAGAACTAACTCCAGATTAACATAAAACCCAATCTGATTTATATTACATCTTCCTTACTAGAGAGGAAAAGAAGCTTGTCATTGTAACATGGTTTGTTCAACAGGAAAGATAAAGACAAGTAACCACACAATTTCTGGCATCCTTGTGGACACATTACAATAGGGATATTGTAATGTTCTGATACCATGTAATATATACATATAAGATTTTTTGTTTACTTTCAGGGGTGTGTCCTGTATACATTAGTTCTTAACCCACCTCATGCTCTTAACCCATGTACAAGTATGTCTACACAACAAAAAAGAGGTGTGTTCTTAACTTCTGTTAGCTCTGTTAAAATAGTAGTGATGGCATAACAACTCAGGTTAGCAGCTCAAGTTCAATCTTAGGCTCCCCTATAGACTTTAACTTGAGCTGCAAACCTGACTTAAAAGTCAACTAACTATGTTTTCACTGCTATTTTAACCCAAGTTAGCTAATTCAGGTTAGCTAACCTGAGTTAAGAACACACACTCTTTGGCAGTGTATGCATACCCAGAGAGAGACCCAGCAGAGAGAATCAACCTTAGTGGTGGCATGCTCATCTTTCAAAAGAAATGTATCCCAGATAAAAATAAGAATGTATAAAAAGATATAACTGCCCATACGGACAGTTAAAGAGAACTCATACAACTATCTGTAATAGTACTGTTGGGTAACTCAGGAATCTAACTGGTCTGGTTGCTTTTAAGTCTGAGATTAAAGTTAGGTTATTAGAGAAAATGAGGTACCTGCCTCTTTAGAGCTCAGCAATTTATAGAGTTCACAAGTACCTTCTTAGTATTTTTAAAAGAACATGCACTTGTGTACATATACTTTTTACAGAATGATGGTTTACTAGATAAACCGATGGTTGAATTTTGTGTTAGACTGTTTATCAGACAGACTGTTTTGCAAACACATTACTGTTTCACCGCCTGCCTGACTGTTACTCAGGCCTGTAACCTGGGTGTCATCTTCAACTCAGATCTCTCTTTAGGTCCTCATATCCAGGCTATGTCTAAATCTTGCAGATTCTTTCCACATAACCTGTCCAAGATACAGCTTTTCATGTCTGTCTGTATAGTTAAAACTCTCATCCAGGCTCTCATCATCTTGATTCCTCGACATCCTTTTCTGTGGCCTTGTCAAATGCAGCGTTGCTCCACTCATATCCATTCAGAATGCTGCTACAAAGACCTCTGTCCCAGTGTGCCACTTTGACCATGTCATCCCTCTTTTTGCATCCTTCTGCTGGCTCCCTCTTCTGTCTCATCAAACATAAACTGCATGTCTTCACTTTCAAGGCTCTACACAGCTTATACCCACCATATGTACCATTTCTTCTTCACTATCGAGATGTTGACTCCATTTCATCCTCTACTTGTTAAATTTGTGCTTTCTTCTATGTTGCTCTCCATACTTGGGAGTTGCTACCCATAAACTTCCACAAAGCTACTTTTCTCCTTCAAAACTCTTCTTCTGCACACTCTCCTTTTCCATGGTACATAATTCTTTACAAATCAAATTTAGATTAGATCTATTTAGCTCAGAATTAAAAAAAACATATTTCACTGAACATATTTAATGCAGCCTAAACAATTCAGCAGTAGTGGGTTTTTGTTTTTGTTTTTTTTTAAAGATTAATCTGAATCTACTCTAGCTTGAGGTTGAAAGTAATCTTCCTTTCACAGGCATTTCAACTCTAGTTCTTCATGTCATCCACTAGAGGGGGTGTGCAAGCCTCTATTTCCACAAATTCTGTTGCATTTGACTGTTAAAGTTTGAGCACTTTTCAGTTGTATGCATTGCAGTTTACTTGAACTTGATTTTAATGCACATGGTACTTAACAGTGTTTTTTTTTATGTGTTTATGTCTATTTAACACTTCTAAATGAACACCTGCTTCTACATAATCAGCAGTACCAGGAATTAGTTTTTCAGTAACCACTCCCTCCAGTTCAAATGAAAAGGATGTCCCACACTGGCCCTTGCAATTAGGCAGATGCAGTCATTGATTGATGCAGTCTGGTCTCCTTGTGACTTTATTTTATTTCATTGTAAGCCTTTCACATGTGACAGTTATGCTTTGGCAACATTTTCTACCATAGGCTTACACCTTCAGTTCTTTCTCTCCCTTACCTCTTTCTGCCTGGGCATTTGAGTGGGCTTGTCTCTCTGCCCCTTTCTTCTGCCACACTCTACTTAGATGGAGCTGGCAGCATCCTGCCAGATAAGAGGATCTTGAAGTTAACATTCCATTGAGAGAGTATGGGGCAGCTCACCCCTCTCAGAGCTATTGTGTCATGCTGTCTACCAGCTCAGGCAGAAGACCTTACATTACCTGTGCTCAGTTCATGTTTTCAAGCTTATCTTTGCAAGCATAAAATCTAGAAATTAAACATTAAAAATAAAATGAAATCTGAGATTCTGATCTCATCACGTAATTCTCAGAGCGCTGAGGCCCTAAACACAGCCTTATAATGCTTATATCTGAATTCAGCCCTTGACACACTGTTTCCTTAAGGGTCTCAAGTTATTGGTATTGCAGAGCTCTCAATCAATATAAAGTAGCTTGTACTCTAAATCCAGTAATACTGTAACATGAGCAGGAAACATCAGGATGGAATTTCAACCTTGTTCTGATATGGTAGGCCCCCCCATGTGCTGGGTGCCCTGTTCAGCTGCTTGTTCGGCAGCATTGGCTGAACCAGCTCTTCAGTCCTGTCCCTCGTACCTGCTCATGGTAATTCTGCTATCTGCACTATCTCCAACTTTTCACTGAGGTTATCTCTGATTGCTCTCCCCATCCACCTACACACACATGCACGCCCACACTAACACTATTCCACTCCTAGAGTCTTTGTTTTCCTGCTGTATTATAGAGTGACATGATGAATGACTCATTCTTTGTCTGAGTAATCTTTTTCACCTCAAGGATGGAATAATATGATTCCAAGAACAGTAGTTCCTTTGCCTCTAGGTTTCTTATATCTGCTGTATCTTCTCAAGGAAATATGCAGGGCAGGAAGCAATTTCTGGGTCCTGAAAGATAATGAATTCAAATTATTTTGGAGAGGATCCTTGGCCTGTGGATTGAAAAATGCAGGCAGAGGATAATCAGGGTATCAATCACATGGCTATCAAGTTGCAGAAACATTTTTAGAGTACTGCAGGGTATCTGTTAAAGTCTACTCTTATTTAACTTTTTAATTTATGTTCTAGAAGAGGAAATAAGTAGCAAATTGATCAAATTAACAAATTGTATTATATCATTTGGAGAAATTGCAAATACATAGACATAATGCAGAAGAATCTAACAACATGGGCAGAAAATAACAATGTGGAGAAAAATATCTGAAATACAGATAGTCACTGGGTGGGACAAACTTGGAAAGCAGCTATTGTGGAACTGACAGTGGACAGTATATTAGATGTGAGTTAGCAGCGCATTAAGGAACAAAAAGGCCAATTCAAGTTTCAGTTGCTTATTACTACCATTTGATATTTTTATCATGCTAGTACCCAAGAAGCATTATCGGAATTGTGGCTCAATTAGGCTAGAGATGATACAAACACACAGGAAGCCATGGCCCCCTTCTACACAGAGCTTTCAGAAAACACAAATGAGTGTAACCTAAAAGAAGAGAGGGGAGATGAGGGCAATTGGTAATACGAACTTGTGTTTGTATATCTGCTTGCCATGTACATAACTTAATGTTTCTGGTCATATACAATCTTTTTCTGTCAGCAGTTTTGTCTAGCCCCACCTATCTATTATCAGATAGAAAAGCTTCATGTCACAAAGCAGCAAGGCCATCCTTTAATAAGGCTTTGTTTTTGTTGCATCTTGGAGTACTCTTAGCATCAGATTACTGGAAAGATACTGACAGATTGGTGTTCACATGCAAGCAACAGGAATGATCAGATTGCTGTAGAAAATAAATGAGTGAAAGCACTGTACTGTTTAGTTCAGTACAATTAATCTAAACCATAAAAGGCAGAAGGGCAGAGGATGTTAAAAACAGGATGAAGTTGGATAGAATTAAGAATAACAAGACAGAGTCTTAATAGTGAAGTCTATTAGGCTATGGAACAGTCTCCCAAAAGAAGTGATAGAAGCCCCATGACTTGCAAGGCTTTTGTCCAATCTAGTGTAAACATTCCAAGTCTGCTGCAGTGAAAAATCTTACTCTGGCAGGGAGATGGATTAGGTAACCTAATAGATCACTTTCTGCTTTAGTATAATCCTATGAAACTAAGTACCTGGGGGAGAGAATAAATCTCCATTTTAATGGCCTGAACTATGTTTATTTTACTGATTGTCAATTGCACATTTTAATTGTATAGTGATGGGTTTCTGTATTTAAGCTCACATCTTTTTTTTTTTTTTTTTTTTTTTTAAGGATATGTAAGGCACTCATCTATAGATATTTCAGTTTAAGGCAGTCCTCCAGGCCTAGAAATCCAGATATCAGCTCTTTTTCCCAACCTCTCTAGAGTTTCAGTGGAATTTTCATTTCCATTTTGGATTTCTCTGCAGGTGAGCTGAGTAGACTGTCACAACAACACTCATTGATCTATTTTTTTCTCTCTATTTTTTGTCTGAGTGAGGGCTCTTGCATTAATATATTCTAAATATAGTGCCTACTTTTCAAAAGTATGTCCACGATCGTGTGCACAGAGGTCTAGCCAGGCAGGTATGATGTTTGTCCACAAACTACGAGAGAAATCAGGTGGTGCAAAAACTATTTTGGGGTGCTGGGGAGGGGAAGAGGCATGGCTGAAAACACAAAAGTAAGTGAACCAAAACTGTGTTACTGATTACAGCCTGTGCAGCAAATAGCAACAGCTTTATTTTAAAAAAATGCTCAGGCAGTAGGAGGCTGGCTGTTTGAGGCAAGTAGAATTAAGGGCCTCATCACACTACTGGAGGATAAGATGACAAGGGGGTTCACAAAATGCTGAATTCTTGGCCAAGCTAGGCCTGATCAAGGAACAATTTATTTTCATGTCTGCCACGAAGGAAGTAGCCCTACAACTACAGTGACAAATAGAGCACACTAAGAAACAAAGATGAGGGAAAGGTAGTTGTCTGCTGCTCAGATAGAGTGCTGAAAAATGAGATTCCTTGAGAGGAACCTGTAGAAAGGATCAGAAGGTAGACCAAATAGCCAGTAAATTCATCCAGCATAATGACATATCCTATAAGGTGTACTATCAGCAAACCTGACAACAGTTTCTGTAGGACTAATGAGCCAGTGAAGGGCAAGTAGGATCAATTGCATATCTGATTCCAACAGTCAGAGGCGCATTTTCTGATGGAAACTCCAGATGTGCTCTGTTGAAAATGCCATGACAGGCACATTTTGGCAGTGACATTTCCACCATTCGCTTATTTATTTTATTTATTATTCTCTTCCTGCTAGTCACAGTCCGGCAGATGCTAGTCATAATCTGGCAGATGATACTCTGTTTTTTGATTTCTATAGGGATGTATGTCAGCCAGGTTCTGTTGTTGCTGATGGAGTGACAGCAGATCCTGGGTTAGTAAGAACAGGGTCACTATATAATCCTAGTCTTGATGCTCAGGTAGCTGAGGTTTTGCAGTTGCTTTTATGTTCATGTTTTTAATGTCTTCTGGCTGGCCAGTTGGTGAGCACGCTGCCAGGAACCTGGCCAGGCTGGCCCAGTGCCTGTCTACACTCCCAGATTTCCTCTAAAACTTTTGATAGAACTGATATGTTCCCATGGAATATTTTGATTCTGCTAAATTGGGATTTTACAGAAAATTATTCTATCTGAAAATTTTTTAACATGTCTCTTAATAACAGTTAATTGAATCACTGTATTTCTATTCCCACCCCCCTATCCCCCATTGTTTCATATTATCCAGGCATCCACACTCAAGATGTTGTAACACTATCCCCAGTTAGTGATTATATAAATATCTTCTCAAACCATTCCACAGATAGGGTAATATTAGTGGACTTAGCACAATATGTCTTGCACTTTATTTTTTTTCAAGAGCAATCTTTCCACCTCTCAAAGCACCCACACCCCAGTCACCTTCTTTAGGAGGAATTTTGAGATTGAATATTCCCAAATCTCACCTCTTTGTTTAAATCTCTGTAAACATGAGTTCTGTGTTTGTACAGCACTTACCACAATGGGGTCCTGGTCCATGACTGGGTCTCTTAGGAATTAATGTAATTAAGTGGTAAGATTCTCTGTACACTCTGTATTTTGATGTGGGTTATTTTCACAGTCTGCTTTAATATCATCTGAGAGTTCATGTGCTTTCTCTATGTGCCCTCAAAGAGAGTGTTTTCTTTGCTTACATTGGTCAAAGGCAAAGTTTAACTTCATTCTTGATTCTACATTAATTTTGTGGTTAATTTTGGCTTCCAAATGTTTTAAATTCTAATAGTGTAGTTTCTTAGATTTCTTTGTTAAAGGATTATTTTGTTACTAGTGTTCATCATTGAGGAGTATATTCTAGACTCCTGGAACACAGGGAATTGCAGGAGTGAGCTTCATTATGCACCTGTATCTGGCTTTACCTCCCATTTAATTTACTGTAGCTCTGAATTAATATGCTAATATATCCACTGTACTTATCTTAGTTTGCTTTGTATAATCCATTGAAGGAGAGCACTTTTAGAAATGCATGCCCATTTTGTATATTCAATTAGGGTTACAGAAGACACCATCCTCTAAACCATTTCAGTATTGTGTTTGTTTTGTTTTGTTCTTGTTTTGGACTGTCAAGAATACTGCATTTTGTATAATACAGACTGTTTTGATAATTAAGGAGTAGTAGTATATATGCTTGAGGAACCTCCTACTAGACTGCATTTATTTCATTTTCTGAAGGCGTATCTCTCTAGCAGCAAACTAGTAACAAAGTCATGGCTAATGGCCCAGGAATCTTTCCTCCATATTGGGGATCAAGTTCTTATCCTACAACGAATTGAGAACATGCTTCAAATTTCACAGTACAGCAGAACCTTTAGTACAGAAGATGTGCCTTTGGCCAGCAGAATTTTTCTATGTGAAGGTGATGTTTACTGTGTCTTGAACACAGTGACAGCATTAATAATGCATACTTATCATGGATTTAGAATAATGCCTTTGTAAATTTACTGTGAAATAATAAAATAATTCTTTTGAAACAACTGATCACATATCAATGAATAATGTTACAATTGTTTTCATATGCACTGGTGTTATGGTCAATATCTATTACACTGGGTTGGAGGATGAGAAGGTGCACATTGAAAGATAAGAATCAGCTGAAATATCTAATGTAGTTACACTGAAATAATACATTAAGAAATAAGTAGTATAAGAAAGTTAATGATCAGTAATCAGATGAACAAATGCCAATTCATTACAAGTCACTCATATTTCAGTGAAAGTTTTGCTCCTCAATATATTTCCATCTAGATGGTTGCTTCAGCATACTTCATAATTATAAACAAAATAAAGATTTATGAAAGTATTTTATATTTTCACAAATGTCTGCTATTAGAAGATCTTCAAATATGTTTTCAGGAAAATAGAAGACCATCTTTCCTTTAATCTGTGTTGAACACTTTTAGAGAGTTGTCCATTGAATTGATTAAAAAAAACCACACACCTCCTCAGTTTAAATTCTAGTAATGATTTAAAACTGATAATCCTTTTATGGCATATTGTAAAGCTGAAGAACTTAAACACAGTTTTTTGTATGTGTTTTATTTGCTGCAATCCTCCGCTTATATGTATCAGTATTTACTTTTCATCTTCCATCTTCTGGGGTATCTTTGTGGTATCTGTAGCTATGAAATTGCCCTTCCTTTTGTTTTCTGTGTATCTCAACATTAAATTTCAAGCAATTTCCTTGTGTGTAGAGTTCAGTGTAGACTGTGAGAAGAGAAATACATGCTGTTCTCTCATGGAGGGCTGGTCTACACTACGGGGGAAAATCGATCTTAGATACGCAACTTCAGCTACGTGAATAACGTAGCTGAAGTCGAAGTATCTAAGATCGAATTACTCACCAACCTCATGGTGCAGGATCGATGTCCGCAGCTCCCCCTGTCGATTCCGCAACTCCGTTCGGGTTGGTGGAGTTACGGAATCGATATAATCACGTTCGGGGATCGATATATCGCGTCTAGATGAGACGCAATATATCGATCCCTGAGCAATCGATTGCTACCCGCCGATACGGTGGGTAGTGAAGACGTACCCGGAGACTGTGATGGGGTCTCCACTTCACATAAAACTTGAAAGGTTTAAGGTGGCCAGGTAGGCCAATTAACTCCTCATGCTGCACTTGGAGGAGAAGCCAGGGAGCAGGAGTTGATTAAATGAGGCTCAGCTGGGCAGGAACAGGAGAGGCCTTTAAAAAGCCCAGCAGATGAGAGCAGAAGGGGCTGTAGAGAGGTAGTCTGAAGTCAGTACATGGGAGGAGGGAGCTATGGCTCTGCCAGGCCCAGAGCTGGAGGAAGCCAGGAGCAGGCTCAGAGGGAAAGCAGCAAGGAATAGGCATGCAGACTTTGGCTGCTGATTTGGGGATTCCTAAGCTGGATCTTGGAGTAGAGGGAAGGCCTGGGTTCCCCTGCTAGACAGTGGGGATGTGGTACCAACCAGGGAGAAGACAGTAGACTACCTGATTTTTTCCAGAAAGACTTTATTACAGACCCGGAAGCGGGGAACGTATCTGGTATCCTCGCGGAAGGGCAGAGTTATGAAGAGGAGGCTGTGGTTCCTAGAGTGAGAGAAGCCCATGGAGTGAGAGAGAATAACAGAGAGGGACTCTGCCAGAGGGGGTCAGCATCTGGCAGAGCTAATCCAGAGGATAGCCAGGAGGAGGTGCCACCTGCAGTGAGTGCACCTCATGATAGAACAGAAGTAAAGTCTTTCTTGTTTTGTTCTTTAATCTAAATAAAAGTAATTCTGACTGCAAGTATCTATCTGCTCCCTGTATAGGGGCTGAGGAAGCCTAGAAATCTGAATGCATGTAGATATTCTCTCTTAATGGTAGAGAGAAATGAAGACAAAAGTCTGGCTATTCTAAATACTGAGCTCTGTCTTGGAACTAGTAAGAAGATGGTCTGATGAAAACTATAGATTGGTGCTGTCCTATGGCATTACCTCATGGCATGACGTAGCCCTGCAGACACACTGCCCTCAATTCTTTCTTCATTATTTGTAATGAATTACTCTCAGGCTGGAGTACTTAAACAAGATTTCCCACTTTGTGAGGCTTTATTTATCTAGTCTTTTCCCAAAAAACACACTTTTTAGTCATCAGACCCCACTCTCCCGCCTTCAGTAGTGCCACAGTTCTCCTACCTGGGAGTACCTCCTACCCCTTGAGCCGAAACATCTACACTGCTATTAAATATCAGAGGGGTAGCCGTGTTAGTCTGGATCTGTAAAAGCAGCAGAGAATCCTGTGGCACCTTATAGACTAACAGACGTTTTGGAGCATGAGCTTTCGTGGGTGAATACCCACTTCGTCAGATGCATGTAGTGGAAATTTCCAGGGGCAGGTATATATATGCTAGCAAACAAGCTAGAGATAACGATGTCAGTTCAATCAGGAAGGATGAGGCTCTGTTCTAGCAGTTGAGGTGTGAAAACCAAGAGAGGAGAAACTGGTTCTGTAGTTGGCAAGCCATTCACAGTCTTTGTTCAGTCCTGAGCTGATGGTGTCAAATTTGCAGATGAACTGAAGCTCAGCAGTTTCTCTTTGAAGTCTGGTCCTGAAGTTTTTTTGCTGCAGGATGGCCACCTTAAGGTCTGCTATAGTGTGGCCAGGGAGGTTGAAGTGCTCTCCTACAGGTTTTTGTATATTGCCATTCCTAATATTTGATTTGTGTCCATTTATCCTTTTCCATGGAGACTGTCCAGTTTGGCCGATGTACATAGCAGAGGGGCATTGCTGGCATATGATGGCGTATATTACCTTGGTGGACGTGCAGGTGAATGAACCGGTGATGGTGTGGCTGATCTGGTTAGCTCCTGTGATGGTGTCGCTGGTGTAGATATGTGGGCAGAGTTGGCATCGAGGTTTGTTGCCTGGATTGGTTCCTGAGCTAGAGTTATTATGGTGCGGTGTGCAGTTACTGGTGAGAATATGTTTCAGGTTGGCAGGTTGTCTGTGGGGGAGGACTGGCCTGCCACCCAAGGCCTGTGAAAGTGTGGGATCATTGTCCAGGATGAGTTGTAGATCCTTGATGATGCGTTGGAGGGGTTTTAGCTGGGGGCTGTATGTGATGGCCAGTGGAGTCCTGTTGGTTTCTTTCTTGGGTTTGTCTTGCAATAGGAGGCTTCTGGGTACACGTCTGGCTCTGTTGATCTGTTTCCTTATTTCCTCGTGTGGGTATTGTAGTTTTGAGAATGCTTGGTGGAGATTTTGTAGGTGTTGGCCTCTGTCTGAGGGGTTAGAGTAGATGCGGTTGTACCTCAGTGCTTGGCTGTAAACAATGGATCGTGTGATGTGTCCGGGATGGAAGCTGGAGGCATGAAGGTAGGCATAGCGGTCGGTAGGTTTTCGATAAAAGGTGGTGTTAATGTGACCATCACTTATTTGCACTGTGGTGTCTAGAAAGTGGACCTCCCATGTAGATTGGTCCAGGCTGACGTTGATGGTGGGGTGGAAGCTGTTGAAATCGTGGTGGAATTTTTTCAGAGTCTCCTTCCCAGGGGTCCAGATGATGAAGATGTCATCAATGTAGCGTAGGTAGAGAAGGGGCGTGAGTGGACAAGAGCTGAGGAAGCGTTGTTCCAGGTCGGCCATAAAGATATTGGCATATTGTGGGGCCATGCGGGTGCCCATAGCAGTGCCACTGATCTGGAGATATATATTGTCATCAAATTTGAAATAGTTGTGTGTGAGTATAAAGGCACAGAGCTCAGCAGCCAGTTGTGCTGTGGCATCATCAGGGATAGTGTTCCTGACAGCTTGTATTCCATCTGTATGTGGGATGTTTGTGTAGAGAGCCTCTACATCCATGGTGGCTAGGATGGTGTTTTCTGGGAGGTGACCAATGCATTGTAGTTTCTTCAGCCCCCAGGCTAAGGGGCTATTAAACAGCCCCTTAGCCTGAGCCCCACAAGCCTGAGTCAGCTGGCAGGGGCAAGCCATGGGTGTCTAATTGCAATATAGACAACCACAGAAGTCTGAGGAAACTTTAAAGGATACACCCTGGAACAGGTGTTGCCTGACCCTACCACCTTTAAAAGAGACAATCACCCTGTCATAGTAATGCAGACAAAATGTATAACTGTAATATGTAGAAAGTCCATAAAATTGCTGCTAACAGAAAAGGTATTCTGTTGCTCTGTAACATTCAATTTGCAGAGTCAAGAACTAAAAAGTTGGGAAATGTCAGAACTGAAGTTGATCATGCAGTCTTAATTTGTCCTTTTGTGTGTGTGCACTGTGATAGCAGATAGCCCAGCATTTCATAGGAAGTCTGTGGCAGAGCCAGGAATAGAAGTTAGGTTTCCTGCATTCCAGTCCAGTGTCTTAAAAATAAAAGAAAAAGTGACCATTTTAAACTTCATGTTCCCCCCTGAAAATTATGTAAACAAAAGTTCTGGTCCTACAACTGGATCTGTGTGGTGAACCCCTGAACTTATGCAGAATCCAACTGATTTCAGCGGGTCTTTGTGCAGGGGCAGAGTACCATTCTCATGGATCTGTTTCCAGCATCATGGCCTAAAATGAAAACTCAGGCCCAGCTGTTCAATATTCCAAATTTAGTTGATACCGTTACAATAGAGGAGACAATGGCTTTTGGGCCACAAATTGCTGATGAAAGGGCTGGGAAGAAGGGGTCGGGGAAGGAGAAATAATAAATGTTGTCCAACTAGTAGAAAAAATGTTTATAGCTGTATTTTTATTTCATTTTATTGTATTTTCATTTATGTTGCTAGGAATTGGTTTTGTAGTAGAAGGATACATTGTTCAATCCCCTTCAAAACAGTCTATTAAACGGCATTTAATGTTTTTTGGCTTTTTAGAAATATATACTCTCATAGAAATAAGATTTCATCTTTGTCTCACAACACACTCATACTAATATCATACATACATATCATATGCATGCCCAGCCTTTTCAGTATCTGTTACACTTGCATAGACCATGTAAGTGCTCCCTTTTTACTATGTGATAGAATATAGTGTCTTATTGTATTATACATTTAGAAGTAGCGGTATGGCTGTGGGTGCCTTTATCTGAGAATTGTCCTCTTTTTGAGCAGAATGGATAATAAAAACTGTAAAGCTAAATCTACCAATCCAGTGAAATGGAGTTAATTTGGAGAGTAATTGGGAGTGCCAAGTACCCCTTTCAAAGGATGTAGTATGGCTTGAAATTGAATTCCTCTCATGCAAAACATTTAATCTCTTATTTTACTCTACAGACATCAGACTATTTAACAGACCCATACTTTTTTAGTTTATTACAATTTCTGTGACATAATCTGACTGCTTACACAAAGCCCAATCAGAAAAACAGGCGTTGTCCATAGCAACAATAGCAGCATTACTGACTAAACCACAAAATAGTTTTCTCCCTTGCAAGCCGACCTTTGGATTATCTTTGTCCATCCAAAGAATAGAATTTTGGTTTACATTCACATGGAAAAAAAAATACCTGTGGTATTTACTCTTTACCAATTTCCCACAAAATTAAATGTTAACTTTTTAATTGCATCAGATAACCTGCTTTTGTATATATGACAGTAGCCTAGGCTCCAAAACAGAAAATGTGTGTTAATTAAATTTAAAATTAGAAACCAGGATGGTAAAAACATATTGTAAATCAAATGTTCCACATTTTTTATCACATTAGTTTGGATTGGATTGAGTAGCATTTTCATGTTGTAATTAAAACATGTTAATGAAATACAAATGCCAAACATATACTGTACCGTAAAGATCTGACATTTTTCTTTGATCTTTCAAAAAAAATCAGCTTTGTATATTGTAACTTGAGAAAAATTGACCACCTTGAGTTAATGTTATTTCTAAGGAGCTGTTTTGAAATGTTAAAGTTAAAAATAGAATTGTCCATTAAGCTGAATATCATCTGATTTTAAGAGCCTGTATACTTTTGAATTTCTTTTTAAAAAAAGAGAGACTGCTGTATCAAGTTTCAGCCCATTCTGTTCCCCCACAGCCTTTTGCACATTGAGTGGCAAGGTGCTTATGGCTTTCATTACTATATTGCAGGGCCAATCATGTAATGCCTTCCTCACCTAAGTGTCGTACACATGTGATTAATCCCACTGATTTGAATGGAACAACTCACGTGATTAAGGAGTTGAAGGATTAGGCACTTGATTTGTTTTTGAGCCAGAGGTGCTTTTTAAATTTGTATATTCACAGTGTAGACCCTGATCCTTCTCCATGTGAAACCAGTGCATGTAGGATCAGGCCCATTATCTCAACTCAGTACTGCTCCTGAGTGTTCTATAACCTGGTTGTACAGGCCTTAGTAAAGAAGTTTGTTTCCCCTCTAATATATTAATTTTGTAGCTTGTTACTTTTTATGACTCTCTTATCTTAAACTGCTGTTGTACCTCAGAATAGCTGAGAATAGTCATCATATGCTTCCTTAATCTAAGTTGTTGTTCCTTCTGCACATTCTTCTATGTAGTACTTATCATGTGGTATGCTCAAATAAATTATTTGGGATGACTTTTTAATTAGACACACTAAAGTCCAGGTTGTAATGGTTTTCTTTTTAGGCATTTACTGGCCAAATTATTTTTTCTTCGTTTGTGTTGGACCTTTAGTTTGGAGTTTCCTTCTATCAGACAAAAATGCCTTTTAAACAGTGAAGCACAAAATTGCACACATGAAAAACAGAACTGTTTTCTTAAATGCCGTGTGCAATGAAAAAAATATTAAGAGATTTGTGCTGCCCCATTTGGCTCTCATAAAATTTTCACTGTGCAGTGCAGCTGTCAGTCCATGATATTGCAGAGGCAAGGTGAATGAGGTGTAGCTCAAAAGCTTGTCTCTCACCAACAGAAGTTGGTCCAATAAAAGATGTTACCTCACCTATCTTGTCTTCTAAAATTTTCAGTACACTGGAGAAAATTGTCCTCATGACTGCACAAAAATCATTTGCCCCTTTATGAGGGCTAATCCAGTTTCCATATGCATCAGTAAGAAGTTGGATTAGGCTCTATTTTTGAATGTATTTAGGTACCTAAAGATGCAGATAGGTGCTTTTGAAAATCCCACTACATCTAACTACATATTTAAGTGTTTACATACCTTGGAAAATGTGGTCCTAGGTCTGTTAGAATCCACATGCATGTTTTAATACATGGCTGTGTCCCTAGGCATATCAATTTATTGTGCTTAGGTGGGCAATAGATTATTTGTTGAAAATGCCAGAGTACAGCTGTGCTTGTGATTGGATGTGTATCACCTGTTCTTGTCTCTTTTCTTTGAAAATATAACTCTCCATGTCTGTCTACCTGAGACCCATCTATGGAACATTGTTACCTAATTTGAAGACTATCAGTAATTTAGTTATTTTAGTAATTTAGAATGTACTTTTTTTATACACTGGTTCTGCTGATGCCAAAGATATAACAGATCTTGCCAAACATGTAACAGATCTCAAAAGACTTTACTTGTGAAATAAAAATAGTACAATAGACTGCTGCAATTCTGTGACATTTTCCGAATCAGCTGAGGGAAGTGTTTAACCATTCCCTCCATGCTTACCTCCAGGTACATGCCCACCAATTTTAGTCCCCACATGATCTTCCTATGAAACTGTTTAGTCACGTACTGCAGCTCAATGCCACTCTTTCCCAAGTCTCCATTGTAGGGAGTGTAGCTGCTAGAAAGGGTGTGGAGCTAGTCAGTGCTGCCGCTGCACTTGGGCAATCCTTGACTATTACCACAATGCCTTGAGGCTGTAGGCAGCTGGTAGAGATTACAGCAGTGAGGAGGTGGGATGAGGGCAGAACAGGGTGAGAAGGGGAGGGTGTGGAGTGTTGGGGGAAGGAGTGGAGTGTGGGCAGGGCCAGGGGCAGAGTGGGGCCTTGGGGGAAGGGGTGGAGTGGGGGCAGGAAGAAGTGGGGTGCGGGTGGGGCCTGGGGCAGAGCAGGGGTCAGGAACTCCCTGGGTAGAGAGGAATTTGATGCTTCTGTAGAAGGTTGATAACTAGTTCACTAGACTGTCTAGATGCAAGCAATTATTCCTTTAACACATTCTGGACACTACCAGAAAAAACTAAAAAATAAACACTACTCTCAGTTAATTTTATCTCTAGTTAAATTGTTTCTTTTTCGCTGTTTTTCTTACTCCCATACTATGCTCCTCTAGCTTAAAACTAGAATCATGGAATCCTCTACAACCTTGAATCTCTCCCTCATGCAGAAGTCTGACAATCCTCATTTACAGAGCATTGCTAGAATACTGCAGTGAAAATACATGCTTTAGGAAATGGAAACATGATATGGTATCCATTTTTCACAAGCTTCACTGGCTTCCAAGATTCTCCTGATCTTCTCTCCACTTAGGCCAGGTCTATGCTAAAAAGTTAAGTTGACCCAGCTATGTCACTTAGGCATGTGAAAAATCCACACCCCGAGTGACTTAGTTAAGCAGACCTAACCCCCAGTGTAGACAGTAATAGGTTGATGGAAGAATTCTTCAATCAGCCTAGCTACCATGTCTCATGGAAATGGATTAACTATGCTGATGAGATAACCCCTCCCATTGCTGTAGTGAGTGTCTACACATGAAGCACTACAGTTGTGTCGCTGCAGTGTTTCAAGAGTAGGCAAGTTTTTATGCTGTATCCCTGTTACTCCATACCCCTCTCAACTTTTCCAGTCTTGGAATATTGGTCTTGTCTCTGCAAATATCCATATCCCAGGGGGAGGGGAGGTTTCCTTCTTTCATTTATGCTGTCATTTCTATCTGAAACTGTATGGCCTCCTCAAGCCACTGAGTTACTTTTCCTGTTCATATTTTGCTTTACACGTCTTCCTTTTCTCCTTAGCTTATAGATGACTGACCATCCTCAGGCTATCCAGGACTGAGTCACCTTGTTACCCCATGCTGCCAGTGAGATGGAGTCTTGCTTGTGCTTAGCTGACACCCGTCTGTTAGACACTAAAACAATCTCATCTGAGCTATGCCGGCCCTTCCTTTGCCCTTATCCAGAAATAGGTGCACCTCTGCCCCAGAGTCCCTTTGAAATATTCCCCTGTGATATCCAGCCCCTGACATTGACTAGTCACAGAAATACTAGGTCTTCTGTCCTATGCCAGCCCTTCCTTTGCCCTTACCTTACTTTCTCAGGACCTGCACCTGGCTTCACATTGTGGCACTTCTATATATTTATAGTGAAAACAAGAATAAGTTTGCTATCAAAGATTCAGGACGAGAGGTAGAATATTAGAAACAAATGGTTACATATAAAACAAAAGCATAACATGCTTTCTAGAGACTAAACTTAACTTAGGGGGAGGGATAGCTCAGTGGTTTGAGCATTGGCCTGCTAAACCCAGGATTATGAGTTCAGTTCTTGAGGGGGCTACTTAGGGGTATGGGGCAAAAATCTGGGGATTGGTTCTGCTTTGAGCAGGGGGTTGGACTAGATGACCTCCTGAGGTCCCTTCCAACCCTGATATTGTATGAGATAAAACTTCTTTAGACAGGTGGTTAACCTCTTAGTTTTCTTCAGCTTTGTCAACAAGGTTGGCTAAGATCCCATTTTCATGAATGTAAATGTGCTGTCAGTTTACTTCCTAGGTGCAAGACCATGGGGCTTTGCCTCATAGATAAATCCCCAAAGTTCATTGTTTTGGCACACAGCCAGGAAAACCCCCATGGCTTGTTTTTTTTTCCTGTATGCTGGTGCTCTGTTGACTTCACATTTCTTTGTTAGCTTTGTATGTAAATAGACATCCATTGTGTTAGCTTATAATGCTTAATTTACATCCTGACAGAGAGAGATGAATAAACATCTCTTGTCTGACAGAACCTGTTCTTCACTGCTACTCATGACTAATACCATGATACAGACTCTAAAAACGTATTTTCGGTGTATATATACACAACTCCTTGCATTGTATCTGTACATATGTTTCACAGTGATATCAATAACCAGTGTGACACAGGCTTTCATTTGAGACCTCACATGCCATTCTTTGGTAAACTAGAATGTGCATACCAGACTCATGAGATTTCTGTAACCGCCCTGGCAGTTGGCATTAAGGGAGTCTTAGGACACAATGACTGTATCTACAAAGGATATTGTGGCACTGTTTTTAAGGGATACTATGTTAAGAAACAGTCTTGTATTTTGATATATGTAATTATATAATATAATAATTTCACCATAATCGTATACGCAAAGCAGTTTGTACCTAGACATTCCTTTTTCGTATTTGTTTAGCCTGTTAGTATATTTCATCTATTGTTACATTTTATCTTGTTGAGTTGTGTTTGTACTTTGAATCTGTTAGCCTTCTCTGCTATGTCTGTCTCTTCTACAGTTGTTTCTGCTTTTCATATTTAATACAGAAATCTGAGACTGTCAGCCTTTAACATCTTATTACATTGTTTAGCATAATGAACATCTTTGGAAAGTAAAGGTTATGTCAATTTCATAAACGTTGAATGTTTGATTTTCATTTTATATTTGTAAATGGTGGGTGGAATGAGAGTGTTACTTGCTGGTAGTTATCTCTAGATTTTCAGCAGTGCTTTTCTAAAGAGATTCTAGTTCCCTGCTCTTGCCAGAACCAAAGGCTAAAAAATTGAATGGAACAGTACAATGTGAAAAGATCAAAATAGTAGCCCACAGTATATTTGTATGCCTGGTTAGCGGGAAAGGGTACTTTCATGTTACAAAGTAAGCAACAGGGCACAATCTGTATTAGAGCAAAAGAAAACAAGAAATGTGCACACAAATAAAAAACACTTACAGTTTAACAAATTTTGCTTTAATTCAGCCAGTGGTTTAATCAGTTGAGCGTTGCATGTGGTGGGTGGGTGAACTAGAAGCAAAGATGAAATCTAGCTTGCTGTAATATCTAGTTTTGACATAAGGCCTACCTATGCAGCTCTGACCAAAATAAAAATTGGGTTTAACTAGGGGGATTCTGTCTATAAATTGCTTAGACATATGCTATATTAGTTTGTTCCTAAAAGCAGTAGCAATATTGTCCTCTGAATATGTGATATGCATATATTTCCTGTTAAATTATGCTCTCTAGAAAAAATAATTATTTTCTTTGGATAAACTTAATAGGTTATTTTCAACAACCTACTTATTTTAGTGGTTACAGATGGACCCAGCAGATTAACTCATTAGTCAAAAAACAGTCACATCAACAACTAAATATCTTTATGCTTAACTTATTGATTATGTTGATTGGAACTGCTGCAGCAGTTCTAGTGCCACTCCCACCCATGTGTTAGAAAAGATTAGATTTTGATGTTAAACTATTGAGTCATGAGGCCCGCCTAACCATATTCAAAGAAGTGGTTGACATTCCTTTCTGGTTTTGGCAGGTTGTGGGAATCCAGAGTTGTTATGTTTATAGTAGGAAAATCAGAAATGTGTTTGTTCAAAGGGACCCAAATAGCACTACTTATCAATTAATCATGTTTATTTTCACAGGAAGATGGAAATTATTTAGAGCGCATATCTCCATCATATTACCATTTAAAAAAAAATGTATGTAGCTTAGGAGAGATGAATGATTTGCCCCTCCCCATCGTGTAGTTTGCTTGTAAAGGTTTATACTGTGGGGGGGAGAAAGGTGCTATATAAGTCACGTTGCAACATTCCTTCCCTCCTCCCCAAATCTAGAGTAAACAGTCTGTGTTTAAACTGCTGTGTGCATATGGTGTAGCATTAGAACTAGTTGTAATTCAAGTTAAACCTTGATTTCCTATTACAATGGAGACCACTTACATTTGTAGCCTTAGAGTAAACCTTTTCATTTAACTTCAAGAAAGTGAATTAGTTTGAGAGTTTTCATTGTATGAATAAACCCTGGGCATTGACATAAATCAGTGAAGATAAGTTTTGTTTGTTCAAAAGATTCTTAAAACTCTTGGATTGTGAAGACAGATTTATAAAGATTGATAGTGTTGGACTGCAATTTACAAAGTATACAAGTCAAAAATATACTACAAAATGTCAGAAATATATGCACTTTAACTGGTCAAAACTAATAAAACTGAATATTAAAACTACCTGTCATATATGCTTTGTAATTTTTATTTTAAATTAGATCTCTGTTTCCTCCAAGCTTTCTCTTTTGGTGAGGAAGGAGAGGGTAAATCTTTATTGGAAGCTGTTAAAGTCACTAGAAAATCAAAGTTCAGAAAGATAACTTCCTGTCCCAGTGTGGAAAAAGAATTTCAATAGCTATTCGTCCCGGACTTTGACACTATAATGATCAAACTTTCATTTTTCCTAACTTCCGTTAAAAACAAAGGGCCTTATTGTGCTGCTATTCATACGCTGGCATTTCTTTAAATGTGTGGCAAGACCACAGTATACCTATTATACAGTGTATTGAGATAATAGTGGTTGCTATGTTGGCTAATTTTAAGAGCATTATTTCAAATAATGGAAATAAGGCTACTGGTATGTAAGCCAAATTATTTTTTGTAAAATTATATTAATAGAAGTTGATCTTTTGTTCATTGAAGTAAATGACAACAGTCCTATTGACTTCAATGGTGCAAGATCTGGCCCCAAATAGGGCAGACCGTCCAGTCCTAGGAGGCCATTGCTGCTTTCTTGAAAATGCTTTAGTGTTGGCACAAGAGTACAGGGTTTCATAGCACAAGAGCACCTGGATTTTCATACATAAATTAGGCTGTTTGGAAAAATGATCAGGCTTATGTAGAGTCATTACCAGATTTTTATAAAAAAAATGAAGGGGGGATTAGGGAGAGGTAGTCGTCTTATCCTTTACAAAGCCTGTTTAATAATTTTTATTCTTCTCTCATAAGAACCTAAGAACAGCTGAACCGGCTCAGACCAAAGGTCCATCTAGCCCAGTATCTGTCTACCGACAGTGGCCAAACATCTCTCACACATCTTTTGAGGAGCTATGTTGAAGCCATCATCCTTCTAGCAGAGGAGGGTTGGAAGACTGCTGTTGAGTGCTAAGTCTCTTTTGCAACTCAGTTTTGCCTTTGCAGGATTTCTTGTGCTATCTAGAAACTAGGACGGAGAACAGAAACCTCCTCTCCCACGTAGCAGTGCATTAATTATCACTTAGCCATTGGGCAAGCCTGACTATCATGTTGAAAGCATGCGTAAGCGGGGGAATGGTCCCACTATTGTGGAGAACTTTCCTGACTTTTCAACTACATCGGTGAAATGGGCTAGCGGAATGATCTGAGTCCTCGCTCCCATTCCTTTACCCAGAGGCTTCTCTGCCCTCGAGGACTCCCCTTGCACTCTCCTGTCTGACAGAGTCCTTGTAACCTCGACATGGCTGGGCCCAGGATTCCTGGGGAGCTGAACCCCCAACCTTGCTGTGGTCACCTAGGTTAGGGGCAAGGATGCTTTTTTGACCCATTGATTATTACATATGATTTAAAGCAATACAGTTTAATTAAGAATTAGTTTTAAAAGGAATAAGGAAAAATGGGAAAGGTTAAAGGAAACACATTACCCCATTCTCTGGCAGGGAACATCACAAACAATGTCCCTGGAATGTCAGAACAGTTCGCAGTCTGTTTCTTGTAGGTCCCAGGCCTCCTCCTCAGGCTCTGGCTGTGCTGCAGGGATGCTGTGGGTTGAACACTTGTTCTGGCTGTGGCCACATGCTCTCAGGCTCTAGATGGCAGGACCCTTCTTCCCAGTGTCACCCCCACCCTGTCAGGGTTACAATCCCCCTCCAAGTCTGGCCTGCAGAACCTCTTGGCTGAGGCGTCTCCCTGTGCTGGGCCCACTGCCCAGGGTCCCCCTCACTCTCCCCAGCTGCTCACCATACCCAGCTCTGGACTGCTCCACTCTTCCTCAGCATGGCTGCTGCTACTGCTCTGCCTCCAGCTCCCTGGGCTGCTTCTCTGGCCCTCTGGCTCTGGTTGCTACAGCTCTGCTCCCAGGACAGGTCTGCTCTGCAGGCTGCTTCTGTGACTCTGCTCCCAGTTTTGACCTGCTTTCTGGGCTGCTTTTCTAGCCCCTCTAGCTCTGGTTGCTGCAACTCTCCTCCCAGGGCAGGTCTGCTCTCTTTGGGCTGTGCTCTGGCTTTGGGACTGCAGCCCTGCTCCCAGCAGCTTAGCTTGGGCCCCTGCTTTCTCCTTAGCTCGGTCCCAGTCCGTCTGACCCAAGCAATTCCAGCTCAGACCCCCCCTGGTCTCCTCACTCCTTGATTATCCTGCCCATCATGTCAATCAGGCTGACCTGGAGCATTGGCCTCTCCCCATTGCCCCTGGGGACTGTCAGTCTCAGGGTCCTGATTTCCCATCGACCCTACCCCTTTTGGTACTGGGAGCTAGCCAACCAAAACACCCCCACTGAATGTTAGTAAGGCGACAACAGTCCCCTTACACATGGTCACTATATGGATGTGTGGTGGGGTATACAAACCATATACCAAGCAAGAAGGTTTTAAAGAGCAGCTTTGGAATGAGGTAGCCCTGGCCCATCGCACCTGGAGGACATATCAATCTTAGTAGAGAAGCCTTAAAAAAGGAGAAGCTCTTTTCAGAAGGGCCAAGCTTGGAGAAGATCATGGCAGAAAGACAAGCTATCTTAGGCTGACTGTACTTGGGCAGCTGGAGGATCCAGATAGGACACAGGAGTTGTTATTCTTTATTTCTTTTCCTTTCCTCTGTTACCTTGAGGACTGAGTTTAGGGGCTGGACCCTGAGACAGACCTCTGCTGAGAATATAATCCTCTGGCACTGAGAAATTGGATCCATTGTAGGAAGTAGCTTCAAAGAAGGAGCAAGAACTCTGACAAAACAACCAGTTACCACAAGTGTCCCGGGGCTGGAACCCAGAGTAGAGGGAGGTACTGAGATCAGTCCCTGTTCCCCCTCTCCTCCGTTGCCTCAACATGAGGACTAGCTGGAAGACCCCAGACAGAAGAGGCCAGAAGGATTATTGGGCCTGGACCGGGACTGTCAACCCAGTATGAGGGCCTGGGACTATTGGGTGGAAACTCTGGTGTACCCTGGAAGAGGTGAGATAAAAGATGACCCAGCTGGAGGGCCAAGTCACAAGGACCTGGCTGGGAGGATGTCACCAAGCATTTTAGTAGACCTGGACAGCAGGTGTGTGAGTGTGAAATCCCACAATGTTTCACTTGGCCACAAGGTGGCTCACCAGTTGCTGAGTCACTTTACAAGGGGACCTTTATAATTAAATGCTTTCTCTCCTCAGAGCTTGAATGCAAGATAATGTAACTTAATGGGAGAAACATATTGCACTAATATAATATGCATATAACACTTACTCTGCCACACAGCAAATCTCTTTTATCTTGGTGACATTCTAGTACACAGGGAGTGTTCATTTTAAAAGAAAGGGGGTGTTTGTTTCTGTGATGTGAAAGTAGGACATGTACCAAATTTAAATCAATAAGGGCTCTGATTCCAGTTCTGGCTTTGTCTGCTGTGGGTCATCATGTCGGTCTCAGAAAAAGTGAATGATGTTTATGAAGAGTACTTTAGCTATTCAGGGAGAGAGGATTGAGTTTAATTTGAAAAAAAAATTGCCCTCAGCACAGACTGACAGAGTATTTGCTAGATCAGAAGAAAAATACAGCGGCGCAGTATAATTGTATAATTCCCAAAAGGAAAGCTGATCTTTTCTTCAGAATGAAATTCAATAGTAGTATTACAGGAAAGGAATAAATAATTCACGTATAAAGACTATATTACATAATTGGGCAATTTTCAGCACTCACTAACTGTGCAAAGGAATAGGAATTATCTTCCAGATTAAGTAGTTATGAGGAACATAGGAAGATGTATTGACCTGTGACTTTAAGAACACCTAATTAAACAGTCCTTGGGGAAATCAGAGCCTGTTGTGTGTATAGGACAAAGCAATTTCACGTTCTTTTGTATTATTGAAGAAGATTAACATATTATTCTTCTCTTCAGTCTTGTTTAGGTAAGCGATTGTAGTGTAGAAAATCAGTGGACTTTTTTAATATTTATTTTGTCCTGGTGTTTGTTTGTTACCTTAAAAATGTTTTGCAATTTTTTTTCGGTGAGTGATGGGATTGCAAAAATAAACATTGTAGATGAGGGTGGGGGGAGGAGGAAGATGTTCAGCATTCCCCCACCTCTCCTTTCAGCCTATTTTAAGATTCAGGAATAAGCAAACGGAAAGAATAACAAACACTACGGACACGCATCTGATGTTTAAGCCCTCCTCCTAGCACTTTGTATGCACATAGCCAGAAGGCGCTCAAGCAGCTGCCGCGCGTTAGTTCCAATAGTTTAACAGGCAGCTTTGTAGCTCTGACAGAAAGCCATGCTAACGCATTTCTTCCTCCATGTTCATTTGCAATGAAAGCTAGTAAGTGATCTTTGGCAACGGGATTGTCAGAGGAGTGCTAATGTTTAATAGGTTTCTGTAGAGGAGTTAGTTGTGTTTTTCTTTGCAGATCATTATCTATAAAGAGACGCTGAGGGCAGGCAACACCATGCTGAAAACAGAATAGGCTGAGCCGGAGTAGAAGCTCTGCACGGTTCCCTGGAACTGAATTAACAAGGAAATATTTTAAACAACCAAAACAAATATCATATTACTGTATTATTAAAGCTACTTGGGGAACATGGCTCAGCAGACAACAAGCCCAGACACCTTGACTGTACCTGAAGTTGATAGTCCACAGTGCCAAAATCCATGGCTGAATGAGGATCTTGTAAAGACTCTGAGGGAAAACCTGTTGCAGCATGAAAAGTCCAAGACATCCAGGAAGTCTTCATCTGTTTCACCCAGATTATCTCCAGTCATTTCTCCGAGAAATTCTCCAAGGCTTTTACGCAGGATGATTTTGAATAGCAACATACCAAAACAGCGGCGTTTCACTGTGGCGCATACATGGTAAGAATTGTGCACATTGACAGAAGAGATTACACACAGGGTTAACTTGTTGTCTCTGCAGCAGCGCAGTGCTTACTTTTGCAAGGGAAGCTTTTATTTTTTTATCTGTATTGTTCCAACGTTATTCTATAAATTGTAAAATAATTCATAGTAAATCTGGAATCTTTCGGATTAGTATTAGGAATGGTTTAAGAGTGCCAGTCACTCAAAGTTGACTTCAGGTTTGAAGTTTATCAAAGTACATTCTATTCTAGATATAAAATGAGAATACACAGTGTTGGTGTCAAGATTACTTTTTCTCTCTGGTTTTCTTAGGAAATTTCCTTCTCTGCTCCTACCCCCCACCCAGGCATTCATACAAGGATAATAAAAAGGAAATTTATTTGACTCTCTGCTGTTCAAGTCAGACTGACTAGGCAGAGATTTATGTGTGTGATTTTTTTTTTAAATTGTCATATTTATAATCTAAATAGATTATCTAAGACTAGATCTCCATTGCCTTCAAATTTAGTAGAACTTCGTAGTAGCGGAAGGGGCTAGGTCCTGTGTATGGAGTAGTTCTTGTTAAAATAATTATTGTAATAAATACAGGAAAAGACAAAGTAATTCCCCATGTTAAATATTTATCACTGGAATGCTCTTTTGATGTGTGTGGTTAGTTAGATGGGAAAACATTCATATGCATTGAATCCCTCTGTGTATTGGTAGTATGCTTTCATATGTATTATCTTTCAAAATTATATCTATTGTATTCTTGTACTTCCAGAAATAATGCACTAGTATTTGTTGTGATGGTCTTGTCATCTTTGATATGTGCTGTCTTTTCATTGTGGAATTAGTGTAAAGGAAATAAGCTTAGAGCAGAAAGTGATGATAAAAGGTGGTATGTTTTAATCAGTGAATGGATCAGTAATGTTGAATGAAAGTAATTGCAGAAAATAGCCATATGTTATGTTTATGCACTATGGTGCGTGTGTGTGCGTGCATATGTGAGTATAACAGAAAGTGCATTTAATGCAGAAATGGTAAAGTATGTCTAGGGCCTAATCAGAATCAACAATACATATTAAAATGAACATGAATGCAGCATAGCGACCAGAAAAGGGATTTAGACATTACTGCAGGAAGATGACAAAGTAATTAGTGAAATGTGTGTATATAGTGTTGAGGAAAAAAAACAAACAAAAAACAGGCAAGATTCAGGGAGACATGGAGAAGAAAAAAAACCAAAACACTGCTGTTATGACCTGAATTAGAATAGCAGGGTACCTTTCGATTGGAGAATATTATTGCTCCTTGGAGAGGAGAGGAACACAATGTTTCCAAAGTTTAGGAATGTTTGTTTTCAAAGACATGTACCTGATAAGAAGGCATTACAAATGTGTTAGAGAAAACTAAATAAAATTAAGAAATATCTTTTTCCCTTGATCAATGTACATAAAATCCCAAAAATATCAAACTGTTCATATTAGTTATGGGTTCAACAACTTGGTGATCAACTTTTAAATGAATAGATCAAGGTAAAAACAGAACTTGGATAGAAAAGTTTCAACAAAGGTTGAAACCAAAATTAATTTGCCAAGAAAAGTCAACAAAGAAAATATAGGGTTTTGTTTTTGTTTTGTTTTTTGTAATAAACTTGTAAGAAGTTGAGCAATGGAGAATGCTCAGTGTCTCATAATTGACTCTCTCCTGTTGAAGCTATTCAACTTTGTATAACTCAACTCATTGGAGCAGGAATTAGAATCCGGATGTCTCCCTTGCTAGCTGAGTGCCTAGTTGCCTGACTACAGAGTTTCTCTCTCTCTCTCTCTCTCTCTCTCTCTGGCCCAATCACTGTTCAAATATTGTATACAAAGTGGAACAGCTTCAACAGGAAGAATGAAAGAGACGCGCCCTTGGTCAGAGGTCCCCAAACTTGCTTCGTGGCTTGTTCAGGGTAAGCGCCTGGTGGGCCGTGAGACACTTTGTTTACCTGAGCGGCCGCAGGTAAGGCCGCTCATAGCTCCCAGTGGCCATGGTTCACCATTCCCAGCCAATGGGTGCTGTGGGAAGCGGCACAGGCCGGGCCACCACTTCCCATAGCTCCCATTGGCCGGGAACGGTGAACCACAACCACTGGGAGCTGCGAGCAGCTGTACTTGCGGCCACTCAGGTAAACAAAGTGTCTTGTGGCCCACCAGGCACTTACCCTGAACAAGCCAAGAACCAAGTTTGGGAACTCCTGCCCTAGGTCATTCTCCTGGGATCTGGGAGATCCAGGTTCTAATCCCTTTTTGGGATTAGGGAATAAAAGCCAAGTCTTTCCTCTCCTAGATGAGAGCCCTAAATTCAAAACTATTGGATGTAATGGGCTGCCACCAGCCCTGCCGCCTCCTTCTGTGAATGGTGCCTAATAACCTTAGGAATCTAGCCTGAAAAATAAAAATATTTCATTTTGGCAATGTCAGAGTGTGGGGTGGATTTTGTTTTTTTAGACCAAAACAAGTAGCAAATATTGGCACAAATTTGCAAAATGTTTTTGTTGACTCAAATCTACATTTTTGCCACAAAAAAAAAAGGCTTCTACCAATTTTTTTTTTGGTCCAGCTCTATTTGTCATGCCGAATCGAAGGCAGCAAACACAATGAATTCTGAAAGGCATTAGAAGTTGTCAGTGTGGCAGTCTAGGGCAAAGTGGAACATTTGTGGAAATCTAGCTTCACTCAATCTGGAAAGTATTGTTGCACCAGTTAACTTGGAAACTATGAGAAAAATCTTCACCCCTTCTGCCACAACTCCAGCCCTCTTTCAGCAGGAAAAAGAACCAGCATAATGTGAAGGGGCCCTAAAAGCCCTATATCTGTCTGGATAAGGATTCCTCTCAGGCAGGCACTTTGAAAGACAGCCATAAGACTGCTTTCCAAAGACAAGCCCTAGCCCTTCTGTGCCAGGCCAGGGCTAAAGGCATGTTTGGGGCAAGATTCCAGGCAATACTGTGGCCAGTAAGATAGCCTGGGGAATCTGTCATAATAGGGTATGTCTACACTGAAGTGTAGGGAAGATATGGTGGCACAGGATTTATTTTGGGCTAGATGCCACCAGGGACCCTGGATATGCACTCAAGTTGCTGGCCTGAGTCAGTGTCCATGTTGCCTCATCATCACTGTTATTGTTACCAGCACCAGGGCTACCTAGATTAAAACTAGTGTGGGGAAGCCTGCCCATGTTAAAATTACACCTTAGGGCCCAGCACAGAGTCTCACTGTAACTAATTAATCCTGAGTACTACCTCGGGGTGTTCCAGTTTAGGGTTGATATTCTGTCCTTAAATATGCCTTTACATGTTGTAGTGATATCTACCCTATCACTTTTAAATGTAAGAATCAAATGGCAAATCTTGAGATTAGAAAGGCAAGGTGGGTGAGGTAATATCTTATATTGGACCAACTTCTGTTGGTGAGAGAGACAAGCTTTTGAGCATACAGAAAGCTCTTCTTCAGGTCTGGGAAATGTACTAAGGGCTTGTCTACACTTAAAACGCTGCAGCGGCACAGCTGCACGAATGTACCTGTGCCACTTAGCGCTTCAGTGACACTACCTAGAACAATGGGAGGGGTTCTCCTATTGGGATGGGTCCTCAAACTCTCTGAGAGGTTTTAGTTAGGTTGACAAGAGAATTCTCCTGTTGACCTAGAGCTAGGTACACTGGAGGTTAGATCTGTTTAGCTGCATCACTCAGGGGTGTGGATTTTTCACAAGGGCTCAGAGTGTCAAAGCTAAATACAAGGTGGAACAGATCACTTCACATAAATAGTTGACGCATTTCATGACAGGAACATTCAAGGTGAAAATGGCCTGGTAACACCTGACTAGTCATGGGGGGAGGAAGGGGAGAGTTAAAAAAAAAGCTGGTAACGGGGGTCAGTGGGTTAAAAATTGTTATAATAAGCCATAAATCCAATGGTTATGTTACACTGCACTTTCGTTGATAAAACTTCTGTTGGTCAGGGCGAGGTTTTTGCACACCCCTGACTGACAAAAATTATACCAACAAAAAGTGCCGGTGTGGACAGCACTTTGTCAGTGGGAGACACTATTCTGCAAACAAGCTACCACTCCTTGTTGGGGGTGGCTTTATTTTGTTGGCGGGAGAGCTCTCTTCTGCCAACAAAGAGCAGCTACGCTGCTCACCCAGTGTCTCTATTGAGTCCATGGTTTTTAGTGTCTGGCAAAGGTATGAATTTAAGACAGGTTAATCTTTTAAATGTGTTACCTTTGAAGCTAAGGGCTGAGAAGCACATACAGAATGAGGCAGTTAAAGCCTGTTGAAATAACCATCATTCATCCTTCTGTGGATTATCTTCCTGATTTGTTTGTGCGTTTATATTTACTATACCTTTCCACTGGCTGGGCACCCCATATATCTTGTATTCTCCCTTTCTGCACCACCTTTTTTCTGCCCAGGAAATATTATGGTCTTTAGACTAATTTTTTAAATGATGCTGCTCTTTTCCTCACAGAAATTATTTGTTTTCTACTTCTTGGACTGTTTCTCCTACTTTCTTGGTAGGTGACTTGCAGCTAGTTCTGTTGTCTGAACTAGCGAAAATGCAACACTTATTTGACAGATGAGACATAAGCTGTAATAAATCTGAAAGTACCTTGTTTAAAACTGCATATTTTTGTTTTCTTCCTTCGTGATACCAGTCACACTGCTTGCTTTGTTCATATGATGCCTTCATAAAGGTCTCTGTGCACTTTCCAGTCTTTTAAATGCTTGCTAATAGTACATCTCTTGGTGTGTTATATTCCTTTTGGGGATGAAATGCTCATCAAACTTTGTAAAAACATTGCCACAATTATTCTTCTGTAGTAAATACAAATTATGTACAGACTTTGTTAAGTTGTGTTTGTGATTTGAAATCTGGTGAAGCCCTTCTTTTACTCGGACTATTCCAGGGGTATATCAAAGCAAAATTCTTGTGGAGAAGGGTCTTTGGTATTTTCTTTATTTATGCAGTTTCAAAATCAGACACTACTTTATTTTACCGGCATCACATAAGTCTTCTGTCAGTAAACAAAGAATTTGGTTAGAATACGGAAAAAATTATTACTGATAAAGGCTCTCTCTAGCTTTGCTTCACTGTAGATCTTTTACCTAGAACCTTCTCCAGCCCCTCTTCACTGTCTTTCTTCTGGAGATTTAAAGAAACAGTACACATCCTCACTAGATCCAACTGGTTTCTGGCAAATATTCACAAAATTAAACCCTCATAACAAATATGACAATATAGCAACAGCATCTGCTTCAGAAAAGAAAACTAATTAAAAAAGTATTCCTCTTAACAGATATATTGTCATTGTTCATGAGATCAAAAAATAAAAGATGAAGGATAAACCTTGAATTTAATTGATTAAATATAGATTACTCAAGGCTTCTGTGACATTTAATTGAATCAGTTAGAGGCTTTGCAATTCACAAGTACCTTGAAACAACATGTTCTTCATTTGTGGTATATTGTTTCATTTTTACAGCTTCTCAGTGCTTTCTGTTTCCTTGCCATCAGATTATATCAGATGAAGTGTTTGAGAGAAACTCATCCACATATATCTGACCCTTAAAAGTCCTTTACAGATAAAGTGATTTAAAACTTTTTACAAAAATAAATAAATAACTTTTTGTGCCTGAACCTGTTAATAGACTATTTGGCTGTCCTTCAGTCAAAAAAACAACTAAAATGGCTTCTGCCAGTGACAGGAAGAAATGAATAGAAAGTACATACAACAAAAGAGGTCCAAACAAGCCTTTATTTTCAACTGTCTTTTTAAAAAAAAATATGAAAAACTAGCTTTTTAGTCCATCTTTGAATTTTCAAACCAGTGGCTAAATACATATATCCACATCAGAACATGCGGAGTGAATTATAAATTGTAATACCCTATATACTTGTTCATAAACTGAATATTTTTGGTAAAAAAATGATGCATCAAAGAGCGGGTGTTGGCTTATAAATGGGTCCACACCAAAATTTGATGACTTAAAACTCTATGTAATCATTGAATTGAATGTCTAATACACTGTCATTTTGTTTACCTGGAGCGTCTGCAGGCATGGAGCCCCTCAGCTCCCTGTGGCCATGGTTCACTGTTCCCAGTCAATGGGACCTGTGGGAAGTGGCAGGTCCCATTGGCTGGGAATGGCAAACCGTGGCCACAGAGAGCTGAGCGGCTCCATGCCTGCAGATGCTCCAGGTAAACAAAACAGCCAGTGGCTTATCCTGACAGGCTGGGAGCCAAAATTTGCCGACCCATTATCAATGTCAATACTGCAGCCATTTAAAGTTGCAAAGGCTCTGTTTAGTGGACTAGATTGGCTTGAAAGGAATACTAGAAGAGCAGTGCTGCAGATCTGCATGACATTTGACCCATGCATTTCACAAAATGTTATGCCGTACAAGCCAATCAGAAAAATACAATGAACGATAGTACTATAGTACTGATGTCACTCCGCTACTGTGTAATTTGATCTCTTCATGCATTTCTACCAATGGACCTCATAAGTCTCGAGCCAATATGAAAATATAATGTGCAAAATCGATGGAATCTCTAATAAAATTGAAATAGCCTGTTATCCCCACAGACATGCCAATCTACAGGGCTGCTTTAAAATAAACAAAGAATAATAATAATTTGACAATGATAAAGCAGGTGACATTCCTATATAAAGTCCTACAAAATCTATTACTACAATAATAATCTATGTCCATACTAATATTTAAAATGAACAACAGTGAAATCAAAAGAAAAAGTTCTGCTTATCGGGCAGCGTTCAAACTTCATTGCGTCACGGCTCGTGAATTCTGTATCAATGAGAAGCAAGTAAGAGAATGACGAAAAAATAAAACAACACTAAAAGACATGCCAAGAAACAAGAAAAAATGTCCAATGAGGTGTGCTTCATTTCCTTAGCTGGAGAAAGATCTCAATAATTGGGTTGTTGAATGTTGACAAAATGGGTACACAGTCACTAGAACTGGAATTCGTCTGTGAGCTCTGCAAATGTCGAAAGACGACAAATACGAGTAAAGCTATCAGTGTTTGTTGCATCAGCGGGTTGGTGTACTCGCTTCATGAACCGTCATGGTCTCTGTCTTCATCAGCGAACAAAGATCTGGAAGAAAAAATCAAATCTTTCCAAAGGTTTATTATAAAATATTGAAAGAAATATGCATTTGAACTGTTACTAATAGGAAATATGGATGAAACACCAATGACATTCGATCTCTTGAGAAACTGAATGGTAACCAGTGTTGATGAAAAAACAGTTTTAATGGCCATGGGAAAAATCCATTTAACAGTGGTTTTATCATGTTTGGTAAATGGATCAAAGCTCCTGTTGTTATTTTTAAAAGAAAAACATGAAATTTCCTGCTGGTGTCATCATACGTGCACACGAAATGGATGGATGGATGAAAGTGGGACTACTGAATGGCTGGAAAAAGTGTGGAATAAGAGACCAGGAGCACTTTTCAAGAAACCTGCTATGCTTGTTTGAGACATGTTCAGAGCACACAAGACGGATGAGGTAAAAAAAATGGCCAAAAATATGAAAACTACTTTGGCTGTATTATCTGGAGGCTTAACTTCAGTTCTAGAGCTGCTTGATGTCTGCCTGAACAAACCCTTTAAAGACAAGCTATGCAAAATGTGGTCTGAATGGGCGTGCTCAGGCGTGGCGAAGTTGACAAAAGGGGGGAATCTGTTCAGGCTTCATGCATTTGGTCGCCCAGTGGATCAAGGAAGCGTGGGTTTCCAGTCCCTCGGAAATGATAGAAAAGTCGTTTAGGAAATGCTGTATCAGCAATGCACTCAATGGGTCAGAAGATGATGCCATATTTGATGATGACACAACAGAGGTTGATGATGAGAAGAAATCTGAGTCGAAGATGACACTGCCGACATCTACGATGACAATCCAGGTGCAGCTGTGACTGAAGCCAAGTTTAATGAACTATTTGGTGAATCAGAGACTGATTCAGACTTTGAAGGATTTTAAAACTTTTTTTAAAGTCTCATCTTGTTCTAAGTTACTTGTTTTAAATATTCATTTACTAATTTTAAATATTGACTGTAGTTTTGAAGGTGAATACATATTTGTTCAGTTATTATAACAGGTTTTTCATTAGATTACATTAAAATAATTCTAGCAAAACTTTTGAGTGTTTTTTATCACACCAGCTTTTAAAATATAGCAGGGATTGGAAAACTTTGGCTCCTGACCCCATTAGGGTAAGCCGTTGGTGGGTCAAGACGTTTTGTTTACTTGGTGCATCTGCAGGCACAGAGTCCCTCAGCTCCCAGTGGCTGTGGTTTGCCATTTCCAGCCAGTGGCACCACTTCCCACAGCTCCCATTGGCTGGGAATCGCAAACTGCAGCCACAGGGAGCTGAGGGGCTCCATGCCTGTGAACGCTCCAGGTAAACAAAACGTCCAGGCCTGCCAGTGGCTTACTTTAATGGGCCAGGAACCATAGTTTGCCAACCCCTGAAATATAGGGCCAGTTTATGAAAGAGTCATACCGTTTTTGCTATTTTTACCTATCCATCTGGGAGAGTTGGCTTGTAAACGAATGGGCTAATGAACGAGTATATACGGTAATTACTTTCCAGTGATGTTAGCAATTTTGTACTTGTGTAGCAAACTTTACATACACTATTGGATTTTACTACATTCATGTGTAGAACATATAATTACTCCCATTGTACAAGAGGCACAGAGCCTGACTTGGATCTCTCAGTGATTTTATACCAGTATAATTTTATAGATTTAAGTGAACTTTCTAGAGAGCGTCACTGGTGTGAGATCAGAAACAGACTCACAGATAAATTGTTATTTAAGTAAGTAAAAGGAATGGTCATACTGGGTCAGATCAATGATCCATCTAGCCTAGTATCCGGTCTCTGACAGTGGGTAGTGCCAGATGCTTCAGAGGGATTGTACAGAGCAAGAGAATTTCTTTCCCCTGTTTTCCAATCCCAGCTTCTGGCAGTTAGAGGTTTAGGGACACCCAGATCATGGGATTTTGTCCATGATCAACTTGGCTAATAGCCACTAATGGACCTGTACTCCATGGATGCATCCTATTTGTTCAAGATTACGCTGCTAGTCATTGTCAAAATGGAGATAGAACCCAGTGTCTGCTTTAACTTGCTGCACAATTTGCAAATTAATTCTTATTTTTAGCTACCAAGTCCTGGCTTTCTTTTTTCTTCTATATTAATACTGTCATCAGAAACTCCTAACACAGAGTGTATAGGAAACTGCTCTATTATTGTGATGAATGTGCAGAGAACCATAAACCCTAAACTCAATTCTTGACAGAAAAGTAAAGGAATAATAAATTTTCAAAAATCATGTTTAGAATGTGTTTTTAATTAGTAACAAACCTGCACATACGGTTGAGATATCAAAACCATATTATAATCATTCCATATTACATTTATCCTCAATTGCTATCTGGATAATGCTGCTTTTTTAAAATCTGTGCTGCAATCTTATAAACTTCGTGTGAACAGATTGTTACTTCTAGAGACCTCTACTATACAATCCATTAATGATTTTGAGTTTTATTTATTTTACACATAAGATTCACAACTCACCTTAAAATTAACCTTCCCCAAAATCAATTTGAGGAGGTTCCCATCAGTAGTAGACAGTAACTTGTTCAGAGTGGCCAAATTTTTCCAAACCAGTTTGATGCATTTCCACTGTACTATGTTACTGGCAGTAAGCTAGTATAAATGCAAGAGATTGTTTTGTTTATAAAATCCATAACAAAATATTTGATGTGCGCTCAACCCTATGCCCACTGAAATCAAGAGGATCTTTTACATTGACTTCAGTGGGTGCTGGGTGAAATCCTACATCAGTTTTATATTAACTTTTATTATGTGCATTTTTAAGGAAACATGGAAATCTGTGCCATATTGTTGAATGTAGTGGATCATGCCTTTCTGCTTTCTTAGATAATCAGTCACCAACTCATCAGTCTCTAGTATTGTGACAAGTGAGGGGGGAGGGGTGTTCAAATGCTTTGTGGTGTGTGTGTGTGTGTGTATATATTTATATGTGTGTGTGTGTGTATGTATGTGTATATGTATGTATAGCTGGGTCAAATTATTTCTCCTGTGCTTGTGTGTGAGGTTTTTTGGAGGGATACAGAACATGAGGAGGAGGGAGAGGAACAAAAGATGTCAAATGCTGATCAAAACTGGCCAGTAAGTACATAATGGGATGAAGGAGCCCAAGGGCCTGTCTACATTCAAGTTTTAATGGGGAAATTGTAGCTAGTTAGAGGTACATTGCAAGTAATATGATTCAGTTCATGGCCACATGACAGCTTTTTAGCTATCATAACTGCACCTATCTTCTTGCCTAGCCATATTTTTATCAGTATGTTCCAGGATAACCTGAGCATCTAGTTTAGACTGCCTCAGTAGGGAATAGAGTATCTTGAGGACATGTCAACTGAAGAACATCAGCAGCACATGGAAGCAAATACTCTGGGAAGTCCTGTCATATAAAGACTTGTGTAAGGGAACTGTTATCCCCTTACTAACATTCAGTGGGGGTGTTTGGTTGCTAGCTCCCAGCACTAAAAGGAGAGGGATCGATGGCAAATCAGGACCCTGAGACTGACAATCCCCAGGAACAATGACGAGAGGCCAGTGCTCCAGGTCAGCCTGATTGACAGGGTGGGCAGGCTAATCAAAGAGACAGACGGCCAGGGTCGGTCCCGTCCTCTGTGTGAACTGGAATTGCCTGGGTCAGACGGAGTGGGGCCAAGCTAAGGAGAGAGCAGGGGCCCAAGCTAAGCTGCTAGGAGCAGAGCTGCAGCCCAAAAATTATTTCTCCTGTGCTTGTGTGTGAGGTTTTTTGGAGGGATACAGAACATGAGGAGGAGGGAGAGGAACAAAAGATGTCAAATGCTGATCAAAACTGGCCAGTAAGTACATAATGGGATGAAGGAGCCCAAGGGCCTGTCTACATTCAAGTTTTAATGGGGAAATTGTAGCTAGTTAGAGGTACATTGCAAGTAATATGATTCAGTTTATGGCCACATGACAGCTTTTTAGCAGAGCACAGCCCAGAGAGAGCAGACCTGCCCTGGGAGGGGAGCTGCAGCAACCAGAGCTAGAGAGGCCAGAGAAGCAGCCCAGGGAGCTGAAGGCAGAGCAGCAGCAGCAGCCATGCTGAGGCAGTGTGGAGCTGGGGCTGGGGCAGTCTGGAGCTGGGTGCGGTGAGCAGCTCGGGAGAGCGAGGGGGACCCTGGGCAGTGGGCCCAGCACAGGGAGACGCCTCAGCCAAGAGGCTCTGCAGGCCAGACTTGGAGGGGGATCATAACCCTGACAGAGTAGGGGTGACACTGGGGAGAAGGGTCCCTGCCACCCAGAGCCTGAGAGTGTGTGGCCACCGCCAGAGCAAGTGTCCAACCCGCAGCGTCCCTGCAGCACAGCCAGGCACTGAGAAAGAGGCCTGGGACCTATAAGAAACAGACTGTGAACTGCCCTGATGTTCCAGAGAGACTGTTTGTAATATTTCTCTGCCACAGAGCAGGGTGATGTGTTTTCCTTTAACCTTTTCCATTTTTCCTCATTCTTTTTTTAAATTAATTGTTAATTAAATAACTTGTATTTGCTTTAAATTGTATGATGTGATCAGTGGGTCAGGGAGGTGCGCAGTGCAAAGAGAGTATCCCAGAGTGAGGACACCCTAGCCCCTGTCCTGGGTGACCATAGCAGGGTTGGGGGTTGAGCCCCCCAGGAATCCTGGGCCCAGCCTTGTTGGGGTTATGAGGACTCTGCCAGACAGGAGAGTGGAAGGGGAGTCCTCAAGGGCAGGGAGGCCTCTGGGTAAAGGAAGCGGGAGCGAGGACTCAGATCCTTTCGCCAGCCCACTTCACTGGGGTAGTGCAGAAGCCAGGAAAGTTCCCCACAATAGCGGGACCATTCCCCCGCTTACACTTGGGAACAAGACGGAATTGGACAACCAGTTACACAAATATGGTTACACAAATAATTCCTCTTTAAAATAATAGAATGATTGATTAACTGGCTACAGGAACTCAAGCATGTGCCATCCCAACCCTTTGGCAGGGGCAAAACACTGTTAGCTGCCCTTACTATCTGACAATCAGACACAAACCATGGCACTTACCAGTTACAAATTGTTATAAATTGTTCTGTGGACAGGGTTGTAGTGGCATCATCTTCACCACCACTCGTCCAAATGTGTGGAAGCCCTTTCATGTGAAGAGGATGTGGATTTTAGTGAGAGGAAACAGCTGATAGAGCATCACCCTGGGCAGTATCTCTTGTTAACAAATAGAAATCCTTGTGGAACTCCTTGTGGAAGTTACACTTATTCCATCATTAATATCTGTAAGACCCTGCTTTGGGGAAAGAGGAGACCCTCTGTCCAGACCTGAGCTCTATGGGATTTATCCACCAATCATGGGACATCCATGGGATTTAAGGCCATGTCCCCTGTCCCAACGAGGGATATGAAAATCTTGCACATACCAATTGAAAATTTTGGTGAGAACTCTGAGAGAAAACTGGTGTTTTTTCACTTAATTTTGGGTCCTTTCTATATTTTTATATAGGAGGGGATGACATGGCTCAGAATTTTTTATTTATTTATTTTGAGAGAGAGAGATATTCCATGTTGTCTTGAGGAGGAAGGCTATTGAACTTAATTTTTAGTCACTGGTCTGCTATAGAAATCTTGCTAATATTTGTTTGTGAGTGGTAGGTCCTCATTGGCCATGTAATTCTAGCAGTATGTGAGCTAGGCTTCCAAATAGAAAAGTGAAAGTATGAGGGTTTGATAGGTGTTCCCTCTATGATAGCAGAGAAATTACTGAATAACTTATTCATGGCTTCAAGACAATGCTATAACTAATCCTTCCTAATCTAATGGAAATAAAAATAATTAACTCATCCTGAACCTCTGTGTATATAATTTCATACTTGTTAATATGAAAATTACATAAACTTTGAACAATTAAAAAAGAAATGCAATATTGCAACATTAATGGTGAATACTTGAAACTTACACAAGTTAGACGTTTCAGAGTAGCAGTGGCGTTAGCCTGTATCCGCAAAAAGAACACGAGTACTTGTGGCACTTTTGAGACTAACAAATTTATTTGAGCATAAGTTTTCGTGGGCTATAACCCACTGCATCGGATGCATAGACTGGAACATACAGCAAGAAGATATTTATACATACAGAGAACGTGAAAAGCTGGAAGTAGCCATACCAACTGTAAGAGGCCAATCAATTGAGATGAGCTATCATCAGCAGGAGGAAAAAAAAAACTTTTTGAAATGATAATCGAGTAATCCTGCTGGTTTGTGTTTGACTAACTCAGCCATGTAAGGGTTCATAGATTATTAGTCTAAAAGGAGCTACTATGAATGATCACCTAATCTGACCTCATGTATAACACAGGTCACAGGACTTCCTTAAAATAATTCTTGTTTAAATTAGATTATATATATTTTTAAATATCCAAACTTGATTTAAAAATTGCCACTGATGGAGAAACTACCATTGCCTTGGGTAAGTTGTTCCAATGTTTAATTACCCTCTCTGCTAAAAATACATGCCTTATGTAAGGGCACTGTTGTCCCCTTACTAACATTCAGTGGGGGTGTTTCAGTTGGCTAGCTCCCAGTACTAAAATAATGGGGAAGAGGCCAATGCTCCAGGTCAGCCTGATTGATGGGCCAGGCTAATCAGGGAGTCAGGAGGGTGGGGGGTCCTGCCCTCCGTGTGAGCTGGAATTGCCTGGCTCAGACAGAGTGGGGCTGAACTAAGAGAGAGCGGGGACCCGAGCTTATGCTGAGAGCAGGGCTGTGCCAGCCAGAGGGGCCAGAAAAGCAACCCAGAGAGCAGGTCATTGCTGGGAGCCGAGTCATGGAAGCAGCCCATGGAGCAGACCTGTGCTGGGAGCAGAGCTGCAGCCACAGAGCCAGAGGGGCCAGACAAGCAGCCTAGGGGCTGTAGGCGGAGCAAACCAGAGCTAGAACAGTGGAGCTGGGCCTGGAGCTGGAGCAGTTGGGAGCCCGGCGCGGTGAGCAACTGGGCCAGCCAAGGGGAGACTCTGGGCAAAGGGCCTAGTGCAGAAGGACACCCCCAGACAAGGGTCCTTGCAGGCCAGACTGGGAGGGGGATCTTAACCTGACGGGGCTGACGCAGGGAAAAAGGGTCCCATCACACAAAGCCCAGAGGTGTGTGGCCACCACCAGAGTAAGCGTCCAACCCGCATCATCCCTGCAGCACTGCCAGGACCTGAGAAGGAGGCCTGGGACCTACAAAAACAGATTGTAAACTGCCCTGATGTTCCAGAGACACTGTTTGTAATGTTCCCTGCCACAGAACAGGGTGATGTGTTTTCCTTTAACCTTTTCCATTTTTCCTTATTCTTTTTTAAATTAATTGTTGATTAAATAACTTGTATTTGCTTTAAATTGTATTAAATGATCAGTGGGTCAGAGAAGTGTCCAGTGCAGAGAGAGCACCCCGGAGTGGGGACACCCTAGCTCCTGTCTTAGGTGACCACAGCAGGGTTGAGGATTGAGCCCCCAGGAATCCTGGGCCCAGCCTTGTCGAGGTTATGCGGAGTCTCCTAGACAGGAGAGTGCAAGGGGAGTCCTCAAGGGTAGGGAGGCCTCTGGGTAAAGAAGTGGGAGCAAGGACTCGGATCCTTCCGCTAGCCCATTTCACCAGGGTGGTGCAGAAGCCAGGGAAGTTCCCCACAATAGCAGGACCGTTCCCCCGCTTACACTTAGTTCCAGTCTAAATGTGTCTAGTTTCTACTTCCAGCATTTGGTTGTGTTACATCTTTTTCTGCTAGACTGAAGAGCCCGTTATCAAATTTGTTCCCCATGTAGGTTCTTATAAACTGATAAAATCACCCTTAACCATTGCTTTTATAAGCTAAATGGTTTGAAATCCTTGAATCTCCCACTCTACGGCATATCTTCCAATCCTTTAACAATTCTTGTGGCTTTCCTCTGAAACCTCTCCAGTTTATCAAAATCATTTTAAATTTATGGACTCAAGAACTGGACACGGTATTCCAGTAGCAGTCATACCATGCCATATATGGAGGCAATTTAACTCCTCTACTCCTACTCAAATTTCCCCTGTTTATATGTGCACAGATCCCATTCTTTTGGACTCAGCATCTAACCTGGAATTCATGTTCAGCTGATTATCCACTGTAATCCCTAATTCCTTTTCAGAGTTATTGCTTCCCAAAATAGAGTTCCTCATTGTGTAAATATGTATAAATCTTTGTTCCTAGATATATGCGTTCTATTTAGCCATATTAAAATACATATTGTTTGCTGTCATCCATTTTACCAAGAGATCCAGATCAGGCTGCATAAGTGACCTGCCTTCTTCATAATTTACTACTCCCTCCACAATCTTGGTATCTTCTGAATACTTAATCAGTGATTGTTTTCTTTCATTTCTAAAAATGTTAACTAGCAGAGGGCCAAGAATCAATCTCATTAGATATACAGCTGATATTGACGATTTCCTGTTTAGAAGTTATATTGTGAAACCAGTCAGCTTGCCAGTTTTTAATCCATTTTTAAAATGTGCCATTTTAATTTTTGTATAGTTTTATTTTTATAATCAAAATGCTGTGCAGTGCCAAATCAAATGTTTTACAGAAGTCTTTATTATATCAACACAAATACTTTTATCAACCAAACTTGTAATCTCATAAAAAACATATCCAGTTAGGATTATCATTAATTATATTACCTTGTTTTAATTCTTTATTAATCTAGCCCCATATCAGCCATTCCACTATTTTGTCCAGGATCAGTGTCAGGCTGATAGGTCTATAATTTTCTGGGTTAATCCTCATGGCTAGTTCCCTCCTAAACACACTCTATACTGCCCCTACCTTCCAGCCCCTTTTTCCCTAGCTATTCTAGGGTAGATGGGTATTAGGGCTTGTGGAAAGGGATGGGAGAGGAGAGAGAGACCAGTTGCAGGGAAAAAGATTTGGCAGTTTTCTAGCTATGTGAACGACTCCACTATGTGTGTCACATTTGTGCATGTGAGAAAAGGTTTGTGAATAGATTAGAGCTGTGAGAATCAGTGATTTGGGGGGCGGAGGAACAGCTTTATCTGGAAGTTCCAAAAAAAAAATGTTTCAGATCAACCTGAAACAATTCTTTTCAAAATTTTAATTGAAAAATTTTTGGTTGAATGAATTATTTTTAATAAAATTGAAGGAAAGTTCAAAACAAAACATAATTTCAAATCAAAGCATGTCATTTAAAAATGCTGCAATGTGTTTGCTTTTTCAGAAAAAATTTTCCAGCACAATTTAGTGACACTGAAACGAATTTGCAAAACATTTTGGTGTTGCCACATATGCATTTTTTTGGCCAAAAAATAGTTTCAGCTGAAAAATTTTACCCAGTTCTAGAATGGATACTTCATGGATACTTATTCTCAGATCCTTTAGTAGCCAGACTCTCCTTTTTTCTCTACCAAGACTCCCTTTCTGTAACAAAGGAAAGAAAAGGAAGCAGTACAGCCAAGTGGAGATGGGCTAGAGGAGTCAACATTGCGTAGTAAATTATTTGCCAGTAAACTTACAGAAACACTGAGGCCTTATTAAAATAAACACAGGTGTGTGTGTGTGTGTGTGTGTGTGTGTGTGTGTGTGTGTGTGTGTGTGTGTGTATAGAGAGATGTATGTAAACATGACAATTTAAATTTCTTCATTAATTTAATATTTCCACATGGGGAAAAATTATTTGGAAAACATGATCTTGATTATTAAAACCCAAAATGATCAGTTTTCTTTCTACTGTATGTATTTTTGGACAGAACATTTTCCTACTTGGTTGTATTCACAATGAGTTAGTGAGAGGTATATGGCACCATTTTTTCTATTGCAAACAGTAGGTTTAATTTTTATTTGATGGGGTTTCTTTGATTGGTCTTCTGTTTGTTTAACTTGCTTTAGGCCTTTTGTTCATTTTTTTTAAATTGAGTTTTCACTTTTTTGGGTCTTATTTTATATTCTGATTCCATTGAAAGAAAGTTTCAAAATTACAAATTTGTAATTTAGTGACTGTGAAAGTATTTGTACTCAGTTATATACAGTACTTATATACAGTACTTCACTTTGAATTTAACCAACCTATATCTCCATCCATCATAAATATTCTTACATCAACTTTGGCACTTAAATACTAAATGATATGTGCTTTAGAAATACACCCTACCAAGAGCTTTTTAAGGTGACATTTAATATTCAGGAATTTAACTGCCATAATAGCATTGATAAGCTCCATCTTTGTTTGTTTGTTTTTTTTTTAAGTGAGATAAAAGTCTGAGTAAAAGCATATTGTGCAACATAAAATAAACAAACCGAAGGCCTGGGCTACACTAGTGGGTGGGGGGGGGTTCGAACTAAGATATGCAACGTCAGCTACACAAATAGCATAGCTGAAGTCGAAGTATCTTAGTTCGACTTACCTGGCCGTCCTCATGGCGGCGAGTTGACTGCCGTGGCTCCCCCGTCGACTCTGCTTATTCCTCCTGCCGAGGAGTACAGGCATCGATTCACAGATCGATTTTATGGCATCCAGACGAGATGCAATAAATCGATCCCTGATACATCGAACATTACCCCCCGATCCGGCAGGTAGTATAGACGTACCCTAAGTTGTCAATTACAAATAAATAAAAATGTCCCTTCATAAGAGGCTATCCAACTCTGTTGATGTGACTATACTTTGTCAGTTGCACAATCTTTGCTGCTATGGATTATAGCACAGAAATATGTATTTTACTTTCTTCCGCTTACCATCAGTATATTTAATGGATACTTACCTGTCCTTTCCTTTTGCCCTGCTCCACCACTCCCACATCTCAGGGAGCCCAAATAATTACAGGTTGATACACGTGACGCATTTCAAGAGAAAGTTCCATCAAAGCAGAGGGGAGGCAAAATATACCAGTAGCATAGAGAAAGGAGAGGGATCATAAGCAATGCATACTCTGCTTGCTTTAGTTTGACAACAGAAAGGAATCTAGAGACTCATGCAGTGTGTCATTCAGGCTTCATAGAAAAAACCTAAACCTTATACCATGATAAAAGAATATTTCAGAGTAGCCATATCACACTATGATGTTCTCCTGATTTTTAGCTAGATGTACATGCGAGTGAGATTAAAGGCAATGTTTAGACAAATCATAGATGTAAAGAAAAAAATTAACAGTAATTTGCTTTTGGAACTATTAAAATAAAATGTACAGCTTTGAAAGAGATGACAGTTTGAATAAAGTGAAGATCAGCGTTTTATCAGGATAATTAAGTTTTCTCTCTGTCTGGAACTACTAGATTCTCCTGGTTTCCTCTAACATACTCTATACTTTCTAAATCACTGAACCACTTGGATCACCTTGCTAGAAAAAAATTGTTTTAATTAAAGGTTTAAACAAAAGCAAGGTGACAGCCTACTGATCATATAAGGTTCTATTTGAGAGAAGTTCAGCAATTCTATAGTTGAAATGTTGCTGACATAATTCTAATTCCACAGCCAAAACATTTTCTGTACTGTTTCTATGGAACCAAAACACCTACTGCTAACAGTCCTTGCAATCTCTTTCTCCAGGCCAGTCACTTTGTGAAAGAACTTCTCTATTATGGAAACTAAACCACTCTGATAGACTTTTGACTAGCAAATACTTTTGGCCTTGGCTACACTGGCACTTTACAGCACTGCAACTTTCTCGTTCAGGGGTGTGAAAATAACACCTCCCTGAGCGCTGCAAGATACAGTGCTGTAAAGTGCCAGTGTAAACTGCTTCCAGCGCTGCAAGCTAATCCCCATGAGGAGGTGGAGTACATGCAGCGCTGGGAGAGCTCTCTCCCAGCGCTGGTGCTGCGACCACACTCACACTTCAAAGCGCTGCCGCAGCAGCACTTTGAAGTTTCAGGTGTAGCCAAGCCCTTACACTAAGCAAAGGCTCTGTGGCAGATTGGTAGCACTCCTACAGAACCAAGATTTTAGAAGATGTAAACTGGCCATTGATTTACACACGTGTGGGGGGCTGTTTCTGACATTTACCTATATCCTTAAAAAAAAAAAGTAAACATTTCCTTTCCCATGGGGGGCGGTAAAAGCATAATATGCATCCTGTTGTTAACTAGTTGAGATTAAAGGTTTACCTTTCACTTGTTCTCCCTTTCTGTGAAGTATATAACCATTTTGGCTCACAGCATCTCCAGGCACCATTGTTTTCCCTTAGAGTGCCTTCAAGTGCCTACCGACAGTGGAATATATGTTTGAACACAACTGATATAGCAGCAATTGTGAACTGTGCACACATTCAGCTGAATAATCCAGCAATATGCTCCAAATGAGGCAAATGACATTTGAAAAAAAACACTCTTCTGCAATTTCTTTCTAAAGAAAATGGAGCATGTTTTCCACTGCATGCCAGATGGTGAAGACTGGACATGCAGAAGGTACCTAATTAAAAGCACTAAATTTGGGAATGAAAAAGGTCAGTCAGGTTTTTTGATATACCCTGAAGTTTGTCAGAGATTTATTTGCAAAAACTTTGTAGTAAGGGCAAGTCTGCTGTCCTGCTGAATACAACATTATATATTATAGAATACATGATGCAGCTCTTCTGTTTTACATTTTTTTAGTCAGTAGTTCTAAGCTGATTTTACATTTTAAATGTACTCTTTAGCCTTCATAAAGTAATCATTCCAGATTACTACATATTTAACTCACTGAAACAAAGACATTATTTTAAATTAATAAGTCACAGAGGTTTGTGTGTTCATAACAACGTTCATTGCTTTTAGAAAAAGGGAACACTAATTTACTTTGTGTGATCCCCATAACATAGACATGCTTATGAAATTTCACCAACTTTAAAAATTATGTTTCCAAAGGTTTTAGGGATAACAAAGGATTTTGTATTTTACTAAGGTACTGATTTTGCTGGAGGGTTCTCTTAAAACTACTAAAATCAAGATATGCCACATCTACCGCTTCCCCCTGTCCACAAGGCTTGTTACCCTGTCAAAGAAAGGTATTAGGTAACGGTCAACATAGATTTGTCAAGAACAAATTGTGTCTAACCAACCTATCACCTTATTATCTTTTAGGTGTTTGCAAATTGATTGCTTGATTATTGACTCCATTATATTTCCAGGTACTGAGATTAAACTGACAGGTCTGTAGTTCACTGGTTTGTCCTTATTTCCTTTTTTATAGATTGGCACTGTATTTGCTCTCTTCCAGCCCTCTAAAATCTCTTCTGACTTCTATAAGTTTTTGAAGATAATCACTATTGGCTCAGATATCTTTTATTATATCTCACCTACCTTGTCGCTAATACACCTCTACTCCGATATAACGTGACCTAATATAACACAAATTCGGATATAATGCAGTAAAGCAGCTCTCCGGGGGGGCAGGTCTGCGCATTCTGGAAGATCAAAGCAAATTTGATATAATGCAGTTTCACCTATAACACTAAGATTTTTTGGCTCCCGAGGACAGTGTTATATCGGGGTAGAGATGTATCCTGAGACTGACACAGCTACAACTATACTACATACACGATTCTTAAAGTAATTCTAATGATGGCATTGTCTTTATAGCTGGGTATTTACTAGCTTTCTTGTGTATTCACGGATTTATAACTAATCCATAAAACCAATTTATTCATTTGTAAATTAGAGAAGAGAAACATGCTGTAAGTGTTTTGGTTGTACTGAATCATAGCTTAATATCACAGAAGTCAAAAAATAAAAAGAAACATTAGCTCCTTTACTTCACATTCCCTTCCCTCATCAGTACAGGATTATTCCCTATATGGTGTTAGCCATTGCTTGATCTAATATTTTCAGACTCTTTTTTTGTATCACTTTGCAAGAATCAGCTTCCCTTATCTTCTGCCTCATTTTCCCCACCTCAGCTTTCTGAAGAATGGACACAGACTCATATGGTTCGCTCGCAGTCCCTTCATAGGAACTAGTTTATTTAACAAAATAGAACAGTTCAGTTCAATAAAATCTTCCAACCTGACCATGCACAGTTCTCTACAGCCTTCTCAAAACTGACCTCCTACCTGGCCTTTGCTAAAAACATTCCCAACCAAGACCTGTTCCCTGCAGGTATTTTTCAATTTACTGGTGCAGAGAGCCTCTTTCTCAACCCTAGGTCTCCTCTCATTGTTTGGATGGACTCCTTATATGTGTCACCACTTCTGTGTTGCCATCGTATAATCCTTGGCCACCTGACCCAACTGACAGCCCAAGATTTGAAACAGAACATGGGGCATGCTCATGCACCCCGTACATGACATAATGATTTCTCGTTTTCAGTTAACCAGTCTTAGTGCTCAGAACAATAAAAATAGGCTAATGTCTTTGAGGGATTTTTCATTTTTTTAATATATATACAAGCTATTGTAGTCGTTTTCCAGCTTGATTGCAACAATGTGTACCAGTGTCTAAAAATGTGAGAAAGGAGGAGTAGAATTTTTAAAAAGACATTTTTAAAAAGCATGTTGCCAGCTAGGTTCAAGTGAATAGTCTTCCATTTTGTTTTATGGCAGGGACTTTTTTGTACAATGACAGGAAGCCCATATCTTTTTGTTTAGGAGACAACATAGCCTAGCAGATAGGTCTCCTGACTCCCAGTCCAGAGTTATGCATCCAGCTATGCTATGGACTTGGGCACTTGACTTCTCCATAGCTTAATTTCCACACCTGTAAAATGGGGCTAATAGTAGCCCATGTTTAAGTGCAGAGGGATCTATATGTACAGAGAGCAAGTGAAACAGGAAAAGCACATTGATTTTGTATTTTCTTTATTATAGAGGAATGTAGTGTCAGAGGGAAAAACTGACTAGGAAATAATGAGCCTTGGAACTCAATTGGCAAAGGAATTAAAAAAAAATCAAAGATGAATTATTCACCCTCAGTCATTTAAGATATATTTTAAACACGAGACTATGTGTGTGTCCAGAATAAGTACGCAATAACTTTCATGTGAGGTAAGGATAATTTCAGTTTGTTATTCAGTTTTTAATTTTTCTAGTGCAAAATGTTGAGAAGTAAGTTTTGCAATATAAACTACTCTCACATAAGAGCTATGTTAATGGTACAATAGGCTGTTCTTGAAATCGTAATGAATGTTCCATTTTTGAGGCATCATTCTGGAGTTCACTTAGAATACCCTTTGCTGTCAAAGTATAATTGGCTTTTCATGAATAGACTTTGTGATGAGGATAGCACTAAATTATTTAAAAAATGTAAACATGAAGAGCAGAGTGACATCCATACAAAACTGCAGATTAATGTTGCTAAATTTTCAGGTTCAAATGTTTTACAATACATGCTATAAAACTTACAGATGTTCACGGTGATTGAAATGAAATTACAAATAAAACAAAAATAGACCACAAGAATCAAGTTATTTTAAGAGTTTTTGTTACAATTTACCACAACATAAATGTGGAAACATATTTTCTTTTAACTAGGCTGTCATAGATTTGGTATTCACTGCAACAGGGTTTACAATGCTAGCCATTCATATATTCTTTTCATAGGCGCTTCACTGTAATCGTAAAAACAAAATGGATTGTGTCTGTTAAATTGTTATCTATGTGAGGAACATTCATTGGCCAGTTAATATCTGGAACTTCTGCTCATATTGCCATGGTGCCAAATGTGGGTGGTGGCTTTTGTGTTGTGGACTGTGGTTCACTAAGAACTGGATTGTGGCCACAATATTAACATTACATACAGGTCGCTAAACACTATCGATTTGGCAAAGTTCCATCACTACAGTCAAAAGGGGAAGGACTCCATGTTCCATTACTAATTCTTTGAAGACATCTAGTCCCCCAAACACTAGGTTTCTATATGATGAAAGTGATTGTGGTCAGAGAGGATTTCACTGATGTGCATTGTAGCAAACAGTCAGAAATGTGTATCTAAAGCAGGGGTAGGCAACCTATGGCACGCATGCTGAAGGTGGCACACAAGTTGATTTTTAGTGGCACTCACACTGCCCGGGTCCTGGCCACCGGTCCAGGGTGGGGCTCTGCATTTTAATTTAATTTTAAGTGAAGCTTCTTAAACATTTTAAAAATCTTCTTTAGTTTATGTACAACAATAGTTTAGTTACATATTATCAACTTATAGAAAGGGCTTCTAAAAACGTTAAAATGTATGTCTGGCACACAAAACCTTTAAATTAGAGTGAATAAATGAAGACTCGGCACACCACTTCTGAAAGGTTGCCGACCCCTGATCTAAAGGCAGCTTACACAGCACTGAAAATACATCTTTGTGTCTTTTGGCTGTGCAAGCCAGATATATGCTGCTACTTGCATATATTGGTAATAAATATCACCGTTAGTCCAAAACAAATGACACAATCTCAATCAGGTTCAAAATCTTAATTTAGAATTGTATCCAAATGGCTGAATAAACACAAAGCAACACCTCTGTTGACACAGAGTAAAAAGGGAAAGGAATGAAAATCAAATTAGGTAACTTGTACAATATATTTCGAGTATCTTTGTCAGATCTAAGTTTGTTATATTAGCTAGAGTTGTTCAAGATCATTAGCAGCTGTTTCCATCACACCCTGTTGGCAATCAAATGTAATATCTTTGTCATAGATTAAGTTGGTTATAAACAGAAAATAAACAATAGTGGGATTCTTAACATTATAGGAGTGCTCCAGTTTTTTTACAAACAAATTAAGTGGCAGTATGTTGGCTCAAGTAAAAAGTTGTGCTTAAAAACCTTTTCCTTAGCTTACCAATGAGAAAACAAGGTTCTCTGGAGATTAAAAATGAGAGTATATATTCCACAGCAGCCATTTGAGTGAGAAAACAAACACATCGTAATATGGAGTGACATTTTAATTGCCAGCTGATAAATTTATTCTACCAATTAGCTTTGATCCAGTTTTTATGAAAGTCAGGTTTTGTGCAAATTAGGTAGATTATTTTAATGGAGTATAATTATTATAGCTCCTCAGCACTGTGGTACACCAAGCCTCTAAGGTCCCAGAGGCAGCTGCTTTAGCTGATAGACCTTGTAGGCACTAGCTCTATTACCACTCAACCACATGGCTAAAAGGAGAGGGTATTTTACTAGGGCTGTAAGAAAAGGGAATGTGGTAAATACATTAGGTCAGTGGTTCCCAAACTTTTGTACTGGTGACCCCTTTCACATAGCAAGCCTCTGAGTGCAATCCCCCGTATACATTAAAAACACTTTTTTTTTTTTAATATTTAACACCATTATAAATGCTGGAGGCAAAGCAGGTTTTAGGATGGAGGCTGACAGCTCGTGACCCCCCATGTAATAACCGTGTGACCCCCTGAGTGGTCCCAACCCCTAGTTTGAGAACCCTTGCCCTAAGTTCAATAGCTTAAGCCAGTGGTGGTCCTAGCCATAAGCAGACTAAGCAATTGCTTAGGGTCCCACACTATGAAACCCCTGATTATACCCCCAAAACACCTTTCATCTTATTTAACATGGACTTTTAAACAAGTGTATTAGTATGTGTTGAGTTGGTATATTTTTTAGTTTGTTGGAAATAATGTAATTAATATTATTAGGCAGGGATAAGGTAGGCCCACCAAAATATTTCTGCTCAGGGCTCCCAATGGGCTAGTGAACTGCCTCTGGCTTAAACAGTTATGGTTTAAAGTGAGCAACAATGGTCCTTATTTTGGACTCTAAGTACAGTCCAGGCGAAGGCTTGGGCTCTCCTATTGCCTGGAGTGTCCTCTCCAGGCCAGCATCTATTCAAAGCAGATAGGAGCTTGCAGATTTCCAGGCCAAGATCACTTAGTGATGCATCTCTTACTGGGGCCCCTCTGCGTGGCTCTCTGACCAATCTCTACTGCTCCCAACGAGTCCCACACAGACCTGGTCCTGGCTGCATATATAACATCACACTTTGCTTTTTTTACACAGTTTCCTTGGGGGTTTCCCCTGCATCTCTTAGCCCTGAAGCTCCTGGCTAGCTATGATCCTGCTCTTCAGGGCCATCCTTAGCCATAGGCAGAACAGGCAGCCGCCTAGGGCACCACTAGGTCTGAGGGCACCGCTCTGCCGGGAGCCCGGACAGACAGGAAGCAGTGGAGAATGTAAGAGCTGGGCTGCTGGGTTCTAGAGAGAGCTGAATGCAGCACAGTCTGAGGGAGGGGATTGGCTGCTGGGGTCTCTGGGAAGGGGTGGGGGAAGGAACTCACCTGTGAGTGTGACTCTTTCCCCCAGCGTGAGGTGAGGCAGGCTTGGCAGCTCTGGCAGTATCCTTTGTTGTCCCCCATAACATCCATTCTTCTCTCCCCTGCCCCACAGAGCACCCTCCCTTTTTTCCCTCCTCTCCCCCCCCCCCCACGGAGCACCCCTCTCTCCCCACTTCCCTCTGTCAGGGCTGGGTTGGGTGGGAGGGGAGGCTGGCTGCCTGCCTGCTGAGGAATGACAGTGAAAGTAACTCACTTCCTCGCAGGCAGCCAGGATTGGAATGTCACACACGGCTGGACTGGGAATAGCCAGATAGCATGTGTGAAAAATCAGGACAGGGGGTTGGGGTAGGGTGAGCAGATGTCCCACTTTTATAGGGACAGTCCCAATTTTTGGGTCTTTTTCTTATATAGGCTCCTATTCCCCCCCCCCCACCTCCCATCCTGATTTTTCACACTTGCTGTCTGGTCGCCCTAGGTGGGGGTAATTGGTGCCTATATAAGACAAAGCCCCAAATATTGGGACTGGCCCTATAAAAACAGGACATCTAGATCTGGTCACCCTAGCTGGGGAGCGCATCTCTCCCCTGGGCTCGCAGTGATCCATCTCGTCTGGGGGGAGCTGCACACGGCAGAATGAGGTGCTGTGGCTCCATGGGTGCCCCGTCCCTGAGATCAGATGCTGTGCTAACTTCACCATGGTCCGTTGGGCTGGTGGTGGTGCCCATTGGCATGTGATCAGACCTGAGGGTTTGCTGCTGCTGTTGCCACTCTGCATACCCCAAGAGGTGGATTTTCGGGTCCTGCAGTTTTCCACCTATCTCCTCCTCTACTGCAGCTGTTGGACCAGCAGCCTGGGGGGTGAGCCAAGCATGAAAGCAGTACTATGTTGCCATTTAGATTGTCATTTAACAAATTTGTTCATCAAAAATGCTTGCTAACAATCCTGAATTCAATTTCAATATTTTTTTAAATCAATATCTTAGCCAAAAACAGAAAATTAAGTTGTTGACAATTATTTGTGACAAGTTTGGTATGGGGAAGGGAGTCGGCCAGTTTTCATCAGAGAAACAAAAAATGTTGACTGACTTTCCTATAGCCCTGTTACTGCTAAATAGAGCTCTCCAATAACTGTAATATGCTCATCTCCTTACTAATGTATAGAGCAGGGGTCGGCAACCTACAGCACACATGCCAAAGGTGGCACGCAAGCTGATTTTTGATGGTACACAGCGGCGGGCTGAGCGGCTCAGCCTGCCACTGCTCTGGGGTTCCAACTGCTGCCCCATTGCCATCCAGGGTCCTGGCTGCCGGCCCCACTCAGCACCCACTGCTGGCCTGGGGACCCCCAAGGAACCCCAGGCTGGCAGCAGGCTGAGCAGGCTGGCTGTTGATACCCTGACTGAGCCACTCAACCCACTGTCAGCCTGGAGTTCCATTCACTCAGCTGGTAGCGGGCTGAGCAGGACTAAATTCAACGAAATAGGAAAACAAGAGCAACTAATGACAAAGTGCAAGAACCTAGAGCAGTGGTCCCCAACCTTACCGTGGTGGCGGACAAGCAGCATCATCCACAGCGTCACCGCCGAAATGCCACAGAATTTCAGCAGCATTTCGGCGGATGCTCGTCCGCCAGCCAATACGCAGGCGTACTGAGGCCCCTGCGAGCGCCATGGCACCCACAGGCACCAAGTTGGGGGTCCCTGACCTAGAGAGCCTCCTGAAGGACGGCGATCGTTTTGATTTAAATGGACTTGAACTGTACGAAAAATTGAGTACACTGTCATCAATGTTGCCACATGCAAAATTGATGATGGGCATTGTACAGTTTATTCATACCAGCAAACTTCTTAATTTTATATTTTTATATATATTCTAATGTGTACATTACCACTCATATTCTACTGACAATTCCTGTAACAGTAGCATCAGGAGAATGGAGTTTCTCAAAACTAAAGCTCATTAAAAACTATCTCCACTCTAGAAGGAGTCAGGAACACTTGACTGGTCTTGCTGTTCTTGCAATCAAACAAGACATCACTTTGTCTTTGTCATACGATGACATTATTACTGATTTTGCAGCCAAAAAGCCAGAAAGATTGCTTTTAATTAAAAACAAATCCTTCTTTCAATACCTCTTCATATAAAATTCCAATAAAATGTTGACAAATTAAAAAAATATATTATTTGCATCATTCTGTCAAATCAGAATTTTTTCTATAGTGCTACTTCTTTAGTGCTAGTCCATCAGCATTACAGTGTGCTTAATTAAGTTAAACTGGTTTTAATAACATGCATGTGGCAAGTTTTCCAATAGTGTAAGCTTTATGTTTGTGTTGCTAAGAGCAAGACAGGCAGAGGGGCACCAGTTTAATAATCTTGCCTAGGGCACCATAAATTCTAAGGACGGCCCTGCTGCTCTTTCCCAAAAGTGCCTGTTCACTTCCTGATTCAGGGTCTTTTCATGGAGTTTATACCTCCTCTTCCTACAAGAGCAGGATCATAGCTAGCCAGGAAAAAAGGGGATGTGTAATGGATAGCATGTTGATGGAAATGGTAGTCTCCTGCTTGGCAGATCCATTGCAGGAATTTAGGCTCAAATAATTCTGAGGGTCAGATTTTTTGCAAAGGTCACTCACATTGAGTAACTCATAATTCAGTCCGATTGATTTCAGGCATGCTACTTGTGTAATTATGTTACTCAGTGTGAATAAGGGTTACAGAACCTGTCCCTAATTAGCATGCTATGATAGTATACCTTAAATTTAGAGTGATATATAGACAGTTTAGGGTAAGAAAATTATGCAAGACATGCAGCTCATTTGATGTAGTCATCTTCCCTGTACATACATATATTTGGGATGTATGCATTCTACACTACTGAATACCTCTCAAAAACTGTTCATTGTACTAACACTGTAACTTAAGGAACCCCACATTTCCTTCCAGAAAGAGTTCAAGAGGAAACAAAATAAAAGTTCAGAACAGAGAAAAAGATGTGCATTCTCCTCCCAGTTACAAACAACAACCGCCTCTTTCATGTGTGAAACATTCCAGTTCCTTTACGCTCCTCCAAGTTAATATATTTTACTTACTACCTAAGTGCCAATCATGAGGAGTGCTGGGTACCTGCAACTTCTCTTGGATTCAGGGGGAGCTAAAAGTGCTTGAGCTCTCTTGGGAGTTGATCTCAATTATGTAGCTCCAACATGTGATCCTCAGTTGCAGTTATCATTTGGTCTTCACCACAGAGTATGCTTCATACCTTTCTTGATCATTACATAGGAGATAACTTTAAGGGCATATAAAACATTTTAAATGTCTTAATAACCAGTAAAGCAAGATGCAACATGAGAAATGCAAATTAGGCAGAAGCTCCTAACCAGTAGAACTTTACACCTGCTGAATAAGGAGTAATACTGTCTCTTGAGTTAAGCAAACAAGAACCGGTGGAAGTTGCACGTGTTCTGTACCTGGGAAAATTAAGCTACTTTTATTTAGGGGCTTAATTTTAGGTACTAAGGTTGGAAAGTATTAATCATAGTTAATATATGAGAATATAACTTCATAATTATGCTATATGTATTCTGGATAAAAGGGTTCATTTCATTATCAAGAGATGCCATGATTGTAAGAATTAGACGATACATTTTTGGAGCAGAGGCCTCATCTTTCTGTATGTGATAAAGTGCTATGTATACCTTCAGTGCTATGCAAATACAATTGAAAGGTTTAATCTTTAGTACAAAATACTTGCAGTGAAAACAGATAACTGAGAATTACACTGGATACACTACCAGTGAAGCACATGGAAAAATTAGCCTTAATCCTGTGGTTGCTATGGACAAACAAATGAGTTGTTTGGTTTACAAAATGGAAAAATGCCTGTAGGTTAAGGGTTGAAACAATGGAAACATCTGACCTGTGTGATAGCACACCCCTCTAAATTTCACCAAAACGCTTTAGAGAAAATATACATGGGGTCAGTGGAAGCCTGACACCCAGAGGTTTTTTCTGTTTAATCTAATCTATTCTGCAATCTTTCTATATTGTATAAAGTGCCTACCTAACAACACAGTATGTAAGCACCAAACCTTTCCCATGAACCTGATTTAGACTGTCCTTGGCTATAAGGGTGCAATAATAAAGAGTCTGTGTGCTGAAAGTCAGAACACTTGTCAAACAGAAAGAGCAGTTTGTGAGTTTTAGGTCTGATGTTCTCAAATAGAATGAGAGAAATCTTTACTTTGAGGAAATATTAAAACTATAATAGTAATTTGTATCAGCACCTTAATTTCAAAGTATAGCTAGGAAAGCCATATAAACCATTAATTAAGATTTCTGTAATGTTAAATTTGCAATGTCCTCCATTTGAATTTTTAGAAATTCTTTGTATCATTTGCCTAGATATAGATTTTAAAAATTTGAATGGAAAGTTTACCTAGCTGCTGGCATTTGTAGCTGTTGCAATCTAATTGTGAAGCTTTATTCTAGCTCCTGCAAGCTAAGCTATCATTTTATTCATCTCATTTCAGTCCTCCATTTTAGTTGTTGGTGGGGTAAAAGTAAGCCAGTACAGGCCGGTAAGGCGTACGGGTAAAAGGAGGCAGCCAGTAGCGAACCATATGCAGCTGACTTTAAAGTGCTGCCGTGGCAGTGCTTTAAGGACCCTGCTTTAAGCGCTGCTGTGGCAGTGCTTTAACATTGTTGCCCTTTTTGCCAACCTCCTCCCCCCCCAGCCACTGCTGATGCGGGGAGGTGGAGGGAGGAGCAGCTGCCCCGGGGCTGGCAATTTTAAAGGGCCCGGGGCTCCATCTGCCGCTGCTGCTACCACAGTAGCAGCCCGTGCCCCGGGCCCTTTTAAATTGCCACTGGGAGCCCCGGGCAGCGCGGGCCAGGCAGTGCATATGGGCTGACTGGGGGATGCTGACCCCCCCACCCCAGCCTCGCCCCTGCTACCCAAGGCCCTGCCCCTTCCAGAGGCCAGAGCCAACTCCCATACTGGTAAGTCGTCTGTGTTACTTTCACCCCTGGTTGTTGGTAATAATAGTGACTAGTTTCATGAAATGCTCTTCATAGTTTTGCGGTGGAACACATTCCTTATTTCAGTCTACATGGGTTTGCCTCCTCATCCCATGAGTTTCTTTCAAACATTTACATTTTGAACAGTCAGGGCCACTGGATGACTGAGGTGTTAATGGAGTATTCAAGGAAGACAAGGCTATTGTGGAGAAGCTAAATGAATTATTTGCATCAGTCTTCATTGCAGAGTATGTGGGGGAGATCCCTGCACCTGAGCCATTCTTTCTAGGTGACAGATCTGAGGAACTGTCCCACAATGAGGTATCAATAGAGAAGATTTTGGAAGAAATTGATAAATTAAACAGTAATAAGTCACTAGACATAGATGCTTTTCACCCAGGAGTTCTGAAGGAACTCTAATATGAAATTGCAGAACTACTAATTGTGGTACATAACAATGTTGGGGTGTGTAAGCCTCACATTGGGGAACCAAGCAACTTTGGTCCCAGAAGGCCCAGCCCATCTGTACCTGCTGGGCATGCTCACACTGGAAGTGAAGTGCAAAAGGGAGCAGCCCCGGTCAGTCAGGGGGGACAGAGCAATGGAGTAGTACTATGCTGTTGGCTTCTGCAGAAAGGCTGCAGGAGCTCGACACCACCCAGACCAGACCCCAAGTGCCCCTGTGGAGACAGGGAATAGCAGGCAAAACTGATGGAGATGAGCCTCTGGATCACTGCTGGGGGACTTCTATCCCATTTGGTGAGTCCAGAAGCAGACTCTCTGGTGACCTTGGAGAGGCAGAGGGTGTGGTAGAAAGTGCCCAGGGAGCAGGCTGGGGGGCATGTGTCCTAGGCCATGTGCATTACTTTGCATTTACCATTGAATTTCATTTGCCATTTTGTTGCCAAGTCACCCAGTTTTGTGAGATCCCTTTGTAACTCTTTGCAATCACGTCAAATATTGCCCCCTCACTGTTTACCCCTTTTTGTAGATAATTTGTGAATATGTTGAGCAGCACTGGTCCCAGTACAAGCCCCTCAGAAACACCACTTCTCTCCATTCTGAAAATGGACCATTTATTCCTATCCTTTGTTTCCTATCTTTTAACTGGAGTGCCTGGGAATGCTTTCAGGATCATCTAAAGATCCTTAATTTAATTTAATGACAAGCCTTTTGTTATCTTAATCAGCCTGCCTCTGTTTATAAACAAACTTCCTGTCCCAAGGGCAGATGTTGGTAGCAGCACAGAACTCACCACATTCCACACTCAAGCTCTGACTCCTGGGTGCTGAGCTACCACTATATTTTTTTTTTCCGTGGGTGCTTGAGCCCCGGAGCACCCATGGAGTCAGTGCCTATGCCACGTGCCCCCCTCACATGTCACCTCTAGCTTCTGCCCAGCAGGGAGGAGAGTCTTGGGGCTACAGCCCTGGGGGTGTGCCTGCCGGGGCGCCAGCCCTCTGGGGCTGAAGCTCTGAGCCCCAGTTAGCACTCACTATGAAGCTGAAACCCTGAACCTCAGCAGATGCGCTCCAGCTCTCGAACTTCTGAAGATTGTGTGTGTGGCTCAGAGGGTCAGTAAGTTTGAACACTCTTGCATTAGTCTTTCCCGATCTCCTCCTGGAATTGTATAATTCTGCATCAGTCTCAGTGCAGATCTGATAGTAAAGTACACACTCTGGTCCCCAGCTTTATAATCTTCCCTTTGTATTATAATGTGTTTGTTAGTCTTTTGGAAATAAATTATGAACTTGAAGCACTGTGAAAGGAGTGTGTGCGTGTATTTGTGTGTGTATTTCTTTATCATGTTTACTAAACTGTGAAGTTCCAGAACTACAGAAGAACACTTACAAAATATTAATTTCCATTGGGAAATAAACAAAACCAGTGAAATTACTGTCCAAAGTAAATACTGAATATAAAATACATTCTTACTTTACAAAGAACTTCATCACCTTTTCATAGCAACAATCCATCTCGATGGAAAAAACTGTCACCTTCTCTACTTAATATGTCAGCATGCTCAATGAGAGAGAGACTGGAAGATACTTGTTACAGTCATGCAGAATAAAAGCTTTTTGTGCATGTTAGCATGACATCTAAAATTCACAAAATCTAATTGAAACCTTATTTAATTAGAGTATTTCACCTAGAATGAATTAATACATTAGAGCAGGGGTTCTCAAAATGTGAGTCGCAGCACTGTTTTAACAGGGTTGCCAGGGCTGGCTTAAGGCTTAGAATCGTAGAAGATTAGGGTTGGAATAGACCTCATAAAGTCATCTACTCCAACCCCCTGCTCAAAGCAAGACCAGCCCCAACTAAATCATCCCAGCCAGGGCTTTGCCAAGCTGGGCCTTAAAAACCTCTAAGGATAGAGATTCCACCACCTCCCTAGGTAACCCAGACTTGCTGGGGCCCCGGGCCAAAGCTAATACATGAGGGCTTCACTCCTGGGCAGCAGGGCTCAGGTTACAGGCCCCCTGCCTGGGCTGAAACCCTTGAGCTTCAGTTTTGGCCCCCTACTGGGGTGGTGGGGCTCGAGCTTTGTCCCCAGCCCCCCAACTTGGGGTGGCAGGGCTCGGGCAGGCTCAGGCTTCAGCCCCCCCCCCCCCAGCTCGGGCCGTGTTGTAATTGTTGTCAGAAGGGGGTCGTGGTGCAATGAAGTTTGAGAACCCCTGCATTAGAGCAAACAGAAAGTTGTTTTCTGTCCTCTACATTACAACAATTTATGCAGATTAGTAACAGTATGTTTGGGAGGAAAATCCAGTTTGTGATACTGGTGCATTATGGAAACTTCAACTATTTTAAGAGTTTGATGCATATGATAGAATGGACAGGAAAACCAAATATTGGGGCGCATTGGCAGTTTAATTACATAATCATATACTATTTTTTTCCACAGGATCCATGACTCATCCCTGAGGGGAGGGAGCATGCTCAGTGCAGACACTGTTCAGAGAACTTAGCTGTCAAGTTCCAATGAGTCTTTAGTGAGCATGTGCAGACTGTGATTTATTTTTTTTCCCAGAGACTCTTAAGTTGGCCAGATGTGGACAGATTTTCACAAAGAAGGCAAAAGACATGTCCCCTAATACCAGGATGATCAACCTGCCAAATTTCTATTTTTTGCTCTATAATGAGGCATTAGAGCTTCTCAATGAAATAGTTGTAAGAATTTTTTTAACACTGACAAAGTATTTTTCCTTAACCTCATACTGAGAAATGACTGAAGTATTTTTGCTGAAATTAAAAATAAGAATTAAAGAAATACAGACTGAGGCAGACCTGGCATGGAAGATTCCGTCCCACATTGTTAAAGTTTGCAGAAGTTAAAAGCAACTGAAAACAGGTCTTTTATAGAAAAGGTGGGGCAATCTTTACCATAGGCATTGCTATCACCTATAATAGTTGGCCGTTTGGGAATCATGGGTATTGAAACAAAAGCAATAAGATTAGTAAGTCAGATTGTGACTCGGGGACATCTTGGTGCCAATTGGCAGAAGGCACAGGGGTGCATAAGAGTTCTAGGGATTCCCTGACTCTGGTATCTACATATTAGTTCACCAAACAGGGTCCTTAAAGCCTGTATCGCACTGGTGCACACAGCTGTGGATAATATGTAAGGAGTTATGCATATGAAAATTATGTTCTTAAATTTTGTGACCTGGGGCTGGTGACAAAAGATGAGAAAACAGGTTTCTTTCAGTATTGTGTGATACAATGGGTGTCCATTTACAGTCTGAGATGGATGCTAATGTAGGGATTGTGAAATCTTCCGGAGAAGGAATTTACAGGAAGAAATAAACCAGCAGGAAAGAGTCCTGTTTACTAATGAAGACAATGGATTTTTAACTATAATTGTAGGTACAGAGCTACATTGCATCCTTTACTAAGGAGATAAGCTGAGAGCATGGTTTGTTTCATAAAAAAGAAATTGCAGCCTACCTGGCTGAAAAATGCTGTTGAGCATATACTAGGTTCTAGAATATGTTATGATTTTATTTTATATGTTGCCCTATGTTTCCTGTACTTTCTATCTATTTGCTTCTTCTTTGTTAAATAAACTTCTTGCCTTTTACTATAAACATATACAAGAGGTTCTTTGAATACATTAGGAGCAAGAGCAAGATGAAGGAAAGCGTAAGGCCTCTGTTTGGCAGAAGAAGAGAACTAATAATGGATGACATCCAGAAAGCTGATGGGTCCACTGCCTATTTTCCTTCTGCCTTCACTAAAAAGATTTAATGGTGACCAGATACTCAATATAATTAATATTAACAAGGGGGGAGGAATGCAAGGCAAAATAGGGAAAGAATCTTTAGATAAATTAGATGTATTCAAGTGAGCAGGGCCTGATAAAATTCATCTCAAGGTACTTAAGGACCTAGCTGAAGCAATCATGGAACTGTTAGCAATTATTTTTGAGACCTGCTGGAGAATGGGCGAGGTTCCAGAAGACTGGAGCAGGATGAACATAGTACCTATCTTTAAAAAGGGGAACAAGGAGGACATTACAGCCCAATCAGCCTAACTTCAGTACCTGGAAAGATGCTGGAACCAATTATTAAACAATCAATTTGTAAGTGCCTTGAGAAGAGAAGACTGAATGGAAACCTAATAAGGGCTCTTATAAAGACGATGGTGATCAGTTGTTCTCCATGTCCACTGAAGATAGGAAAAGTAGTAAAGGTCTTAATCTACAGCAAGAGAGATTTAGGTTAAATACTAGGAAAAACTTGCTAACTATAAGGGTAGGTAAATTCTGGAATAGACTTCCAAAGGAGGTTATGAAATCCCTATCACTGGAGGCTTTTAAGAACAGGTTGGACAAACATCTGTCAGGGATGGCTTAATTGATCCTGCCACAGTGGAAGGGACTGGATTTGATAATGTCGTGTGGTCCTTTCCAACCTACATTTCTGTGATGCTATGCTATGCGTTGAGCGTAGTGATCATCTCTAGGTATAATTAGTAAGCTGGTGTGTACTATTCCTTTAGGAGTAGCAGATCTGTGAATTCTGTGACTGTCCAGTGGAACAGGGGCTGGATAGTCCAAGGGATACCCAGATAGCTCTGGGTTTGGACTATGCCTATTGTTAATCTGTAAAGAGAGAGCGGGATCTATGGAGGCTTGAAAGACAGTGCTTGTGTTACCAAAGGCTTGTGTTGGGGAACTGACTCAAAGCAGGCACAGCTAAGGCTTCCTCGTGCTAGTGGCAGGTAGTAGTGAGGTGCCTCACATATCTAGGTACCATGGGAAGCATTACACAGATAAAAGATGGCCTTATGATCAAGGAATTGAGTTGGCACTCAGGAAATTTGAGTTCAATTTCTGGGTGTGCCACAGACTCCATGTCTGACTTTGAGGAAAGGTTTAATAATGCAACTCTATTTTATAGGCGTATTGAGAAAAATTAGTATTGAGGCTTTCAGATTGTAAACTGTTGGGGGTGCCACATAAGAACCTGAATAAGATAGTACAGGAAATTGCCAGGAAATATTGACAGCTGGGTAATCAGAAATTTATATAATTTAGTTTGCCGATGTGGGGTTGTATTTTCTATGTGTTTTAACTCAGCATGAGAAATGCAGTATAGATTCCAATCATGTATAATAATTTCTGTCATAAAAAATAATCCCAATTGCATGGGCCAGAAGGGAGACCAATATTCTTCTTCAAGAGATGTCCCTGTGGGTGCTCCACTCCAAGTGTTGGTGGGTCCCTGTGCCTTAACTCAGAGATTTTTACAGCAGTACTCATACTGGTTGTGCATGCGCAGAGCCTGCCCCCCACTCTGAATGCACCTTAATAGTACGCGGTCTCCTCAGCTCCTTCTCTACTGTCCCTGGCCTGAGATGGTGCTCAGCAGACTTGTTAGAGAATTTCTTCTCTCCCTTGTTCAACTTTTTCCCCTCTTAGTTTAGCTTACCAGTATTAGTTAGGTACCCTTTTCCCTTCTCTTCTCTTTTAAAAAGAGAACAAACAATCAAACAAAAAAAACCTTTTAGTTCCTGTCACCACAGCCACTTCCAACATGCCTGGCTCTCCAGATTTTAAGCACTGCTCTAACTGTAATGATGCCGTCCCTCTTTCAGATGACCACTCTAAATGTATAAAGTGTTTGGGGGAGCCCTTGATGTAGCCAATACTGTGGCACGGTCCATTGCCACAGCAGTCATGATGCGCTGAGGGTCATGGCTCTCATTCTCTTCCTTTCCCCGGGAGGTCCAGAGTACCATTGAGGATCTCCCCTTCGACGATGACAAACTGTTCGCTTCCACCACAAATGACATACTCCACTCCATGAAGGACTTCAGGGCAACTCTCCGGTCTCTAGGAATTCATACCCCTACGACCAGAAGGCCACAATATAGGTATCAGCCTTACCAGAGACCACTCTACCCCACATACACCCAGCAATTCCACAGATCTCATGAGCAACAGCAACAACAGAGACCCAGATACCAACACCGCCACCCCAACTCTTTGGCAGCATCTCAACCCACTCCGACCAATAAGCAAATTTGAAGCCTTGGTCAAGCGTATTGAAAACAGTATTCCCACTTCAGTGCTTACACTGCCAGCCCTTATTTTTGGTCACCGCCTGTGTCCATTCTTCCATCAGTGATGAAATATTACCACCGACAAGTGGACTTTAGAGGTCATCACAGTTGGCTATTCCATCCCTTTCCTCTCCCCGCCTCCCACCCACCCACCCGCCCTCCCTGTCTGTCTTCAGGGATCCCTCTCATGAGCAACTGGTCCTCCAAGAAGTACAAAATTTCCTTCAATTGGGGGAAGTGGAAATTGTGCCCGACCAACATAGAAGGAAAGGTTTCTATTACCATTACTTCTTAACAGAAAAGAAAACCGGGGGATGGTGACCGATCCTCAACCTCAGGCAGCTAAACAAATTTATCAGAAAGCAAAAGTTCAAAATGGTGACCCTCACCACCATAATCCCAATGCTGGAGCAGGGTGATAGGTTTTCAGCCTTCAACATACAGAACGCCTATTTTCATGTGACTATTCATCCAGCCCACAGCCATTTTCTTTGTTTTACCCTTGGTTCAACACACTTTCAATATAGAGTGTTGCCCTTTGGCCTATCTACCAGCCATGCAGTAACCATGGCATGTCCAAACTCCTTGCCATGGTTACTGCCCACCTCAGGAAACGGGAGGTTATAATATTTCCTTACCTCAACAATTGTCTCCTCAAAGCCTCAACACTTGATGGAGTGCTTCGATCCACGCAGCTTACCATCGCTTGCTTCCTTTTCCTTGGCCTACAAATAAACAAAAACAAATCTACCTTATCTCCTACCCATGCAATGGCGTTCATAGGAGCGCACCTCAATTCCAGAACAGGAATAGTGTCTCTCCTGCTCAATCATTTCAACACCATAAAACTCCTGGTTACAAAACTTCGCAACAGTCCCAAAGTCACTGCACGAGATTGCCTGCAGTTATTAGGCCACATGGCCTCATGTACTTTCGTGGTCAAAAATGCACGCCTGTACATGAGGTGCTTCCAAGCTTGGTTGGCCATGGTTTACAGATCGAACGTACATGCTCTAAACAAGCATACTTTTCAGAGTCAAAGACTCCCTCTGATGGTGGACAGTTCCCTCCAACCTTTTCTCAGAAGTCCCTTTTCTCCAGGACTCCTCATGACTCAGAATGACTACTAATTCATCCCTCACAGGATGGGGAGCACACATGTCCCACCACACAGCCCAGGGGCTATGGTCTTCCACTGAAGCCTCCCTACACATAAACGTCCTAGAACTGCGAGCCATATGCAATGCCTGCTGTCACTTCCTCCCAGTCATTCAAAAGCAACATGTTCGGATAATGACAGACAACATTGCATGCATGTTCTATGTCAACAGGCAAGGAGAGGCTCAATCTCACTCACTTTGCACAGAAGCCATGAAGCTCTGGAATTAGTGCCTCGCGAATAACATCTGGATATCAGCCACCTATCTTCCTGGGGCCCTGAATACTACTGTGGATGAGCTAAGCAGATGTTTTTTTCCCTGGGATCACAAATGGGAGATAAATGACATGATCATATGCAATATATTCCATATTTGGGGCTATCCAACCCTGGACCTCTTGGCGACTGCGAAGAACAAGAAATGTCCCGAATTTGGCTCCACAGAGGGATTGGGCAAACATTCCCTAGGAGATGCGTTCCTGATCTCATGCGTTCAACACTTTAATGTATGCTTTCCCCCAAGTACCAGTTCTCCATAGAGTTCTTGCAAAGATATGAACAGACTGTGCCACCGTAATTCTGATTGCTCCGTCGTGGCCCAGACAACCGTGGTTTCCGTTCCTCACCAAAATGTCAATTCACCCACCAATTTAGTTGCCCCTCACTCTCAACCTGCTATCCACACGGCCGATTTCTTCACTCCAACCTATCCATGCTTCACCTCAAAGCTTGATTACTTCCATGGTTCTCCCAGAATGAACTAGCATGCTCTGAGGAGGTTCAAAGAGTGCTCCTACGTAGCAGAACACAATCTACTCACACCACATACCTCCAAAAGTGGAAACGATTCACACAGTGGTGCTCAACCAAACAACTTCCTCCTACTTCTGCACCTCTTCTGTCCATACTTGACTACTTATTAGATCTTAAGCAATCTGGCCTTTCTTTCAGCTCCATCAAAGTCCACTTAGCTGCTATTACAACTTTTCATGACAAGATCGACAATACCTCTGTTTTTCCTCATTCAATCACCAAACGTTTTCTCAAAGGGCTCCAATGCTTATACCCAGACATTAAACCTCCTACCCTTCCGTGGGACCTTCACTTAGTATTATCCTGCTTAACTCAACAACAACTCGAGCCCCTATCCACTTGCTCCCTCTTACACTTCTCTATGAAAACAGCATTCTTAGTGGCAATCAGCTCCACCAGATGTACAGGAGAAATAGCAGCTCTCATGGCAGACCCACCTTATACACTATTTTTTAAGGACAAGGTTACCCTCCAATTACACCCCAAATTTCTTCCAAAGGTGCATTCGTCATTCCACATCAATGAGCCGATACATCTACTAACCTTCTTTCCTAAACTACATTGCAAACTCTCTTTTGAATCCACAATGCATACGTTAGATGTACGCAGGGCTGTGTTTTTCTGTTTGGATAGAACTAAGCTCTTTAGGGACTCTTTTAGATTCTGTCTCCACTGTGGAGCACTCCAGAAGGGACACCTATTTCTATCCAGAGACTTACACTCAGAAATCCAGTTTGAATCCAGCTGTGCTATTAGATAAAGAAAGTTACACCTCCAGCTGGCATGAGAACTCACTCCACTAGATCTGTGGCTATCTCCGTGGCTTTTCTATGCAAAGTTCCTCTGGCTGACATCTGTAAAGCTGCCACATGGACTTCTGAACACACATTTGTTAAGCATTATGCCCTTACTCAAGGCCCTCTCTCTGATACACAATTAGGCAGAGCTGTATTATCCATTGCATTCCAACCAAATCCAAAGTCCCTACCTCCTTGAGATACACTGCTTTTAAGTCACCTGGAGTGGAGCATCCACAGGGACATCGCTCTCTCGAAGAGGAGGTTACTCACCCTGTGCAGTAACTGACTTTCTTCAAGATGAGTGTCCTTGTGGGTGCTCCACTACCCACCCTCCTCCCCTCTACTTCAGAGTTGGGTTAGCCTCCACTGTAGAGAAGGAACTGAGGAGACCGGTCATGCATATGTACTATCAAGGTACACTCAGAGTGGTGTGACAAAGTTCCTCCTCTACCTTGGTGGGTCCTGCGCTTATTGGCGGATTTGCTCGCCTCAGAGATCTTCTCCTCTGGTGGAACCCACAGTCCAGGTCAACTTCTCCTGTGTCTGATCAGGAGTTGGGAGTTTGGGGGGAACCCGGGCCCGCCCTCTACTCCGGGTTCCAGCCCAGGGCTCTGTGGAATGCAGCTGTCTATAGTGCCTTCTGTAACAGCTGCATGACAGTTACAACTCCCTGGGCTACTTCCCCATAACCTCCTCCAAACACCTTCTTTATCTTCACCACAGGACCTTCCTGTCCATCCCTTATGCAGGTTCAGGTGAATTTTAATTGAGAGAGGAAGATTAAAACCAGACAAATTGAAATTTCAAAACACCATGTGGCCGTTTATTAACAGGGAGAAAATCACAACTTGGGCTGGGGAGGAGCACTTTTACCAACTAACAGTACTATTAGGACAAAATACTTACACAACTTGAAGCAAGCTATTTACATTCATCAAGAAGGAACCAAATAATTAAAAATTAACTGCTCTTTTAAGAAGCAAAATAAATACACTAAATTAAATGAACTGTGTGCACATTAACCAAACACTACAAAGTATACCAACTTACTCTAATAGCAATTATTACAACAATTTAACTTTTTACATGCTGTATACACACACTTTATACCGAATAACAACAATATACAGTTCTGCTGAAGAGACTAAGCAAAGCACAGAGTATTCACAGAAAAATTAGAAAGCAAGTACTGTATTCCAGGCGCAACTGACCAACAGTACAGACACCAGCAGCATACCGAATCCGTAGAAGATAACTTTGAAAAATAAATGTCACGTCCCGAGCCAGCTATATCCGGAGGAGACCCTTGGCTGAAGGGTTGATCAGGTTCTTTAGTCAGTATGTGGATACTCCTGCAGAATTTGGTGCGAGGCATGCTTTTATTTAAAGGCTCTTTTACACTTGTCAAAATCTGATTGGTCCCTAGCTCCTTCACCTTCCAGGTTCTGAGTTGGTGCCCTCTACGTAGGTAGAATCTGCACACGGCACACTAGCAGTATTTTGCACACAACCCTAATCTGACCGTTTGAACTGAATTACAATTGGTCAGATTGGGCCCCTTTGCTCACGGCACGCTGGTATTATGCACACAGCACTAGCTTGACCCCAGGTGACCAAGCAGAAAGAGCGGGAAAATGCACACGGCACTATAATGTTGCACACCGCACCTTAAGGTAGCACACAGCACGATGGTGTTGCACATGGTACCAGTGTGACCTCTACATGACCGACAATTGGCCATACAGACACCATGTTAGAATAGAGGCCTTAGGGCTGCGACACTTCCTCCTGGTGTCTGATAATGCTTGTATTCCTCAATCCTCCAGCAGCACACCCTCTCACTCTCAGCTCCTCACACACGTGCTACAAACTGAAGTGAGCTCCTTTTTAAACCCAGGTGCCCTGATTAGCCTGCATTGATTGGCTGCAGGTGTTCTAATCAGCCTGTGTGCCTTAATTGGTTCTAGCAGGTTCCTGATTACTCTAGTGCAGCCCCTGCTCTGGTCATTCAGGGAACAGAAAACTACTCATCTAGTGACCAGTATATTTGCCCTCTACCAGACTCCTGTACCCCACTGGTCTGGATCTGTCACAGCAGTAAATGGAATACTTATAGAAAGATGACTAGTGACTAAATTGGGAGATCTAGTTATAGAATCATGGCTGGTCTGTTCCTTTACAACTTCTGATATTTATAAAGAAAACTAACTAGATTTATACTGAGTGATCCGTGTTTAATTCCCTCTACTAAATACCTTGAGGAAAGAGTCTGTACATCATCTAGACTGTTTTTTAATATTTTCTTAATCATGTAGTTAAAATGGCATGAAAATGAAAATATTTTGATGTAGAACAAAACAGCATGATGTTTTATAAGAACTTTTTCCTGACATTTTGAAGATAAATATTGATGTGTTGACTTAATTTAAGAAATTGCAAATTAACATGCTCAAGCATTTTAGATCTAAAATGCACCCTTGCTTATTACAGTTATCTTTAAATGGAGAATCTTCTCTGGATTCTAGGTACTGTTTTTAAATCCAGCATTTTTGCTGGTTAATTATAATTAAGAAAACCAAGCTGCTGAGAATGCATATCAGTAATAGCTTCTCTGCTGTTGCCAAGGTAGCCAGGCAACGAGAAGGAGGGGAAGTTAAATAAGTCAGAACTGTATTGTTGGCACTTAAGATCATAATGACACCAGGAAGCATTTGTTGATTTGTCCATTAGCAGCACAAGGAAAGTATCCATGTTTATCAAATGAAATGAAATGGATTCTACTAGTAAGTAACTTTTCCTTCCAGTCTTCTAGAGGCTCATTCCTGCAGTTCTCACTTGGACAGAACTGCTGTTGGCTGCAGTAATGAATCAGGAGTTCACATGTGGACCCAAAGAAGACAATAGGGAAGACAGAGTTACAAAACTAAACTTATTTTAATATGTAGCAGTGTATGTAATTTTTCCATTTGTTAACCACTCTACAGCTGCAGCATATAAACTGGCACTGATCAAATATATGATATATCGCTTTAAATGAAATGTCCAATTAAACCACCATCTTATGAGTATGGAGTGATCCGGCAGTTAATGGATTAGCAGCAATGGGGAAAATTAAAGCAGTTACAGTGCAAAGTGACTTCCTTATAGATATTGGCAGGACTGCAACCTCCTACAACTTTTGTGGGATCATTCTAGGCCCTGGTCCTGCAATACTGTCCATCTATGTAGACATTTGCACCTGTACAGAGTCTGGTAGTTCTGTATGTGCAGTCCCTTCTCTCCTTGTGACCCAAGGACCTATTGATCACAGCAGACAGAGGGCACAGGGAAACATAGGGGAACAGGGATGCCTTGGTTTCACCAAAAGGCATCATATAAGGTCTCTACTGAAAGCATGTGTCACACTGTTTTTCATAGTCATTGTGAGATATAGATACGGAAGATGTGAGTTATGTATACATGCTGGAAATTATGTTCTCTATGCAGATTAAAGACAGGTCACTCAAGGTAACATATTGTTTAGATGTGTTTGTAATTATTAGAACTAGAAGCACTGGCTTTTGGGAGTCTGAAAGGACGGGAAACAGGAAGGAAGAGGGAGGAGTTGAGGAGGCCGAGTGAGAGTTACAGAGGGTGCAGCAGCAGCTTTGTACAAAGGTTTCCACTGTAAAAGTAAAGTCCTGTTGAAGTTGTAAGTACCTTGCCTGGTTGATACAACACGTACCTTGATACAAACTTGTCCAGACAGGAAGTGGGAGATGCTTATCTCCCTGGTGCCCATTGTGCCTTAAAATAGAAGTCTATCAGCATACTGGGTCAAATGCTAATAAAGAAATCCAGAGACTTCAGAAAAAAAATAACTGGGGGCTGGGCCGGATTTCCAGTTAGGCACAGTAGGCATGTGCCTAGGGCTGCCAGCATTCTAGGGGCACCTAAAAGTTAAGAGTGGGTTGAGTGTTTCATTTTTTATGGAAAACACGAAGGTCAGCTGTACGCAGGGGAGACACTGAAGATGCTGTGCCTAGAGGTGCGTAAGTTGTAAATCCAGTCTGGGAGAGGGAGGGGACGACAACAACTCTATTTTCAGGTGAACATCAAAGGTCTGGTCTGGAATACCTGAGGGACCACAGAGACCCTCTTCCCCCAAAGTTGTCCTTCAGTGTGTGAGGACAAGCTTCAGTTGGCTTGATCTTAAGAAAGGGGGAATCTCGGCCAGCCTGGCTGAAAATGCTGGGGAAAGTGCTGGGGATAAGTTCTAGAAGGTGTGTTATGATTTTGTTTTATATGTGACCATTTGTTTCCAATATTCTTATTTTCTATCACTTGAATCTCTGTTCTTTGATAATAAACTTATTCATCTCTGTCTCTTTTATTTATATATAAAAAATAAAATAAGGAGCTGTGTTAAGTAGTGGTGAACCTGAGTTTGCTATTGAAAACTGATGTATACATGTCTTTGGGAGAAGCAAAGCTGAGAATTCTGTGAATGTTCAGTGTGGAATAGGGGCAGGGCATGCCTTAGGAATGCTTAAAGGACTTGGGGATTCATGGTTGCCTCCTGTGACCTGTACAGAGAGCGTGGAGCAAATGGAGGCCTGGAAGGTAGTGCTTTTGTTGCCACAGGCTGGTGGAGTCAGGCAGCTGATCCTAAGCAGGCACAAGCAAGCCTTTGTCACATGAAGGGTAGCTGTAGCGAAAAGCTGCATAATCCTGCGATTGGGGTCCTGAATTTGACAGGAACTTAGATGATATTAAACTATTATTGGTTGCAATGCAGGGTAATAATGTTTGCATAGTGACATGGCGGGGTTGCAGTAATATTTGACATTGCAAAATCAAGATGTTGCAGTGCACATTATAACAAGATGGAACAATAGTCCCAGAAGACAAATGTTTAAAAATCATTAATTTTAAAAGGAGGAAAAGCTTGTTGATATGTTGTACAGATTTATTTTCTTATACTTAATATGGTATCCTTTGCATAGATTTCAGAGGCAATTATTTTCTAGAATTTAGGCTTTAAAATTCATACTAGGATTTGAAATGTATTTGAGTTCCACAATCCATCTGCTCCACCACTATTTTAAGAAAAGCATATACAATGTATAAATATAACAAAATAAATGCAAAGTTGATTATTTTGAATATGTAAGAAGCAGGGCTGTCAAACAATTAAATTCACAATTGTGAGATTAAAAAATAGTCACGCTTAATACAGTTTTAATCACACTGTTAAACAATAATAGAATACCAGTTTACATTTTTATTATAAATATTTTAGATGTTTTCCCTACATTTTCACATATATTGGTTTCAATTACAACACAGAATACTAAGTATATAGTGCTCCCTTTTTATATTGTTTTTATTACAAATATTTGCACTCTAAAAAGATAAAAGAAATAGTATTTTTCAAGTCACCTCTTACAAATACTGTAGTGCAGTCTCTCTGTCATGAAAGTGCAACTTACAAATGTGGAATTATTTTGTTTATAACTAAAATAGTTTGGCTAAAATCATACATTCCAAGTATAGAATTAAAATTTTATTTTTCCCTCCTAGTTTTCCCTTTCAGTAATTAACACTGCCAGGTCTTCCCTATTGGAAGGTTAAAAGTATCACTAACCTGCTGCAAAATGCTTCAGAGTTAGGGAAAACAGCCTTCTTTCTACTCTGGCCAGGGCCGGCTCCAGGCACCAGCGCAGCAAGCAGATGCCTGGGGCGGCCAATGGGAAGCTGCAGCACATCTGGGTCTTCAGTGGCAATTTGGCGGTGAGTCCCTAAGTTTCTCTCAGAGGGAAGGACCCGCTGCCAAATTGCTGCCGAAGAATGAAGCAGCGACGGTAGAGCTGATTGCGACTTTTTTATTTATTTTTTTTTCGCTTGAGGCGGCAAAAACGCTGGAGCCGGCCCTGCCTCTGGCTCAGCTTCTCCAAACCCACACAGTACACATGGCCTTTTGTAAAGCAGCTGCCCAGACTACTTGCCCTCATGCAGTCTCTTGAATCCAGCAACGGGGAACCTATTGAGCATCTGCAAAACTACCACACCCAATTCCAGAAACTTCTGAGGGTGAAATGCTTATTGTGCACCTGCCTAGTAACAGTGACCCAAGCACAACTTTTTGAAGTGTTGGAAATAGTAGTCCACTGGTGATTGTAGCTTGTGCTGGATTAGAGATTACATTTTATTTGGATTGTAATTCACTAAGTATGCTATTTCATAATTCACATTATAGACAAAACTAGTAAGATGTCAAGGTGATTGCTTAATTATGATTTTTCTTATTGTGTTAGTACTAATGTTACTATGCCAAAAGAAATGAAATAAGTGTATTGACATTTTAAATTCTGTTTAGAAAGATGTCACACTAGTACCCAATATCACTTCTGAGGTTTTTGTTCTTGTGCAAAAGAACAAAATTATTGTTATAGTTATTGTTTAAATATTTATATTTTGGTAGCCTCAAAAACTCCAAAAGGTTTTGGGGCCTCATTGTGCTAGTTGCTTTAAAAAAATATAAAAGAGACCATCCCTGCTGTGAATGGTTGACAGTCTAAAGATACAAACAGACAAAAGCAAATCAATATGAGGAGGAATTGGCACAGCTTTGTTAATTATATGCAATGTATTTTTTGTAAGTGAGGGGGTAGAGGAGAGGAAGAAGGGAGTAGAAAAAGGAAAGAAGAATAATCAAAGATTGGCACTTTCCTGGGCATGATCAGCAGGGCTATTGTGTGCTGTTTTCTTGTTTTTGTTTTTAAATCTATGAATGTACTATATCAATAATGGTCTGACTTGCATTCAGTTAAAATCTGTAGCATCCCACATTACACTACATTACCTTTGGGCCGGGGCAGCTCTAGACATTTTGCTGCCCCAAGCACGGAGGGTCCTCTGGTCCTTGCGACTTCAGCGGACCTCCCGCAGGCACGCCTGCGGGAGGTCTGCGAAAGCCGTGGGACCAGCGGACCCTCCGCAGGCAAGCTGCTGAAGGCAACCTGGCTGCCGCCCTAGCAGCGACCGGCAGAGCGCCCCCTGTGGCTTGCCGCCCCAGGCACGCACTTGGAGCACTGGTGCCTGGAGCCGCCCCTACTCTGGGCAATGCAGGGGCAACTGTGTTATCCTAGGTTAGTAGAAGGCTTTATTTTATTTTAATCCTATTGGAAGTCTATCACCAAGAATCTGCGGGCCATATTGTATACCTGTTTTCTGTGTTCAGGTCACTCTGGTGTCAATGAGAATTTTGGGCACAGATTTAGGGCCTGATGGGCCCGATCCAGCTTCCATTGACTTCACTGGAATTTGTACCAGTCCTTATGTGGCTAATTTACTTTATTGAACACACCGTCAACAGGCTGGTCCTGATGAACAACAAGTAGCTATAGCTGATAAAATGTGCATCTGGCCATATATCGCATTAGTGCTCCTCACTTTATATTGGCATCCTGTATTATATAACAGCCCCCCATCTGTGGCCCCAATTTTGTTGTTTATTTTCAAAGTCATTAAATGGTTAGGGTTTAGCTACATGAGAGGCAATCATTTATTGTGCATTCCATAATGCTATTTAAAGTAAAGGGAGACTCTGAGGATACCAGAGATCATGTCTGAACACGCAGGATTGTCAGGGTGAGTACGGTGTTGTCAGAGAAGGGCCCTTGGCTGTGGAATTCACTACCGCTGGAGATCTAATTGAGGCCACAACTTGCTACCTTTAGGGTATGATTGAGGACTCTTTCAGCAAGCCTTCTTTTAAGAACTAAGTTGTGACATCTGTATGTTTTGAGGAAGTAAGTCATGTAGATGTGATTCCTCTTACCATAAATCTGTAGACTTAATCTGAGGAGATAAGAGCTTTCTTCTAAGGTGAAATCCTAAATATTTATATGTTTATGTAATGGTACTGAAAAAATATGGGGAATGGGTACCCTAAAAATAAATGAGACTGCTACCAATAATAATACAGACCACCTCTGCCTAGAAGCAATTTAGGTGAAAGTTCTTCAAGAGTTTTGGTTATCAGTATCAATGGGATTGATCCAGGTTGTTATGCACAAAACAGCAAGCCATTATTTACTATTTTACTATTATTTTGTCCAGGAATAGTTAGTTTGTTCAAGTTAACCTTTGGTGTCACTATAGTGCAAATATTTTTCGATTGTGGCTTATTACTAGAAGGCTATTTATTGAAATTTTTCAAATTTCTGCTTCATTAATACATCACTAGTTTCTCAAAATAGTTTCCCTAAATCTATTAAGTTGTTAGTTTTCTTTGGTGAAACAAAAGAATTAGAAGTCATTAACTGTATTTAGTAAGGATATACTTTAGGTAACTGTCCTTTACTGTTCTATATCAATAATAAGTGTTTGTATAAGACAGTATTTTATACTAACTGAGTTAGAAGAACAGTTCATAAACTTATTTCTTAAGGAAGCTATGTTGTACTCAAGTCCAAAGTTCAGTTCCTTTATATGAATGCTGTCTAATGATGATAGAATTTTGATGTGTTGGCTCTTCTATATTACTAACAATATAGTTTCATAATTTATCAAAAGGATGATTATAGATATATTATGGGTTGTTAATGAGTGCAGCCTCCACCCTTGTCGTGACTGACCAGTACCACTTACGTTTTGAGATGTACATTTTATTGGGGCAATGACCTACTGTAAACATTTTCCACATTCAGTGGCCTGATAGGAATCTTTGTCCTCAGCTACCAATATTGGTATAGAGGTGCTGTGTGACAGATAAAGGGGGAAGGAAGTCAGCTAGAGTTACAGTCACAGAAGTTGCAGACTGAGGTGTGTTTCTAACATATTTTTGAAAGCTTATGCTAGGGCAGTACAGGAGGCAAAGGGTTTCTTAATCTCTGCAAAAGCATCCACAAAGTTTTCAGCTGTAAAGCTGTTCTCCAAACAGTGAGCAGACAGAGGCTCAGAAACAGAGCTGCGAGGAGCTTTGTGTGTTCAGATTCAGATCTGACTGTCTGCCTCCATGGTGACAGAACTGTCCAGTGATAACCAGTTGGATTCTAACCTGTGGCAGTACAGGCCAGTTTTGCTCACTGAGGGTCTCATGATGCTTGGAAATTTCAGGCTATGACGTACTAATTGGATCCATATCCTTTATGGTTGGTAAAACCAATTTGGGAAGTGTTAACCCCAGTTTTGAAGGAAATTGTCTATTCTTTCCGTTGGGAGGGTGTAGTATGTTCTTTCTCACTCCTTTATTGTCTGGCAGGGCTGGCTGTAAGTTTTTTGCTGCCCCAAGCAAAAAAAATTTTGGCTGCCTCCCCACCCCAGCCCTGGGCTTCCCCTGCACTCCCCTGCTGCCCCATCCCTGGGCTCCCCAACCACACCCCCTGCCACTCCAGCGCTGGGCTCCCTCCTTTCCCCTCCTCCCACACCAGTGCCCTCCCCCTACCTGCACTCCCCTGCCGCCCCAGCCCTGGGCTTTCCCCCCAACCTGCACCCTCCTGCTGTCCCAGCCCTGGGTCACTGGTGACTTGCTCCCAGGGCGGGTCATTCAGCAGGAATTTTGGATGTGCACAGAACACAGACAGGATTGGTTCCCATATAGTTACAGAACTGCAGTAAAGTGAAACAATTTTCAGCTTGTGTGATTTAGAGGATAACTGGATGCATATGATAAGACTGTACTACATAAGTGAGGAAAAGCTGAGGTGCCTTTATTATTCGTTTGTTCTACTCTTCATTTCTATGGGAAATTTGCCAATGCAATATTACTGTCTTCCTTTTAAACAAATAATAATTTTTTTTTAAAAGGGCAATAGCTGTTGAAAATAGCAATTCCAGTCCTAAAAACTACTGGGAAGCATTTCTTTCTTCTTCATTTCTTATCCTACTTTTTCTACAGAAAGTTACAGCGGATCAGTATATTTGATTTGGGAGAAATGAAGTAACAGCTGCCCAAATTGAGCTTGAGCACTCCTGAAATTTTGAGGCGTTCAAATCTGGAAGGCAGGTGCTAGATTCCCTTTCTGAATATTAGCTAAATCTGGAAAGAAGAAGTCAATTTATGCTTCCATGGCTCAGAAGTGGAAATCCTCCTACATGCATGATACTGTATCTAAAGCTGCTGAAGTCCCCTAGCAGAGCCTCCCCTCCCTTACTTTTCATTTTAAATTCTAGTGGGATCCACATACCTCCCTTGCTAGGCTTCAGCTAGAGAGGTGCACTGTCCATTTAGTCCACCCAATTCGTTCTTTGTGGGCTGCAAGGTGAGGTCACACCAGTATCCCTAATGCAGTCTGGGGAAGTCTTCTAAGGATGATATCTGGGGCAAAGCCTTGTACGCCTTGGGCACACTTGTTCCCCATTCACAGTCCCACCCCTTTCGACTTTCAGCATGGCAGAACTACCTCACTCCCTACTCTTCCCTTTCCTGTTGATAGCGGCCAAGGAATTGCTAGGAAATGTAGTTCTTTCCCTGCTCCAGGGCTGGCTCTATAGGCAGGGAGCTAGGCAAGGAACTACAGCTCCCAGGGTCCTGTGGGTTCTCAGCTCCCATGCTGGATCCCCCACTGCTCTGTGGCTTTGCTTCTGCAGGGTTGTGAGAGGGGAGAAAGTGACTTTATTTAAAAAAAAAAAAAAAAAAAAAAAAAGGCATGGCCGAAACGATGCCCCCTGGAAATGTGCCGCCCCAAGCACCTGCTTGTTTTGTTGGTGCCTAGAGCCGGCCCAGTAGTCTGGTATGTGGATGGCTTATTTTTTCTTCTGGAGCTATGTCACAATTTCCTCCTCTGGTCTGCAGTTCTTTCTGCATGTGGTAAAGTAGTTTGATGTGGTTTTAGTACTTTAGCCCTCTGGCCAAAGCAACAGTCCTCCTGTGCACTGTAAACAAAAAGACCAAACACACAGCCATGTCTCTGGATCTCCCTGGGTTGCAACCTTCTTCACTGTTGTAGTTGCAGGGCGGATACTAATAGTAATTTCTTGGCCCTCTCTGGATTAAACAGTTCAGTCATTCTTTCTGTATTTTAGTCTACCTTCAACAAAACCGTTCTTATTTGCTCAGTTTGGGGGCAATAATGCAAATTTCCTAAAGATACAGGTGCTGTAAACTTTATTCCAGTTGGACCAAAAAGTACTTTTGTTGTGGAATTTTTCCTTTTTATTCTCAACTCAATAGAAAGTTTCTAACATACTATTCAGTTATTTGTTAATGTTTATGTTTAACAAAACACATATTTCAATATAAAATTTAGACTACAGATCATATGAAAACATCTGGATCCCACTACATTAGATATGGTAAAGTATTTAATTTTTACCAGTGCACATCTATCCCCTAGGGTTAATAGGATGTTTCTCCACATACAAAATTAGGTTGACCTAAGTTACGTCAGCATACAGCCGCTGCAGTTATTACATAACTTGTGCATGTGCACACTACATAACTTGTGTTGGTGGTGCACATCCTCACCATGTGCGCTTGTATCGATGCAAAGTGCAGTGCACCATGGGTAGATATCCCACTGTGTAACTCGCCACTATACAGCACTGGGTGTTTTGTGAATTTTTTGCAATGCCTCATGGGGCTGAAATGAGTCATATGGGGTGACTGGATAATGCAGTACTCTCCATACCATAATTTCATTGGCATCCCATAGTATTTTGCACTCTTTTCAAAGTCCCCACAACTCACGTGTCCCTTGTCACTGCCTGCCATCTCTGACAGACCCGTGGAGCCTGAATAGCTCTGCATTATTGTCATGAGCATTGCTAGCACACGGTGCCTGATCCTGCTGTATTTGTAGAGCTGCAAGAGAACCTGCTGGAATTATGATAATTCCCTGGAGACTAGAATACTGTGAGACCTAGAAAGAAACAATTCAGGGTTGTTAGGGGCATACATGGAGCAGCTGGAGATGGTGGAGTACTGGTTCTGGGCCTGAAAAACAAGCACTGACTGGTGGGATCACATTGACATGCAAGTTTGGGATGATGAGCAGTAGCTGCAGAACTTTTAGTTGCACAAGGCCACATTCCTGGATATGCCAAACTTGCCCCACCCTTGAGCGCAGGGTCATCAAAATGAGATCACACTGACTTGAGAAGCGAGTGGCAATTGCACGGTGGAAACTTGCACTGCCAGATTGCTACCGGTCAGTTGGGAATCAATTCAGAGTTGGGAAGTCCACCAAAGGGGCCGTTCTCATTTAGGGCCTTTAATTGCCTCCTACGATGCAGGACTGTGATTCTGGGCAATGTGCAGTACATAGTGGATGGTTTTGCAGCAGTGGGCTTCCTGAACTGTGGTGGGGTGATAGATGGCATGCATATCCCAGTAACCCTTCTGCCAAGTAAAGTCAGCAGTGACAAGAGCCAAGTTCAATATCTAGGGGTTCCTTTTTAACGCTACAACACAGAACAGCCCCCATCCAGTAACCTGGGAAAATTACACACCACCTCTAGGCATCTCTAAGAGGCAATACTTCCCTTCTTGCAAGCACTGAGTCTGTGTGTAGAAAATAAACTTTTAATAAAAATGGGAAAGAAAACCAGCATTAATTTGGGAAACCGCTGCAAGCATAATTCATAAGCATAAGGCTATGAGCAAAACACCCACTCCAGAGTGTGCTGGGCAGTGTCCTTTGCCTCAGGTTCTTACCTTGCAGTGAGAAAGTCCAACAAACAAAAGTTCCTTTAACATGCCCCTCTCCTGTCCCTCCACTGCAGCCCACTCAGTTTTTGTCCTTGGTCAGTAAAGATCAGAGGAGCATTTGCATGAGTTCGCCTCCCACCTGGCGGATGAGTGGAAAAGCAACTTGCTCCACCATCAGCCACTCACTATGCCATGCTATATCGGCTGGCCACTTGTCACTTCATCAGCGGCTCTGCTGACAGCCGCTCTCTCCACCACAACCTCTGGGATGTCTTGAGGTCCATTTGACACAGCTTTCAGTGATTTCAGCTCTCAGTGATTTCATCTGTTAGTGGAGGCTCCAGCATTGCAGTGCGGAGTAAAGGCCACTAGCTGCACGGAGGTGGGAGATCACCCTGCAGCCCTCCCATCCTCACCCTGGGACATGGACTAGACGGTGAGGCTGCACCGACCCTGACAAAGTGCAAGGGCTGGACCTGCCTGAGCGATCCATGTTACCAGGGGTGGGAGCTGAAGAGGGCTTGCAGGGTGATTTCCCACTTCTGTGTAGCCAGTGGCCTGTGCTCCTCACTGCCATGCTGGAGCCTCCACATGTATTTATTGACAAATAAAATATGAAGAATTTTGCAGAATTGTAAAATATTGTGCACAGCATTCTTATTCTTTTGGTGTACAATTCTCTCAGAAGTTGCAGGGAGGTAGCTTACCAGGGTTAGTAGTCCAGTGCTAGGCACACCAGGAGTGGGCCGGTTCAGCCCAGCAGGATCCAAGTGTGGAGGGGCTTGGTGTGGGGAGAGAGGGTTCTCTGTGGGGCAATCTGAGTGTGGTTGGCTCAGTGAGAAGGTCCAGGTGTGGGGGATCTGGATGCACAGGAGCTCATTGTGGAGGTACTGGGTGCAGGGACAATGGGATTCTGCAGCAGGGGGAGTTGGGTTCCAGTTGAAGATGGCTATTAAAATAAAAAACTCAATAATAATAATAATTATAATTAGTTGAAATCCCCCATTATTATTATCTCCATATTGACTAGGTATGTATCACCTCAGGAAGGGATGCTGAGATAAAGTTTCTTGACACCTTAAATAACTGCTTCTTGGAGCAGCTAGTCCTGGAACCCACAGGAGGGGAGGCAATTCTTGATTTAGTCCTAAGTGGAGCACAGGATCAGGTCCAAGAGATGAATATAGCTGGACCGCTTGGTAATAGTGACCATAATATAATTAAGTTTAACATCCCTGTGGCGGGGAAAACTCCACAGCGGCTCAGCACTGTAGCATTTAATTTCAGAAAGGGGAACTACACAAAAACGAGTTGGTTAGTGAAACAGAAATTAAAAGGTACAGTACCAAAATTAAAATCCCTGCAAGCTGCTTGGAAACTTTTTAAAGACACCATAATAGAGACTCAACTTAAATGTGTATCCTAATTTAAAAAACATAGTAACAGAACCAAAAAAGAGCCACCATGGTTAAACAACAAAGTAAAAGAACCAGTGAGAGGCAAAAAGGCATGCTTTAAAAAGTGGAAGATAAATCCTAATGAGGAAAATTAGAAAAGAAAATAAACTCTGGCAAATGAAGTGTAAAAATATAATTAGAAAGACCAGAAAAGAATTTGAAGAACAGCTAGCCAAAGACTCCAAAAGTAATAGCAATCTTTTTTTAAAATAGATCAGAAGCAGAAAGCCTGCTAAACAACCAGGCGACTGGACAATTGAGATGCTAAAGGAGCACTCAAAGGTGATAAGGCCCTTGCGGAGAAACTAAATGAATTCTTTGCATCGGTCTTCACTGTTGAGGATATGAGAGAGAGTCTCAAACCTGAGCCATTCTTTTTGGGTGACAGATCTGAGGAACTGTCCCAAATTGAGGTATCATTAGAGGAGGTTTTGGAATAAATTGATAAACTAAACATGAATAAGTCTCCAGGACCTGAGGGTATTCACCCAAGAGTTCTAACGGAACTCAAATGTGAAATTGCAGGACTACTACCTGTCATCTGTAACCTATCATTTAAATCAGCTTCTGTACCAAATGACTGGAGGACAGCTAATGTGATGCCAATTTTTAAAAAGGGCTCCAGAGGTGACCCTGGCAACTACAGGCCAGTAAGCCTCACTTCAGTACTGGGCAAATTGGTTGAAACTATCATAAAGAACAAAATTGTCAGACACATAAATGAACAAAATTTGTTGGGAAATAGTCAACATGTTTTTTGCAAAGGGAAATCATGCCTCACCAATCTACTAGAATTCTTTGAGGGGGTCAACAAGCATGAGGACAAAGAAGATCCAGTGGATATAGTGTATTTAGATTTTCAGAAAGCCTTTGACAAGGTCTCTCACCAAAGGTCTTTAGCAAAATAAGCAGTCATGGGATAAGAGGGAAGCTTATCTCATGGATTGGTAACTGGCTAAAAAATAGGAAACAAAGGGTAGGAATAAATGGTCAGTTTTCAGAATGGAGAGAGGTAAATAGTGGTGTCCCACAGGGATCTGTACTGGGCCCAGTCCTATTTAACATATTCATAAACGATCTGGAAAAAGGGATAAACAGTGAAGTGGCAAAATTTGCAGATGATACAAAACTGCTAAAGATAGTTAAGTCCCGGGCAGACTGGGAAGAGCTACAAAAGGATCTCACAAAACTGAGTGACTGGGCAACAAAATAGCAGATGAAATTTAATGTTGATAAATGCGAAGTAATGCATGTTGGAAAACATAATCCCAACTATACATATACAAAGATGGGGTCTGAATTAGCTATTACCGCTCAAAAAAGAGATCTTGGAGTCACTGTGGATAGTTCTCTGAAATCATCCACTCAATGTGCAGTGGCAGTCAAAAAAGCGAACAGAATGTTGGGAATCATCAAGAAAGCGATAGATAATAAGACAGAAAATATCATATGGCCTCTATATAAATCCATGGTGTCATAACATATTTCCCAGATTTGGACCTAAGCGTCCAAAATATGGGTGTTAGCATGAAAACCTCCAAGCTTAGTTACCAGCTTGGACCTGGTAAAGCTGCCACCACCCAAAAAATTAGAGTGTTTTGGGGCACTCTGGTCCCCCCAAAAACCTTCCCTGGGGACCCCAAAGACCCAAATTCCTTGAGTCTTACAACAAAGAGGAATAAACCATTTCCTCCCCCTTCTCCCTTCCAGGTGTTCCCTCCATGGGTTCCTGGAGAGATACACAGAAGCAAGCTCTGTGAATCTAAACAGAGGGACTCCACCCTCCCCATTTCCAGTCCTGGAAACACAAGTACTTCCCTCTTCACCCAGAGGGTATGCAAAGTCAGGCTTAGTAAATCTAACACAAAGAGATTTTCCCCCTGACTTCTTCCTCCCACCAATTCCCTGGTGAGCTGCAGACTTAATTCCCTGGAATTCCCACTAAAGAAAAACTCCAACAGGTCTAAAAAAGAAAGCTTTATAAGAAGAAAGAAAAATATATAAAAATGGTCTCTGTATTAAGGTGACAAATACAGGGTCAATTGCTTAAAAGAAATATGAATAAACAGCCTTATCCACAAAGAATACAATTTAACACATTCCAGCAACTACACTCATGTAAATACAAAAAAACAAACAATATAAACCTACTGTCTCATCTCTTTGTATTTACAACTGGGAAACAGAAGATTAGAAAGGCAGGAGACAGAAAGATCACTCTCAGAGCCGAGAGGGTCAGACACAAGACGAAGAACAAAGAACTCACACACAAACTTCCCTCCACCCAGATTTGAAAAAGTCTTGTTTCCTGATTGGTCCTCTGGTCAGGTGTTTCAGGTTACTGGTGTTACCCCTTTACAGGTAAAAGAACCTTAACCCTTAACTATCTGTTTATGACACATGGTATACCTACACCTTGAATACCGCGTGCAGATGTGGTCGCCCCATCTCAAAAAAGATATTATAGAATTGGAAAAGGTTCAGAAAAGGGCAACAAAAATTATTAGGGGTATAGAACGGCTTCCGTATGAGGAAAGATTAATAAGACTGGGACTTTTCAGCTTGGAAAAGAGGTGACTAAGAGTGGATATGATAGAGGTCTATAAAATCATGAGTGGTATAGAGAAAGTAAATAAGGAAGTGTTATTTACTGCTTCTCATAATACAAGAACGAGGGGCCACCAAATGAAATTAATAGGTAGCAGGTTTAAAACAAACACAAGAAAGTATTTTTTCATGCAACGCACTGTCAACCTATGGAACTTCTTACCAGAGGGTGTTGTGAAGGCCAATACTATAACGGGGTTCAAAAGGGAGCTAGAAACATTCATGGAGTATAGGTCAATCAATGGCTATTATCCAGGATGGGCAGGAATGGTGTCCCTAGCCTCTGTTTGCCAGAAGCTGGGATTGGGTGACAGGGCATGGATCACTTGATGATAACCTGTCTGTTCATTCTCTTTGGGGCACCTGCCATTGGCCACTGTCAGAGGACAGGATACTGGGCTTGATGGACCTTTGGTCTGTCCCAGGATGGCCGTTCTTATGTAATAGGTAATTTGCAGTTTTATTTATTTAAAATGAATGTAGTACGTCTAATTTCCCTGAACACACAAAGAGTAGGAGACAATTTCTTTGTTCGCTGTTCAGAACCTGTCTTTCCAGCAAGACTCTGTACTCAAAAACCTTTCTTCCATAGCTTTCTCTGAGGACCACATTAGCAGCCTCCTGTTACTGTCTGCTTAGCGTCCTCTCACTGCTTCAGGTTGTCCTATAGTGTTGCTTCAGTGTCTGTCTGTCGCTCCCCAGCTTCTCCCTAAAACAGTTCCACTGATCAAAGCCCAGCTCTTGTGCTTGAAATCCCTAGGGCCACATGATTCAGTTTTGATTTACCTTTTCCACTTGCATGTTTTTTGACTGTTACTGATATTGTTTCAGACACCTGGATTACAATACTTTATTTACATTTATTCTGAATGTAAACTGATGGCCACGCCTGACCTATAACAACAAGGTTAAACCTTGCAGCTCCTTTTATTTGAGCCTACTGGACTCTGATTGGCTATGCAGCCTTTCTAGGCAGGCCTCAAGGACCCATCTCTGCTGCACCTTCCTAAAGCAGGTTGTGGTAGAACCTGAAGGCCTCCAGGAAGGGGCCTTGAAGGGCCTCGTGAACTCTCTCATGATGACAATGTTGACAGCTTTAGCAATATCTAGAGTGGGGGATGGGTTTATCAGAAGCAGAAAATCATCCTAGCCTTCCCTTTGATTTGGCAATGGAATTTTAACAAGAATCTCTGTGCAGCCCCCAAGGGCCTCCTTTAGGACACCACATGTCTCACTGAGTTGATTGGGGTAGCTTATGTCTGGTTAAGATCTTTTGTTTGCATCTGTCTGTCTAAAGACTCAGATAGCACTGTACCTCATTTAGCCAACTTTCTAATCCCACAAAACCGAACACCCTAGCTCTGCCCCTTTCCCGTGGCCCTACCCCCCACTCATTACATTCCTCCTCCCTCAGTGGCTTGCTCTCTCCCACCCTCACTCACTTTCACAGGGCTGGGGCAGGGGGTTGGGGTGTGAGAGGGGGTGAGGGTTCTAACTGGGGGTGCAGGCTCTGGGGTGGGGCCAGAAATGAGGGGTTCAGGGTGTGGGAGGGGGACTCCAGGCTGGGGGGTTCAGGGTTGTGGCTTGGGCTTACCACAGGCATTTCTCAGTCAGTGGCACAATGGGGCTAAGGCAGGCTCTCTGCCTGTCCGAGTACCACGCCAGCAGGTCCAGCTCCTACGCGGGGGGGAAGGAGGCTTGCATGCTGCTCTTGCCAGCAGATACCACCCCTCAACTTCCACTGGCCGCGTTTCACGGCCAATGGGAGTGCGGAGCTGGTGCTCGGGGTGGGGGCAGTGCGTGGAGCCCCCGGGACCCCCTGCGTAGGTGCCGGTACTGCTGGCCATTTCCAGGGCGGTGCCAGGAGAGGTAGGGGACTAGCCTACCTTAGCCTTGCAGCACCGCCGACTGAACTTTTAACAACCAGTCAGCAGTGCTGACCGGAGCCACCAGCATCCCTTTTCGACTGGGCATTCCGGTCAAAAACCGAACACCTGGCAACCCTAAATGTACCACTGTCAAATTTTGTTGAAGCTGATGCAACCATCAGAAGATGTACTCAACATACACTCTGGCTAACTTCTGTTCTTTCTAGCTGGCCCATTAAAGACAATGGGAGCAGGAACAAGTGCTGTGCCATTTTCAGAATATAATAATCACACTAACTCAACTGGAAAAATGGTATCTGGGAACAACAGTTTTTCATTGAATAGTAAAGCAATTACATTGTGTAAATCTTATGTACCTGAGAAATTTGGTCAATCAAGGATTTAAACCACTATCTTTACAAAACAAGGTGCAAACTATTTGTGAGGAAGGTTAGGGGGTGTTTTTGATTTTCTTTTTTTTAATATTTTTTTGTCTGCAAATTTGTGGAATGTCAGAAATTGGAATTCAGCTCTTTCCCCTTTTTAATTACCTCTCTTAATTTTGTTTTGATTTCCTTACAAAATAAGTCACTGTGTATTTTTTTTCCTAGATTACTTTACATTTTTAGTGTAGAGGACTAAATAGAAATGTGGGAAGACATCTGTATACTGCAGCTAAGGGTAGATCTTTTTATATTCATGTTTTATAATCAAAACATTTTCATTTTATTTAGGAGAACAGAAATTAAGCAGATATTCAATCCCTTTGTCCTAGTTGTATGTTTGTCTTCATTGTATGCTATAACATGTCAAATGGGAGGTTGTACAGGAATGCTTATTATTTGATCAGTGCTAAATTGTAGGATGTAGGAATATTACAACATATTTTATTGCCCTTTTTCAGTGTCTGTTGTTTGTTATCTAAATAGGATCTGACTAACAGTGTTCAGTAAATAAAATTAAGCAGAAGGAGAATTTTATGGTTGAGGTGAAAAGCATTGCACTGCAGTTTTGTTCCCTATAGAGGGTACTCCTATCTCAGAAACTTAAGACTTGCTGCTGCTTCTCTCAGTGCTTTACCTCAATATGTACGTGACTTGCACCAGAAATGTGAAAGGCAGAGAAGAAGCTTTTAATTCTAAAGACTAGCAAGCAGGGAACATGCTGTCAGGTATGAATTCCATTCCTAGGAATTTCAGAAAGCAATGAAGGATAGCGTAGACAGAGTGGAGATTTCCTCTGATCATCTTTTCTTTGTTTTTCATGTCTTTTACTGGAAAGGTTCTTATTACATATTTTCTCCCTTTAAAGGATGTTTTTGGAATAGTAGTATAATACAGCATTCAATGTACTATGTCAAATATAAAGATGAAATCACGATTTTTACTTATATTTCTTTGAATGTGAAAAGTACTAAATATTAAAGTACTGTACAAACTAATTAATTTACTAATTATATACCAATTTTAATCTTGAGGGGTTTCCAAAATGTTTTATAGACAGCGTACATATAGTATGCTTCAGCCTACAGTAGGAGTCATTCTATCTTCACAGGTTTCAGAGGGGTAGTGTTAGTCTCTATAAGCAAAAACAACGAGGAGTCCTTGTGGCACCTTAGAGACTAACAAATTTATTTGAGCATAAGCTTTTGTGGGCTAAAATCCACTTCATCAGATGCATGGAGTGAAAAATACAGTTAGCAGTATATATATTACAGCACATGAAAAGATAGGAGTGCCTTACCAAGTTCAATTATGGTTGATGTGGCTTATTCTCAACACCTTCTTGTCAACTAGTGGGAATGGGCAACATCCACCATTGGCCTTGTTAGTACTACAAAGGTAGTTTTCCCTCTATTAATATTCACCCCTTCTTGTCAACTGTTGAGAATAGGTCCCTTCCACGTTAATTGAATTGGCCTCGTTAGCACTAACTCCCCACTTGGTAAGGTAACTCCCATGTTTTCATGTGCTATAATACAGATACTGCTTACTGTATTTTTCACTCCATGCATCTGATGAAGTGGGTTTTAGCCCATGAAAGCTTATGCCCAAATAAATGTTAGATTAAGGTGCCACATGGACTCTATCATTACAGAAATTCAGCCATTTCTTGCAGCCATTCTATAGCAGTAACAAGTAATTGTTGTTGTTTGTTGTTTTGTTTTAAAGTAGTGGAAGTGAAGATTAAGTTCAGGTGAAATTAAAAGGAGTGACAGTTGGAAAGTAAAGGGAAAAAGACATTTCCATTCTTCCTTGATAAATTATCAGATGTATTTTGTGCTGCCTGACAGATTTCACTTGTTCATTATTTCCAACATAAAATTCATTGGTAACAATTGAATATGCAGCTTCCTGAATATAACTGAAGCAGAAAGTATTTGCTGTGTTCATTTTATATTTATCAGGTACTTATATTAGCATAGTTAAGTGTTGCATTTTATTTAGCCAACAAATACATGGTCCTAGCCTTTGTACATTATGTACAGTATACAATTGGTCTGTCATGCTGTAACTTGGAATATAGAGATATGTTATCAGGTAATAAGGAAGGAGGGAAGAATACATAACATAAAGTCAATATTTATATATTATTTGTATTACACATAGAGAATTCAATTGTTGGGGTCTATTGTGCTAGGTACAGTGCAGACATACTTATGACAGTCTGTCATCCAAAGCACTCACAAACTTAGCTTAAGATGAGATGCAATAGATGTTTGGAACAAAGATAGTAGATAGGACAAAGTAACATTGGTACAAACATGCATTGTATAGCTAAATGAACAGGAGTGTGTGCGGGGTGAGGGGGGTTGGTATGTTTTAAGTAACATCAGTTTCAGCTTGCCACCTGCTTTTAATGTTTTATAGGCCTCACAAAACAGGTGAGTCTTAAGGAAGGGATTTGAGGGAGAATAAGTAGTTGATTTAGAGACTTCTTTTTAACAAGTTTATCCTTGGAGGCTATCAGGTTATGAGATTTTTTGTTTTTTAACAGTATCACTCATATTGCTATTAATTAGAGGTTGGCATAGGGGAGTATAAGCTTGTAGAATGACTCAGGAAAGTTAACAAAAAAAAATTGCCAGTTAGAACTGTTCTTCACATATTAAGTGACAGTATCAGGAAAGTAAATAGAAAAACTCCTCAGCGTAGGATTCAGCCCAGTCACATGTTGTTTGCATGTCTTCCCAAGGCCTCTTTTCTATACTTTTTCCTGAGTACCAGTTCAGAAAGGAGGAGAAACTAAGCCTGAGGGTAATTCAAGGTTGACTGGCATGTGTGGTCCCTGCATCTTGTCATAGCAAGTGAGTAACAAAACATGGTAAGCATGATGCTGGGGTATAGAAACTCTATAAAGCCAGTTTTCTAATTCCTTTTACCCTCTACCTGTCATCACTGCAACTCTTCTAGAAGAGCCACTTTTGCTGATTTTGATATAAGAACAGTTGGCTATTCTAATTTTTTTTCAGTAATTCTCATTCAATTGTGTCTGAATACATTTTATCATTCTTTATTATGAAACTGATTATAATTATAGTTTTTAGTGTATGGTTAATTGTAACTTACATTTATTCTCCAATAAGTTAGGTGTTGGTTGAATAAAGGCTTGTAACAAATCTGTATAGACATTTATTACAATTAAAAACATTATTCAATAACACTGGAAAAAGCTGAATTGCCTAGTTAATTCAGTTGCAGTTAAATCTGTGTTATTCAGTTACTTTAAGTTGCAATCACCTGAGTGAGTGTACACAGAAATGACAATTAGGCTCTCATGGGACCATAGGAATTGCAATATCATAATATCTCATTGCTCTATTTATTTATTTTGGCCCCCATCTGAGACTACCGTAGTGGGACCTAAGATGCCTAATGTAGTACCTATCTTTAAAGAGAAGTAAAAGGAGGAGCTGGGGAGCTCTAGACCAGTGAGCCTGACTTCAGTACCTGGGAAGCTACTAGAGCAATGTATTATAGATTCAATTTGCAAATACCTAGAGGATGAAGGGGTAGTCACTAGCTGCCAACTAGGATCAGGGCCACCCAGAGGATTCAGGGGGCCTGGGGCAAAGCAATTTTGGGGGCTCCTTCCATAAGAAAATGTTGCAATACAATAGAATACTATATTCTCGTGGGTTTCCCTGCAGGGCCCAGGGCCTGGGGCAAATTGCCCCAGTTGCGCCCCCTCCTCCCCTGGGCAGCCCTGGCTAGGATTTACTAAGAACAAATCATGCCAAAGCAGCTTGATTTCCTCCTTTGACAGGATAACTGGTTTGGCGGTTAGGGGGAATGCAGTGGACATAATATACCTGGACTTCACAAAGGCTTTTGACAGAGTCCCATGTGACATTCTGATAAGTAAGCTGTAGAAATGTGGGCTCAGCGGAACTACCATTAGGTTGTATACAGAATTGGTTAAACAACTCAAAACAAAGACTAACTATTAATGGAATGATGTCAGATTGGACAGAGGTCTCAAGTGGGGTTCCATGGGGATCAGTTCTGAATCTCGTGTTTAACATCTGTAATAGTAACCTGGATACAGGAAGAGAGCATACTGATCAAATTTGCAGATATGAGACAGCTGGGGAAGGGAGGGGGGTGTTGCCAACAATTTGGAGGATACAGCTAAAATTCAGAGGGCTCTTGATAAATTGGAGAACTGGAAAATGAAATTCAACAAAGACAAATGTAAGGCACTACACTTAGGGAAGAAAAACCAAATGCACAAATACAGAATGGAGGATAACTGGCTTGCCAGCAGCACTGCTAAGAGGGATCTGGGAGTTGTGATGTATCAAAATCTCAGCGTGAATCAACAGTGCAAAGCTGCTGCAAAAAAAGCAAATGCAATTTTAGGTTGCATTAACAGAGCCATAGCATGCAAGTCATGGGCTGGGGTGGGAGATAGTACTGATCTACTTGGCACTGGTTAGGCCTCAGCTGGAGTACTGTGTCCAACTTTGGTCACCAATGTATAGAAAGAATGTAGAGAAACTGGAAAGGATCCAGAGGCGAGCGACAGAGATGATCAAAGGATTGGAATGCAAGCCATATGAGCAAAGGCTGAAGGAACCGGGTATGTTTAGTTTGGAAAAGAGGAGATTAAAGGAGGACATGATAATGGTCTTCAGATACTTGAAAGACTGCCATTAAAAAAAATGGAGAAAAGTTGTTCTCTCTTGCTACACAGGGCAGGACAAAAGGCAACAGGTTCAAACTATAGCACAGCAGATTTTGTCCCTTCCAACCCTGATATTCTATGATTTATAGGAGATTTAGATTAAATCTCAGGAAAAACTTCCTAACTGTAAGAAGAGTAGGACAATGGAACAGATTGCCTCGGGAGGTTGTGGAAGCTCCTTTACTGTACGTTTTCAAAAGGAAACTGGATAGTCATCTGTGTTGGATGGCTTAGACCCAACAAATCCTGCATCTTGGCAGGGGGTTAAACTAGGTGACCCTTGTGATCCCATCTAACTCTATGATTCTATGAGACAGGATACTTATGTCAGGTGTTACAGAAAAAGCCATAAATTCCATAGTGCATCTAGTTGTACAGTCTGTTTGCAGGGAGAAGTGACAGTTTCATATTAACCCATCTGATGATCATCTAGAGCCTGGTTCAATACCCCTTTAAATTAATAAGGTCTTTGGATCAGGTCCTTATATCCTGAAGCATCAGGGATGTTGACTGTTATAACTTTGAGTCTATCTAGCGTAATGGTGATTGCAGCTGTTAATATCTAATTTGTGTTTGAATATTAAGCACAGTAATAAGCACAGGTCAGTGATTTTCCCAGGTTGAGTATATCCCATATTAGTATTTTTTCTGTTTATTTTAAATGTGATGCTTTTTAATTTAATCAGATGTTCTCTTTCTCTTGTATTATGGGAAAGAGTAAATTGGAGTTGACTGGATTTCCATTTTAATAGGATACTTTCTTATCCTAAATAAACTGGGTGTGACCAGTCAACTGTGATTTTTTTTCTCCAATCCCCCACATCTGTTTACATTTTATGTTATAGAATATGCATATAGTACTGTGTGCCCTTAATTGATATTCTTAAGTAGTTTCCATACTGATCTTATATATATTTTAATGTCCTAGCTTTTCTCTTCAGTCAGTTCATTATTTATTTGGCAGATGTGGAGCTGTTTTATGATAATAATTTTATGAATACGGTATGTGAACTAATTCTTGAGAAGACTGTATAACTATATTAAGGTTAACAGAATGTTTATTATATGACTATGTTGCCTTAATTCAATGGACACTGTTGCTGAGAAGAATGTAATTGCTCACAAATCAGAACACCCTAGAATATACTTGAAAGACAAAAGGAAAAGCTATTAGCTTTGAGGATCCCACATCCTGTCTCCAACAAGCTGCAAGCCTGTTTAGCTAATGCTTGGCATGAACAGATCAAAGAGTAATAAAGAGTTAAAAAAAAGGCTTGATTCCTCTGAAAGGAGGTGATCCAAAGACTGTACCATTTGTAAAGGACAAATTCCTGGAAGCAGCAAGTGTGAAGTGGTTTCTGAGTTAAGGGAAATGATCATAGACAACTTGTGCTTCCCCATGCTAGGGGGCACAATCAAAAGGGGAGGACATGTGACCACCCCAAATATCTCCTCTGCCCAGCGACCCCTACCTCTGCCTTGTGCCCATCCTGGGGCTGCCATGCTCTCCCCGCCACACGTTACCTGAGTGAGGAGCATCATCCTTCTGCTGCTGCACCAACATCCCCGTCCCGTGGCACATTCAGCTGCTCTCCCTGGCAGCTGGCCTGAGCAGGGAGCAGGAGGGAGCCACTTCTCACACTGCTCAAGCTGGCTGCTCTAGTCGCTGCTCTGTGCAGCTAGCAGCTGCCTGAGAGAGCCTGGCCAGTAGCCCCCTGCCTAGGCCCAGCTGCAGGGGATGGAGGCTGAGCCAGCAGGAAATGTGCCAGTGAGGAGGGGGAAAAGCGGCTTCTGGCTTGCTGCCGCCTCCCCGGGAAGGCTGTCTCAGGCTGCTGCTATGCTGCACAGAGCAGCACTCAGAGTGGCTAGCATAAGAAGTGGCTGGTCCCGCCCAGGCCAGGCTGCCAGGGGCAGGGGCCGAGCGTGCCAGGGGGACAGGTGCAGTGGGAGGAGAGTCCCTCTCTTTCCCCTCCTTGCAGCAGGCCAATCTGGCAGGCACTTGACCCCGCATGCCTCCCCCACATGTTGCCTCTGGAACAGATTATGCCATCCAGACTCACTAAAGGTCTTAGGCAGAGCTATAGGAAATTTAGACCTACTAGGACAGTGGTTCTCAAACTTTTGTACTGGTGACCCCTTTCACATCAAGCCTCTGAGCATGACCCCTGCTTATAAATAAAAAAACACTTTTTCATATATTTAACATCATTATACATGCGGGAGGCAAAGCAGGATTTGGGGTGGAGGCTGACAGCTCGCAACCCCCATGTAATAACCTCGTGATCCCCGTAGGGGTCTCGATCCCCAGTTTGAGAACTCCAGTACTAGGATATCCTTGTGGAAGATAGGCATCTGGTAAACTAGACACATGCAGAGTCTGTTTGTTGTGTTAAGATGTTTTCTTTTAAAGGCTTTGGTTCTAAATGAACAAAATTTTTTCTTTAAGAAGGCTGTCTAGTCATGGCCACCAGCGATGTATCAAGAGTTGGCTAATTCAGAGGTCAACAGAGAAGGCAGCACAGAGCCAGTCCAATGCTATGAACTGACTGTGGGCAAGAGGGGCATTTAAAATGGGTCTGTCCCCATAAGAACAATGATGGCAAGACTGATGCAGTTTTCTAGAACATGGAGAGAATTGAGGAGCTCCAGACTATTGTAGATCTCTTGCCACATGGTGGTGGGGCTCATGAGCAGATGAGTGCTGAGAAGGTTCAAATGCAGAAGAAACTTTCAGCCTGCCAACTGTGCTAAGTGCCAGACATCACACAACAGAGATGAAGTGGCAGTTGCGACTGCCAAATATCCATGCTTTAGCCTTGGTTCTAGTGGAAGAGATATGCCTGGAGACCCAAACAGTTTATCCAGAAGAGAAGCAAATCAACTAGGAGATGGAGAACAACAATCTCAAGAAAGCCAAGCTTCGGGCAGTGAAAGTAGAAAATAAGCTATTGAAGGGGAAACTATTGAAAGAGCCAAATCTGAAAGGGCTTGAACAAGTCCTCACAAATGGGACACTCCAGAAAGGACTACAGGAAATGAGTAGCGTGGCTGGAAAACTAGGAGAATGTTTTGAGGCTGCAATGTTGGTTAGAAGCAAGTAATCAGAAACTAAGACAAGAGACTGAGCAGTTTCTGGAATGATTTCAAGTACTAAAAAGACTAAAGATGATGACACGAGAGGGCAGAGTTGTGTGATGAAGGCACTAGTATGTGTGATGAAAATAGAGAGTGAAGCAATAACTCACCAGGATGCCAGTGTTTGTACAGGGCAGGAGAATGACACCTTGAGTGCCTTGGTAAGCTTTATAGGGGAATACGTTGATTGCCAATTAAAGGATTGGATGTTGATGGGCATAAATTCAGAGGAAGTGGCTACAAGAGAAGCTTATTGTGATAGTAATGGGTGTGGCACTAGAGCTAACCATGAAACCCATCCACTAGTGAACTAAAAAGAGGTAGGAGAAACAGTTGTTGCAGCTGAGGGGATTAAGACGACAGGCCATACACAACTGAACACCATGCTGAACACCATTGAGGCCTTGCAGGACTTAGAAGAGAGAGACTCCTCAAGGAACACAATCTTAGTGCAAGCCATAAAGTGGGAGATTGAGAAGGTGACCAGGGAACATCAGTGTCTGTTGCTGCAGAAGAACCTGCCTGTGCTTCAGAACAAATTTAAGGCCAAGGGTGGAATGAAGTCCAAGTCTGAGATGCATAAACATTTGGAAACAGCTAAACGTGTGCCAGAAAGAAAACTTAAGTCTCCACAGGAGATTAAAAAAGAAAAAAATTAGAAGGGCAGCATGATATACTAGCTGGCTGAAGACAAGAACAGCGCTGCAGTGTGCATAGAGTTACGGAACCATAAAATAAAAGGTGGGGAGTCTGAGATGGTGCTTCAGCCAACTGAAGGGGAAAGCCACCATGTAAAACCATATACCTCAGGACAAGCTGAAATAAAAACGGAAGAGACAGAGGTACTTTTTCTGTCTAGAGGCCTGGGAACAGCAACTCAAAGCCCTAACCAGAGTTGGTTTAAAAATAAGTCCATCCTAAAGGAAAAGATGACCCTGCAAGGGGAGGAATGTAAAGGTGCTTCTCCAGCTGATAACATTATACACAGTCATGTGGGCACAAGAGGATCAGAAATGGGGTCTCCTAGTTCTTGTATTGAAGATTGCAGGAAAAAAGATGTGGTCATCTTAATTAGAAACACTAGCAAGGGACTAGTCTGGATGATAGACAGCCTAATTTCTGAAGAGTATGCTTTTGAATGTGTTCTGGGAGGCTGCTGTCGAAGACTGGAAAGCAGCTTTTTCTATGGTTCACTAATGTTGAAAGTCCAGTGCTACTGATTACCCATAATATGGCTTAAGGCCTTGACTAACAAGCTGTGCAAATTGTTCTGAACTTGACATGCTGAGGATTATGGGGGATTTTGTTCTCTGCTTGAGCTACTTAGAATCTTGGTGGACACAATTCTTGTCTCTTTGTACTTTAATGACAAGAATAAAAACATTAACATGAGTCTTGTAGACTTCCTTGTGGCAGGAAGTACCACGTTGGCTGCAGGATGTGATAAAGTTAGCCTTTGTCGAGCCTACCTTTGTGGTGCAGGTCTACTCTGAGGGAGAAGGTATGTCATGCATAGGCACTGACTCCATGGGTGCTCCAGGACTGAAGTACCCACAGAAAAAAATTAGTGGGTGCTGAGCACCCACCGGCAGTGCATCCCGCTTACTGGCGACCCTGCTGATCAACTCCTCCCTCTCTCTCCCAGCGCCTCCTGCAGGCCGCAGTACGGGGGGCAGGAAGAGATGGGGTGGAGGATGGGGCCTTGGGGAAGAGGTTGAAAGGGGGTGGAGGTAGGAATGGGTGCATAGCAGGGGCAGAAAAAGGTCTTGGAGGAAGGGGTAGAGTGCGGGAGTGCCTGGGGCCAAGGGGTTCAAGCATCCCCTGGATAGAAAGGAAACAGATGCTTATGATATTGTGAGGGCTGGCCTCGAAGGGATCAGGTATCCAGGCTATCTGTAATAGGCTCTGCTAAGGAGAGTGAGCCATCCAAGGTCAACCTGGGGCCTAATAAAGATTTATGAGGGCTCAGTCATGAAGCCACAGAATAGAAGAAATTCCTGAGGACAGAGACCCCTCATAGGAGCTGGGTAGGAAGCTACTTCACGTGGTGTCTTCCTGGAGAGCAGAGGCTCATAGACATCAGACAGGCTAGGGAGACATACCAGCGCAAACAAATGAACTGGGGAATGTGATTTCCTGGGGAGATTCAACAAACTGTCTCAGTAAAGAGCAACACACTGATGGATGAAGACTGGCATCCAGCTGAATATCCACCAGAGGCCCAAACGTCAGTCAGGGAATCTAGCCTGAGTGTGCTCTGAGAGTAAAAGGGCGAAACATAAGACTGATTTACCCAAGGGCTGAAATTTTCCAGTGGCGTAGCTGACTGAAACTTTTGTTTGTTTTCATGTTGTCCTTTTTTGTTAAATAGGTCATTTGAACAGGGCTCTCTTAAGTAATACTAGAAAGCCTGCTTGCAGGTGAGGGGAAACTGAGGCAGGGGCTCACCTAGAGTGCTGCGCCTGACCTCAAGAGGCACACTGGAGTGACCTCCACACCATTATTTTATCTACTTTTAAATGATTTGAGTGATTGAACTTTTTCATGACTGCTTCTGGGAAAGTTGTTACGCCATTTAATACATAATGGAGAGGTAGGATGGGACCCACAGTTAAAGAACAAGACTTGAAGTCAGGAAATCTGGGCTCTGTAATGAGCTGTGTACTAGATTTTAGGTTACAACTTGAGTCCTGATAAGCTGGCTGTGCACTTCATCCAGAGCGCAGTAATTGAAATGTTGAGCCCAAATAACTGAAATGAAGTTGGTGAATTTAACTGTGCAAAGTTATATGAAAAAAATCACTAATGATGACAAGCAGCGTAATCTTGTGTTTTTAAAACGGTGCACACTTTTATCTATATGGATATGTCCCAGCCAGATCATTCCACTTTAACCTTAAATATGCTTCTACCATCTGCTGTGTGGGGTACTATTTGGACCTTCTCAAGTCTTATTAGTTCCTCTATTAACTTCATTATTGCATTTGCTGCTTTAGCATACAAGATTGATTCCTGTGTCTTTTGGAACTGAGTGATAAGTTCTCACTTATACATTGCTCCAGAAGAAGACAGTAAGCAAGTAAACAACAAAAAAACAAGATCTCTGGTAAAACATTATTGATCCTGGCCTCAGTTCGAGTGCCTTTTTGAACTCTCAAGATTTACGTTGATGATTCAATATAAAAAAAATGTTTTCAGATGAGATTAATATACAGTAATCATGTTCAGTGTGGCATTTATGATGCTTACCTACAGTGAGATGTAAAGGGAATGTGAAAAATAGCTAACTATATATTAAGATCTAATTGCTAGAGTCAAATTCCTAATGCAAGTATGATGCCACAGCCATGCTTCATGGATGGCTAACAATTACTCAGCTCATTTATTTTACTATGAATTTTGTCACTAAGGCCACTAAACTAGAGCACACTATTGGGTTCCCTATGTTTGGATTTAAAATAAATAAATAGCTACCTTCTACCTACCAAGCTTTTTGAGAAGGTAGGCTGTCAGGAAACTACTCCCTGAAGGTTTTAATTGTCCAACTGAATGTTTGTTATGCAGTTCATGGTACATTTCTTCATAAAGGAACTGAGCATGTTTGGTTTTAATGAAATAACACCAAAACATTATATCATATATCATAATTCATGTCTCTGTGCAATGTGCCTATGCATTGCAAGACGATGTTGTCATTTTGTTGGCACATTATCATATTTGTCACTTCTTCATTCTGCAAACCTTAATGTGTGTTGGGATGACATAACTGGTCTTCACATCATTCTAATGATTTCAAACCTAAGAAGAAAAAAGTTTATTTCATAATGAAACACTATGAAAATATGTATCTATAGTTCCTGGCCAGGTCCTTTGTGTCTAATTTTATAAAAACATAAACAAAACCAATGTAACAGCATATTTTTAAAACAACATTTTTATGGCATGAAATGAGCCTGAATCAAATGGCATGTTTTGACAATCTGAACTGGCTTGTTCCTCCCTATTTATAATAATCCAAGTAGAATTGTATTCTTTCCAAACTCATCTCTTGTGCTTGGTGGTGGTGGTTTGCTGACAAAATAAAGGTTTGTCTACACATGAGGTGATTCAGGAGGAATAGCCTTTCAGGGATAGCTACTCCTAAATATTTCCACATGTGGACACATTCTTTCCAGAATAAGAGTGCCTTGTTCCTGTTTATTTTAATCCACTTATCCCAAAATGGATTAAGATAAACAGGAGCAAGGCACACTTATTCTGGAATGAGCATGTCCGCATGTGAAATTATTCAGGAGTAGTTATTTCACTTTAAATTCACAACCTATCTGAATTTACTTTCAAGTATAAACAAGTTGTAAAACTGAATGCTCTTGGCCATGAGCAATTGGCCAAGTTTAACTTATACTTTTTAAAAATGCAAACTAAAGTCTCAAAGGAAGTACTGATGTCGCTTGACTCGTTAGGAGAGGAAGTAACGTGCACAAATGCTTTCAATCTAGCAAACCATAGGACAGATACGTTTGCATTGCTGTGTCTTAGTTATTTGTTAAATGCTGAGTATGGGCTCAGTATTGTACTAAGTATAGTCTCAATCATAGTCTAAGTCATAGTCTAAATATGTCTGAAAACATTAGATCTGTACCTCCAACAGTTGGTGCATGGTAGCCCAGTTGGCAATCTATGCTCTGGAGAGGTCCAGAAGTGAAATAATAGAGGAGTTGCAGTGCAGGATTCAATTGCATTGGCATAAACGTATAAGGAAGTTTATGCACCTTTTCCCCAGATTATGACTGATTTGAGCATGCAATTAGTCCCTTGCTTTAATAAGCAATACATTCACTAAAAGAACATTAATTGCAAAAACCCTACCTACTCAAACTAACATCATCGTTGTGGAACCTTTCAATATGGTGCATTACTGCTGAATGTTTCAACTTCAATTAGCAACTGTTGAATCTCAAGATGACACATGGGTATACTGTTAGTTATGTGACTGATTTCAAATATATATGGGCAGGTCATCTGGCTAAGGCTGACTTTTTTTTTCGAGATTGGAGACGGGGTAAACTGATACCTAATGCAGGATGCTCAAAATGTAATCCCAAATTTTTGGGAGTTGAGGCAAAGCAGGGATTCCCTTTTACTTGTTCTTTCTTCTGTCTCTGGTTTTTTGCATCATTTTTATAAATTTAGAAATTAAAACAAACGAAAAATCACTTAACCAATAACTTAAGTGTTTTCTATGAAGAAACTTTTTGGGATATTCAATTATTTTAAACGTATTTTGATTTGCAAAGCTATTAGTCTAGTATTATATCTTTGATTATGAGGATCACATGAAGATGAGAATAGAACTTTTTAAGTATGTAATTATAAACTGAAATGGGAGAAAAGCAATTTGGTCATTTAACTCTTAGGTAATATTGCTCTGGTGCTTGTTAACTATACTGAATACAACTGACTGTCCTGGAGCCTAGATCATATTTAGATATGTTTGTGATAATTTTTACTGTTATTTTTAAGGACAGTGCCTAAATTATCCAGTCATTAGAACGGTTAAGGGATTAAGTTAACTTTGGATCTGTCCTGCAGCTGTAGTTTGTCATCTTTGAACGTTTCATTTTGGAGGGATGTCAAATGACAAAATTCTTTTCTTCAAGCATCTCTGTTGAAGCTGCTTTTATTAGGACTAGTTATGTAGTGCCATTGGTAGACATGGCACTTTAGAGATATAAAAAATAAGACATGGTCCCCGTTAATGTAATTTTTACTCTTTTTCTTTTCCATATCCAGATACAGTGTTGCAAACTCTTGCAATGTTATTGCAAGTGTCATGATCTGTTATATTTCTTAAAACCCCAACTCCTGGAGTCAAGTGATTACATAAAATAGTAAGTTTCTAGCTCTCATGATTGCAGAGTAAACCCTGAAAATATGAACTGAGTGTACCTTAAAGACTGAGAAATCAGAATGCACATTTATTATTATTTTAAAAAAACATTATTTTTAAGCCAATCTCATGATTTTTGAAGGGGCCTTACTCAATATTTTCAGTACCATGCAATCAAAAATCATTAGACATTATGTATGTACTCAGTCTTCCCAGGCACAAACATCTGTCAGCCTTGAATAAATATCTGAAAGCTGTTTAATTCTATATGTGATAAGAGAAAGGCTCTAATCAAGACAAACTGTACAGAGCAGAGAAGTCTACTGCTTTGCTGGTCCTTTCATTATAGGACTTAAATTGTGGATGAGACTTGTTTTAGGCAACTGGGTGTGGTTTTTACAAATATCAGAGATTGGATTTTGTTAGCCTCACCCAAAGTCACCTTTGGTTTATGTTTGTGGCTGTTCATGATGAGGAGAATGTTAAATATGCTTTTATTTAAGAATATGTGAACACTTCCTGTCAGATATGTGTCATATACATTTTGCACAGAAGGGCATGTTTGTATTAACCACAAAATTAGTAGGTTAGCAAAAATTAAGCATTGGAGTAACAGTACCTAGATAAGGAAAAAGAAGTGGCAACTGGCTTTGCAACCATGATCCAGTTACTTGCAACTGAGATACAGAAGCCAATGGAGCCTCCACAGTCCTAGCTGTGCAATATTTCTGAATATGGCCCACTTATATGATGTAAAATCTGACACTTCATGTTGTTTGTTGTGTAGGAGAAACTCACGTCCATTAAAGTATGATGTAAAGGGAAGACATGTAAACTGCTATATTAAGATGTAATTAATATACCAGCTATTCCAAATATTTCTTAAAGTAGAAAGCACTGCTCATGCCTTGCAGGGGGAATGTAAGGCTATATTAGTCCTGGATCCACCAGCTGAGCACACACCAGCTGAATTGGTTATATGACTACCAGGCCCACTCTGGGGATATGTTGTGCTCTTGCATGAGGAGGTGAGTGGGATACCATGTTCTTGGTGTGTTTCATCCTAGATAGATTCTGTGCTAGCAGTGATCAGCTGGGCACCATACCATCTACTTCTTGCTTGCTCTGTTGGGACCCAGATCCTAAGCAACTAAATTCAAATAGTTCTGTTAGGTAATACATCTTTTATCCATTTTCTACCACAGACCATACACCACAAAGTTAATTCTGTCCCCTTAGATCTGCCAGCCTTCCATCAATCACTTTGACTGTCCTACTTCATACACCCATTTACCAAATGACCCTCTCCCTAAACAACCAAGTCCTGGTGGTAGGAAAAAATATTCTGGTGTGTGCAGAAGAACTAAGGGTGACAGAGTTGAGATTGTAGTGTATGTCATATACAGTACCTGTGGTAATATTGACATCTCTGTGGGTGAAGGGGAAGAGGATATATACTATGTGGTGGCTTAACTTTGCATTTCTTACCATTGTGGGTTTGTGTCAGGCCTGTTATGTGTGCAGCAACCCTAATTGCTTCAGGACAATTTTTTTGTGGTGTTAATATTATGGCAGATAACCAAGTGGTGCTGTTCTGCACAGTCCTCCAAGTTTTTTTCTTACCACAAGACATGCTGATGGTGAGGATTGGGGGTAGAGAGGCAGGGCGGGGTAGTGCTGTTTTGTTACACAGTGTTCTGGTTAGAAGGTACTATGCCAGTGGCAGGAGATCTGTGACTTTGTCTTTGACTGGAGTCAGCTTTGAGGTAGAGGTGCTCCCTAGGGACCAGGCTCTGGGGCTGGGCTAAGATTTGTAAATGAAGGCATTGCCAGCATGCTGTTTGTGACTACCTCCATTCCAGGTCTAGTGTTCATGTACACAAAAACAAGTTATACTTTTAAAATATACCCTGACTCCTCCACTAAGAAGCCATCCTTCAATGCTGTGGACATAGTCGAGGAGCAATAGTGTATATAGGACCAGATCCTCAGCTGGTGTAAGTCTGTATCATCACTGCAGCTGCTTTATACTAGCTGAATATCTGGCCTATAAATTTTAAAAATAAATCATCTTTAACTATTAATAGTCCTTTCTCACTCGCAGTCATATTTTGGTCAAAGTATCCATGTAAGTGAGTCTTAATTTGAAATGTACGTGTCCGATAGGAAATACATTGATTTAGCATAGTAGGGAAGTAAAGTTAGCATCATTCTTGACCATCACACCTGTTGTTCTATCTGGTCTGAAAGGAGTCCAGAGTTCAAAATATTAGAATATGGTTGAAATATGGAGTCTTATAGGTAAGAAAAAAGATAAAAAATTGACCAGCGACTTTGAAAGGTTGCAACAATAAAGTATATTGCATATGACTAGAGGACATGAAGTGCAAAGTTGCTTTTAATAGAAGAAAATTCTTATTAGGCTTGATTACATATAGTAGTTTCTTGACTGTTTGTTTATTTTATTTATTTATTTATAGAGACCATGGCCATTCAGGTGGTTTTCTTTGGTCTTTGTGACCTTTGTTTAAATGTTTTTGTTTTATTTGAGGTTTGTCATAAGATCCCTTCAGAATTCGTTAGCAGTAACTGATAGATAAAACCCCTCCTGGGTGCTGAGAAGCATCACATATATAAACAGTATATCTTTCCGATCCATTGTAAGAGTTTGGGTCCAAACTCAGAAGTCAAATCTTTATGGCTGCTAGCTGTGCTAGCTATTGTGGCGTAGTAATATTTTAGTGTTTTTATTTTAATATATTCTGCAAGAACATAGAAATGAAATCATTCACATGTAGAAGTACAGCAGCATGTATTCATTTGGATCTCTGTTATACAAACCGATCATGTGGTGGTCTACACAGGTTCAGAGGAACAGTACTTCGTTCCCTTGTCTTTTGAAACTTTTTTGTCTCTAGGCACAGAGCTTAACTGCCTTTTTGTCCATTACATTCTGAAATTTTTGTTCATATTTTGAACAGCTGCAGAATACAGTCACATTCTTCTGACTTCTGTCTGACCACGGGCATCTCATGATCTCCATAGGCTTAGGAAATGTTTGTTTTTTCTCGTTACATGATTTATTTTTTCTCTAAAACAATAAAATAAAAGAAATGAAATAAATGAACTATTTAATGGCACAAATCCTAAAATAATAAATCTAAAGAACAAAGTTTAATGATTCTGCATTATAGGACACAATGACTGGGAGTCTGGAGACCTATTTCCATCTGTGAGCTGACTCGCTGTGTGAACTGGGGCAAGTCACTTGAGAGCTTTGCCTCATTTTCCCTGTCTGTAAGATGGTGGTGATATGCACCTTTGTAAAGTGATTTGAGAGTCATGGAGGAAACCTGCTATAAAGTGTCATGTATTAATAGTAGTAAAGCACTTTTTTGCTGCTCTAAGACTTCTTATGCTGACATCTATATAACACAATAGGATATTTTAATAGAAAGGAGAAGTCATTGCAGGACTGTGGATAAAGGAAAAATCTTTCTCCTTTCTTTACTATTGCAGGAGCTTATTCAGCTAAAAACTTGCCTAGCTTTTACACCACAAATGTTAGACTTTTCAAAGTCCCCCCACTCAAAAAATAAAGAAAGAAAAAGAAAAATTTTACATTTTACAGAATTGCAAATGTCAGGTTATATTGAATTGAGCTCTGAGGTCTGAACTGTAAAATAACATCTTGATTTGCAAAGCAGAAAAAGAAAATATGTTTACATCACCAATATATGCTGGGTTCCTCCACTTTGACAAAGAGAGGCCTTCATTACAGGCTAAGAAGAACAGGTTACTTTTCACTTGGTTATTTTCTGACTGTCATATAGAGTTGGCTTATTAAAGCTCAGATAAGATCTTGTTTTCCTGTCTTATATAGCACAGTTTTCAAATTTATTTTTACTTAGGTATTAAAAAAAATAAAGTTCACAGGACCTAAACCTGCTATATACACTTCTACCCGGATATAACACTGTCCTCAAGAGCCAAAAAATCTTACCACGTTTTATTGAACTTGCTTTGACCTGCCGGAGCGTGCAGCCCCATGCCCCCGGAGCACTGCTTTACCGTGTTATATCTGAATTTGTGTTATAGCGGGTCACGTTATAGTGGGGTAGAGGGATACCATAGGAAAATGAGAAGTTGTCTGAACCCTAATACCAGCTCCATATGCTATCAGATTTCTTTGGTGCAAAATATTATTGTTTTTATAATTTGTATTACAGTGAGACCTACAGGACTCAACCGAGATTCCATTGTATTAAACACATAGTAAGAGACAATCTCTGTCTGAAGAGCTTACAGTTTAGACAAATCGAAAGTAGGAGGGAAAACAGAGGCTTTGAGAGGCAAATGACACTAACAACAGGTTAGTGTCCGGGCTGGGAATAGGACTCTGCTCTCCTGAGTCCCATGAATGGGCTCATGCTGCCTTGCTGTGATACTTAAGTATGCTGTACTCTGTGGCATCACAACTGAGCATTATCAGATTGCAGAGCATAAAATAATTGTAAAAGATGCTGTTTTATTGTTGGAATGTAGAATGGCTTCCTAACGTGGTTAGAAAGAGTAGTCAGCATGCTATTGTTGTTTTTATCATTATTTTGTTATAACACCTTAGCTTTATAGAGAAAAACCCATATTAGAGAAAAAAAATCAATTTCGCTTCATAGCTGATTCTTAAAATCTGGATATATGTTGTACAAGGATTTGCAAGGCGTTTTAAAAACTCTGAAGAGTGTAAGTTTACTATATAAAAAAAAGTCAGAAGAATGTAAAAATTACATTTGTGAACTAGCTGATCTGGGAATCCCATTCATCATTCTGTTACTGTGGATGACCAGTGGTGTATAAGAAGCGATTGTTTTGCAAGGTAGAAAAAATTACCTGTAATGTCTTGTGTAAGTGAACAGCACATTTTAGTGGCCTGCATTCTTTTTTAATGTGCTAGAATGTGCGTACTTTTGATTTCTTTTACTTATTTTCTATTCATTTGCTTTATAGGTAAGTACCATTTATGAAGAAATACATAGTTGGGTAAGTGTTTGCTCTGTGCTCTTTTTGACAACTCACATATATGATGAGCACATTTGAAAAATGTCTAACATTTTGAAAAATTTTACCAGTTCTATCTGTAATTTATATTATGAATATAGGGCCTGATCTAATGTCTGTTGAAGCCTTTCCACTGACTTCATTGGGCTTTGGATCAGGGCTATAGGGACTGTCTTTCAAACTGGATCTTTCTCTTCCTGTTTGTTAATACAAAGCCTGTGGATAAGTGATAAGAATGTTTTCTAGTCTTTTTCATTGCTGTGAAAGCTTTGACTGCTTAGAACCACTGTAAAATTCTTAGTCAATTGATTTATGATGTTTTTAACTATTAATGTTAATATTGACATAGTTTCTAATTCCTGTCATAAAGCATAATGCAGACCTGATATATAATTCTGTGGAATATTATCAATTCAGAAAATTAAACTTCACACCTGTATTATGTTTTATGGCAGTAATATTGTAATAATAGAGCTGCTAGTACCTAACCCACACAAATGTTATGAGGCTAAAGTTAATTAATGCTGGAAAAGCACTCTAAGATCCTTGGATGGAAATTGTTAAACACATGTATGTTTTTATAATATTACTGGTCTCTCAAATACAGTTCTGGAGATGCCTCCAAATAACATAAGACTGCACTTGCATGAGACACATTGACCTTGCTTACGAATGACCTGCATTTGTGAGTCCCTATGTTTCCTCAATATCTATTGAATTCCTTGAGAGAGAGAGCATTTAGCACCTCACACATCAGGCCCTCTAGAATTTCAGAAATGATTGACAGGTCATGCTCTATAATATTTCAAGATTGTTGGAACTGTTAGCATGTTTGTACGTTAGTTGTATAGTTACTTAAATTCTTTATTTTGATGTACAAGTGAACTATTTTAAAAAAGTACAATTATCAGCACTGTTTCCACTCAACTTTGAATACTAAATAGTGTAAAGTACAAAATGAAAGTACAGAAAATCTGGATACAGTCCTGTTTTATTTGAAATGTTTACTGTGAAATGTCTCAAGCATGGATTTACTAGACATGTTTGACAATGCTAACTCATCCGACATTAAATTTTGTTGATATTTACCTTTTTGTCATGGATTTTTACTTATCCAAATGTGAATATGTTTAGACATTTAAATTCACTCCTTTATAGTGCATTATCCAAGAGTATATGGAATGTTATTAAAATTGTGTTCTCTGTGCTGATTTGAAAAGGTCAAAAGTTTTGCATGGAGTTAATGATGAGTAATTAATATTGTTCCTCTCTATGATGCTTTGCTGTTGTTTGTAACCTAGCAATGAAAGCAATTTATAAACAGTGTTACTGCCTTGTTGTTTTTCCCTTTGCATCAGACTCATGCTATAATGTATCTAGTTCATTTAGTATTTTTCGGTAGGGTAGTATGGGATTGGTAAATGGTGGTAATACTTTCCTGTTCTTTTCCACAACTCAGGTGAAGATGTAGTCTGAAAAGTGTGTGTGTGTGTGTGTGTGTTTTTCCCCTGATTTATAGTCTGTCTCCTTTGCTCAGTTTACAATGAAAATATGACTTTTTTCTAACTGCCAGGCATGAAAACTGCGCTTAGGGTCTGAAAGTCCAGCTGGGTTCTTTCTCTCAGGTACATCACCTTAAATAATTAGGGTTGTAAGGTGTCCGATTTTCGACTAAAACGCCCAGTAAAAAAGGGACCCTGGTGGCTCTGGTCACTATCGCTGACCAAGCCATTAAAAGTCCGGTTGGCAGCACAGCTGGGCTAAGGTAGGCTCCTACCTGCCCAGCTCTGCGCGGCTTCTCGAAGCAGCAGCATATCACCCCTCTGGCTCCTGAGTGACCAGGCAGCTCCTACATTGAGGTGCGGCTGGGTGGCTTCTACGTGGAGGCACCAGCTCCATAGCTCCCATTGGCCAGGAATTGCTGCCAATGGGAGCTGTGGGGGTGGCACCTGCGGCTGTGGCAGCGTGCAGAGATGCCTGGCCACGCTTCCGTGTAGGAGCCAGAGGGGGGGGGAAACATGTCGCTGCTTCTGGGAGCTTTTGAGATAAGCGCTGCCTGGAACCTGCACCCCTCACTCCCTCTCAGACCCCAACCCTGATCCCCCTCCCATCTTCTGAACCCCTCGGTCCCATCCTGAAGCACCCTCCTGTACCCCAAACTCCTCATCCCCAACCTCACCCCAGAGTCTCCATCCTCAACCAGATCCCTCACACACACTGGGGCCCCCTCCTGCATACCAAATCCCTCAGCCCCAGCCTGGAGCCCCCTCCTACACCCCAAATCCCTCATCCCGCACACCCCAACCCCTTGTCCCAGCCATGAGCCCCCTCCCACACCCTGAACCCTTCGTTTTTGGACCCAACCCCCTGCCCCAGTCCAGAGCCCCCTCCTGCATCCTGAATCTGGCCCCACCCCAGAACCCGCACCCTCAGCCCAGAGCCCGTACCCCCCACAACCTGCTGCCTCAGCCTGGAACCCCCTCCCCCACCCTGGAGCCTGCACCTCCAGCTGGAGCCCTCTCACCCCAACCCCCGAGCCAGCCGGATGAATATGAGCGAGTGAGTGAGCGTGGAGAGAGTGAGCGACAGAGGGAGAGGGGATGGAGTGAGTGGAGGGTGGGGCCTCAGAGGAGGGATGGGGCAGGGGGAGCAAGGGTGTTCGATTTTGTGCGAGTAGAAAGTTGGCAACCCTATAAATAATAAAGATTTTGTATGCAATGGCTATCCTCATTTAACCCTGTACATCCCAGTTGTCTTCAGTAGGGTTACACAGTTGAAGTGAGTGTGAAATTTTGGCCTGTCAAGTAGAACTTAGTTAACCATTGTGTTGATGATGAATGAGACAAAAAACAGCATGAGACAGCTCAAGTTTTCAGTAGTTGTACTGTCTGTGTAGTACTAACATGAGTAATACACACACTGTTACTAAAGTGAGCAGATGTTATTCAGGATACTGTGCCATTTTTACATAGAACCATGCTTTCAGATGTGCATTCATATAGCTGCCAATATGCTTTTATTTTATGCAAAAAAAAAAAAAGGCCTTTGGAAGATGGGGTGGTAATTATGTAAACATCCTTTAGAAATTGTCTTTGTTAAATCATTGTTACAATAGCTGTGACCACTGTCTCTATCTTAAGCAGAGATTGAATGGACATCCAAGATTGTGTAGGACATTTAAAGAAATTTGTCTATACAGTATTCTGTTTCTTGAAACTGTGTGTCAGGGTACTGTCCAGCCTCATTGGAGGATGAGGTTATGTCCTGATGCCTCAGTATAGAGTACCTGAGAGTATTCTGTCTGTGGACTGTAGTGAAAAGTTAGAAGATATGCTCCATTCTTCCAAGAACTCAGAGGTCTTCCTACTCAAAAATCATTGTCTTCAAGATGGTGATGCTTATAAGTACAAGCCAGGCATTTACTAGTGATCTCCCTAATGCTATCCCAAATGTATTAATGTTTATAAGTATTCAGAATATCTATGGATTTAGTTTTTCAGAGAACTCATAGTATGCATTCTAGACCTCTACCACAAGTTTAGGGCCAAAACCTGCTGCTGTTAATGTTAATTTCACAAAATCTGAAAATATACTGGACTCTTTAAAGTCAGAAACAAAAATCAGGGCCTTGAAGAATTTAGTCAAACAGATTGAAATCAGTGATTGTTTTGTTTTTGTTTTCAATTCAGAACTATAAAATTTGGTCTCTTATATTTAAAAGTAATTTTTCTCTTTGGGGTTTCTTGTCACCCTGAATAACCATATGGACCTATTAATTAAGTAAGTTATTTCATCCTGTGTGGCACAAATTAAAAACTTTCAGGGGATAACTGATATTTTGTTTCTTGTACAAGAAAACAGATGTGGTTTGTAATACAATTGTTTATTATTCCCCTTACCATTTTCATAGGAGTTTGGTTATTAGCCAAAGAACAAATATTATAATTATTCTATGTGTATTTGTAATGTCCTCTAAAATGTATCTTTACTGAAAATAATTGTTTTTTATATCAATCAATTCACAACACTCAGTGAGTGTGTCATTTTGTAGGTAAGCAATGGGATCTGAAATATTTCTTAATCATTTGAAAATGCTGGTTGCTCAGATTCAAGAAACCAGACAGCTAGAGAAATCTCAATATTAATATCTACACTTCACTCTCTCTTGTCACTCAGTAACAGACCTAAAAGTGGCATTTCTTCAACAAAAAAACCTTCAAAACCAGACTCCTACGTGAAACTGCAGAACTGGAATTAACTTCCAAACTGGACACCATCAGATTAGGCCTGAATAAAGACTGGGAGTGGTTGGGTCATTACAAAACATAGATCTAATTTCCCCAATACTAATTTCCGCCTACTGTTACTCACACCTTCTTGCCAACTGTCTGAAATGGGCCACTCTCATTACCACTTCAAAAGTTATTTTTCCTCCCTTGGTATCCTGCTGTTAACTGAATTATCTCCTTAGACTGACCTCACACTTGGTAAGGCAACTCTCATCCTTTCATGTATTTATACCCGCTCCTGCATTTTCCATTCCATGCATCTGATGAAGTGGGTTCTAGCCCATGAAAGCATATGTCCAAATAAATTTGTTAGTCTCTAAGGTGCCACAATGACGCCTCATTGTTTTTGCTGGTACAGACTAACACGGCTACCACTCTGAAATATCTATACTGTTACAAGAATCTCTGCATAGAAAAATTAGCTTTTAAGCAGTATTAACAATTGCATTTTTAACATGTGATTTTTCCAGAGTTAAGTTGGAACAACCCTTGGAATTACTAGCAAGAAATGGAGCATTATTTATCAATCCTGTCATTCCCAACAGACGTTCTGTATTTAGTGAAACTTAATCCAAATTTAAATTACAAAATATTTTTTGTTCATGTTTATTTCCAGTTGAGCTGTCACTAGTTCATGGTCTAGTCTCACATCTACCCTGTTCTTGCTACAAACATCTTCTAAGGCACTGGAAAATGCCCCACTAAGGGTGCATGGATTAATGACTGGGGGGCATGTGGCAGGAGTACCATGCTTCCAGCTCCGCTTTGCCCCTGGGCCAGCTACATCCCCAGCTTTGCTCTTTCTCCAACACCGCACTGCAGTGAAAAGCAGGCTGCATCTGCAATGCAGCGTGTAGCTACATGTGGCAGGGAAAGGTTCCAGCAATAGAGAGCTCTAGGCTCCAGCATTTGCCTCCCCTCTGCCAGAGTCTTTCCCTGCTGCTGGAACATTTCCTTATGGTAGGAAAAGGGTCTCTGAGCTCCATGCAGCAGGGAAAGTATCTGACAGTGAGGAGGCAGTGGACACTACACTGCTAAAAATAGCAAGGGTGAACCTTAGCAAACTTTTCCATGGACATGGTCTCACGGTTGAGAGGGCATATTAAAATTCCACCAGTGCCATGATAAGAGGATGTATCTTTATTATATGTTTTATTCTTATTTAGAGGAACTCACTTTTATTAAGTAGAATTCATGCTGGATGATAGGTGGAATTTTAAGGATGCTCAAAGTACATGTGTTCAGAAAACAGGTAGCATCATGTATCAGTAAAATATAAGGCTATTGTATACCTTCTTATCAAATCCAGTTCACTGAACAAATGATAGTTTTACTTGAACATTTAAGATAGAAATTGACTTTTAAATGTATGTTTTACAAGGTTTAGGTATGAGACTGTGGCCTTTTGGGGGAATTGGACAGAACAAAGCCGTAAAATATACAAAGGTAGCACATACTGAAATTTGTGAAAAAGTGGGAAATTGGCAGCAGTAAATGACTGTTGAAAGGCCAGTTTATTTCCTATTCCAGTTTATTTTAGGGCTTTCACAAAATCTTTCCATTTCAGGTATCCTTTCTGGCATTGATTATAACACTACCTTATCTCCAGAATTGTTAGTAATTTTCAATCTGTTTTGCTCTGTGTTCACAATCCAAAATATTGTGGCTTCATATGTAAATTGTAGTCAAGACTGCACAAAATCTTCATTCTCATTTCCTCCTACTGTGCTGTCCACTGTCTGAACTCTTCCTGAGCCATCATCCTAAATATCTTTTTGTACCCCACACTATTATTATATTCTTTATATTGAAATAATGCAAAAAAATGTAGTAGGTGCTTTTCAAACAGAGGGAGACACAGTTCCAACCCTATATTAATCTTTGTACCTTCTGTGCTACCACTGATGCTTAGGACGTTTATGCAAATTTTTACAGAAAACCTATCCAGAAAGTAGTATGGTTTCCAAAAAATAAAAAAATCAGCATCATTTTGATATAGCACTTTATTTGGTAGCCCAGTGTAATAGTAAAAATTTACTGATATTGATATTTATATTTATTATTTCTATTATGGTAGCATCCAAAATGTGGAATGCACAACATAGCTGTAGAGGAAGACAGTCTCTGTCCAAAAGGGCTTAGTCAGAATAATAATAATTTGCATTTACAGCATACAGAATCTTTCATCTGAGGATCTAAAAGTGCTTTATGAAGATATGTGATTTTTTTCTTATTCTTAAACATGGGAAAACGAAGCAAAGACTGATGCTGTTATATTGTTAAGTATTCAAGACATGGTTCTAAATAGTCATTTACATGAGCACTAAATGTCACCAAAAATATAATTGTTAGAGTGGGACTTTGGAAGTTTCCACTTTTAAATTAAAAGAGAATCGAATTCACTTCTTATGCTCAAATAAATTTGTTAGTCTCTAAGGTGCCACAAGTACTCCTGTTCTTTTTACTTCAAACTGTGTAGTTTAACTCTCCTGCAACCAATGTGGTGTCATGGAAAAGCAGACATACCTGCATGAAAAGTGTCCAGCACCATCACTGTTAAAGAGAACCCCCAAGTTTATGACTAACTTCTGCAATGTTATTAGGCCTTTGTAGATCAGATACTGAGACAGCAGTAGCTTGTTTAGTCTATAAAAACGGACGAAGGGTACAACAGTCGTATTCAACTTGTTGCCAGGTAATATAGAGGTAAAAACTGAACTCTGCTCTTTAGAACAGAGGAAAAGATAGTGGAAGCAAAGTAAAACTGCAAACTGAAATTACATAGTCACCCACAGGTGGCTGAAATATTTAGAATCATTTATTCCATATAGTGCACTTCCAAATCCAGTTTAGTGTTAATGGAATTGTATGAGTTAAACAAGAGAATAGCAGGCTCTTTAAAATACTTCAAGTAGCTGTCTAGTCTAAGCAGTATGTGACTGACTTGTGAACCAGATGAATGCCCTTCCCTACATTCTTGGAGTTTCCAAAGTGTCAGGAAAAAGGATCTCCATATAACAAAAGCAGTACTTGTCAGGCAGTTTTGGTAGCAGCTGACTTCCTAGTAGCATACTTGGATGAGAAAGCTGTGTCTCTGCAGTTTGTCATTTAAGGGTTAAAACTGTGGCTTTATTTTTGTAAACATTTGTTCTGGAAAAATTCTGAAACAATCAGCTATTACAGACATATTTTGTCTCATCCCAGCATTTCAGGCCAAGGCGTAGATTTATTTGGGGAACAGTGTACTTAGAAATTGATTGTTCTCAGTTTAAAAAGAAAACCACAAATAAACATTTTAAAAAGCATGCCTTCTTTATAAATAGGATGACATAAGCAGTACTCTCTGCCAGTTCCTATCTCTGTGACGTTAACATCCTGGCAGCCTGACACTATACCAAGAAATGGCAAAGTCTCAGTTGGTTGTGAATTATAATATGCTTTCTATGTCATAACTGTTACAGAAAATTAAAAAAAATACTTTTAAAAGTCTATTTTACTGTTATTTCATCTCTGTTGAATAGAAAAGAGTTAAAGAACTTTGTGGAAATCACTTTCTTCACATTTGTTTTATATTTTCCTCTTGAGTTTATTTTTCATGTTGAAGCTGTTGCAATTCCAGCTATACAGCAACAACAGATCAAAAACTTAGGAAGGGAAAATATAAATATTTAAAATAATTACTTGCATTCAGGAAGAGACTGGCTGTAGTTTCTTGGAAGCAGACGTGATGCTGTGTGCAGCATGCAAATTATGGTATTGATCTTCACATAATATTTTTAGGTATATGTGACATATGACCTGAGAAGTCAAATCATGAAAACCAGTGAGAATCTTAGAATTGTTGGATGTCAGTATATGTTTAGAACATATTTAAGGGGCTGTTTGTAAGATGTTTGAAAGGTTTTAGCTAAGACTTGATTGCTCAGTGGATTTTTAATGAAATAAAGAGCTTTTCAGCTGTATGTCATTGGTTCAAATTCAGTCCGAGATAGTGGTGACTGAAAATGATCATCTGGTGGTTAAATAATGAGCCTGAACTCAGTTGGTTCATAAATAAAACTGGTTCATAAATTTGCTGGCAATTTAAGCAGAAGGGCCAAGAGTTAACTGAGTCCTGAGTCTGAGCTATCTTCTTAGGATGGGAGTAGGAGTGTCTTTCAGGGCAGCAGTAAGGCACATTGTGTAGCTCAATAAATAACTTCAGGGTCTCTGGGCAATCCTTTCATGAGGATTAAATTAACGAAAAAGGAGGCTATCATGTGACTCCTAACGACACTAGTAGACATTCATGGCTGAAATCTTGTGAAGTATCTTTGAAAACATGGTACCATAAGTTAACCTATCTGTACAATATAATTGTTTGAAGGAAAAACTTCTCCACATGTTCAGCTGAGAAAGTAGACTTTAGGTATCTATACTGTTCTCTGATGTGTATTATCTTGGAATCCAGGCAATCCAATACCAAACTGAACCCTTTTGGTGAATAAATACTTCATCTAAAAAGCAAAGATTGACAGTTTTGATTATTAGTTTTCTCGTTCTTTTGAGAAAGCACAGTGCTTATTCTACAAGGATGCTGCTCTAAAGATTAAATTAAGAAATTACCAGAGATTACTTTACATTGCATTTTATAAACTTTAAAATGTTGCACTTATCATAGCTTACGAATGCAGAGATTAATTCTCACATATATTCTTCACTCTGCTAGCTTCAGTGGATCTGACTCTATCATTTATATTTATAAGAACTGTATTACTCTGTATTTATTCCCTTGCAAACTATTTCAATTGAAACTGGTTTGTTAGATTTTTGAATAGAATTATAGGGCAGTAGCTTGTCGCGACAGGGACCTGCGGCTGAAAATACTTTTGATGCAGAAATCCCTGCAGCCGCCTACAGAGATGGGCAACAGCAAACCCTCTCCCTCACGCTCCCTGGCCGGGTCTGTACCAATCAGAAGCATGACTTCACCCTCTCAGGTAAAAAGGCAGGAAGCCCAACTGTTTCTGTGCAGAGACTTTCATAAGGGCAAAGGGTCTCCTGTGAGATCCTTACCCTCAGAGCTGACAGCGCCGAAGGCAGGCACCTCAGACTGTCCCAGCACCTCAGCCATGGATCCCACAGAGCGCAGAGGCAGGGACCCGACTTCTCATGCTGAGAAGGTCTCCTCAGCACCGGTCCCCTCGGCACTGAAAATAGACCCGGTGCCAACAGCGCATTCTGCTCCAGTGCTGACAAGAATGTCCTCACTGAGCCTGCCTGCCGCTTCAGTAGCAGCAGTGGACCTCCTGCAGGGTGCCTACAAGTGACCTGCGGCACCGGGAAAAGCCAAGCAGAAATCCAAACACGCTTCTGAGCACAGATCGCGCTCAGCGGAGTCACAGCCCAAGGAGCAGCAACAACAGTTTCTAAATTAGGACGACCTCTCAGTGGCACCTGAGCCTAACTCTCCACTCCTGGACCCACAGTGCTCACTCTTTGACCTGCTGCTCTCCCCACCTGACTTAGCTACCTTTACTGACAGCGAACCTGATATGCAACAGCAGGTGGAATTCTCCCCACTTGCCTTTCCTCCTCCACTGAAACCCTCGGAACCTCAGGCCACTGCTCACAGCCACCAGCCTCAGTTTCCCTATTACACTCCCTCATGGGCGGCACCTAACTTTTCTTATCCTAAGCCTTGGCCTCAGTGGCCCTTGGCCAGCTCCTACTGTCACTCAGCCTCATGTGTCTTCCATCAGACCACAAGCTCCTTATGCGCCTCTGTCGCCAGCTCCGTCTTCTTCTGGAGCACCTGAACCCCCCTCTGAAGAGGTGGGCTATGACCCATACCCTGATTCACCGACTCCTAACTCTCCATCAGTTCCAGACAGAGCCTTCATGCCTCTGCCTCCACAGAATGTGGATGACTTTAAACAATTCCAAGAACTTTTCAAGAGGGTGGCACTCAGCCAAGACATCCCTTTAGAGGAGGTCCAGGAGACAAAATACAAACGCCTTAAAATCCTCCAACGTTCTGCGACCTCAAAGATTGCACTTCCCATAAATGAAGCAGTCTTGGAACCAGCTGATACTCTCTGACAGACCCCAGCCTCTATCTTACCAACCTGGAAAAAGGCTGAACCTAAATATTTTATGTTCCTGCTAAGGACATAGATGACTTCTTCTCTTATCCACAACCGAATTCTCTTGTAGTGGATGTAGTGACACGCAGGATGAAACAGCCACACTGCCAGCCCACCCCTCAAGACAAGGACCTTAAATGCCTTGATCTCTTGGGCCACAAGGTTTATAACCCCTGCACTCTGCAATTCAGAATTGCAAACTATTCTGCCCTACTTGCAAACTACAACTTCGATAACTACAATAAACTCTTTGAATTTACCTCCCATATCCCAGAGGACAGGAGAGGAGACTTTTAAGTCAGTCCTCATTGAGGGCCAATTGGTCTCCAGAACAGCCCGAAAGCACCTTTGGACATGGTGGACACAGCAGCCCATACTACCACAACTGCAGTGGTTATGTGCAGATCTTCCTGGCTCTCTGCATCTGGTATCCCCAAAGACCTGCAGACCAAAGTGGAGGATCTCCCCTTTGATTAAGATAAATTCTTTTCCAAGAAAAATGGACGAATTCCTTCACACAATGAAAACCTCTAGAGAGACCCTGCATACCCTGGGCATTTACCCATCCCTTCCCAGGAGACAACGGTATCAACCATATCAGAGGCCACGCACACAACAGTATCACTGGCCTCAGCCAAGACCATACAATGCACCCAGGAACCACTCCAGACCTCTTTGGCACAGACAAAACCAAGCACAACAAGCTACCTCCCACCCATTGTGAAATAAACAACAATATTGAAGCTTTGGTAGAGGATCTGCATGACCACCCCTTGACCCCACCACCTATTTGCCTGTTTGGCCACTGCCTCCAGGTTTTCCACCATGCCTGGCAGCAGATTACACAGGACCATTAGGTCCTGGAAATACTTCAGTCCGGTTACTCCATCCCTTTTCTATCCTATTCTCTGACCTTCCCCCTTCCCTGTCCCTCTTCAGGGACCCCTCTCATGAGCATCTACTTCGCGTAGAAGTGGCTCATCTTCTATAGCTAGGTGGAGTGGAACCAGTACCAACGCAACATCAATGAAAAGGGTTCTTCTACTCCCACTACTTTCTGACCCAGAAAAAGACTGGAAGATGGAGGCCTGTACTAGACCTGCGCCAACTGAACAAATTCGTAAGGGTACAAAAATTCAAGATAGTCACACGGGGCACAATAATACCTGCTCTGGAACAAGGGGAGTGGTTCACAGCCCTCAACCTACAGGATGCCTGTTTTCACATATCCATTCACCCAGTCCACTCACACTCTGACATGACCATTTTCAATACAGGGTACTCCCTTTCAACCCTATTCGTAGTCGTGGCCCACCTCCGCAGACACGGGATCATACTTTTCCCCTACTTAGATGATTGCCTTATCAAAGGCAACTCATACAATGAGACGCTACAAGCTACCCATTTCGCCATCTCCTTCTTCCACAGCTTAGGCCTGCAAATGAACATTCAAAAATCCACCCTGACACCTACACGGCAAATCGAATTCATTGAAGATCACCTGAACTCAATTTGAACCACAGCCTCTCTCCCACACAGCAGATTCCTTGCTATCACACATCTCATACGCACGCTTTCTGTTCGTCCCAGGATGCAGGCAAGAATTTGCCTACAGCTCCTTGGCCACATGGCAGCCACCACCTTTGTAGTTAAGTACGCCAGGCTGCTCATGAGGGCTGGCTCAGCTCCAACTACAAACCCAGCAGGCACAACTTCCGCATGCTAACCTCTTCAGTGAACGTATTAGCTTCCCTACAATGGTAGACAAGACCAGTAAACCTCTGTATGGGCATTCCCTTCCAGCAATGTTCCACAATGCTCATGCTCATCATGGACGCTTCCCAATTGGTTGGGGCATGCATCTGAGGGAACACACTGCACAAGGCTGCTAGTCTGTGCCAGAGACGCATCTACACATAAATCTCCTAGAGCTCAGAGCAGTGAGACAAGCCTGCCTTTACTTTCTTCCCCTGATAAAGAACAAGTGTATCCGGGTCCTAATGGACAATATAGGATGTATATTTTACATCAACAGACATGGGGGAGCACGATCACACTCTCTATGTATGGAAGCCATCTGGTTGTGGAATTGGTGCATACAATACCACATACAAATTACTGCTTCGAACCTACCCAGCTGTCACAACACTACTGCCGATTCACTCAGTAGACACTTCTCCACAGAACACGAATAGGAATTGCACCCTGCGATACTACAACAGCTCTTCTCCAATTGGAGCACCCCATCAGTAAACCTCTTTGCCACAAACCAGAATCACCAATGCCACCTCTTTTGCTCCAGAGCGGGATTTGGGACTGCATCCCTAGAAGACGCGTTCCTCATTCCGTGGAACAACACTCTCATGTATGCCTTTCCACCTATCCCTCGGATACACAGGGTTCTCTACAAGATCAGAGATAACAAGGCCTGGGTCATACTTATTGCCCCGGCTTTGCCAAGACAAACATGGTATCCTTACCTGCTCCACATGTCCACCTGTCCCCCCGGACTCTTCCCACCAGACCAGATCTGTTCTGTCAGGACAACGGGCATATTCTTCACCCTCAGCTCCAGAAACTCCACCTGAGAGTGTGGTTCCTTCATGGTTCCAGACCCATGAACTAGCCAGTTCCGAGCAAGTCCGGTATGTCCTCCTGCATAGTAGACAAGACTCCCCTTGTAAAACTTACCTGCAGAAGTGGAAGTGCTTCTCCCTGCGGTGCTCACATAAACACTTAACACCCTATACTGTGACCCTTCCTAACATCCTAGACTACCTTTTGAAACTAAAACAGGATGGACTCTCGTTCAGCTCTATCAGAGTACACCTTGCAGCCCTCACCACCTTCCATGATTTACTGAATGGCTTTGCCCACACCACCATAAAATGCTTTCTCACAGGCCTACAAAATCTCTACCCTGAGATTTATCCATTGGCAGCTGCATGGAATCTCAATCTCATTCTTTGCTTTCTTGGTTGCTATAACATCAGCAAGGAGAGTAGGGGAAATAAGTGCCCTGATGGCCTACCCTCCCTGCACAACCTTTTCTAAAGACAAAGTTACCCTGCAACCACAGCCTAAATTTCTCCCTAAGGTGGCGTCCACCTTCCACCTTAACCAACCAATATACTTACCTACCTCCATTCTATCCCAAACCTCATGAGACTCTGCACGAGATGACTCTGCATACCCTCGACGTCAGACGAGCAATTGCCTTCTATTTAGACAGGACTAAACCATTTTGTAAGTCCTTGCAACTATTTGTCTCCACTACCGAGAGATCAAAGGGTGCAGCCATTTCTAAGCAAAGCCTTTCCAAGTGGATATCTGACTGCATCAGATCCTGTTACCGCATTGAGAATGCTCAACTGCCCAAAGGCATCAGAACTCATTTTACTCGAGCTGTGTTGACATCTGTTGCCTTCCTGCATAATGTACCCATTCCTGAAATCTGTAAGGCGGCCACATGGTCATCCAAACAAACATTTACCAAGCACTATGCCATCATGCAGGATATCACAGCAGACACCACAGTAGGCCATACAGTACTGTCTACAGTACTTACTGTTGCAACTCCAAAGTCCCACCAGCCATAATAGGTACTGCTCCATATTCACCTGGAGTGGAGCATCCACAGGGACAGCACTCGAAGAAGAAGAAAAAGTTACTCATCTTGTGACTGAGGTTCTTCGAGATGTGTGTCCCTGTGGGTGCTCCACTCCCTGCCCTCCTCCCCTCTACCTTGGAGTACTCTTCTGATCTCTCCATGGAAATGAGGAGGCTGCGGAATGCTTGCTCTCAGGTAGACTCTTAACGAGACCGCGAGACAGCAGCTGAGCGCATGCGTCCTGACCAGGCACTGCTACCGAAGACCTCCAATCAACGGTGTCAAGATGCACCATTACCTGGAGTGGAGCACCCACAGGGATACACATCTTGAAGAACCTCAGTTACTGCTAGGTGAGTAATTTTCTCTTCATCATTAAACTTATACCACAGTTTAAATTCGAATAACATCCTTCAACATTTATCAACTGTTGTTGCTCCATAGGTTCTGAAATAATTAAAAATATTTAAAAACACTTTTGTCTTGAGTGTTCAAGTTAAAAATCTTAAAACTTTGAATCCAGCCAGAAGAATACATTTCAATTATTGAAACTAGGCTTTTCTGATCACTCTGCAGTCTGTCATTTTGTATTGTCAAGGCAAAGTTGACGTCTCCTTATTATTTTGGAGAAAGAGATTCAAAATTACCCAACGGGGCCACTCACATGATCTTAAACCAGAGTTCCCCAAACTGTGGGAGGTGCCCCACCCCCCTCCACTCCTGACCTCAGCCCCAGCTGCACCTGGGGCTCCATTCCTGGCCCTGCACCAGGGGCCCCGGCTGCCAGCCTTAGCTCCACTCCCTGCTCCTAGATGTGGCCCCAGCCTTGGCTCCTTTACTCCTGTCCCACAGGCTCGCTCCTGGCCCCAGTTGCAGGTGTGGGTATGTGTGATATGGACAGGGTAATGGGGGGCACAAGGTAAAAAGTTTGGGGACCACAGTGTTTAACTTTGAAGGATATTAGTTGAACTCGGAAGTCTGTTCACATACGCCAGCAAAACCCCTGCTTTTCACAAGTGTTCAGTTAACTGCTGTCAAGACACTCTTAAAACTGAAACTGTTTTGTATGGCATGCAGGCCATGAGTACTAACTATCTTAATAAACTTAAACTTTGGTAACGTGAAGACTCTTAAGCAGTACCAGCATGAACTGCAATCCAGCACCACCACCAGTCCGAAAAGTAAAATGCAGGCTAGTTTTTGCTAATTGTACTTTTCATAGCAATCTGCTTTTCCAATTATAAATAAATTAAATGGTTGATAATTTATTTTTTTCCATTTCAGCAATTAAGTTAGTATTTTAAAAGTTTCTCATTAAAATTTTAATGATTTATCATATCTTTAAAATTATTAGATCATTGCCTCAAATGTAACCTTATATGTAATTTAAAGTTTTTTCTTCTCATATTGCTCATATTTTCATTAGAAATTAGTATAATTGCAGAAGACACTCCAGGAGATGTATTATGGTCTAAAAATTACACACTCTAGTGGTTAATGGCACTTGGCCTCAGCCTCAGACCTAAGTACCACCAGTGAGTTTGTTACTAAACCATAATACTAACCCTGCTGTTTTTGAATTGCTTTAATTACATTTGTTTGGCACTGTGGATAGCTTTATATTTTCTCAATATTTTAAAAAGAAAAATTAGTGTTTGTAACACCCCTCTGAGCTAGGACTATATGGTTAAGACTGTAAATGATTAAGGCAGGGACTTGCTTTTGTACCTAATTTAGTACTATCTGCTGGATTAGTCAAACAAAGTATCATAAAAACTTCTATTGTTCATTTTTTTTAAACTGGTTTCGGAGTAGTAGCCATGTTAATCTGTATCCTCAAAAAGAACAGGAGAACTTGTGGCACCTTAGAGACTAACACATTTATTTGAGCATAAGCTTTCGTGGGCTACAGGCCACTTCATTGGACGCATAGACTGGAACATACAGCAAGAAGATATTTATACATACAAAGAACATGAAAAGGTAGAAGTAGCCATGTCAACTGTAAGAGGCCAATCAATTGAGATGAGCTATCATCAGCAGGAGAAAAAAAAACTTTTGAAGTGATAATCAAGATGACCCATAGAAAGTGTGCGGATACTTATCATGGGAAATAGATTCAATTAGTGTAATGGCCCAACCATTCCCAGTCTTCAAACCTAAGTTAATTGTATCTAATTTGCATATTAATTCAAGTTCAGCAGTCTCTCTTTGGAGTCTGTTTTTGAAGTTTTTTTGTTGTAAAATTGCCACCTTCAAGTCTGTCACTGACTGATTAGAGAGGTTGAAGTGTTCTCCCACTGGCTTTTGAATGTTATGATTTGTGATGTCAGATTTGTGTCCATTTATTCTTTTGCGTAGAGACTGTCCGGTTTGGCCAATGTATATGGCAGAGGGGCATTGCTGGCACATGATGGCATATATCACGTTGGTAGATGTGCCGGTGAATGAGCCCCTGATCTGTATCTCAGATGTGGTTGTGTGGGAGAGACTCTGTTATACAAGGCTAATAATGGTAGAAATAGATCACTTATTTATTCCCAAAATATTGTGCTGCTGAACACAGTAGCATGAAGTTGACCATACAGTGTGATTGGAAAAGCATTGAGTGGAAGAGATACCAAAAACATGAGTGGGTCTACGAAGCGGCCTGAGTAGAATGTGTTAGAACCGGTCAGGCAACTGAGGCTTTACAGTATGATGCTTCAGTACACTTGAATTCATGACTGCCCTTACTATAGGTAGAACATGCTACCTATTAATAAATTAATGTAAAATTATATGAAAACTTCATTGCGTTGTGTCAATATGAGGTTCTACAGCAGTTGTGAATTAAAATTTTAAACATAGTAAATTGATTGAAGGGAACGTGTGTGCCAAGAGTATATGTTAACTAATTTGAAATTCAAAGGGTTTTTTTGTTTGCTGAGGGATTTTTTTGGGAAGGCGAGGGGTAGGGATGTTTGTTGCTGAAGGAAAATATACTTTCGCCTCATTTACTAAGCTCCTTTAGATTTAGTAGAACTGCCTTCTTTAACCCACAAACATAACTCCTTTTTTTTCCAGCAGTGAATGTCATATTTTGTTACATATTTGTACTATACATGCATGTACATTAGTACTAATTGTAAATTGTATGTAAATAATTTCCCTACAAATATAGTATATTTATTGAAGTTTTCAGGGGGTTTCTCAAATTTTATTCCACTTGTAATCTGGGAGATGGGAATTTAATTATGGATCTTAAAAGGCTGATCCATGCTAGGAAGGGAGAGGAGATGCATTGCCTGAGCCATGGTATTAGGAGGCTTTATGCCTACATACAAAATAATGTCTTCTGAGCAGAGGAGGGAGGCTGGTAACAGGTGATTCTAGATATAGCTTGTACTCCGCTCATAACAGATGTCACATTGCCCAACCCACGAACACCCCCTCAGGGACAATTAGTCATGCTGGAAGCTCTAGCTGCTCACATTTTTCCTTTTCTTCTCCAAGGCCTATAGGCAAATTATGTGCCCTAAATTGACCGAGTAAGAGTATATGGATCCTTCTTTAACTAACAAAAAACTTTCCAGTGACATAATCATAGCATGAATGAGAAATTAAATGTTCTGGCTGGGAATGGATTTACTGAGAAATAAAGACAACTATTTTATTTCCTGAGGAAGTATGTTAGCCAGTCAGTTCATTAAGGACCCCATCAGTTAATCAAGGAGCAGAATTGGGGCTGGCTGTGAAGGTAGTCAGTCTCTCCAATTTGGAAAGAAGGTGTTAAAGTATGGCAGCTTAAATGAATTAGATTAGGATAGAGTGACACTATACATTTACAAAAAAAAGCTGTCAGAGAGATCATCAACACTCTGATTTTAAAAAGTGTTTAGCACTCAGTAGTTCCTATTCTACTCTGTGGGATCTGCTGCATGTTTAACACTTTTGAAAATCAGGCCACGTATTTAGGTGCCTAAATACGGATTTAGATAACTAATTTTTGGCTCCTATTTTTGAAAATCTTGATCTACTTGGATTTTCCACTTGGAAAATGTGTCTATATGGTTCCATTATAACTCCTTATTTTCAGTTGTTCACAACTTAAAAAAAAAATCATCTTTAGTGTCATGCGCTTTGAATACCAAGCTAAATTTCTGTGTTTGTGAAAGTATAAAGACAATCTTTTAGATGTTTGTGTGTTATGGGAGAAGGGAGGTCAACAAAATCCTACTTGACAGCTTTTAAAAAGCCATTATTCTGATCAGCAACAAATCAAATGGATGAACAAAAAGCTCAAACTTGTCATTGAGATCAAGAACTTTGCAAGGTTCCAAAAAGGATTAGACATTTATTTGAACATATGTGAACATATGTAGTTATACCAGCGGAAAAGAAGTTGGAGATGGGAGCTATATAAAACCCTCAAGATTCTGGGCATAAACTAGTGACTGATTAAAATAGAAAGAAACTCCCTCCCCCCATAAATTATTCCATAATAATCTGCGATGGGGTTTCCTGCTCTTTCTTTTGAATTATCTGGTACTGTCACATGGTGACACAACGGATTACTGATTGGACCCAGTATGGTTATTTCTGTACTGTTAGTTTTGTTCTTTTAGGGCTTGTCTACACATACCAACATAACCTGTAAATTTATGTGGCTCAGGGGTGTGAATAAACCACCTCGCAAATGATGTAAATTATACCACTTATGTGCCTGTGTGGACAGCGCTATGTCAGTGGGAAAGCTTCCCTTGCCAACATAGCTACTGCCTCGTAGAGAGAGCTTTCCCACTGGCACAGAGCATCTTCATCAGATGCATTACAGCAGCGCAGCTGCATTGTTGTAGCTGCACCACTGTAGCATTTTTAGTTTAGACTAGCCCTTAAAGTCAGAGTTATAAGCCAAAGGGGACCACCAAGATCCAATAGAATGACCTCCTGTGTATCACAGGTCACCAACTCCACCCAGCATCTTCACCAAACAACAGAAATTACACTAAAGTGTTACAGCCATCTGGAGACTAAACTGTTATATGCCACAGGCTGAGAATAGGTGGGACTGAGGTGTACCAGGCCCAAGGCTCCTTCAGTAGCAGAAAATTGGTTAAGTGAGGTTATAGGATGCTTTGAAAAAACAGTAGAAAGATTTTCATTTTCTATTAAATTCTATATGATTGTAAAGAAATTTCTGTGAAAGTATTACATTTCTACAGTATCTTATTAGGAACATAGGAATTGCAATACAGGATCAGACTCATGGTCCAGCTGTTCTAATAATGTGTCTCCAGTAAGGCTCAGCACCAGATTCTTCAGAGGAAAGTGAAAGAACTTAGCATTAGCCGCTAATAGAGATTGGTTTAAGCCCCGAAGCATGAGGTTTTATATCGTTTCCAAAACTTTACTAGTCTGTGACTCCAACTATTCTTGTTGTTCAGGTAAATGTCCCATATCTTTTTTAATCTTCTTAAAATTGACTCCAATGACATACTGTGGCAAGGAGTTCCATAGTCTTTATGTGTTGTGTGAAATGGTATATTTTTATCTGTTTGAATTTTCTTCCATTCAGTTTCATTAAATGTTTCCCTTTGTTCTACTGTTATGGGACAGGGACAACAGAAACTTCTGATCTACCTTTATATAAATTACTTTATCATGTCCTCTTTTATCTTCTCCTTTTTAAGGTAAACAGCCCCAATTTTTTCAATTTCTCTTCATGAGATTTTCCATTAGCTAGTAGCTTAATACCAAATTCTACAAAACTCTTCTATATACATGTAAGTTATTTGGAAGAGGAATCATGCTTTTTAATAAATAAAGCAATGTTTTACTGTTACATAAATATATACATATCTCACAGAGCTGGAAGGGAACCTGAAAGGTCATCGAGTCCAGTTCCCTCCCTTCACTAGCAGGACCAAGTACTGATTTTGCCCCAGATCCCTAAGTGGGCCTCCCAAGGATTGGGCTCACAATCCTGGGTTTAGCAGGCCAATGCTCAAACCACTGAGCTATCCCTCCCTCTGTTCTTTTACTGATGATGGATAAATGACCAAAAATTTTCCTGGAATTCTCAGTGTCCACTAAGTATCCAGGCCATGCTAGTTGAGTCCAGTCCAGTCATGCATTACCCTTTTTGGCTACTGACAAGAAGAAATATGTGGTTCAGATCTAAGCCTCACAATTTATGGCATTACCAATTTTCTGTCACTTCTGAACTAATAGTGAGTGAAAATCTCAGCAAAAGGGTTTTTCTGAGATTACTGCTATTAACAAACCTCTTTGAAGGTCTGTTGATAAATGTAACTTTTATTGCATAAAAGACCTTTTCCTTTGTGTTTATCAAGTAAGGATTAGTTTTAGATGATTTATTCATGGTCTTGCTTATATAACTGTTCTATTTTTAAAGGAGGCCTCTGATTTTAGAGGACTGGAATTACTGAATTGTCACCAGTGTAGCAGTAATAAGTAAACTTTTCAAAATGATATATACTCAAAATCTGCCATTTCTTAGAATATTGTATGCATTGTCATATGGCACTAAAAATGCACACCTGATTTGGGGGAAAAGGGGGTTAGGAGACTGCTAGCAGAATATGGAGGCTTTCATATCTGTGACAGGTTTCAGAGGGGTAGCCATGTTAGTCTGTATCAGCAAAAACAATGAAGAGTCCTTGTGCCACCTTAGAGACTAACAAATTTATTTGGGCATAAGCTTTCATGGGTTATAAATTTGTTAGTCTCTAAGGTGGCACAAGGACTCCTCGTTTTTTCATATCTGTGTCAACTGTGCTTGTCTATCTCAGAACAGCTATGAAAGTTTTTCAGAGACCTATGTTAAAGGACTGAATTGATGGTCTCAGGTCAGTTCCAGAGGTGTGTAACATGCCACCTGGCCCAGTTTTGGGTAATTGTAGAAGTATATCCAAGCTCAAGCATACATGAAAGAATATCTCCAGTACATGTTGAGGTATTTATGAAGAATCATGGGAAATGTTGTTAGATAAATTCAAACAAATATGTTTACATTATAAGAAGCTGTTATTTTTCTAACATCACTTCAACCCATCACTGAAATGAGACTACCTTTGACGTGGAATACAGCAATTTTTTAACCTCTCATGACAACACTATAAACAAATTATGTATTTATTTCAATTTATATGAAACAGTGGTGTGTGAACTTCTTACAATGACTAAGACACCACAGAGTACCAATAACAAAATCAACATATAATGTGAATGTCCTGTATGACTTTAGGTATTTGTTGACTAATAATCATAATCCCACATATGCACCCTGTACCTCTCAGCCTACTTTACTCTACACGCCAATGAGATAAATGAGTTATTGGGTTGAGGAATCCTTGTATTGTGCAAATGTCACACTCCCAGACCAGAGTGTTGTTAAAAATGAACATTTTATTAAACCTTCATAGGAAATAAACCCAGTTTACCCAGCCCACTGCTGTGAAAGAGGTGCAAAAAGCCTTCTACAAGCATACCTGCTCAAAAGAGCTGTGAGCTGCTATCTTTCAGCCAAACTCCCCTATACATCACCACTTTAACGCACACCCACATCCCTTCTTCCCTCTCTCCATCTCTCTCCAGTTATACCAAGGCATAAATCATTAGTTTTGAGCAATAAACCAGCATTTACATGGTGAGGAAAGAGGGAGTTCCAGGCTAATCTTCTCTGATTTCAAGTGCAGAGATGCTACATGCAGAGAGAAGTGGTCTTTTAACTAGGAAGATCACGAGCTGCTGAGGAATATGTTATTTGGTCGGAGGCATTGGTTTAACACCCCCTTCCTGGATACTAACAGACAGCAAGTGTAAATTACCAAAAATTGATGTTAAGTGATGTGCTCTTGAGGTGACATGCCATTTAATAAACCTACAGACACATTTTTCACTACATTCAGTTTATAGATGATTTTAACATATAGCCTTAAACAGCACACTTTAGTCTAATTTCAAGTTATGAATAATTGTGTGTGGCACCTGAAAGAAAAGGTCAGGCTTGCTTTGCCAGATACATACTGGAAAAAAGCATGTTTGTCCACCTCAGTGACCTGTATATCCAATATCTTAAATTTAGGACTGAAATTGAAAAATACTGTATCAAACTGAATGACAGATGAGAATTTAGGCACGTAAAAGACAATTAGTTGAACTGGAATTTGCCTATAATGCCAGGTCTAACACTGTCTCACTCTTTCTACATTGTGTGTTAAAATACATTTCACACATACAGTGTGGATTTCATACTTAATCTATACTCACCTTGCTAGCTAGGGTGTGACTTTGGTAGGTCCAGGGACAATGAGGACCCTCTGCTTTGCCATCCCCTTTGGGAGGAGGAAATCACCAACTGGGAACTGCTTTCCTCTTGGTTCCTTCTCCCCCTCTCTGAAGCATGTGTGTATGAGCGTGGAGGAGAAGGGTGTGCATCTGAGTGTGGTGAACAGAGCAGCAGGCATGGCTATTACACAGCCCTCTCTGAGAAGCAGGCAGGGTGAGGGTATGAAGGAGGAGAAGGAGCCATAACACTCCTATGTGCAAGCCAACCAGGAGCAATTCTAATGAATTGATGCAGAAATCTCCATCCCCTTTATGCAAAACAGTATCTCTGTTATTGAGTGGAATGTCTGAGTTGCAACTCCTTTGCGGAGCTACTCCTAAGGTGGTACAACTAAGCACAACCCCTTATTCACAGCTGGCTGGGCTATAAGAATGACCTGCAGTTGATTATGTTGACTGCCAGGGACCACTTTGGTGCTTGTTGAGCATGGATCCAACTCGTTCCTCTACCTCCCCAAGCATTTGTCTGCCTAGTGGCTCCAAAAAGAAGAAGAGGAGCCAGGGGGAGTGTGTGGTGACAGCAGCTACCACCACTAATAGCAGCGGTAAAAATACAGTGACAAAAGGTAAGGGGTCTAATGCTGACCTCAGGCTCCCCCATTTTCTCTCTGGAAACCTCCAACTGCCCCTTCCACACACCATTTGGCACCATTTCCAGCTGCTTAAACTACCACCAGTTATCCCCTGGCAGCCCAAGCACCTCCTGTCAGTATACTAGAACTCCCCATTGTTGTGTTAAGTTAGCTGAAATAAAGGGCCCAAAGAGTCAAAGATATTAATATGACCCTGTAACTGTCCAGCATCAAACAGTGTTAGACAAGGTTTGGTAAACTGAGACCTCAACCTGCTTAGTACCATGGCAAACATGCTGTTAAGGTTTTTAAAAAACAAAAAACACCCTTTTATTTAAGATATGGAAAAAGGAGGACAACCCATTAAAGCATTTGAAATGTATTGAGTAAGGCTTTCATTTCAGTTATAACCTTGTTCCCTTTCTTTTTAGCTAGAAAGAGATTTTTAAAAGAAGCCCATTTCTCTTGAATGCTAATAACAGCTGCTTTGGAGAAAAGAGAAAAAGTTAGGTAAAATGGGCTGAAACTGGCATTGTTGCTGTTTTGTTAAAGTATGATCCTATTTCCTAGAAGAGAAAACAAGACAAACACACACACACAAGTAGAAAGAAAAGAACAGCAAAGAAAGGAAATACAGCTTCTGTGTCTGGTATTGAGTCTCAATTCTAACTTCACTGCTGGAAAATCACAGGCACAGTACTGACAACTCCAAGACTGATAAACTTAGTAACAGCATCAGGTTAATTTGGGCATTCCTTTTAGTTGCCACTTTCTGGTCACAGCTTACAGCAGTGTTGAAAAATATATAGTCTTGGCTAGCTAGGCAAGACTCTTATCAGACGAAAGGATACCCTTCAGTATCTTCCACCCTGCCACCATCTGCATAACATGGGCTCTTTGGCATACATACATGCCAGTGACAACTGCCAAGTTTTCTGCAACTATGTGTCCAAACCATGGCAGACTGCTGGCCAAACATTTATGGGATGGTGTGCATCTGGTCTTTTCACATGAACAGTTGATTACCTGAAGCATCGATTTGGGACTGTATGGTATTTGATTATACCACTTGCGTGTGAATCCATGTTCCAAGGTCCATCCAGGCCTGATATGGGAGGGTAGTTTTGGATCCACATAATTATCCTGGAGCGATTCTATTGCTTGATAATTTGCCCTCTTGATAGCAGGTATACATGTGCTGCTTATCAGTGGCAATTCTTCTCCGTTTGTTTGGTCCTTGGATAACATCCACCAATGTAGCTCTGCAAGTATTGTAATGTTGGTCTTCAAAGGGTAAACTCGGCATATGAATGCCTTCAGTGCCTTTTTTACCTCATCGGTGACTGCCTCAGCTGTTCAGAACAACTTCACAGCAAGGAGAGAGTCTTCAGAGGCTGAATCAATTGCTTTCCAGTAAGATAATTTGGTTGCTCCAGCCAACCTTCCAGTAGTATCACATCCTGAAAGGGCATGGAAATGTGGTATTGTGGGAGCTTTTAATGGTCCGAGTGTTAGGAACACACCTCTGAGGGATACACAGCTATTCTGTTCCCAGTGACAGGCACAAAAACAGAATCTTGTGGCAGCCTTAGGCAGCATCTCACAGAGAGCATTAGAATATCTGTCTTGTGCAAAAGTGTTGAGTGTAGTAGCACCTCTTTCTGTGGCATTGATGGCATACAAGATAATTTTAGTGTCAGCCGCCTCATGGGAACTATGAAGGAATGGCACTGTATAGTATAAGGCAACAGCTTTATTATGCTATGCAATGACAAAATTCTTTAAGCAATTTTTTGCATGCTGGAGTGTTTTTTCTTGCAAAGGTATGTGGTTAACTTGTCCTTTATGTTAGTATGACACAGTGGCTTCTTCACTGTGACACTGCAGGTGTTCATGGAGTCAGTGATTTTGTATTGGACAAATGCAATATCATAGAGTCTTTTTCTGGTAATATTTGTAATTGATTCTTCTGCATACATATCATACAAAAGTAGATTTTATCTTAGGTCCCATATTTTATCTGTAGTCTCATAATGAAGTATTCAGCCAAATTGTGGCAGATGTTAACAGTTCCCGGTTTGTTAAGAGCTTGTATCTCAGCCCTGCTATCTATGATTGCTATGCTGAAATGCCTCTGTTGGCATAAGGTACCAGTGACATTGTCAGTAGGTTCTGGCTTAGGAATACCATGCAAGATGTGCATTAGTTTGCCTTTTGCTTGGCATGTATGCATTATTCTGTCACATTCAACATCAGTTGTTGTACCAAAGAAAAGAAAATTCATACTTTCACAAAGTATCACATAGATCAACATGATGCTGAAATCTAGACATTGCCAAGAAATAAGCAAACAGTTACCTGTCTGTGGTTATCTCAGTAATAGTTCAGTTCCCATGGACTGTCGTCTTTGCATTTGAGCACAACTTTAATCTGTTGTTCTTGACTGGAGTCTATAGATTGATGGAGCCTTGAATAATTCTTTGGGTTTTGAGGGCTTTATACAACTCATGACCCAAAGTATCCATTTGACTGACATATTTAGCTATTTCATCACCAAAGACTGCTTTCATCATGATATTAATGAGCTCTGGTCTGTCATATGCAAATAGGTTTCCAGTATGAGTAAACTCATCCTATAGCTTTAAATTTGCCCCTTCTTGGCATTTAACAGCACCTAATCAGTTTAGATGGTGTTTGATTACTTTTAGAGAAGTCATCTCAGCCACGTTTAATGTTTCATTCAAAATTTGATGCAATTCTAGGGTTATCTGGAAAAGACAGGAAAGTATTTGGATACTATGTTATACCTATAAACACCTAATTACTTTCATTGCTCTGTTTTCATGTTCTAAGGCTGCACAGAAAGGGACTGGCAACCCTTTTTTGAAATTCCTTGCCATATGTCAGAGTCAGACTTTTTTCCTACAACCCTTATTTCAGCAATCTTCCAGGCAATTGTTACAGAATAGTTGATTAAATATAAAGCAAAACCATATTTAATGAAGTCTTTCAGTGCTGCGAGGTGCAAATTCCAATTAGCAGTCCTGACAGATTGAATAAAGAGCGGGAAAGACTCAACCCTCTTCATGTATCATTGCACCATACTGAAAGTTGGCTTGATCCATTCGTTCTGTGATATTGCAGCTCTCCATCATGCACAAAAGGTCACTGAATGTGGACAGTACATTGGATGTATGGAATTAGAGTTGCAAGTCCTGTACCTTTGGGAAAGATTACTTCAAACACATCAGTATGCTTTTCAAAGAAGATATCTAGATTGCATTTTTGAAGGGCAACGAGTGTTCAGGTGTGCACTGCTATCGCATGTCACAACTTTTTTCCTTGCAAGAATTTGATTCACAATACTGTCAGTGTGAAATCCCCTACATCTCAGGAATACCAATGCCATCAACAAAATTGTGTGCAGGAATATGTGCAGCCAGGACATACAATCCATCATCCATGAAGATCACCATGGGTCATTATTAGCTGTTGAACAGGACCGTAAAGGCCCATATCTAGGGTCACAACACATTTTGATTTAGTTCTGCAAGTGTATTTGTTCATGAATTCCAGCTGCTTAAGGAATGTTAACTGAACTGAGCAATCTCTGGGCCTAGCAAGTATGATTGGCAGGATGAATACAAAGGACATTCACTGTGACACTTAGTGTAGTGCTGAGTGAAAGGCTGACCATGTTGGAATGTAGCTTTCTCCTGAAATGGCGTGGTATGATATGCCTTGGTTGTCCAGATCATTTGAGGGTACATCTTCTCTCTCTTTTCCTGAAGGTACATCTTCCATCTCTGAAGTTGTACTCAGTGATTTTTTTGCCTATGGAGTGCAACCCACGTTTGCACAATAACCAAATGAATTCAAGGTTAGTGAATGTAGAAAGTTCTACTATAGTTGCTATAACTGCTGCTTCATTGAAAACTGAACTTTTTTGGTTTTAGAAATATTTTGGATGTTGATAGGAAAGTGAGTGAATCATGAAGTCAGAAAGGTCCTTCAAGGAAAGGTTCTTTGCTTTTCCAGACAGCACCTGAAGCTGGAACTGAGTCCCATTAATATGCTCCTGATGGCAGACCATAATAGTAGTGTGAAGGGTACCTTTGCCATTTGCTTTATCTTCAAGGAAGTCAAAGCTATCAGCATCGTGAAATATAAACCTACACTTGACAAGGTCTAGGGGAATGTACAACCCATCATTCAGTTCCTTGTGGTGAAGAATCTTATTGCAGGCTTCAGAAGGAGTACTTTATTGTAATCAATAGAGGATCCAATTCTTTGCATAAGCTGCATGAGGAATTTGCTATGGGTTTTGGAATGAATTGGTAAGCCAACAGCCACTTATAATGATAGATTATGCATGTGCTGCAGAGTTGTTGTGTATGTGTCTTTCACTCTTTCACAGCACCTATACATGAGGATTTGCAATAAAATCACAGTCTTGTGCTCCACTTGCTTACTGTCATACTTGCTTGTGCAGGACTTCCTGGGGTGGGGAGGGGAGGCAAGTGAAGTAGTTTGCCGCGGGCCCCCCAGGGGCCCTGCAAGCCCTGGCCTGGCAGCTGTCCGTGTCTTCGGACGGTATTTCAGCGGTGGGGGATCCTTCAGTGCTGCCGAAGACACGGAGTGACTGAAGGGCCACCCCCGTCTCTGAAATGCCCGTGAGCCCTGGCCCGGCAGCAATTTGGGTCTTTGGCGGCATTTTGGCAGCGGGGGGCCCTTCAGTGCTGCTGAAACACGGAGTGACTGAAGGGCCCCCTGCCGCCAAAATGCTGCCGAAGACCCAGACCACCGCCGGGTGAGTACAAAGGCTGCAGTTCCCCCGCTTTGCCCTAGGCCCCCTGAATCCTCTGGGCAGCTCTGTTCTTGTGCTGAAGTCACTCTGACCACCAATGCACCCCTTTGAGTAGTAGTACAAGTCACACACTATTATTTTTTCATGTTTGGCATCAGCTATGAATCCCTGAAATGCCCATGTGCTGCTGGACAAAATGCTTTTTCCTAAAAATTTAGCATCTGCAAACAGTGTCTTCATATTATTATTGATCTCTGCGCTTTCTTCAACTTTTGATAGCACCACATCTTTTTTGCTTTTAAGGATATGTGCTGTGATTAATTTTTGTGAATAGGATTGCTAAAAACTACATCTATATCCCACAGTCAATATTCAATAAGTGTTCTAAGGGCCTTTCTGCTAAGCATTTTTTCCTCATCAGTCTCATTCAAAGCACATATTTCTTTGTATTGAGCCACTGCATCACCATTGCTACCACTTTCCCATCCATTAGAGCTTCTGTGAAGCAATTTATGAACTCCAGCTGAGTAGCACATTTTGCAATAGTAAAATCAGTGTTTGTTTCTGTTGCTTTTCCCTTTTTATGCAACACATTATATACATTCTTGGCATATTACTCGATGTGATATGGAATGCCATGTGCATGGGCATCTCTTGAGTCCATTAATGCACTTTACTTTCCATGCAATGTTCTAGCTAAGAGTGACTGCTTCATACAGTTTCTCATATGTCGAAACTTTGCTTAATGGATGCCTGCCAGAAGAAACAGGCATTCTTCTCAAAACACATGCCATAGGAACTACTATAAGGAGAATATTGCTCACAGCTGGCACTTGTCCCAGCATTTTCAACTGTGTCCTGATGCTTGATGTACTTCCTGTACAGTCTTCCCAGTTTCAGTTTGTGGGTGCACGTCTTACAGATGTACAGGCCAGAACGGACCACATTGATCATCTAATCTGACATCCTGCACATCTTAGGCTATAGAACTTCACCTACCCATCCTGTAATAGGCCCATAATCTCTGGCTGAGTTACTGAAGTCCTCAAATCATGATTTAAAGATTTCAAGTTACAGAGAATCCACCATTTACACTATTTTTAAACCAGCAAGTGACCAACACTACAGAAAAAGATGAAAAACCCCAGGGTCTCTGCCAATATCACCTGGGAGAAAATTCCTTCCGACCCCAAATATGGTGACCAGTTAGACCCTGAGCATGTGGGTAAGACTCATCAGCCAGACATTTAGGAAAGAATTATCTGTAGTAACTCAGACCCCTCGCCTTTTAGTGTTTCATATCCAGCTGTTGGAGATACTTGCTAATAGCAGTCTTGAATGGACCATACACCATTGTAGGCAATCTCATCAGTCCATCCCCTCCATAAACTTATCAAGCTCTGTTTTGAAACAAGTTAGGTTTTTTGCCCCACTGCTTCCCTTGGAAGGCTGTTCCAAAATTTCACTCCTTTGATGGTTAGAAGTCTTTGTCTAATTTCAAGCCTAAACTTATTGACGGCCAGTGTATGTCCATTTGTTTTTGTGCCAACATTGGCCCTTAATTTTAAATAATTCCTCTCCCTCCTGTTAGGAAGCCAACTGCAGCAAGGTCAGCCTTCTAGCATCACACTGGACACAGCTGATACTAGCAGGGGCTACCTGATTGATTGCACTTCCTGGTGGTAGAAGGGTGCAGCTAGCTAGCAGTTGATCCAGGAGGAGCTAGAGCTTACTGGCTGCTCAATGTATTCCATGCCTGCAGCTGCACTTGGTGCTGCTCCTGTACCTGCTCCCATCCCACCTGCTGTTGTTTCCATGTTAGCCCCTTTACTTCTCTGTCCTGGACACCCCCGGTTTGGATCCCAGCTCTCCTTCCTGACAACATCTCTAGCTCACCCATTGGCTCTGGAATTTGGGTTCTGATTCATGACTCTGACCATTGGTTCTGCTCTTGACTACACCCCACATGTCCTGTGGTCCTGATCCTTGATTCCACTTTAATTTTCAGGCCTGGCTACCAATGCTGGCCCAACCATAAGGCCTGATCACCCACATTCTGGTCGTGTCCTTGACATCTCCCTGGTATTTATCCTTCTGATCTATTTATAGAAAGCAAACACATCTCTCCTCAGCCTTTATTTGGTTAGGTTAAACAAGTCAAGCTCCTTAAGTCTACTTTTGTAAGGTAGGTTTTCCATTCCTTTGATCATCCTAGTAGCCCTTCTCTGCACCTATTCCAGTTTGAATTCATCTTACCTAAACATGGGAGACACAGTATTCCAGATGAGGTCTCACCAGTGCTTGTATAATGGTAATAATTCTTCCCTATGTCTACTGGCAATATCTCACCTGATGCATCCTAGAATTGTATTATCCTTTTTTACGGCCACAACAAATTGGTGGCTCATAGTCATCCTGTGATCAACCAATTCAGGTTGATCTTTCTCCTCCTTTTGTCACTTCCAATTGATATGTCCCCACCTTATAGCAAAAATTCTTCTTGTTAGTCCTTTAGAGCATGACCTTGCATTTTGCACTATTAAATTTCATCCCATTTTCTTTTACTCCAGTTTTCAAGTTTGTCCAAATCATCTTTTGATATTCTGGTCCTCTTCCCTATTGGCAATACCTCCCAACTTTATGTCTTCTGCAAATTTTATTAGCATGCTCCCACTTTTTGTGCTAAGTTTATTAATGAAAATGTTAAATAAGATCGGTCCCAAGACTGATCCCTGAAGAATTCCACTAGTAAGCTCCCTCCAGCTTGACAGCATGACTTGTAGTCTCCCGTTTAACCAGATCATTACCCGCCTTTCAATTCTTGTATTAATTCCCATCTGCTCCAAGTAGATTAGATCTGTTGCATTTCCTTTATCTAGAAAATCCATTATCTTCTCAAAGAAAGAGATCAGTTTGGTCTGGCATGATCTGTCTTTTATAAAACTAGTTGTATTTTATCCCAATTACTGTTTACCTCTATGTCTTTAATTACTCACTCTTTCAAAGTTTATTCTAAGACTTTATATGCAATTGAGGTCATATTAATGGACTGGTAATTTCCTGGATCATATTTTTTCCTTTCTTAAATATGCCATTCTCCAGACATAGGATATGACCCTTAGTTTACAAATTCATTAACAATACTTGCTATTCGACTTGCAATTTCATCTGCCAAGTACTTTATTGTTCTTATAGCATGTAAGGTGCCACCAAGCACCATTTAACTAGGTCTTCTGGGGTGGCGATGTTCTCCAAAGATTCCACTACTAGTTAGTCCTCTTTGTCTCCCCATTGATGCCTAAAAATGATCAGGACTAAACTAAAAACAAGGATTTTGTAATATATTACTTTGGGATTGTAATTATGCATAGCATTTAAGGATGGATTCTAGTAATTTCTGACTGGATGCAGATATCTTAAGCTGTGCCTCATTACATCTCTTTTGGCATACTAAACAAAGCTGATAATCCAGTACCACTGAACTGCTTCTGTTTTGCTGATAATTACAAATCAACTGGAAGCATCCCTTCCATTTAACCTGTAACATTTACAAACTTAATCAGGTTCTGATCATTAAATGTTAACACAGTACTGATAGTTAAGGGCCACAATTTAACTTTGAAGGCTGCCTGTTTGGCATACGTGTGTTAAAAATATAATAATAAAACTGAATTTTAAACATTTTCTCAAATACATAGCTACATAATTGTTCTAGGTTTGTCATGTTTGGTTTTGTGCTTGTGGGGGAAAGGGCTTTTGAATTATACCCCGCTCAACCCATTTCTGATTATATTGTATTGTCGAAATTTCCACCAAATAGAGGACCTGAAACTGGGAGCCAAGGGGTGCAGTGAGTCCCTCCTGTCATGATGCAGAGGGGGTGATATCACACAGAGATTATGATTTTATAGATTTTTTTACTAATCAAATTACACCTCCCTTACACATGCGTCTAGACTGTGAAGTTTATGGCTAGATACAAATTATTGTAAACATGCATATTAACTCATTATATGATTTGCCTAGAATGTCACATGAGGACCAGCACAAAGCAATGCCTCCTGAATCTGTTTCAGTTCCTCCCCGTGAAATCCCCATCTATTCCTCTGGTCCCAAATAATTCCATCCTCTAATCAAAAGTAGACTAGTCAAAAGTTCCCATTTTTGTCAAAATCAAAACATTTCAGAAAATACGTTGATTTTGGCAAAAATTCCTGCAGAAGAATGTTTTGAAATAAAAATATTTTCATTTTTGAAAACTTCTGAATTTTTTGTTTTAGAATTTCAAAATTTTGTTTAAAATATTATTGTTCTGTATTTCATGGCGTGTCAGTAGTGATAGTGCATTATGACATTCATAACATGTTATAATAGGTGAAATAGTCTCTTTTTAATTATTTTATTACAATCATTAGGGCAAATTCTATTTCGTCTACAAAAGATAAGATGTTTCAATTAGTACTAAAATGTCTCCAGTTTATATTGTAATGAAACAGTAGGACATTTTGATACACCTGTTATATTATGTCATATTACTACCACTGATATGTCAAGAAATAATATAAAAATAAAATTTCAAACAAAATTTCAAAAATTCCAAAATGAAAATTTGAAATTTCTAAATTAAGCTTGGAAATACAAAATTATATAAAAAATCCAAAAACAGAACATACAAAACTGATTTTTTTCAGAATTTGCAGTTCACAAGAAATTTCAGAAATATTTGTCTTCATTCTGAATAAGAACCAAAAGGAATTTATCAATGTCAACATTTCCCACCAACTGGAAATCCAGAGTTTTGACCAGATTTAATCATTAGTGACTGTCTTTCACCGGTGAGAAAAGTCACACATAGAACTGCCCAAAACGCCCTCATATTCTGGGTTCAAATTTGTTCACTACTATCTATCAAGCCCCAAGTAGTTTAGACTGTTTGTCTTGGATTGCCTCCTTTTCTTCTGTTTCCCCCTCAGTAACTGCATTGAGGCAGAAATCCTTTAGCTGTTAGTTCACAGGGTTGAATTCCTTGTAATTCCTGGCAGATAGTTTCCAGTGTCGGACCCTCTGATTTGGAATTTGTATCTGCCCCAATCCAAGCCAGATGCATCTCTGGTTTATAATTTGGAATATAATCCCCTCTAATACAGAGAAACACTACATATAGAGACCTTGGGGACCAGGACGGTGGAACAGCCACCTCCTTCAGGGGATTTTAGCTGGTTGGCCATAGCACCAGTGCAACAGGACAATATCATGGGGAGAGAAGATGAACCCCACTGATTTGTAGTATTGATACCTTCTGATCAATACAATTCAGATCTCAAGTATGTTCAATTCAGATCTCGAGTATGGAGATCTCCCATCCACAAGCTGATCTAATTTGGCCTTGCTTAATTTATGGATCTGACAGGATTATAGCACAAGATGGCATTGTTACAGGAATAAAAAATTAATAATCTGGTACATGTACCAGGAAGTGCTGTAAATGAAACAGAGCCACATTGGCCTGTAATTCATAAAAATGGGTAACAGTTAATATCTGAAACATAAAGAAATAAAACTGTTAGGGAAGGAATGCTCTTTCCAAGCCTCAAAGAGTATGTCTACACAGCATTTCAGAGTGAGCCTTTTAGCGGGGTCCACAGATTCTGGCTAGCTGTACTTTTCTAGTGCTCTAAAATTGCTGTATAGACAATACTTTGAAGTTGCAGCTCAGGCTGGAGCTTAGGCTCTGAAATGCGGCAGGTGGGTGGGCTTGCGTCCTGATTTGTATTGCTATTTTTAAATGTTTTCATGACAGTAATCAAAACAAAACAATACTCATCCTTGTGTTATTACATTATTGTAATCACTAATATTTTAGATAACATATTTTAACATTAAAAGGATTTGAAGTAGTTTTCTCTTGTTAGTTCCTATAGCAAATGGAGAAATTCATCAAGCAAGAAAATATACCTATTGACTGATTTAGTGCTTAGTCATGGATTTAGAGTTTTGGAGTACTTTTTGAGTTTAATTAGCATTCTTATAGGTAAGTTCATAGACTCATAGACTTTCATTTTTTGGTGTTGTACTACAACAGCAAACCATTTATTAAACATATTGTACTTTGATAGAGTCCTGTCACCTTTTGGAGCTAGAGATCCTACCTGCAAAATCTGATTTCCCTCATCCACAAAAAAATAAATATATTGAAAATATATTTAAAGTGAAAGTATGTGCTATTAAATACAGCTATTAGCATCATTTTAGAAGCAGTAGTGAGAGGGTGTTATTGGTTTTGTTTTGTTTCTAATTCTATGCATGTAATCCATAAGAACATTTGACACTTGAGGCCTGGGCTACACTGGGGGGGAGGGGATCGATCTAAGTTACACAACTTCAGCTATGTGAATAACATAGCTGAAGTCAATGTACTTAGATAGACTTAACGTGGTGTCTTCACTGTGATGAGTCGACTGCTGTTGCTCCCGTGTCGACTCCGCCTGCGCCTCTCATGGCGATGGAGTGCAGGAGTTAACGGGAGAGTGCTCAGGGATTGATTTATCGTGTCTAGTCGACTCTCGCTCGATTGATCGCTGCCCACTGATCCAGCAGGTAGTGTAGACATACCCTGAATCTTCAAAGCCTATGCCTCTGCTAGAAGTGGTGGTGAAAAAAACTGTAGAATTTCCTATCAGTAATTCAGGATTATGACATTTCAGTTTATGGTTTAAATTCATTAGTCCATTCCTGTTCTATTTTTTAAAAAATCAGAGACTATTCCAGAAACTTTATAGATTCTAGATTGTATGAAAACATTATGGCATTTAAGAAGGTGCTGGAAAAAAGAGGTAAGAGGAAGAATGGTATTGTGTGGCACATCATAGTAAAAGCAAAATTTATTGGAATGTTATGGGCATTTGTGTGTCACTTAATTATCAAGGGTTTACCTGCCGCTCTGATTCTCTACATGGTAAATTAGAAGAGGCTTAAATAAACTGAAATATAAGCAAAACTAATGATAGCCACCGTAGTATGCTGAAGCCTTTCTGTCCCTCACAATATCTCGTTTTCCTCCTGTGGATCCTCATTAGGGAAATTCATTTAAATCAAGACATAAATAAGATCTTTTATTCTCCTTAAAAAGATGTTAAATGGTCTAGAGCAGCTTTTCAGTACACTGGAAAGTAACAAACTATGTGTCCTCCAGTAGCCTCAACTGGATTAAGATGAAAGTAGGAACTAGATCAAAATACAAAGCATGAATATTTAAAAAAGAAAACCCAGCACAAGCACATAGGGACAGAATTAGAAAGGCCAAAACACAAAATGAGATTAAACTAGCTAGGGATATAAGGGTAACCATAAAACATTTTATAAATACGTTAAAAGCAAGAGGAAGACCAAGGACAGGATAGACTCATTACTCAGTGAGGAGGGAAAGACAATAACAAAGTGCAGTAATGGCTGAAGTGTTAATGCCTCTTTTGCTTCAATTTTCACCAAGATTGGCACTGATTAGATTACTAATATAGGATCTGAGGCTAATGTAGGGACGGATCAAGTTAAGAATCACTTAGCCAAGTCTTCAAGTCGGCAGGGCCTGATGAAATACATTCTAAAATAGTTAAGGAACAGACTGAAGAGATCTCTGAGCCATTAGCAATTATCTTTGATAATTTGTAGAGGATTGGAGAGATCTCAGAGCATTGGAAAAGGGCAAATATAGTACCTATCTATAAAGAGGGAAAGGAGGACAACCCAGGGAACTATAGACCAGTCAGATTAACTTTGGTACTCAGAAAGATAATGGAGTAAATAATCAATCAATTTGAAAGCACCTAGAAAATAATAATGAGACAAGTAACAGTCAACATGGATTTGTTAAGAACAAATCATGTCAAGCCAACCTAATATTCTTCTTTGACAGGGTAACAAGACCTATGGGTATGTCTGAAGAGTAGATATGATATATCTCATTTTTAGTAAGGCTTTTGATACTCTCTCACATGATCTTCTCATAAACAAACTAGGGAAATATAATCTAAATGAATCTACTAGAAGGTGGGTGCCCAACTGGATCCCCCCACCATCCAGGCAGTGGGGAGCTGCAGGGTACTCCCACTGTCCAGTGGGGAAGGGCATAGTGAGTGAGTTCCACAAAGATCTGTCCTGGGTCCAATTCTATTCAATATCTTTATAAACTATTTGGATAATGGCATAGAGAGTTCACTTATAAAGTTTGGGAATGATACCAAGCTGGGAAGGGTTTCAAGTGCTTTGGAGTACAGGATGAGGATTCAAAATGAATTTGACAATCTGGAGAAATGGTCTGAAATTAATGGGATGAAATTCAATAAAGACAAATGCAAAGTACTACACTTAGGAAGGAATAATCAGTGGCACAAATACAAAATGAGAAATGACTGCCTAGGAAGGAGTACTGCAGAAAAGGATCTGGGGGTTATACTGGATCACAGACTAAGTGAGTCAACAATGTAATACTGTTGCACAAAAAGTGAACGTCATTCTGGGATATATTTAGCAGGAGTATTGTAGGCAAGACACACGATGTAATTCTTCCACTGTACTCATAAGGCCTCAACAAGAGTACTGGGCCCAGTTCAGGGCACCACAATTTGGGAAAGATGTGGACAAATTGGAGAAAGTCCAGAGGAAAGCAACAAAAATTATTAAAGTTCTAGAAAACACTACCTACGAAGAAAGATTGAAAAGCTTGTTTTTTTCTAGTCTGGAGAAGAGACAACTAAGAGGGTCTTCAAGTACGGAAAAGCTTGTTATAAAGAGGAGGGTGATAAACTCTTCCCTTTATCCCCTGAGGACAGGCCAAGAAGTAATGGGCTTAAAGTGCAGCAAGGAAGATTTAGGTTAGACATTAGGAAAAACTTCTTAGCTGTCATGGTATTTAAGCATCCGCACAAATTACCTTGGGAAGCTGTGGAATCTCTCTGTCATTGGAGATTTTTAAGAACAGGCTAGACAAAAACCTGTCAGGGATTAATACTTATTCCTGCCTCAGTACAGGGAACAGGACTAGCTGACCTATTGAGGTCCCTTCTGGTCCAACATTTCTATGATTATGAAATCACCTTACCGCCCATATTTTTTTTTGCCACCTTAAATGTTGTATTATCTGCCTTAAAAAAAATCATCATTCATCTTAACATGCGAGAACACTGTTTGTAATATGTTTAATGCAGTTTAATTCTGCCAGAACGAGCAAGATGAAACCATATCCTTTGCAATGATAGCTTTTCAAGTGATCCTAAGGTTCAATTTAAAGCTCTGATCCTGTAATTGACTCTATGTGCTTGGACCTCTGTGTAGCAGCGGTGGCTCATTCACTTCAATCTCCAGCAATTACTACTTGTATGCAGTTACCACAACATGGTATATAGGCTTGAAGATTGCAGGAACATTTGTAATATACCTGGGAAAATAAAATAAACCAATTAATTCCCTGGCCAGATCTAATATTTTGTATATGTGAGATACTTTGGCATTTTGTCATCAGTTCCCACAGTTAATGGCAATATAGGCAGAGATTCAGCAGGAACTTAAACATGTCCCTAACTTTTAGTATGTGCATAATCCAATTGGATTGTCAATGTGGATTGTCTATGTGGCTTGTCATACTTATGTCCCTTACAGAACTGGAGTTTTAATCTGAAGTATATTTTTTGTTTAGTGGCATGAACAGAAGCCCTTTTATTTTTAAAGGAAGAGCAAATTGGATGCAATGAGTCTGTGTCTGTTGTTATAAAAATTGATTTAGTCTGTATTCTTGAATCTAAGATGGATGATTACATGCATAATATATAGATTAGTCCTTATCACTTATTTTTATTCTCTTTTCTTTTGGAGTTTAACAGTTAAATCCTAGGAGATGTCATACAATTGAATTATTTGTTTCTTCAGTCACTAGATATGTTAAAAATATTTTTTCCATGTGGACTTGGAATCTTAGTTGTAGAAAAGGGGAAAAAGAGATCTTTTCAAGTTTATACTGGCATTAATCATTTTAAAGTCACCCCTAAACAGGATTCTGACTTCTGGTACTTGATTCCTTAGTGGCAGAATTTTGTTGGTTGTTCTTAAGACTTTTGACCCTTGAGAACCTTCCTGGATGAGGTGGGTCCTCTACTGGCCACCATACTCCTCAATATAAATGCTGCCTCCTGAACAATCCATTAAATATGATTAGCAAATTAGCTCCCTTCAGGAGAGTGGACTTCATTGGCCATCAGTCTAGCTTTTCTAGAGCTCAGCCATGCTCATCAGGTGCACTTTCATATTGTAGCCCATCCTTACAATAACATCCTCTACTGTTGTAAATAGTTGAAGCTGAGGCATTGGGTGTTTTACTGCATTGAAGAGTGTTGTGGCTTCCACCTTAGTGCTCTGACCTTGAATAATTTTGGTGCTGAGCACAGTTTGTTCTTTTCTTGGGACTTCTGTTAACTGATTTATGAGTTCACCAGTGCTGCAAAGATACAAATTTTTCATACTGGTTACCTCAGACTTCAAGTGCTAGCATTGTTCTCAGTGCACCAGCTCTTGTGGGTACACAGGTGCCACAATTTGTTAGGTATACTTGGTACTTTGTCTATGTGAGAGCTACCATTTTAGCAACACACTGGAGATTAAGAACATAAGAACTGTCATATTGGTCAAACCAATGGCCCATCTAGCCCTTATCCTGCCTCCAAAAGTGGTCAATACCAACATTTCAGGGGGACTGTACAGAATTGGGCAATTTTGGAGAGATCCACCCCGTGTAACCCTTCTGGCTTCTGGCAGTCAAGGGTTTTTGGTTGTCCTGAGCATAGAGTTACATCCTTAACCGTCTTGGCTAATACCTATTGATAAATGTATCCTCCATGACTTTATCTAGTTATTTTTTGAATCGAGTTACTTTTGGCCCTCACATCATCCCCTAGCAACAAGTTCCACAGATTGTGTGTTGTGTGAAAAAATATTTACTCTTGTTTGTATTAAACCTGCTGCTTATTAATTTCAGCAGCTGATGCCTGGTTTTTGCGAAAGGGTAAATTCATGTCTGTCTTCACTTTTTCCATATCATTCATGATTCTATAAACCTCTCTCCTATCCCCCCAGTATTCTGTGTTGCCCTTATCTCTTTTCTAAACTGAACAGCCTTTTAATCTGTTTAGTCTCTCCTTATATGGAAGCAATTCCATAACCTTGATCATTTTTTTGCCCTTCCCTGAACCTTTTCCAGTTCCATTATATCCTTTTTGAGGAAACTATCGGAAGCCTGCATCCCAAGAAAGGGGAAACCACAGGCAGGAGTTGTAGACCAAGCTGGATGAGCAAGCATCTCAGAGAGGTGATTAAGAAAAAGCAGAAAGCCTACAAGGAGTGGAAGAAGAGTGGGATTAGCAAGGAAAGCTAACTTAGTGAGGTCAGAACATGTAGGGATAAAGTGAGAAGGCTAAAAGCCAAGTAGAGTTGGACCTTGCAAAGGGAATTAAAACCAATAGTAAAAGGTTCTATAGCCATATAAATAAGAAGAAAACGAAGAAAGAAGAAGTGGGACCACTAAACACTGAGGATGGAAAGGAGGTTAAGGATAACCTAGGCATGGCCCAATATCTAAATAAGTACTTTGCCTCAGTCTTTAATGAGGAGCTTAGGGATAATGGAAGGATGACAAACGGGAATGAGGATATGGAGGTGGATATTACCACATCTGAGGTAGAAGCCAAACTTGAACAGCTTAATGGGACAAAATCGGAGGGCCCAGACAGTCTTCATCCGAGAATATTAAAGGAACTGGCGCATGAAATTGCAAGCCCGTTAGCGAGAATTTTTAATAAATCGGTAAACTCAGGGGTTGTACCGTACGACTGGAGAATTGCTAACATAGCTCCTATCTTTAAGAAAGGGAAAAAAAAGTGATCCGAGTAACTATAGGCCTGTTAGTTTGACATCTGTAGTATGTAAGGTCTTGGAAAAAATTTTGAAGGAGAAAGTAGTTAAGGACATTGAGGTCAAGGGTAATTGGGACAAATTACAACATGGTTTTACTAAAGGTAGATCGTGCCAAACCAACCTGATCTCCTTCTTTGAGAAGGTGACAGATTATTTAGACAAAGGAAATGCAGACGACCTAATTTACCTCAATTTCAGTAAGGCATTTGACACGGTTCCACATGGGGAATTATTAGTCAAATTGGAAAAGATGGGGATCAATATGAAAATTGCAAGGTGGATAAGGAACTGGTTAAAGGGGAGAGTATAACAGGTCGTACTGAAGGGTGAACTGTCAGGCTGGAAGGAGGTTACTAGTGGAGTTCCTCAAGGATCGGTTTTGGGACCAATCTTATTTAACCTTGTATTACTGATCTTGGCACAAAAAGCGGGAATGTGCTAATAAAGTTTGTGGATGACATGAAGCTGGGGGTTATTGCTAACACGGAAGAGGACCGGGATATCATACAGGAAGATCTGGATGACCTTGTAAACTGGAGTAAAAGTAATAGGATGAAATTTAATAGTGAAAAGGGCAAGGTCATGCACTTAGGGATTAATAATAAGAATTTTAGATATACATTGGGGACACATCAGTTGGAAGCAACAAAGGAGGAGAAGGACTTTGGAGTATTGGTTGATCACAGGATGACTATGAGCTGCCAATGTGATATGGCCATTAAAAAAGCTAATGCAGTTTTAGGATGCATCAGGCGAGGTATTTCCAGCAAAGATAAGGAGGTGTTAGTACCGTTATATAAGGCGTTGGTGAGACCTCACCTGGAATACTGTGTGCAGTTCTGGTCTCCCATGTTTAAGAAGGATGAATTCAAACTGGAACAGGTTCAGAGACGGGCTACTAGGATGATCTGAGGAATGGAAAACTTGTCATATGAAAGGAGACTCAAAGAGCTTGGCTTGTTTAGTCTAGCCAAAAGAAGGCTGAGGCGGGATATGCTTGTTCTTTATAAATATATCAGAGGGATTAATATTAGGGAGGGAGAGGAATTATTTAAGCTTAGTATCAATGTAGACACAAGAACGAAAGGGTATAAACTGGACACTAGGAAGTTTAGACTTGAAATTAGACGAAGGCTTCTAACCATGAGAGGAGTGAAGTTCTGGAACAGCCTTCCAAGGGGAGTAGTGGGGGCAAAAGACATATCTGGCTTTAAGACTAAGCTTGATAAGTTTATGGAAGGGATGGTATGATGGGATAGCTTAATTTTGGCAATTGATCTTTGATTACCAGCAGATAAGTATGCCCAGTGGTCGGTGATGGGATGTGGGATGGGATGGGATCTGAGTTACTGCAGAGAATTCTTTCCTGAGTGCTGGCTGGTGAGTCTTGCCCACATGCTCAGGGTTTAGCTGATCACCGTATTTGGGGTCGGGAAGGAATTTTCCTCCAGGGCAGATTGGCAGAGGCCCAGCAGGTTTTTCACCTTCCTCTGCAGTGTGGGGCATGGGTCACTTGCTGGTGGATTCTCTGCAGCTTGAGGTCTTCAAACCACAATTTGAAGACTTCAGTAACTCGTACATAGGTTAGGGGTTTGTTATAGAAGTGGATGGGTAGGGTTCTGTGGCCTGCTTTGTGCAGGAGGTCAGACTAGATGATCACATTGGTCCCTTCTGACCCTAAAGTCTATGAGTATGAGTCTATGTGTTAGGGAGACTAGAACTAGACACAGTATTAAGGTGTGGGCACATCATGGATTTATATGGTGGCAGTATGATATTTTCTGATTTATTTTCTATCTCTTTCCTTAATAGTTCCTAACGTTCTGTTAGCCTTTTTGACTGCTGCCATGTATTGAGCTGAAGTTTTCACAGCACTATCCATGATAACGCCAAGATCTTTCTTGATTGCACCCGTAATTTTGTGTGTATGGTTAGGATGTTTTTTTCCAATGTGCATTGCTTTGAATTTATCAATGTTGAATTTCATCTGTCATTTTTCTGTCCAGTCAGCCAGTTTTGTGTGATCCTTTGTAATTCTTCACAATCAGTTTTGGATTTAACTATCTTGAATGATTTTGTATCATCATCTGCAAACTTTGCCACCTCAATGTTTACTCCGTTTTCCAGATCATTACTATGTTCAACAGCACAGCTCCCAGTACAGATCCTTGGGGAACCTGCTGAAAACTGACCATTTATTCTTACCCTTTGATTCCTATATTTTAACCAGTTACTGATCTATGAGAGGACCTTCCCTCTTATTGCATGACTGCATGCTTTGCAAAGGAGTCTTTGTTGAGGGATCCTGTTAAATGCTTTCTGAAAGTCCATGTACACAATATTCACTGGATCACCCTTGTCCGCACGTTTGTTGATCCCCTCAAAGGATTCTAAGAATGGTGAGGAATGATTTCCCTTTACAAAAACCTTGCTGAAAAGAGTATGTTGGGAAAAAAGTCATCTGTATGTTTGATAATTCTGTTCTTTATTATAGTTTCAACCAATTTGCCTAGTACTTAAGTTAGGCCTACCAACCTGTAATTGTCAGATGGGCTGTGGAGTTTTTTAAAAAAACATTGATATTGCATTAACTATCCTCCAGTTTTCTGGTACAGAGGCTGATGTAATTGATAGGCTACATAACTGATGCAAAGAATTCATTCAGCTTCTCTTCATAAGAACATAAGAATGGCCATACTGGATCAGACCAAGGGTCCATCCAGCCCAGCAACCTGTCTGCCGACAGTAGCCAATGCCAGGTGCCCAGAGGGAGTGAACTTAACAGGTAATAATCAAGTGATCTCTCTCCTGCCATCCATCTCCAACCTCTGACAAACAGAGGCTAGGGACAGCATTCCTTACCCATCCTGGCTAATAGCCATTAATGGACTTAACCTCCATGAATATATCTAGTTCTCTTTTAAACCCTGTTATAGTCCTAGTCTTCATAACCTCATCAGGCATTGAGTTCCACAGGTTAACTGTCTGCTGTGTGAAGAAGAACTTCCTCTTATTTGTTTTAAACCTGCTGCCCATTAATTTCATTTGGTGGCCCCTAGTTCTTATATTATGGGAACAAATAAATAACTTTTCCTTATTCACTTTCTCCACACCATTCATGATTTTATATACCTCTATCATATCCCCCTTAGTCTCCTCTTTTCCAAGCTGAAAAGTCATAGCCTCTTTAATCTCTCCTCATATGGGACCCATTCCAAACCCCTAACCATTTTAGTTGCCCTTCTTTGATCCTTTTCTAATGCCAGTATATCTTTTTTGAGATGAGGAGACCACATCTGTATGCAGTATGCAAGATGTGGGCGTACCATGGATTTATATAAGGGCAATAAGATATTCTGAGTCTTATTCTCTATCCCTTTTTTAATGATTCCTAACAGTCTGTTTGCTCTTTTGACTGCCTCTGCACACTGCGTGGATGTCTTCAGAGAACTATCCACGATGACTCCCAGATCTCTCTCCTGATTAGTTGTAGCTAAATTAGCCCTCATCATGTTGTATGTATAGTTAGGGTTATTTTTTCCAATGTGCTTTACTTTACATTTATCTACATTAAATTTCATTTGCCATTTTGTTGCCCAATCACTTAGTTTTGTGAGATCTGTTTGAAGCTCTTCACAGTCTGCTTTGGTCTTAGCTATCTTGAGCAGTTTAGTATCGTCTGCAAACTTTGCCACTTCACTGTTTACCCCTTTCTCTAGATCATTTATGAATAAGTTGAATAAGATTGGTCCTAGGACTGACCCTTGGGGAACACCACTAGTTACCCCTCTCCGTTCTGAGGATTTACCATTTATTCCTACCCTTTGTTCCCTGTCTTTTAACCCCTTATCCCATGACAACTGCAATGGCCTTGTCTTCCTTGAGTGCTTCTTTAGCACCTTTGTCATCTAGTGGCCCCACTGTTTTTCTGGAAGGCCTCCAGCTTCTGGTGTACCTATAAAAAATCTTACTGTTAGCTTTGCATCTATAGCAATTGCTTCTCAAATTCTTTCCTGGCTGGCCTTATTGCACTTTTTACACTTAACCTGCCAGAGTTTATACTCCATCATATTATCCTCACTCAGGTTTTGACTTCCAATTTTTAAAAGCTGCCTTTTTGTCTCTAACAGCCTCCATTACTCTGCTGTTTAGACACAATGACATTCTTTTAATCCTCTTATTGTCTTTTCTGATATGGGGTATACATGTAGTCTGAGTCTCTGTTATGTAGTTTTTAAAAAGTCCCAGTGCTGCTTGCAGGCATTTAACCCTTGTGACAGCTCCTTTTCATTTCTGTCTAAAACGTTCCATTGATTATCCTCATTCCACCAATTTTCTGTGTTGCCTATTATATCTCTATTCTCATTTAATGCCAGGCACTCTTAATATGGTGACTTCTAACAGTTGTATATAAACACATGTATAAGAGATTAAACTGGGGAGTTCCAGAACTAAAGGCATGAGTCTCTACAGCTTGAGCTGTGTAGACTGGGCACACAAGAGGATGCATAACACACACTGATCAGTTAATTACACCTCCTTCACTGTTTTCAGCACCGTCTTGTCTTGTGGATGAAGTACACATAAGAGTGGGCCAGCAGTTTTGCAGCACACTCTTGTTGAAGCTCCCAATTCCAAACAGCTCATTGTTGCAGTCTTTGGATTTTCCCTTCCTATGTTCATTTGCTGAAGCATAGAGGGGAATGGGGATACCAGTATCAATAGGCTTGACAAAAAGAACAGGAGTACTTGTGGCACCTTAGAGACTAACAAATGTATTTGAGCATAAACTTTTGTGGGCTACAGCCCACTTCATTGGATGCATAGAATGAAACATATTAGAAGAGTATATGTATACATACAGAGAAGATGCCATACCAGCTCTAAGAGGCTAATTAATTAAGATGACCTGTTATCAGCAGGAAAAATCTTTTGTAGTGATACTCAAGATGGTCAGTTACAGAGAGTTGACAAGAGGTATAAGGATAGTTATCATAAGGAAATAGATTCAAGTAGTGTAATGACTCAGCCATCCCTAGTCTCTCTTCAAGTCAGAGTTAGCTAATTTGCAAATTAATTCAAGCTCAGCAGTTTCTCCTTGGAGTCTGTTTCTGAAGACTTTCTGTTGCAAAATTGCCACCTTCAGGTCTGTTACTGAGTGGCCAGAGAGGTTGAAGTGTCTCCTTTGGGTTTTTGAGTGTTATGATTCCTGATTTCAGATTAGTGTCCATTTATTCTTTTGCGTAGAGACTGTCCAGTATGGCCAGTGTACATGGCAGAGGGGCATTGCTGGCACATGATGGCCTAGATCACATTAATAGATGTGCAGGTGAACGAGCCACTGCTGTCATTGCTGATGTAATTAGATCTAGTGATGGTGTCACTTGAATAGCTATGTGGACAGATTTGGCTTTGTTGCCAAGATAGGTTCCTGGGTTAGCGTTTTTGTTGTGTGGTGTGTGGTTGTTGGTGAGTATTTGCTTCAGGTTAGGGGGCTGTCTGTAATCGAGGACTGGTCTGTGTCCCAATATCTGTGAGAGTGAGGGATCGTCTTTCAGGATAGGTTGTAAATCTTTGCTGATGCGCTGGAGAGGTTTTAATTGGGGGCTGAAGGTGACTGCTTGTGGCGTCCTGTTATTTTCTTTGTTGGGCCTGTCCTGTAGTAGGTGACTTCTGGGTACTCTTCTGGCTCTGTCAATCTGTTTTCTTCAGTTCAGCAGGTGGGTACATTGTAGTTTTAAGAATGCTTGATAGAGATCTTGTAGGTGTTTGTCTCTGTCTGAGGGATTGGAGCAAATGCAGTTGTATCTTAGAGCTTGGCTGTAGACAATGGATCGAATGATGTGTCCTGGATGGAAGCTGGAGGCATGTAGGTAAGTATAGCGGTCAGTAGGTTTTCAGTATAGGGTGGTGTTTATGTGACCATTGTTTATGAGCACAGTAGTGTCCAGGAAGTTTACCACTTGTGTGGATTGGTCCACGCTGAGTTTGATGGTGGGATAGAAATTGTTGAAATCATGGTGGAATTCCTCAAGGGCTTCTTTTCCATGGGTCCAGATGATGATGATGTCATCAATGTAGCGTAAGTAGAGTAGGGGCATAAGGGGACGAGAGCTAAGGAAGTGTTGTTCTAAGTCAGCCATGAAAATATTGGCACACTGTGGGGCCATGCAGGTGCCCATATCAGTGCCACTGACTTGAAGGTATATATTGTCTCCAAATGTGAAATAGTTATGGGTGAGGACAAAGTCACAAAGTTCAGCCACCAGGTTAGCCGTGACATTATCAGGGATACTGTTTCTGACAGCTTGTAGTCCATCGTTGTGTGGAATGTTGGTGTAGAGGGCTTCTACATCCATAGTGGCCAGGATGGTATTTTCTGGGAGATCACCGATGGATTGTAGTTTCCTCAGGAAGTCAGTGGTGTCTTGAAGATAGCTGGGAGTGCTAGGGCCAAAGGAGAGAGTCCACATAGCCAGACCATCCTGCTGTTGGGGTGCGTGATAGTCTATCTTGATTACTCACTTGGGTCTTTTATGAAGTATGTTTGAAACCTCAGAAGCTTAGAATTATTCATCTTGTTCTACAGCAGCAGGCACAGGCCCTCTTGGCACAGATTGAGGAAAGCATTTTGTTTTGTAATAGAAGCTTTCATATAGGGAGCTCTGGCCTCAACACTGGTGCGTCTATAACATATTATGACTCTCTATTGTCTATCCAATTCCAGAATTCTGTGTGGCTAGGATTCAGGCTGCTATTTGGGCTCTCATGAGATGAAGCGTTCCTCTAATGCCAAATACATCTGTGCTTGCAGGGGAACATCGAGACAGTGATGTTGTAGGGGAGGATCTTAATTTTTCCCAACGTTAGTAGAACTGTACAAGACAGCTAAATTAAAGTTGATGCCCATCCTGGAGGTACCTTTCTTAGGAACCTTATTTTCAAAAGTGTAACAAGGAATTGGAAAGCCAGTACTTTGTGTTTTGTGGCTTACACATAAAAAATACAAAAGCTGATCTTTCCTACTTTTAAAAAACTTTTTTTAAATTTTTAACAATCTAAGAGCCACACTTAAGATGTTCTCAAATTCATGTGTGAGGTAGAGCTGGATCAATTGAAGCTTCTGAAGGCATACTTAAGACAAAGGGAATCAGATACTTCAAGCTGTATACCAATGTCTGTAAACTGGGTTTGAGCACCTGTAGGATCTAACTACTTTCACATGTTAACTAGCCTCCACTGTAAATCATCCCAAGTACATCAGCCAAAGAAGCAAAACAACAAATGTTAGGGCCAAAATTTGCTCCGTTACACTAGCAGAAGTTAACTCTAATGACATCAGTGAGATTGGCATTTTCAGTGATGTAACTGAGAGCAGAATTTTTCCTCCAGTCTTCATAAAATCTATTATAAATTCATACAGACTTGTTCTTTAATCTCAAAAACCAGAGTTAACTTCTTAGATTGTCTCGTTTACTTTTTTTTTTACTGCTTTAAATTTTAAAAAATCAAGAAAGGCATTGTATACAGGGAATATTTGGCTCACATTCATTTAATAAATCTTATTAGGTATTTTACAGTCGGCTTATTATTTTGCTTCTGATAAGAGCCTGTTAGTCCCCTTCCCCATGTAATGAATAGCAATTTTTTCTTGTATTTTCTGTCCAATTTAGACTGTAAGCCCTTTGGAACAAAGGCCATGTCTTTTTACATGTATGATGCTACTAGCAAGATGTGTTTTTCCTGCGAGTGCTTGTGCATTTGTTCTGCTTTTCCCCCTGCAATGAGACCAGATTCATTTGGCTACCAGTGTCCATTAGGTCTGTGCCTGTTTCCTGCATGCTCATACCTAAGAACACAATGAGCAGAGCAGGTCCTTTCTTAGCTCCTGTGGCTGCAAACAAGTATTTAGTTTATATAGGATAAATACAGTGTTAGGATTAGTTTTTGTTAGTTTTACCTGGTACTGGCATTTATTCCATGTGGCTGAACACAAGTCCTCCAGGTTTTAAGTTTTGTCCCTTTTCTGAGTTAGCTTTTCCTTTTAATGATGGCTACTCAAGGTGACTGTTTTGCCTCAGGGCAGGGGATATTGCCGTTAAATGTCCATCTGTTTTCCAAACAAACATACAAGGTGAAACTTTTTCTGCTAGACAGATGAATGGAGACTCGCTTTTGATATGAGTAAACAATATCCTCCTGGATCTGAGAAGTCTACGTTTGAGAGATCTGTAAGCACTGGTTTGATTGCCCGCTCCTGGGCCCTTAGCCCTAAAAAGTCCTCCTTGACAATGACTGCAATCATGTCTTGTTGAATGTCTGCTGAAAGGGGTTAGGAAGCATAGCAGATTTTGATTAAACCTCAGGAAAAACTTCCTAACCCTAAGAACAGTAGGACAATAGAACAGATTGCCTAAGAAGGTTGTGTCAGCTCCTTCACTGGAGGTTTTCAAAAGGAGGCTGGATAGCCAGCTGTCTTGGATGGTTTAAACAAAACAAATCCTTCGTCTTGGCTGGGGGTTACACTAGACTATATGACCCTTGTGATCCCTTCTAACCCTATGATTATATGAGATGGGAGACAGCACTGTTCTTCTAAAGAGCGTAGACATAGGTAACTTTCTCAGGGAGCTAATAAGAACATGGAGAATGCCTGAGTCTGCCTCCTTAAAGGGTATATCCAGACCTGGAATGAGGAGGAGGAATCTAGTCTCCTAGTTATGGTACTATCTAAAGAGCAGTTTCATGCTACCTTAGGTGCTGCCTCTGTGATACCAACATTATGGCTCTCAGTACTGATATTGTCTACATCTTTGTCAGTGGTCCCCAATGTGCTACTTACAGAACTGACCTTCTTGGCACTGAGGTCCTTTATGGTGCCATGTAGTATCCCAGTATCTCCTCTACCTGAGTCACCACTATTGGCATCTATGATGAGTGTATTCTCTCTCTTTGATATCAGCCACTACCTCATCGTCCGTACTGAGCACTTCAATGGCACCAAATAGAGAGCTTCCTCTGGCACATCCCTGGACTCCTGTTAAATCTGTGCTGTCCGCTGAGGAAGAATATTGCCCTTTCTTGTCTGGCTAGCAGGGATCCACCTCCCTGTTCTCCAAGATTCTGCTCATGCTAGGATCCCATTGGTTCTCATAGGGATTCTAGGTCCCATTACTACTCTTACACAGATGTAGGTGACCTAGAGATGGGCACTATCCTTGGTAATCCCCGTGGTAAATCCATGCTGTCTTTCCTTATAGCAATCAGTCTTGGCCCTGCAGGATCCCCAGGGGCTTATAACTTGTAAGGAAGCCAACTTCAGCTGCTCCTTCTAGGGTTAGGTCTCATTCCACTGTAGAGTATACAGCCTCAAGTGACACATGCTGAGTTCATCAGGAGCAGGCATCTGATGAAGTACACCAACGGGCTATAGAGCTTATCCTAACAGCAATCTCCTCATTTTCACTGGATGACACTGTAGTCCTTGTTGCACCATTCCACCTTGGTGACTACATAGTATTCCAGGATCATCTCTACTGGAGGGAGGGACATGCTAGAGACATTGGTTGAGATGATTCAGGAAAAACCCCAGAAGCTGTTAAATATCCTGCACTCCTCAATGCCTTACTCCTGGGGGCATTCTGCACCAAAAAAATAAAAATTCTGCAAATTTTATTTGTCAAAATAACACTACATAATCATGCTAGTTTCAATTATTTTTGTAATTTATTTCAAAATACCTGTCAGTACGTATGTCTATAACAATATAGACACATACAAAAATTCCCCCAGGAATAGAGAGTTAAAGAAACCCCTATAAAAACCCAGTTCCCATTTCTCTGCCCCCTTCTCTCCTCGAGCCCGGCCAGGGGGCCAAACACCCACAACCCCTCCCCCCAGAGCCCAGCTATGGGGCTCCCCTAGCTCTCATACCACACTCCTCTCCCCCAGGCCAGATACCCACCTCCCATTGTCTCCAGAATCCAGCCATGCCCCCAGCCCAGATACTCAATCCTCTCTCCCCCAGAGCCCAGCTGCAGGGCCCTCCTTTGTCCCCCCCCCACACACACGTTCAGAGCGCTGCTGCGGGAGGCTGCTGGCCCGGATACCGAACCCTTTCCCCTCAGAGCCCAGCTGCAGGTCCCGCCCTTGCCCAGATACCCACACCCCATCCTCCCCAGAGCCCAGCCACAGAGCCCCCCTAGCCCAGACACCCACCTCCCACTCCTCCCTATCCCCAGAGCCCAGCCGTAGCCTCCAGCCCAGACACACACACCCACAGCCCAGGGATCCAGAGGGAAAAACAGCCTGATGCTTGGTCCCAGGCTTGCCCTCTCCTTCCCTCAGGGCGTGTTGCCCCCTTGTCCCCCCGGCAGTATTTTCTGTGGATAAGCTGGGCTCTGCTGAGTCCATCTGCTCCTAGTGGCGGCCAGCAGCAGTGCAGCCCATTTCTGTGGGGGAAAGGAAATTTTGTGCGCACGTTAATTTCTGTAAAATTCTGCAGTGGCGCAGAATTCCCTCAGGAGTAATGCCTCAAATAGTTTATACAAAGTGAAAAAGCTTCAGCAGAAGAGATTGAGAATATCTTATTGCTTGGTGGTTAGGGCATTCACCTGGGTAGAAGAGACCTACGTTTAAGTTCCTGCTCTAGAACAAGGATTTGAATATGGAACTCCCACATCCCAGCTGAGTGCCCTAAACACTCAGCTATTCAGAATATGCAGGGGCATCACAACCACTTGGACCATGTAGTCTGATCTCCCGTATAACAGAGGCCATTGTTCTTCCCTGAAGTCATTCCTTTTTTGAACTAGAACACATCTTTTAGGAAAACAACCAATCTTGACTTTAAATTTTCCAGTGATGGAGAAGCCACCACACCCTTCTCAAGTTGTTCTAATGGTTAATAACCTTCACTGTGAATAACCTAGACTTATTTCTTGTCTAAATTTGTCCAGACACTGGATCTTGTTATATCTTTGCTAGATTGAATCTCTCATTATCAAATTTTTGTTCCCCATATAGGACTGTGATCAAGTCACCTCTTAGCCTTCTTTTTTGCCAAGCTAAATAGATCAAGCTTCTTGAGTTTATCAGTAGGGAACAGCTCAAGTTAAGCTGATTATCCACTTTGACCTCCTAGGTCTTTTCCTAGAGCCCCTCATCCTGTAGGTATCAGCTACACTCTTTGTTACTAGATGTACAGCTTTATGTTTGGCCATATTAAAATACATGTTGTTTGCATGTGCCCATCTTACAAACCAGTCCAGATCTCTCTTTGTCAGTGACATGTTCTCTTCATTATTTACCACTTGCACAGCTTTTCTGTCATCTGCAAACTTTGTCATGATGATTTTATGTTCTCTTCCAATCCACTGATAACCTTAAATAACATAGGGCCATGAACCACTTCCTGTAGAACCTCACTAGAACCACAGCTACTTGACGATGATTTTCCATTTATAATCACATTGAGACCTATCATTTAATGTGTGCCACGTTAATTTAGTGTCATTCTATTTTTTTAATCAAAATGTTGTGCAGTACCAAGTCAAAAGCCTTATAGAAGTTCAAGTATTTGACATCAGTTCTATTATCTTATTCAACTAAACTTGTAATCTCATAAAATATACAGTTAATCTGACAGGATCTGTTTTCCATAAACTTATTTTGATTAGCATTAACTATATTTTTTATTAATCAATTTCTGTATCAGCCTGCATCTATTATTTTGCCTAGGATTGATGTCAGGCTGGCAGGCCTATAATTACCCAGGTCATCCCATTTATCCTTTTTAAATATGGCACCACATTAATGGTCCAGTGAGATCCTCCACTAGCTCTTTTTCAAATCATGTATTCAAGTTTTCTGGACCTGCTGATTTAAAAATGTCTAACTTCAGTAGTGCTGTGTAACATCCTCTTTTTATCATCATATGATATAATTGCATCATCTTCCCCTCAATACAGAGGTGAAATATCTGTTGAGTACTTCTGCCTCTTCTCCATTATTATTGACTATTTTACCATTTCCATTTATTGATGGACCAATACTGTTGTTAGGATTCTTTTGATACCTAATAAAACTTAAAAATGCCTCCGTATTATCCTTTACTCTGCTGATCATATATTTCTCCTTGGATTTTTTGCTTCCCTTTTAAGTTCTTAGCTTCTGTTTTATGTCCATTACTATCATATTACCCTTTCTTCGTGTATTATATATTGGTTTTAACCCATTCTAGCCAGCTGCTGTTATTTCCCATGTAAGTTAGGTTGATTTTTTCCACCAGTATGTGGCCTTTTTCAAATGTGGAACTGTGGCTTTTGGGGCATCTAGTAAAGTGTTTTTTAAACAATTCCCAATTATCATTCAAAATTTTCTGTTAAATTCTTTTTTCCAGCTGATCTGGCTCATAATTGTTTTCATTTTTGTGAAACTGGTCCCTTTAAAGCACCAATTATATATATTACTGATCTGGATTTCATTCTATTTTGTGATCAATCTTAATAGAATCAAACCATTCAGAGTCTCTCAAAGTTGCTTATTGCTTTGGCAGATAGAATGAAGGGTCAGGCTATATCCATTTAGAGATGATCTAAGTAGATTTCTAGTTGTATCAGAATGTGCTATGAACTAGCTAGTTTAGTCCCACCTTTTTAGGTCAGTGTTCATTTTCAAAAGTGTATCCATCTTAAACTTGCAGTGCACGATTTGGGCAGAGCTGTCTTGGAGTTGTTATTTAGCTATATGCTGAGCACCCACCTCTGTCACATCAGGTTACAGGTTGAGAGTGGAGCACATAAGGGCAAGTGCTCAGAGAAGAGAGAATGGCTTCTTACCCTACAATAACTCTGGTTCTTTGAGATGTGTTGTCCATATGCATTCCACTTCTGGTGCACATGTGTACCCATGGATATGAGATTGAATTCTTTCAGCCAGCAGTGTCCAGAGTGCAGGAATTGCCTAGATGGACACTGCTGACTAAAATAATTGCAGCTCAAGTGCATAGGGACACATGTGCACCAGAATTGGAATGCATATGAAGAGCCACGCCTACCCGTAAGATAAGTAACTGTTCCTTTTTACGGGTTAGTTAGCAACAAATGTTTTCTTGAGAAGGGATTTAACTTTTCAAATTCAGAAATGAAACATAAGACATTTTGTTATTTTCATTTTTTTAACTATATTTTGAAGAAAATTTCCTCTGGTTACAATGAGATTAATTTACTAAGTATTTATTGGACCATAGATGATTGTCTAAATCAGATAGCTTGAAAGCTCTTGTCACGTGAGTCTTTGGCAAATATACTTCATTTTTAAGAAAAACAAGTTTTATTTCTCATTTGGCTACAAAGGTTTGTTTGCAACTGTAGGCGAATATATATATAATGTGGGATCCTGTGTAAATATTTAATGCTTTATCATAACTGCTGTGTTGGCCAACCTGATTATATTAAACATCAAGTACACCTTTTTATAAACAAACTTGTACATCTTGATTTCGGATCTAAAAGACCAGTGGTCTCAGGCTGGCAAATGATCATTGAACACAGGGAACAGAAACAACCTGAAATAAATTTTACTATTTCCAGTGTGTACCTGTCATTCTCCAACCATTGGCCCTTTAAAATACATTTAATTATTGACCCGTTTAACAAAATGAAGTCCAGCAGTAAAAGAATGTTGCATTCTCTCTCAATCACACCAAGTGACGTTGATTAATATATATTTGTTTGCAGAATATAGGGATCATACCTTTTATAGACTATGAACTTGAGAAATTTATAGAATGTAAATATGCCTCCGCAAGGCTATAAAGCATATTAAGCTATTCTCCCAACTTCTTCTTATATCTCTCTACCTATACTATATTACAAATATTGTGGATGACAGGAACAGGAGAAATTGTATTGCTTCTTACTAATGAGTGAAGAACAAGAGAGAACTGCCTGTCCACAGTGTATTCTCCCTGTCAGTGTATCTGTTAGAGCTATATTACTAAGATCATGAAACTTTCCCATGGGAGACATGTTCCTAATTTGGAACTAGACTGGAAAAAAAACACTAGTAAATGTTCTGTAGGAGCAATCTTGTGTTGGCAAGGAAAGGGACTAGATAACCTGATCTGATAGGTCTTTTCCATCTCTACATTTTCCAGTCCAAAAGAATGGGGGGAAAATCCCTGACTCTGAAATTCTCTGGTTCCAGGTAGGAATCAAAACCACAGAAACCTGTTTTCTGGTTCCAATGCAGGAGGCAATACTTAAGGCTTGTCTACAAAGAGCGGCAATGTGCACACTATAGTGGTGTGAGTCTCTAAAAGAACACTAACTAGTCCATATACACCCTGCTGGCAAAAGCTAAAAGTTCCTTGGGTGTACTAGGGTAACTTTTAGTTCATGCCAGCAGAGTCTATACAAACCTGTTAGTGCACAATGTGCTAGGGGCCTTAGAAATCATTGCTGCTTCATGTAGATGAGCCCTTAGAGAATTTTTTTTTCATTGTATTTACTGCAATCCCCCCTTGGCTGCTTTTAAAACTTCATACCTAAAGGGACTATTTCTCTTCCCCCTCCCCCTTAATGTTACACTTTCAATCATGAGGCTTTCTTTCTGGAAGGATACATTTATTAAATTAAGTCTTGATCTTTTCCGAGCTTATACAGATAGTGTGGTAAAGTGTATGAACCTAGGCTAGGGTCTCTTATTTTAGTGACCTGGGTTCTGTTTCTATTCCTAACTCTGTCTAAAGCAATCTTGTGCACTCTCTCTTACCTGTAAAATAGGTAAATAGTAGTTGCTTCTGCTAAAGTAATGGTATGGAACCTTGGTTAATAACAGTTGTGAAAGGCACAGAAATATCATCAGAAAGTCATGGTCTCCTGGCCTGCAGCTCAGCACATCATCTTCTAAGTTATGGGGTATGTGTCTGGAGAGACACTCTCTCCAGCAGGTTTTGCTGAGATAAAAGAAGACATGCCAGATAGTTCTGCTACATGTCTTACGTCTGCTTTAGTTGCCTTCAGGGGGAGGTCTACAATTCCCATTTCCCACACTGGCTCCTTGGACAGCTGCTATTATCAGACATTATGCCCCAACCCTTAAAAGGTCATGTGGAGGAGGACAATAGAAATCTCTGTCATTGTGGTTTCTGACTCAGCCATTGTTCCATAGTTGCTAGGCAATCCACCCAGTTTCCCCAGTTACTGTTCTGTTGGGAAGACCCTATGATTTTGCCACCAACTGCATACAGGTAGCTGGATTCAATCTGGATAGGGTTAATCTGGCTTTTGCTGCTGAAACCCAATGGGCAGGCGGAAAATCTAAATGTGGAGAAGAACGAAAAGAAATGGAACGCTCAATGAATAACACAGCAACCCAGGAAACTTTCACAGGTGAGAACTATTGCCCTACTCAGAGACATTTCAAATGTGGCTTTCATATTGTTTGAAACACTATTTCACATTAAATGTGAAAAATGTAGAAATCACTAGTACTGTTTCTGAATAGTTAATTTAGAATTAACATTGATTCTCGTATTCCCAAGATAGGGAAAAACTTAACTGTTGTTTTTACAATTGAAATATTACAAATGTGTAATTTTCTGTTTTGACTTTGTTGTGTTTTTTTGATAGATTTGTCAGCTTTAAAGGTAGTTACCATAATTTGTTTGGCATTGGGGAACAAATAAGAGTTTGAGTGTAACAAGTCAACGTAGAGTAAAATATGGAGTAAATGAGTGCTGTCTTAAACTTTAGCATTCTTGAGAGATACCTAAATACTGGAACACGGTAGAACTTGTGATCTAAAGAGTGCTGTATAGATTTTTATTTTATTTTTTTAGGGGTGCATCAGACTGTTTTAATGGTTATATTTAATTCAAATATTTACTACTTGAGACTAATTTATTTTTAATCAAGGCCCTATTTACAAGGCCCTGTTTATAACAGTATTTATTAACTCCTTTTATAAAGTGAGCAGGACTCTTATTGTGAGATGAGCAACAATAGCAGAGAAGAGTGGCGGGGCTCTTAGATGGGGGAATGGAGGAATGATTTGGGGAAATTTTAAGAGGCATACATACAGATAAACAACAAAAACAAAGAGAAAGAAAGCAGCTGACAAATTTTGTACTCATAATATGTTGCTTGTATGTCAGTCAAAGGGAGTAGGGAACTGGAGAGCCTAAAGCCAATATAGCTGTATAGTTTCACAGTATTTGTTTATATTATATTTTAATATATTTTGCAATAAGCCCCAACAGGGAGCATAGGGCACATGCTTTTTACATGTTATAAAGTCCCATAATGTAAGAGAGTATGGTTTTACCAATCCATTAAAAAGTTAATTTGAATTATTTACCTTCATTAAATGTACTTATTCATTTTATTTCTCATGGTGACTTGCTACTGATAAGTAATAAAATTATTTATTCTTCTCAATCTTTAAAAAAAAATTCAAATTCTGATGGCTGCGTTTTACTGAAAACACACTCTCTCTCTGTCCCTCCCTTTCTCCCTCCCTCCACTCTGCATATTGTAGCAGGACAGAAGGTTGCCAGAGCTCTTTTAAATTCTGAGATGTACTGTATCTTGTCCCATAAGTCTTTGAAATACAGTAATTAAAACAGGTACATGAATATTTTGCTGTCTGCATGCAACTAGTAAGGCGATTCTTATTACTGAATTTAAACAAATACTACTTCATTGCCAATACACTATTAGACTCAGATAGTTTATTATTTTATTCTTGTTCCAAAATGGCATCAACAGAGCTAGGGCTAATTTGGGGTATTGTTGAATGGAGCTGTGACAGCAGGAGAAACAATCTTAAGGAAATAGAAGACATAAATATGTGCATTGCAATGTCTTATCACAGCACTCCCTAGTCAGACCACTCCCTAATCAAACAAGCAGTTTTATGACATGTGTTGATGCCTTTGAAGGTGTAGCTGGCTTTCATAGTATAGGATTTCCTGTCTAAAAAGGCAAGTGGTCATTTGAAGTTTAAGAGTCATAGGGCAACATAAATCAAGTGTTTTTTTTTTAAAGAAAAAAGAAGAAATGGACTGTGGTCTATGAACATGAAAATGTAAATGGAAAAAAAGTCTGTAGTCTTTTAGACATCAAATAAAAATACAGTACAATATTTTGTCCTAGGTGTATGTTTTCTTTATTTAACATTATATGTTTAATTATTTTTAAATTTTGTTTTATTGTAGTTACTAAGAGAAATAGGGGTCTTATAGAGAGAGGTTTTGTTTTTCTTTTTGTTTTGTCCCTGTCTCTCCCCCACAAACATCCCTCTCCTCCTTCTCTCTGTCTGTCTGTTGAAAAAAGCACAGGAGGATATACTGTGTCAGGAGAACCCACCTAAAGGGCCCCCTTGACGCTAGCACATCCTCTGTCAGGCAGCATTCACTGCAGCCCGGAGCGGATTGTGCTGCAGAGTAATAGTGCCACAGAGTCTGCAAGTGTCCTGAGCTGCTACTGAACAGGAGAGCAAAGACATAGTATGAAAGGATCCAAGGATTTCAGAGGGTATGTTGGCAATTCTTGTCAGGAGAAGGAAATCAAGAGTCTGCTGCCTGCACTGTTTTAATATATACACGGTCTGTATAGCTTGATCTTAAGAACCTTCCCAAGGATGTTGTCAGAGCCTCAGGAGTAATAACTACTGTTTGCTGAATTGGGAGAAAAGAAGAGCAGAGAAGGAATTCTTAGCTAACGTAGGACTTAAAGCTTTTCTTTTTTGTGCCAAAATCTGAATGCATGCACATGTTTTTTATATAAAGTATAACATCAAATTAGAACTAGGTTATGCAGTGAAAGAATCAATAGCTTAGTCATTTTACTTAAAAGGAGCAGACAGCCTTATGGGGTTAGACATCAAAATGAATTTGATCATGACAAAACCTTATAGTCATGGTAGTATCTAATTGTAGTCCTGTCCTATGGAGCAGAAAAAGCACACTTCCTTCCTTCTTTCTTAGATGAAGAAATAAACCCTGAGAATCAAAATTCAGAGAAGTTTGCTTTGGATGTATATGGTTTTTTAACCACCAGTCTTTGTACAGGGCTAGCAAGAAAGGAAAACTCCATTAAAGTGATCACTGATGAATATGTGTCTAAGAAAGAAGAAGAAGCAATATTCATTTCTAAAGGACACTATGGCAAAGGAATCTGAAATTATTCATTTTCCCCTAAACACTGATTTAGCATGGATGACAAGAAACTATCGTTTGACTAACCTTTTCCTTTTCCATATGAAAATGCTTTAATTTACACCAAAACCACTTGGATTGTATCAAGGGGAACCTTTGCCTTCTCTTAGGATACGCAGTTACCCTATACCATATACTATCTTTTTTTTAACTAATCAGTGTGACATAAATGGATGGAAATGTGCATAGAAAACCCTATGAAAAGTCTTTCCTCAGATCTTGGATATTTTTATTTTTGTGGAATACAATAATTTTTGCAATAACCCTTGGTGTTAACTACTCATACAGTTGTTTTGGAATGCATCTATGAATACCATCACAGAAAAAGCTATCTGACAAGGAAAATACTAATGCTGGAAGATCTGTGAACATGATGCATGTGAATAATTTCCCTTTTAGGAGGCATTCATGGATATGGTGAGTAATTGATACACACTACAGATTGTTAAACTCAGAATGCTTGTTTGCAAAATACTATGGCAAGTGCCAGATGCTGACTTTTTTCCATTGTTAATGGCAAGTGAGGATTGACCTGTTGTAAAATGAAAATCTTACAGAGATGATAGTGGTAATGTAATACAAGTTTAGCACCCCTGTGCCATCACAAAACAGAAAAGTCAAGCTGCAGAATGGAGATGATGATATAGCTGTAAAAATACAATCAATAAGAACCTTTTGAGAAATAGAAATATTTCTATCTATGGGATCAATGAAAGTCTGCCATGAGATTCATAACATTATTTCAAAGAAATACTACAAACTTTTTTTCCCCATATAATATTGACTTGTTTGGAGTTCAGTTGACCGAAAACCAAGGATAAATGATTCCTCTACATTAATTCAGTAATTTTTTTTAAAAAATATATGTTTGTGTGATAACATTTTAAATCTGGCTGTTTGGGAAACAGTCCCACTGAACTAAAATCACTTCAACATCATTAAAACATCTGTTTCCTCTTAAACCCAGACACATCTGTAGTTCTTGCTCTGGGAGTAACCTTTGTCTGCAACTTACTTTATAATGTATTAAGGTAAACTTTGTGATTATTTTCCAGTCGATTGGCGTCATGTCATGCTACTCATTGTTGGAATTTATGACTGAATGCTTTAACTAACTACTGAACTTCTGGGCAAAGCCCAGTTTTGTGTAAGAGCTTGTCTTTATTACATTTTTGGGTTTATTTCAGTTATTTTAAAGGTACTAAAAGCAAGCATATTATGAAAGTTCGGTCTGCACAGTTTATATTTAGTCAAAAGATTTGCCTTTAGTATAAATGTTTGTTTGGATACCTAACTCATTAGGATTTTCCCTGGCCAATACCTTTACAGGAATGCAAAATATTATTTTCCTCTGTATTTTAAACTTGTCCTTAACAATATAATATAACAATATAGCACAACCACAAACCTCTGATGGGTGTCATTTATCAGAGGTTTCTGGCTATACAGCTCAGAACCAGTCAGAACCATGGTGCACATGTGACAGCCTCTGTCAGACCAGAGGATGCTATGAGTTTATGGCTCTACTAAATTTGTAATACTAAATCTTAATGCAGAGTTAATACAGAATCATTCCTTTAACACATCTTACTCCTCTGCCTCTTTCCCAACACCAATTTTAGGCTAAGTGAAATCCTTGTAATATTCCCCTATCGCCCACTTTAAACAGCATCACCTGGGAAAACAAATAATAAAGGTAAGGTTTTAGTTAAGCTCATTCCGCCTGATTTTGTAGTTTATTTTGCAAAGTGCAGTGTGGCCCACACCTGACAGGAAAGCTCTGATGTTTCTGTCTTCTAAGAATTTGGCCTACTTTTCTTTTTAATAACTTGGAGAAATTGTTCTGAAACATATTTAGCGCCTTCAAGTTTATTTTATGTCTCAGTATTTTGCAACCAACATTTTGAATTCTTTTTGAGGAGGTTTGATCACATCAATTGTTTGTTTTTTCTACTCTCATAGGCAGTTGCCTGCCTTCCCTTCACTCCCTCCCAACCTCCTTGGTATCTGTACCAAAATGTGAATACGTTCTGTAGGAAGTACTATAGCAGCAATGTGGGATATTTTTGCATGGGGTGCTGCGCAAATGTATGTGATTTACATTTAATATATTATCTGAATGCAAATTATACTATGCAAATATTTATGGCTTACTAGATCCCAGACCCTACTTTGGAATTAAAATGTTTCAGCTCAATGTTGTTCAACTGCTCATTCTGGGAACCAGGCAAATTTGCTTATTCATGCTACGTTAGATCTGTAAAGAACATTTCTGAATGGTAGATTTTGGAGTTACTGCCGTAGTCATTTTTGTAATTTTGTAAAACCATTTGCACAAAACCTATGCGTTGGCTGCCAGACATACCAAAGCTTCCCATAGTAAATTTGAGCTGATATAGAAAGAGTGGTCTGTATACGTTTCTGTCTTCTGGTAAGATGATAGTGAAGCTAGATGAAGAGAATTTTTTTTCATATGACCCAGTTAGTATTGTGCTTGGTTAACAGCTATATCAGTTGATTCTTCTCGCTATATTTTCCATAACATTGAACAATATCAAAGGTATTTTGTGACAAGCAGCATATAGTACATATTTAATTTTGAAAGACTATTTTTTAAATATACAAATCCATATTCAGATTCAGTGCTGATAAGCATAAATACCTTAGTGACATTTTTTTAGTTTAAGTATATTCTGTACCTTCATGGGCATTTCATTTCTCTCTCTCTCTCTCTCTCTCTCCTACTCTGTCTCTGATATACAATGGAACATAGGTGGCTGTCAGTCCAGGACTAGTAAATAAAACCTTTTGAATTTTAAGTTAACTTGGTTTGTTTGAGCCTTCTCTCTCTCCCCCCCCTCCCCCCGCAGTCCATGGTTTTTAACTGCTATGTGCAGATGGTGGAGCCAAGGTGCTTTTTGCCTTTGTGTTTGTTTGGATGTGTGTGTTGGCTTGGGGGAAGGGTTGCCAAAAGACGGTAGGTATCCCTAGCAAGAGTCAATTCTAGGTGCTGAGTTTGAACTTGAACTCACAACCTTCCATCCCTAAAGTGTGAATGCCCCTACCTAAACCCTACTGCTGATGTTATTTATACTGGCTCCCAGTTAATACATTATTTTGGATAATCATTTACATAGCACAATAAAGTCAGTTTAAAAGTAAATATCATGATTTGTTCTTTGCCTTGGAAAATGAATTGTAGGCAGGGAGAGCAAGAGTATGAAGAGCCTTCTGAGTGAGGATGTGTAAGTTAAATTCACTGTGGTAAAAGACAGGAAGCCAACGGAGAGGCTCAAAGAGGGTGTGTAAGTGATGTGGTTGGCGTGGGTGTGGAGAGGATGATTTTAGTAGCAGATGTTTTGGATAGACTGGAATGGGAAGAGGTGAAATATGGGGCAGTCAGGAGGGAAGGATTATAATAGCTAAGTCGATTGATGTTTTAGGAGTGGATAAAGTGAGTCCTGGGAATACTGAGAAAAATGAGATATGGAGTGACATTAGATGAGGAGTAACAATACAACACCACTACTTAAGCCCAGCAAGTATGTGCAAGTCTGTAGAACATGCTATTTTTTTTTTCAGAGTTGAAACTACTTTAGAAATGTTTGTGAATGGATTGTATTACATAGCTTTCTTTTCCATTAGACTTTTTTCTGACTTTTTGATGCCAAACCAAATAAAGATAAGATTAGTATCTAATTTTGATTTGCCTTGCTGGGTATATCTTTTCCTGTTTTTATCATAGAAAAGTTAGAAGAGCTGAAGAACTATGATTTTTGAGTTCAAGTATTTGTGTCCTCAGAACTCTAAAGATGTAAAATTAAATATATGAGCACATATTTTAGGACAATGTAATCTATATTCAGTTGTTCTTTTTTGTTTCCTTTCTATTAAGATACTCATATAAACTGAAATTTACATTGCAGAGCAAGTCAGTGAGCTAAGAAATGGAGCAAAACAATCCTTTTCTGCCTTTTTAATCTAGTCAAAAGTACTTCATTTGATTATTACTGTGCTATGTACTTCATCTAATGCAAAATAATGTGAATGCGTGGCTGCATGGTCAGCCCTTTGCTTTAGATTAATTTGATGGCCTACTACCTCGTTGAAAAGCACCTTAGTAAATGCATGACTGTTTGAATGCAAGTTTAAATAAGTCTTTTTTATTTCTGGTTCCCAGAATCTTCTGGAATAATGGTATTATTACACATATTTGTACATTTTAATTATTGAACTAAATAGTTTGTCACCAATTATCAAATTATTAGCTGTTTCTCATTGTGAAGGTTTTCCATTTTGTGGATCTGGAGTTATATTTTGTCTTGGTAGAGAACTGAAAGAAAATAAATATCCTGACCTTAGTAGATAAGGCAGAAAAATAATTATTTTTTAAACATTCGGTTTGATCATATGAGGGGCGAGCAACCTCAGCTCACTTAGAAGTCAGTGGGAAGCTGGGGATGGTTGACATTGTGCAGGAAATGGTCAGCATCCCTCAGGATAAGGCCCTGAATCAGTAACACAATCTAAAATGTACTTGCTCACTTGTTTTGCTACCTTAAACTCTTGTGCTAGGTTTTTTTATAGTGAGGGGCGCAAACTTGTGCCAGAATTTCTGTTCAGAATTGTATTTAATTACTTTCTAGACCTATAACTTCAGGCCTTATTCTGTTGGCTACAGAGGAATCCCTTCCTTCTGATAGGGAACAGGATCTGAAATGTCTGCAGGCCAAATGACTGATTTCTGAGCATGACAACAGATCTTGTTAGGGCCAAATGCAGTTAGTTCTTAATCTTCTATTGCCGGTAGGTTTTGATTGTGCTGATAAGTATGAAAGGTCGTCTTCTCAGATTTCTGGTGCTGAATAGCAGTGTTAGCTTCAGGCATTGTTTATGTACACTGCTCAAATTAGGTGAAATACAGCTAGACTTGTACATTTTTTACTAAATGAAGCAGACAGTAGTAACCACTGTTTTGCAGTAAAACCACTGTTTCTGTTGACCTTTTTTCTTTTAGATCCCCATCTTTTCAAACACTGTTTATCCATTGCTATCACCTAACCAACATACAACACGCTGCACATAAGCGAAGAGGAGGAAATATTTTGACCAAGGACAAATAGGACAAACCTCTTCTTCCTCTATTATATTAATGCTTTGTTCTTTTATGGTGCCTTTCATCTGGAGAACTCAGAGTGCTCCAGAAACACTAACCAGCTAGATATCACAACACTCCTGTGACGCAGAGCAAGGGGATATAGGGATCATATCACCCACCACTGAAATGCAGCAGCTGTTTAGCTCTTAGCACAGTAGTATAATGTCATGGGATATATATAATATCTATACAGGGGTGACAGCTCATTTGAGAAACCTGCTGTAAACTGTGCTCACTTTGATGTCCTCAGAAAGACGACTTGACTCTGCTGGGATTTTAGCCTGTGGTTCCAGAGTAAATATACACTGGGTGATTAGACCACCCTTGGTATGTCTATATTGCAGTTAGACACTTGTGGTTGGCCTGTGCCAGTTGACTTGGACTTGCAAGGCTGCAGCTAAGGGCTGTTTAATTGTGGTGTAGATGTGCAGGACCCTCCCACCTTGCAGGATCCTACTCACAGCCCTCAATCACAAGTCAGCCAGCACAGGCCAGTCACAGGTTTTTAACTGCAGAGTAGATGTACCCTAAGCTATTTCCCATTAAATTACTGCAAGTAGTTAGCATTTTTGTTTTATGTTTTTGGAAAATGACATTTCCAATAGGAGAGGAAGGATGATCTGAACAGGAAGCATGGCTTTTTGGTTAAAAAAACACTGTATTTGGATTCAAGAGGTAAGAGTCCAGTTCTGGGCTTTACCAGATACCTCCTATCTGGCCTCATCACCTATGTGTGCCATAGCTCATATTTGTAAAATGAGGATGACAATACTTTGTCTTCCTTTCTCCAACTCTTTCTTGGTCTTGTTTGTTAAGACTGTAAGTGCTTTGAGGCAGGGATTTTCTCTAATAATCTATATATACAGTACTTAGCACAATGGTGCCCAAATATTGGTGGGGGCTTGTAGGTATTACTATAGTAGAAATAATACATAATGGTGTAGTGCTTTATAACGCCATGCTGGGATATAACAGTGCATCAGAAATGATCAGAAGGAAAGACTGACAGCTCTTGAATTGATACCATTACTTTACTGTAACACCCTAGACTTTCTTTTGAGGTTTCCCATCCAGATATTAACCAGGCATCACCTGCTTTATGTGGCGATAACAAAATTGATACCACAGTGATGTGGTATGGCAGTAGACAATTGTGCATACTAACACACCTATCCACTAATCATTTTCAAAGGGTACATCCTAGAGTCAGATTATTTCAGGAAAGATTATATAAGCAAGTGGAATTTCTAGCCTGCTGTGAACAAATTACACATACTGTGTATATATAGTGCAAATTACTGCTTTCCTGTGGTTTGGCTTTATTGGCAACTCAAATAACAATGACAAAAATTAAACCTCAGTCTTTTTTCTCCATAAATGTGGCTGTTTGTAGGGTTTCTCTATAGACTCTCAGTTCCAGCCCTTTGTTCCCTCTGCCTAAAGTGAGGGACTTCAACTTCTCCTATCCTAGTTGTGCTTAATAAGATGCACCTGCCATTCTGCCTCAGCAATAATTACCAGTCACCTCCAGCCTTTAAAATAATAGTTTAATAATAAGGTTTGAGAAAGCTTTGATGCTTACTATTACCAAATTACACATTTTACTTCAATAGTACTTATATTTTTACATGTTAATCTGTTATTAAAACACATTGGAAACTGGTCTCTCAAGCTTTGCAGTCCCTTGGGTTGAGTGAAATGGGTTTAGTTCTGTTTTCATGTGTTACTTACTTGAGGATGGTGATTTGGATCATGTTCAGTTTACTTGCTACAGAGAAGAGCAGAGCCATAAGAAGGCATTTTAGCACCAGGGTGAGCGAGCACATTTACGCCCCCTAGAGGTGATGCTTGCAAGGTAGCAGGCAGAGGGCTCTTGGCTCTACATGCTGTAGGAGCTGAGGGCTGGCTTGCTGCCCAGAAGCCCTCCCTTCCTTGCTTCCCAAGCTGGGCCACCTCTGCGTGGCTGGGCAGCACAGCTCCAAGTTATGCCCCTGACATGCTCTTGCCTTTCCCCCGAAGAAGCAAAGCTGGTGGAGCCTGGCTGCCAATGAGATGCTTGGGCTCTGCGGGGAAGGGCCGGCTCCATAAGGCAGAAATATGGGGGGTACATAACCCCATGTGACCTCACCCATGCTGCCCCATTTTCCTCCCCTGTGACTTTGCGCCCTGGGCGGCTGCCCCACTTGCCCTGCCCTGGTTATGGCCCTGGAGAAGAGTAATGACACTACCCAAAAATCAAATGTGGAACATATTTTTTTAGCTTTGATAATGAAACATTGTCCTACTGAATGATAGCCATACTTAATTATCATCTATTTGGTGTCTCAACGTTAAACTTGATAAATAACACTAGGAAAATTTCACCTAGCCAGTGTTTTTAGATGGAACCAAAGAAAGTTTTGCATGTGTCAGTGGAAGGGCTTACTGTTTGTTTTTATTAGTGTAATATATTGCATCCGGAGGCAAGGGAATGAGCTGCCAAAATGCTGTGAGTTCATAACTACAAAAGTAAAGAACATTGGTAGGCAAATACAATTTATAGCCTGATTATATTTTGATCACGTTAAAAATATACCTGGCTAATTTTTGTTATTGTGTAATGTACTAAGTGACATTTTCATATGTAAATCTGAATTACAAGATTATCTCCTGAAGACTAAACAGAATTTAGGCCTTTGAAATTTGTATACATAGATTAACTGTTTGATAATAAGAGAAATGTTTAAAGTTGAATTCTACATTACCAGTTAAAAGGGAGGCAAGAATATTTCATATAACATAAACATATAAACCTGTTTGTTGGCAGCAGTTAGTAAAATGGAATAATCTCCTGATATCACAGAACACAGCTTGGGACAGGTGGACAGCAAACAGGGAATAGTATTTGAAAAGGATTTAAGAAGTTTGCCTACCCATACTAGTGACTATTTTGTCTGTTCATTTTCATTTTGATTCTACAGCTAGTTTTTGTTTGCTTGCAATTAATGATGCTACCTATCTTTCTATTAATTTATGTGCTACTTCTAGAAAACATTTTAATTTGTCTTTATAGATTTTTTGGCAATTCAATTACCAATTTTTAACTACCGTTATTGAAAACATTCTGTTTGATTTAAAAAAAAGAAAGATAGTTACAAGTGTGCAACTATTTTAAATGGTGCAATACATTGTGATCCACCTCCTGTTAAAATAAATAAAAAGAAAGACTTTAATTCCTGTGTCAAGTATCAAAGGGTAGCCGTGTTAGTCTGGATCTGTAAAAGCAGCAAAGGATCCTGTGGCACCTTATAGACTAACAGACGTTTTGGAGCATGAGCTTTCGTGGGTGAATACCCACTTCCTCAGATGCATCTGAGGAAGTGGGTATTCACCCACGAAAGCTCATGCTCCAAAACGTCTGTTAGTCTATAAGGTGCCACAGGATCCTTTGCTGCTTTTAATTCCTGTGGCATTTTAAGGACTGGAAAACTAGAATGATAATGTCAGAACATCAGTATTGGAATTTAGCTGTGTAACCAGGTAGCCTAGGTGATACCCACTTGAGTCCCATCAGGATTCAACTCACCCAGGTGCAGGTCCTCGACAGTTGGATGGCAGCCCTCACAGGGCCACGCCAGGGTGCTATAGCCCTCCAGCTATGGTACACTTGAGTTCCACCCCTTCCAGAGTCTTAGGCCTGGTCTACACGTGGGCGGGGAGGGGATTGAACTAAGTTACGCAACGTACTTAGATCGACTTACCATGGTGTCTTTACCGTGGTGAGTCGACTGCTGCTGCTCCCCTGTTGACTCTGTCTGTGCCTCCTGCTGAGCTGGAGTACAGGAGTCGATGGGAGAGTGCTTGGGGATAGATTTATCGCGTCTAGACTAGACACGATAAATTGATCCCCGCTGGATCAGTCGCTGCCTGCCATCCAGCCGGTAGTGAAAACATACTCTTAGAGTCCAAAATGAAAAGGAAAACAGGGTCTTCTATGCGCTTGTTGACAGATGTTGCCCTTCTACTTAAGGCTTGTTTTCATGCAGTCAGTCCTTTTTGACAGTCTTCCTGGGTCTAGTCATCCAGTCCACTGGGAGATTCATCCAGATAGCAAGCTGTCTCAGAGTGTTGGCTGGAATCAAGCTTCCTTTATCAAGGAAGAATCATAGAAATGTAGGACTAGAAGAGACTCAAAAGTCTTCAAATCCAACCCCTGTGGCAGGACCAAGTAAACCTAAACCATTCTTGGCGGGTGTTTGTCCAGCCTATTCTTAAAAAAACCCATTGATGATGGTTACACAATCTCCCTTGGAAGCCTATTCCAAAGTATAACTCCTCTTATAATTAGGAAGTTTTCTAGTCTAAATCTCCTTTGCTGCAGATTAAGTCCATTATTTCAGTGTCCAACCTTCAGAGGACATGATCACCATCCTTTTTACAACAGCCCTTATCATATTTGAAGACTATCATCAGATTCCCCCCTCAGTCTTCTTTTCTCAACACTAAACATGCCCAATTTTTTTACTTTTCCTCATTGGTCAGGTTTTCTAAAACTTTCATCATTTTTTTCCTCTTCTCTGGACTGTCAGAAAGATCTGGACAAATTAGAGAAATTGTGATGCCCAGAACTGGTAGCCCAGCTGAGGCCTCACAAATACCATCCCTCGTGTCTCACATATGATGTCCCTGTTAATACTCTCCAGAATTAATTAGTCCTTTTCACAGCTGTATGAGATTGCTGACTCATTCAATTTATGACCCACTGTAACTCCCAGATCCTTTTCAGCAGTACCACCACCTAGCTAGTTATTCCACATTTTGTATCTATGCATTTGTTTCTTCCTTCCTAAGTGTGATATTTTGCACTTGCCTGTATTGAATTTCATCTTGTAGAATTCAGACTAATTTTCCAGTTTGTCAAGGTCGCTCTGAATACTAATCCTGTCCTCCAAAATGCTTGCAACCTTTCTAATCTTGGTGAGATCTGCAAAATGTATAAGCATATTGTCCTCTCCATTATCGAACTCAATAGTGAAATAGCAAAGTGAGGACTGAGTCTTGCAGACTTCACTAGATACGCCCTCTTGGTTTGACACTGAGCTATTGATAACTAGACCACATTTTCCTAGTTTGCTTATGAGAATGTCCCATAGGAGTATATCAAAAGCCTTACTAAAATCAAGATAATCACATCTACTGCTTCCCTCCGTATATTAAGCCAGTAACCCTGTCAACGAAGGAAATTAGATTGGTTTGGAATTATTTGTTCTTGAGAAATCCATGTTGGCTATTCCTTATAACTCTGTTATTCTTTAGGTGCTTATAAACTAATTGTTTAATGATTTGTTCTGGGATCTTTTCAGATACTGAAGTTAGGCTGATAGGGCTATAATTTTCTGGTCCTCTTTTTCACCTTTTTAAAGCTATGTACTATGTTTTCCCTTCTCTGGCCTTTTGGGGACTTGTCATAAACAGATAATTAAGGGTTAATGTCTCTTTTACCTGTAAAGGGTTAACAAACAGGGAACCAAACACCCGACCAGTGGACCAATCAGGAGACAAGATACTTTCAAATCTCAGTGGAGGGAAGCCTTTGTTTGTGTTTTTTTGGGTTTGGCTTTGTTCTCTCTGGGTCCTGAAAGGGACTAGATGTGCAACCAGGTTTCTTGCCAATCTCCCTGCTACAGTCTCTTATATATTCAGAATAGTGAGTATTTAGTAAGAAAGGTGGTTATAGTCTTTTGATTGTTTCTGTATTTGCAAATGTGTATTTGACTGGAAGTATTTTAAATTGTATTTCTGCTGGAGGAGGCTTTTTCTCCAGTTTCTATAAGCTGACAGACCCTGTAACTTTTACCATCTAAATTGCAGAGATAACTTTTAACCTTTTTCTTTCTTTTTTTTTTTTAAAGTTTTGTTTTTAAGACCTGTTTGATTTTTTCCCGTTGTTGAGGCTCAAGGGAATTGAGTCTGTACTTAACAGAGAAGGGGAAGGGAGGGGAGAAGGTGGAATCCCTTTGTTTTAGATTCACGGAGCTTGAATCTGTGTTGCCTCTGGGTGGGGGAGGAGGGGAAGGGGACATTCCTCCTTGTTTTAAGATTCAAGGAGTTTGAATCACGGTAATCTTCCAGGGTAACCCAGGGAGGGGAGGTCTGGGAGAGACAACGGTGAGGGAAGGGGTTTACTTTCCTTGTGTTAAGATCCAGGGGGTCTGGGTCTTGGGAGTCCCCAGGGAAGGTTTTGGGGGGACCAGAATGTATCAGGCACTGGAATTCCTGATTGGTGGCAGCTTATCAGATCTAAGCAGGTAATTAAGCTTAGAGGAATTCATGCTGGTACCCCAACTTTTGGACTCTAAGGTTCAGATTGGGGAAAGATACTATGACAGGCCTCACCCGTCCTCCAGGAGTTCTCAAAGTTAATTGCTAATGGTTCCAAGATTGCTTCAGCTGGTTTATTAAGTATCCTAGGATGAATTTCATCAGGTTCTCCTGGCTTGAATGTATCTGACTTATCTGAATATTCTTTAACCCGATGTTTTCCTATTTTGGCTCGCATTCCTTCCCTCTTGTTGTTAATGTTAATTTTGTTGAATATCTGGTCACCATTAACCTTTTTAGTGAAAACTGAAGCAAAATAGGCATTAAACACCTCAGCTTTCTTGACGTTTTCTGTTATTAGCTCTCCTTCTCCACTAATAAAGGATCTATACTTTGTTTTGTCTTTCTGTTATTTAAATTAAAGAACCTCTTCTGATTGACTTCTATGTCCTTGTTAGGTGTAGCTGATTTTGTGTCTTAGCTTTTCTGATGCTGTTTCTACATGCTTACACTATTTGTCCATGTTTCCAGTTTTTGTAAGATTCTTTTTTTTATTTTCAGATCATGAAAGAAGTTCTGATAGAGCCATATGGGCCTCTTGATATTCTTTCTATCTTTCCTTCACATCAGGATAGTCAGCAGTTATGCCTTGAATACTGTCTATGTAAGAGACTGCCAGCTCTCCTGAACTCTTTACGTCCCTGAGATTTTCTTCCCATGGGATTTTATCTTACCAGTTCTGTGAGTTTCTTAACTCTGTTTTTTAAGTCCATTCTCCTTATTCTGCTGCTCTTACACCTTCCTTTCCATAGTATCTATCCTTTCATGGTCTATGTCACCCAAATTGCCTTCCGCTTTCAGATGTGCTACCAATTCTTCCCTGTTGGTTAGAATAAAGTCCAAAATGGCTGTCCCTCTGGCTACATCCTCCACTTTCTGGAACAAAAAGTTGCCCTTGGTACATTCCAAGAACTTATTGGAAATTTTGTGTTTTGCCATCTTACTTTTCCAATAGATGTCTTGATAAGTAATGTCCTGAATTGCTACCAGCTCTTGTGTTTTGGATATTTTTGTTGTTTGTTCTAGAAATGCCTCATCCACCCCCTCTTCCTGATTTGGCGGTCTGTAGTAGACCCCTACCAGGACATCATCCTTATTTTTTACACCTCAGAGACTCTCAAATCTTCTGCCTCCATGTAGCAGAAGCTTTATTTCCTGGTCAGCCCCTACCTGAACGGGGCCTCTTACTTTTAAGTACACTCTCGCTTCCTGAAAACTGTTGCAGAAGTAGAGGGGCAGGGACAATATCCGCAGGTCCTAGTTAACTGACTCCCTATCTGCGCCATCACGAGTAGGTAGAAATGAAGGTATCCCAATTTCTTTTAGTATGTCATTTTATCATGAGGATATCTTTCTTGAATGATTAAAGTTTAACTCTGGCAGAAACTAGTTAAAAAAACCAACTGTGAATATCACAGGTCTTCAGGTTTTATCTAGTGGAAGTCTTTCATACTCAGTTATTTCATAGGTTGAAATTTGGAAGTTTTCCATATTTTTTATAAAGTAGCACTAACTCCAGTTCCATGTTTTCTGAAGTGATTGTAAATCATCTCAATATGGTTGATCAGAATTTGTCCCCTTTTTAATAATAGATTATTCTTTGCCATGGACAAAAGGCAGTAAACCCTACCCCTAGCTATTATAGCATGTTTGCTGTAAAGTATTTTGTTTACATTATGGCTATAGAATCCCTAGTTTCAACTGGCAGGAAACTGAGTCTTTGGTACTTCATTCTGAGATCTAGACACATTTTTAACAGTGAGGGTAATTTTCCACTGGAACAATTTATCAAGGGATGTGGTTGATTATCCATCTCTTGAATTAATTACATCAAGATTGGATGTCATTCTGAAAGATATGCTCTATTTCCACCTCAAGTTATTGGGCTTAATGCAGGAATTATTGGGTGAAATTATACGGCCTGTTCTGTGCAGTCTAGATAATCACAATGGTCCCTTTTCTAGCCTTAAAATCTAGAAAACTATGAAAAAAGTATATTTTATAATATGCTCTTGACTATATAACATCTTGTAGCAAGCTTCTTTCATTCTGTATTTTTCCTTATTTCTGGTTTTCATATTTCTTTATTAATATGTTATAATAGATTTTAGGAAATTATTTTTAATCATGTATTTATAAAAAGGTTAATTTACTGTCTATGTAATGTCAAAATTATCTCATTTATACACCACTAATTTTAATTTTTCATATTTTAATCTTAGCTGTATGCCCCCTTCTGTTAACTGCAAAACTCTTTTGTGTTCTCTTTGCAATATCCAAATTGAACACTTAAGATGGTTAATTGAATAGCTTAGATGGTATGTCAGCAATAGGCACAAATACATATTTTAAACTACTTTTGCCTTGAGAGAAATGATCCCCTTGCTCAAGAAAGGAATTTGGTTAGTTGAGACTGGAACATGCTCAATGTGCTTTCAATTTATGGCTGAATAGTCACAGAGGATAGAGATGCACTACTTTTTCCTTTGCTGTTAGCCCTAGAGTGAGTCCATTGCTACTATGTCTGGTGTTGACAAAACCTCAATAGTGTTTTAGATTTCCAACAGGAAAATCCAGAACCATGGTTTGTGTTCTGTTTTTTATGGCTTATAGGACTACAGCGATGTCTAAACTTCCCCATCTCACTTAACTAATCTTTAAATATTTTTGCCATGGTTGTAGGATTACAAAGGGTCTGAAGTATGTCATCCAAATCCCACTCTCAGAATTTACAGACACATCCTGTCTTCCTGCCCCAGTGACCATAAAATGCACATAGAAGCATGCAACAAGCCAACCCCCAGCCCCAGCACTTTTGGTATGTTGAACATTGCATATTGTGTGTTATTATAGCACATAGTAAATCATCCCCAGATAGTAAAAATATATGCTGTAGACAGCAGAGATTAAGGAAATGAATAGTTTTGGATTTCCATTTAGATGAGCATAGCTATTTAGCCAGAGTTTGAAAAGTGCTGAGTACTAGATAGCTCCCAGATCATATATTTGTGTGTCTAAATATGGACTTAAGTGCCTAACTTGGAGACTAATTTTGAAATCCTTGGACTGAAATGCTGGACTCCCATCTCAACTAAGCAAACTTTTGAGGCCCTAACCACTCTCTACAGACCTCTGCATGCCAATTTCTGCAACTCTCCATCCCTACACAGTGCCATTTTCCTTCCACAGGCCCTATGTCAGACATACACACCAGTAGCCATCAGCCATTCCTTGTGTTATCTTCTGGTGTTAGATTCTCTCCACTGCCTTATGCTTGCAGATGACATGGCTGCATCCTTGGGCATCTTCCAACTTGCCCACACTGGTATCTTTCTGTTTCCTACTCACCCTGGCCCACAGCCTCATTGAACCCCCCCCCCCCAATTAGTATCACGTACCCATGGTGCCTTCCTTTCCAGCTTGCTCAGGACCCTCACTCACATCTAAACACTACACTCCTGTAGCACCTTACCTCCTATTATTAAAGTTTAGAGATCACAACTGCGACAAAGCCCCCAGTCTGATAGTTTCTGCTCCAAAGAGTGCATAGTCTAAACAGACATGACAGGCAAAGTGTGGAGTAAAAATAGTATTATTATCCCCAATTTACAGATAGGGAACTAAGGCCCACAGAGATGGATTTGTCCAGGGTCACACAGGGAGCGTATGACATAGCTAGGAATTAAACTCTGTCCCAGTGCAATGCCTTAACTAGAAAATACATTTCTTTTACAAGTCCAGAATTGACATTTCTCTGTCTCTGTCCACATCCATGTAGTAACCTCTCACCCCATTCAGGTCTCTTTCTCCACTCATGTCTTCATATAGGAGGGCTTGTTGGCTATACTCAACTCGAAGGCTCTTTGGGAGGCCCTGGGTGGTAGCTCCAAGTTGAGACAGAGGACTGCCAATTAATAGCTTCCCAATCTATCATCTTTTGGGTGGTGGTAGGTGGCCTTTGTATGCTCCTCTCACATCTTAGGGCAGAAGCCCTGTTGCGTAACTACGCAGTCTGGAAGACCCTGCATGGTTTGAAGGATTTCTGAGCACTTAACATGGTTGAGCAGAGACCAGGCTCTGTCACTTTCTCCTGACCTGGGGAGAATAGGTGCAGGGACCATTCATTCTTAACCCCCCCTCCCAAAAAGGCTTTGAAGGAGGGGGTAGACTGATTCTCACCAGACCATCCTGTCTCATGAATGTATAACAGGAGGAGGTACCCACCCAAAGAGACTGGAAAGAAGGGGAATAGGTGATGACTATTGGGACCTGATCCCTGAAAACATCAAGGGTGAGTCTGTGTGTGAGGTCCGAATCTGAAATCTCTCCCCATCTTAAAAATATTGAAAGGTTGAGGGTTGGTTTTAGATTTTAGACAGACTAGTTAACAGGAAATTATAACTGAATAAAATATTTAAAGTGCCACATTGTTTATTCTTGCTTGATTATCAGCATATCACAAATTCTCAATAAGTTGAATGCAATGTTATTTAAAATAGACTATAACATATTGGTGCAGTACATCCCATAGAACATTTTCTGTAATATTTGAAGCCTAGTGTATCATATGATCCTCACAAGCTAATCATGGTAGCTCCTATCACATTGCAATTTGCAATTAGATGTGGCTTGGGGTGAAGTGAACTGCCACTGGGAATGCCACAGTAAGAAAAAGATATACATGCTGAGGTGCAGATGAGCTAATGTATGCTTATTTATTGGAGCCAAGCAGGAGTCAGAAATTAAGGCATAATAAATTTGGGATTGTACCAGCCAGAGGTTTACACATTTGTACCCTAAATAGAAGAAAGACCTTAGAAATGATGGATTAAAATGTAGCTGATCTCTTGAAAAATGAATGTGAATGAAAATTTAAAATGTTTTTGCGTAATGCAAGTATTTGAGTCAGGAGCATATGTAGTCATCTAAAAGATATAAAAATAGATCAGATACTTAGGCTTCTATCTGAGATATGATGTACTACATACATTTATATAAAAACATGCACACATTATATAAACAGAAATATAAATCCAGTTTTTGATTCAGAAAACATACCAAGGTACTGAGCCAATCGTTCATCATCAAGAGGTTCCTTTTGAACTGGAATTACACAGTGGTAAGATCTGCTATTGTTAACTGGAGAAAATAGGGATGGGGGTAACCTCAAGACCTTTTATGTCTGATCTTGCCCTCTGACCAAAATGTGTGTTTCACTGGCCTCCGAATTCCATTTTGCTTAAAAAAACAAAAGGAACAAGCTCAGTGGCAAGCAACTTTAAGGCCATCCTTTAAAAGCTCTTCACACATGGATTTTTAAAAACACTGAAGTATCAATAGAAACTTTAGAATGTCAATAACTTTCTCTTCACTATCTCTCCAGAGATTTCATCTGCTCTCAATATGTTCACAGGCATTTCCTCTGGTAACTATATTAGGGCAGAGGCAGAACAATGAAAGAGTAAAATTCCCCAGAGGCTCAGGTTTGACTATATAATCACCTCCTCTGGGTAGGATATTGTTACAGGGGTTCAGCTTTACTCTAAAATTTGTATCAATTTGGCAAAATTCTCTAGGTGCATTAATTTTATGTGGACTTACAAGTAGTAACCATAAAAATACAAGCCAGACAAGCTAGCTCCTGTGTTACTCTAGAGTTCCCTGTCTTGGATTCTGCTCCCTATAACACCCCCCCGCCCCATCTCCCCTAGTGAGTTTATCCTGAGAGTAAAAAAAACCCTTTCTTTTAAAATCTGGCTTCGGAGTAGATTCAACATTACATAATTATTGAAGCACTTATCTGGTAGTGCCTCCCTGAACTGCCTCTGAATCCTGGCTGAGAATTTGCTTTGAAATCCCAGGCTGCTGGGGCTGGTTCAGAAGTTCTATCTTCTCAGGACATCATTGGGATAGACTGTAGCAATGCTTTCGATTATGCTACAAGAAGACATCAAAAGCCCTGAGCACTCCATCCCAACAACCATAACTTTATCATTTTCCCTTGTGTATCAGTGCACTTTGTGCTTCAGTCAGGGATAGCACAGAACAAGATAATAAGGAGAATGTTTAATTTCTGAGAAAATGGCTTTTCAGTACCCTGTTCTTCTTAGCTATTCATCAGTGATGAGTGCTGTAAGAATATGAGCATTGAGGATGCAGCAAGTGCATCATCTTTAACTTCTATTGCTCATAAGTTGAGGTCATCAGTGCAGTTGGCATTATGATTTGTGTTAATAAGATTGACAGATATGAGTTTTTCAAGAGCTCCTGATACCAAAAGAAGCTTTGATGGCAAAACACCAGTTCTGTGACCATTTTGAGCCATCATTTATCTTCCCTCAGGGGAACTCTGAAGAGAGAGCAAGTTCTTTTGCATTTACGTAAGAACAGACATACTGGGTCAGACCAAAGGTCCATCTGTTCTCCATCATTTGTGGGGAAACAAGAAGGAAGAAATTTTGTGCAATATTCTGGTTCTTAAACATAGCTCTATATAGGAAAAGTGATTGATCATGTACATTGTTGACTGCAGGCACTTATAGATAAATTATTTCAGTTTGCAAAGTAAGATATTTTATTTTGTTACTGTTTTCTGAAGTGGAAATAGTGGCAGGAATTGCATTTGATAGCACCTTTCCATTTAGGAGATATTCTCTCATGTTTTTCTTCAGCACTTTTTTGTTTGCTTTTGTTTTTTTATTATTAGTATTGAACATTAATTTATAATTTATTAGCTGAGATACTTTTATAGTTCCCATTCAGATTTTCTCACCAATTAATATTTTAAATCTTGCTGTATGAGGGCTAGGTATTATTATTGTAAATCATGCTTCAGTGATGTGAAGACACTGATGTCAATACATGCATAATAAAAACATGGTACCCTAAAAAGTTTTTCCCCGTCTTGAGATTCTTTTTTTAGTGCCAGTTGTTCCCTGACTTGTTAAAATGTTTCATTCAAGTGAATTAAATGCCGTATTCCACAACACATTTTGTTTTATTTATGATGTTGAATGTAGTCAAAAGCTTTCAAAAATGTCCTTGTAAGTACAGTAGACGATGTTTAGTGTTCCTGCAGTTTATTGCATTGTATCTTAGGCAGTAATATTCTCCAGGAATGATAGACTAACCTCCTTTTCTTGTTTGCTGTCCTTAATCAAGATGTTATTTCCCTTTGTTTTAAAGGACTTATTGCCTGAGTCTCCTCTCTCGTACGTAATGCTGCATTTGAATATCTCCACTGGCTACAGTGGGATTAGTACTGATTTTACACAGAGTTAGTGAGAGGAATCAGGCCCTGAGTTCCCAAAAGAGCTATGAGTTGCACTGATGAACATTATTTCATACACATGTTAAGGAAACGGATCGTGTATGCAAGAATGGTAACAACAGCATTAGTGACACTAAAAGCTTAACTTTGCCTCTAGCTGAAATAATATTGACAAAATTACCAAAATATCATCCACTAAAATTGGCCACTTCTGTTTTTTCAGTCAAGCTCTGTTGGCTTCTGTACTGTTTTTCATCTTTCTCCCTTTTTAGCAGGGGCACCATTTGCTATGAGGCAAGGGCCCACCTCGGCCTTGCTTTGGTCCTTTCCCCTCTTCCCACTCCCCCTACCCACAACTTTCCGTAAATCTGTATGCTCCATTATGTCTTTGACTTTTTGCCCCACCAAATTTTGCAGGATAGAACATTACATGTGATTATATTATATGTGCTGACACAACTTTGTGCCCTCTCCCTCACAGATTTTTCTGAAATGATGTCCGCGCTTTTCAGGAGCGGTTAAATTTGTGACTCAGAGTGGTTATTACTACTTCACATGACAGTCCTCTGGTTTTGAAATGGCACGTGTTTTGTAAGTCAGCTTTGCTTTCTGTTAGCACTATTTCAGTTACTTCATGCTCCAGCTCTGCTGATGCTTTGGTCATTGAGATAGCAGCAGCTATTGCTCCAACCAGCATTACTGGTGTCACTATTAGGCTTCCATGTGCCAGCTCTTCTCTCCTTTCCTGCAATCCTATTGATATCCTTGATTTAGCAACATGTCAGACATCTGTTTTCACACTATTAAACTTCATTTCTTCTGCATCATAATTTAGCCCTTTTGACCCTGACATTCATACACTGTCTAAAGCAGAGTCACATGCAGACCGGTCCAAGCTCCCTTTTTGATAAATCGGGGTTTAAATTCTCACCACAATCAGAAGGAACCAAAAAAATCAAATGTTATTTCATATTTTGGAGAGCATTAATAGCATGGTAAATTAATGGATCCATGTAAACAAGAAACAAAGAGGAATAACTGCAAAAAACAATAAGACTAATATAGAATGTGCCATACCAAACAATACCTTGCTTTTACATACAATGAAATTGCATTTTTGGGAGATGCATTTAAAAGGGATGAATAATTGTATTTGTAGCTGCTGTTGCTAAAACAGAGGTAATAGAGATTTCATCCAGCCACAGCATTGTACAGTTTCAAAGTACAGCATGGCTATGAGTTTCAACATTTTACATTGTGTGGACTCCACCTCAATAAAAGGAACGTCTTGTGTACACCTTTCCTCCTCCATTCATAACAATGAAGAATCAACTTGTGACTGGGAGGACAACTCTCTCTCCCATTTATGCATGGTGGAGGAAGAGGAAGGGATTTGGATAATGCAGAATTCAGAAAATAGGATTGCAGAGGAATGGGAGTATACTGTATTAGGAAAGTATTTATGCATTTTTAACTGCTCTGCAGTTCTGGTCACAGTAGTTTTGGTTCTTGAGGGTAGCTGTTTCCTCTCTTCCTACATAGAAGCAGCCACTAGTAGAGGTAGGTAGGGTGTTTTAAACTCCTTTTAGAGGAATACATGGATTCACCAAGGGCAAGTCATAGCTGGCCAACCTGACTGCCTTCTATGATGAGATAACTGGCTCTGTGGATATGAGGAAAGTAACGGACGTGATAGATCTTGACTTTAGCAAAGCTTTTGATATGGTCTCCCACAGTATTCTTGCCAGCAAGTTAAAAAAGTATGGACTGGATGAATGGACTATAAAGTGATAGAAAGCCGGCTAGATTGTTGGGCCCAACGGGTAGTGATCAACAGCTTGATGTCTAGTTGGCAGCCGGTATCAAGCGGAGTACCCCAGGGGGTCAATCCCGGGACCGGTTTTGTTCAACATCTTTATTAATGATCTGGATGATGGGATGGATTGCATCCTCAGCAAATTCGCAGATGGCACTAAGTTGGGGGGAGAAGTAGATACACTGGAGGGTAGGGATTGAGTCCGGAGCAGAAGTGGGCAAACTATGGCCTGCAGGCCACATCCAGTCCGTGGGACCCTCCTGCCCGGCCCTTTACCTCCTGGCCCGGGAAGTTAGCGCCTGGCCCCTCTCCTGCAGCCTCAGCTTACCCCACTGCTGGTGCAGTGCTCTGGGTGGCGGGGCTGCGAGCTCCTAGAGCAGTGCAGCAGCTGAGCCAGGGCCTGACCCAGTGCTCTGTGCTGCTCGGTGTGTGGCTGGCTCCAACTGAGTGATGCAGCTGTAGTGCCATCAGCCACTTGTGCTCCAGGCAGCGCAGTAAGGGGATAGGGAGCGGGGGGGTGGATAGAGGGCAGTGGAGTTTGGAGGGTAGTCAAGGGGTGGGGGTGTGGATGGGGGTCGGGGTGGTCTGAGGGTGGGGAACGGGATTGAATGGGGGCAGAGTCCCGGCAGTCGGAATGAGAGAAGGGATTGGATGGGATGGCAATAGGCGGTCGGGGCAGGGGTTCCGAGGGCTGTGAGAGGACAGGGAGCAGGGGAGGTTGGATGGGGCAGGGGTTCCGGGGGGGCCATCAGGGGCAACGGAAGGTAGATGGGGGACACACATCCCTCCCCTAACCGGCCCTCCATACAATTTTCAAAACCCAATGTGGCCCTCAGGCCAAAAAGTTTGCCCGCCCCTAGTCCAGAGTGACCTAGACAAATTGGAGGATTGGACCAAAAGAAATCTGATGAGGTTCAACAAGGACAAGTGCAGAGTCCTGCACTTAGGATGAAAGAATCCTATGCATCGCTACAGGCTGGGAACCAACTGGCTAAGTGGTAGTTCTGCAGAAAAGGACCTGGGGATTACAGTGGATGAGAAGCTGGATATGAGTTAGCAGTGTGCCCCCATTGCCAAGAAGGCTAACAGCATATTGGGCTGCATTAGTAGGAGCATTGCCAGCAGATCGAGGGAAGTGATTATTCCCCTCTCTTCGGCACTAGTGAGGCCACATCTGGAGTATTGTGTCCAGTTTTGGGCCCCCCACTACAGAAAGGATGTGGACAAATTGGAGAGAGTCCAGTGTAGGGCAACAAAAATGATTAGGGGGCTGGGGCACATGATTTATGAGGAGAAGCTGAGGGAACTGGGCTTGTTTAATCTGCAGAAGAGAAGAGTGAGGGAGGATTTGATAGCAGCCTTCAACTGCCTGAAGGGGGGTTCCAGAGAGGATGGAGCTTGACTCTTCTCAGTGGTGGTGGATGACAGAACAAGGAGCAATCGTCTCAAGTTGCAGCGGGGGAATCTAGCTTGGATATTAGGAAACACTGTTTCACTAGGAGGGTGGTGAAGCACTGGAATGGGTTACCTAGGGAGGTAGTGGAATCTCCATCCTTAGAGGTTTTTACTGCCCGGCTTGACAAAGCCCTTGCTGGGATGATTTAGTTGGGGTTGGACTAGATGACCTCCTGAGGTCTCTTCCAACCCTAATCTTCTATGATTCTTTACAATGAAGTTGCAATAATTTGGGGGTAAAATAAGTGGAGTCAGCATCACATATCCTGTAAGCTCCCTTTGGACAACCAATGACATACACCACAATTTGAGAATCATGGTATTGTGGGCTATCAGATTTGATCTACCAATACCAATACAATAGGGCAGATTATGCTCTTGTGTTTCCAGTATTATTGCAAAGGGAAACATATTTCTACCATTCTGAGGTTTTTTAAAGTAAATTTCAAAAACAGGTCAAAAAAGTACAATATCCATTAACACAAAACTATGCAGGGTAAAGAGCAAGTCCATTGGGTTATATACGAGGGAGAGAGAACTTGAAGAAAGGTAGGCATTATGTGCTATAATATGTCATTTCAATTGTGGGTTATTTACAGCTGCAATATAGACTTTGTGAATGTGAATAAGTGATATGCTAGTCTCCAACCTAATTCTCCCAAGCCTTGGCTGGTGCTAAGGGGTTCCTTTTCCTTCAGGATTACTTCCACTTCCCCTATATTCAGAGTGAAATCTAATGAGTGACACCAGACCCAATGAGTCAAGAAATTTCCTGTAGCTTCCTGCAAAGTTCCAACACCTCCTAACAAAGTGAGGCAACAGGAGAATTGTGCCACCCTGTTACAAGTAGCTACAAAGCAAAGTCATACCAATAGTTCATATTTTGCTACAGCTGATAGATTTCCTTCACAAGGAAATTATCTCAAAAAATCTTCAGTTGATAAAATGTTAATAAAATGGCACTGGTAACTTTTTTCTTTTATTTCTGGATCAGAAATATATTTGGCCATTTAACTGAAGATTTATTTTGTTGCTGATGACACACTGAAAACTATCAGAATGCTCCAATGATCAAAGAACCATCTTAGAAAACGATGAATAATCAGTTTTATTGATTTTTGGCCATTGTTGTTTCTGCAACTGGTGCTTCTGCTACTTCACACTGAGATGTATGAATGCTTCTTGATTTTTGAAAGTAGTATTAATATAGAATCCTAAAAATATGGGGCTGGAAGGGGCCTTGAGAGGTTATCCAGTTCAGCCCCCTGCACTGAGACAGAACCAAGTATATCTTGACTGTCCCTGAGAATTTTTTTCTAACTTGTTCTGAAAAATTCCAATGTTGGTGATTCTCTCCACTCCATTATAAACGTCTTTAATGAAACCTTTGAATAGTACTAGACTCAGGAGAGACTCCTGCAGAACCCTACTAGATATATCCTCCCAGTTTGACAGCAAACCATTGATAACTACTCTTTGAGTTCATTTTTCAATCAGTGGTGCATTCACTTATAGTAATTTCATCTAGAATGTATTTCCCTAATTTGTTTATGAGAACGTCCTGTGGGACTGTGTCAAAAGCCTTATTAAAATCAAGATATATCACACCTACAGCTTCCTCTATCCACTAGGACAGTAACCCTGTCAAAGAAGGAAGTTAGGTTGTTTTGGCATGATTTGTTTCCCTCCTATTCCTATTATCGTCTAACAATTGTTTAAGAATTTGTTCCAATATGTTTTCAGGTATCAAAGTTAGGCTGACTGGTCTGTAGTTTGCTGGGTTCTTTTTGTTCCCCTTTTTACAAGATGGGTACAACATTTCCCTTTTTCCAGTTTTTTGGGACCTCACCTGTTCTAAAAAATAATTAACTGTTCTGAGGTTGCTTCAGCTAGTTCCTTAGGTATCCTAGGAAAAATTTCATCAAGAGCTGCCAACTTGAATATATCTGGTTTATCTAAATATTGTTTAACCCATTCTTTCATTTTTTTTCTGGCTTGTGTTCTTTCCCCCTTGTTAATATTAATTTTATTAAGTATCTGGCCACCATTAACCTTTTTTGTGAAGACAAACAAAATAGGCATTAAACATCTCAGCTTTCACATGCCATCAGTTATTAGCTCCCCTTTTCCAGTAAGTAGAGGACCTATATTTGCCTTCATCTTTCTCTTGCTTGTAACATATTTAAATAATCTCTTCTTATTGCCTTTTATGTCACTAGCTAGATATAACTCATTTTGTGCACAGCTTTTCTGGTTGTGTCCCTATATGTTTGTGCTAGTCTTTTGTATTGATCCTTAGTATTTCATCCATCTTCCTCTTTTTGAAGGATTTCCATTACCATGACTGTTAGTATGTAAACAATGGTAGAATATTTGGTGCAGTAACTTCATACTTTGTTGAACCAAAAAAAAAATCTTTTGAATATCTGGAAATCGAATTAACAATTATGTCAATACTTAAGTGGCTATTAAGTGTCACTTGGACACTACTGAGTGAGTGGTATGAAGGCAAAAAGATCCTTCCTCACTTGGGTTTCCCTTCAAAGAGGCTCATCCTAGCTGCAGTGCTTGCATTCCCCTGGACAAGAGGACTGCTCCAAGTCTAGAGTTGATAACTTCCTTAAAAAGAGCAGGAAGGAGGTGAAACCACGGCCCCACTCATACCTTTCACCAGTAACCAGAGATGTCTAGCTGTGGAATGTGTGAATTCTGCACATTATATCCCCCCTACCCCTGCAAAAAAACAAACAAACAAAAAAAAATCCACCATGGCAGGTTGTGCCCAGAAGCTGCATGATTACATGGAGCAAAATGGGTCATTTTGCAATGGCTAGTCACAAAGCTCTTTGAGGCAATGTGTGTTTAACACTTTGACACTTCCTACACTAGACTGTAAAGAAGATCAGATCTCTTCCAACATATCAGACTTGGAAGATAATATCCAAGCAAAACTTAAAAGCTAAATAAAAGAAATCCTAGAAATAAACTCAGTTGGACCAAATAAAAACAACATTATCATTCTTTTAACTTTGTGTGCAGTCCACAGTGCAAGAGCTGAAAGATACTTTTAAAGTTATACACTACTACTAAGTGACACATTCCGAAGCACAAAATCAAAAATTTGCTTCTATAAAGCAGACAGCAGCAGCATGAACTCACTAAACATAAACTTTCTCATTCGTCTAGGCCAGATCCTGCAAAGTTCTGAGTAGTGCACTGGAGATGCTGAGCACCCTGACCTCTGAGTAGGCTTTCTGAACAGTGTGGCATTGGGCCCTTCGTTTGTTATGCTTTTCTGCACAGAAAGACTAATTATATATACACCCTTGTTTGTAGGTGTGTTGGTTCCTTTAAACATATTATCAGCTAAATTTAATATCTTCCCCCCCACAAAGCTATTTTCCTTTTTTTGTTTTTGTTTTGTTTTTGTTAATCTATGCAAGTATATAAACATGTGAACCAAGACCTATGATTGGTCCCCATTTCCTTTAGTACTCTGGAATGTTGCCTGGCATTGGTGCTTTTATTTGTCTAATTCATTTCCACTTTTTTAATTAATATTAGTGGTGGTTTTTATGCTCTTGCAATCTTTTTGGTCTTTGGATTTTATTTCTCTGATTTAAGAAAATCACAAACTGTCATAAAATAATTTAATTTTTCTCTTCGTCATTCTTAAGATTATCCTATCAGAATGTACTACTCATTCTTTCTACAGCATAAATTATTTGGAGACAAGCACTATGCCTCCTTTTATATGTTTGGAAAGTGCCAAGCACACTGGCACTCAATAAATAGTAAAGCTAGTATTTCCCTTTAGGTCTGTTTTCTTTCCTTGTACACTTAAAACTTTAAACACTTAAATGGGATAAGATTTTTTTAAATGGTGCTTAATGTTATGCTTTGAGGTCCATATTTAAGCACCTACATTAGTGGCCTCATTTTTCCAAAGCGCCAAGCACTCAGCAACTCCCATTGAGTTCAACAGGAGTTTAATAGGGGCCTTGCTGCTTGAAGACTCTTGTTAATATAGAATCTGTTCAAAATACTTTAAGGTGGTGGCTCCATATTAGTGTTTTGAGTGTATAGAATCATAGCACTAGAAGGAACTGCAAGGGTCATCTCATCTAGCCCCCTGCCAAGATGCAGGATTTCTTGTGTTTAAAACAGCCAAGACAGATGGTTATCCAGCCTTCTTTTGAAGACCCTCCACTGAAGGAGCTTACACAATCTTCCAAGGAAGTCTATTCCATTGTCCTACTGTTCTTACAGTTAGGAATTTTTTCCTGAAATTTAATTTAAATCTTTTTCTTTCAGTGAGGTTTGTTAAAACCTAAATATTAGAAACCCAGGAGACTCAGAATTTAGGTTACATTTACCAACACTTAAAAGTATGGGGGAAATTCACAGTTACAGTGATTACAAGTAATTTCTGCCATAACCACTGGACACAATTCCTTGTTGTGAATGCGGTATTGGGTTGATAGTACAATAACAGTGGTGTGGCAATGTCCAATGTACATCTGTGATTACTGGTTAGGCCTCCTAAATTGCTTAGAAGTTCATAGTATCTTTAGAAAATTCAGTTAATAAATGGCACTATGTCACCCCAGCAAAGAAATAGATTCGATCTCATAGGGTCTCCTATGCCATTCTTATTTACTCCTGGGGGAATTCTGCACCTAAAAATTCTGTGCACAATATTTTAAAATTCTGCAAAGTTCTGCATATTTTATTTGTCAAAATAACACAGTATAATCATGCCAGCCTCAGTTATTTTGGTAATTTATTTAAAAATATCTGTCAGCAAGTATATCTGTGACAATAGAGACAACAAACAAGATTCAGGAAATGATTTGACAAATAGATTCCTTACTAAGCATTTTAATACAGAACTCTGAGTAACAGTTAATTTAAATTACAATGCAAAAATGTATTTCCCACACCCTTCAGAAACAGTGCGAAGACTTGGGGGAGTCGGGGTAATGGAGGAGCTGAGGGAAAGGGAAGTACCTTCTGGGAAGGAGCTTGGGAGCGAACCTGGAGAGTTGTTGGGTGTGGATGGGAGAGGTATGGAACAGTGTTCTTTGGGGGGAGGATGGTTAGGGAATTAGGGAGCCTCCCCCATGCAGACCCTGGCTGACCTCTAGCCTCTCCCATTTAATCAGGCACATCTGCCCCTGGCCTTATGTGTCCCTGAACCGCCACCCCCCGTTTAGTGGGGCATATCTGCATATGTCCTCATGTGTTGCTGCATCCCTATTCGGCCACCTCCACTCCCCCCATCCCAATGTGGCCCTGAACCCCCACTCCCATTCAGCCCTTGGCTCAATGTTGTCATGCCACTAGCTCCCATCTCCCTACCCCAGTCTGCCCGCACCCCCACATTAGCTCTTCTGAACTCCAGAGAGAAGGGGAGAGAGGAGGATGTGCAATTGGTGTTCCAGGCCCATACCATTAGGTACACACACCAATCCCCAACCTCTCTCAATTCATGGGGTTTTGGAACCCATGTCCCATGTTTAGCAAGTACCACCCAACTGAGGTTGAGTCATTTCTGTCACAAAGCCGTCCCACAGCTCCCCATTCACACAATCAGAGTGACAAACTTTTTTTCCTCCTGCCCCAACAACAAAGAAATTGGGGATCCCAGAGCTGTTAAAATAACGATCCCAGGCTGCTGTGGGGTTATGCTAAGTAGGGGGGTGGATGCCAATGCAAATACTTGAAATCTCTTTCCACACTCTGAAATTCTTGAAATTCTTTCCACGCTCTCTACAGTTCACCACCAGATGTCAGGGTAGCTCTCATCCTGACTCTGCTTACATATAAAAACCTTATTGCCTATATCTGTGATGACATCCATTAGTCATGTTGATTAATGCAGTGCTGGAAATCACCAGATAGCATGGTGATGGACAGAGTATAAGAACCTACTGGAACAGAAAAGTTTTATTGGCTGCATTCAAAGCACTTCATAAAACATTACTGAACGACTTTTCATTACTTCTCTGAAAAGGGGTGGCACCACCCATCTCCGGTGGGACTTGAGGAAAGGTCAACATAAAATTGGGGGGCTATGCCCCCACTCACCATGTGGCCCCACCCCCTGCTCCTCCTCAGGTGCTGGCCCCACCTTCTCCTCTCTCCCTGCAGAGACTCCACCCCCTGTCCAGATGGGAGGTCAGAAACTGGAGCTGGGAAGTGCGGGGCAGCTACTGTACTGACTGGTGCCATGGTGCAGGTGGCTGCGGCGCTCTCCTGTCTCCTCCTCCTGCTGGGGTCCAGGGGTTTGGGGTTGTGACTGCTCCTCAGCTCCTTGCCACCCCTCAATTGCCTGCAGCCGGTAACAGCCCCCCGGGTGGAGGGACCCGACCCCAGGGCCAGCAGAGCTTTAGGGAGCAGCAGCCACAGGGAGCGAGGCCCAGGAGTCTGGGCTGGAGAGGGTCAGTCTGGACTGCTGCGGGGAGCACTGGACCCTCCACCTGCCCTGGGCAGCATACCCTGACAGGTAAGGACATGGGACAGAAGCTGCTCTTGGCCTCTCTCTCCCTCCCTCCCTCCCCCCTAGTCCCCTGCCTGGGCTTACTCCTTCACTGCTGCTGCTGGTGGCAGGACTGCCTTCAGAGCTGGGCACATGGCCAGCAGCCTCCACACTCTCTACTCTGCCTTCAGAGCTGGGTGGTTGGAGAGTAGCAGCTGCTACGGGAGCACTAAGGCAAATTTTGGGGTGGCTATAGTCCCCACAAATGCCACCAGCACTGAAAGGTGATTTTAAAAAGCTGTCATCCTGTACCTGACCCCAGACTGTTCTAGTGTGATAAGCTTTTAAGATGGAGACACACAAGATATGAGGATCTGAAATAAATCTTTGGCTTTTTCCAGTCTACAAACCCTTTTTGTTTGTTACAAGCTCCAAATTATTAAAAATAAAAGTGGCATGTGAGCCAGAATTTCTAATGATTTCTTTATCATTATAGAATCATAAGAGTTGTAGGACTGGAAGGGACCTTTAGAGGTCATAGAGTCTAGTTCCCTGCACTCAGGTATTATTAAGTGTTATCTAGACCATTCCTGACAGGTGTTTGTCTAACCTGCTCTTAAAAATCTCCAGTGACGGAGCTTCCATGATCTTCATGGGCAATTCCTGACAGGAAGATTTTCCTAATGTCCAACTTAAACTGCCCTTGCTGCAATTTAAGCCCATTGCTTCATGCCCTATCCTCAAAGGTAACAAGCACAAGTTTTCTTCCTCTGCCTTGTAGTATTTATTATAATAGCGTCTAAAGGCCCTGGTTGAGATTATAGTTCCCATTTTTGATAGGTGCTGGTAATTATAATTGCATATTGTCTCTTTTGATACTCTGGAGTAGTTCTGTCTGTGGGATCTTGCTTGCAAGTGCACAATTTTGTGCACACACAGAGATCTAGCAAATGTTGTTTTGCATCAGTTTGCTAAACTCTGTATTTACCATTAATGTCTTTCATGTCAAGTTGTTTAAGAAAAAAACATAAGTAATAAAACAGAAAAAAACTGCTCAGACTCCTTTATAAAAAAATTGCATAAAACATATTATGGAAATATAAAATATTATTTCATAGATTCAAAGGAAACTGGCACTTCTGTACAGTGATGGTTCTGAAAATGTATGCAGGAAGATGTGTTGAGTGGAAATGTTGCCTGAGAAAATGGCATGGACCCATTTCTCTAAAAAATAGAAGACAAGCGTGTTTTTTTTCCCCCCTCTCAAGCAATGATGTCTAGTAGTAGTTTTAGGGAAGGAGGGATGTTATTTGAAGTTAAAAAATAATACTGTTTTTGCTGTTACTCATTTTTGTGCAAATTTCACAAGGAAACGTTTGCAAATTTTTAACAAAATCACATTCAGTACTTTTGGGCAGATTACTTGTATGTCCTTTCCCAGCACCTTATAGAAGTCCTGAAGAAACAGCAGTAAAGGTACAACTCTGAAGCATTGTAGTCCCCCACTATTAGTGTTAATGCTCCATAAATGAACATATCACTTTGCAGATCACATTTCAGAAGACAAAGGCCCATCCTTAAGATGTTACAATTAATATCTAACAACTAGGGTTAAGGCATGAGAAGGTATGTAGACAGTTTCTCTTAGCTAGTTATTTTTCACTCCACGGTTACCTTTTCTGCATCCTCATATTATGGATTACGTAAGAAGTAGAATTATTGGCATAAAAATAAACACACTAACGCAAACGTTACTGGTTCTATCTGTATTTGCCCTTTTGTTCCATTTGGCCTACCGATATGGTAAGATACTCCAGTATCTTCCCAAAGCATTACAGAATTCTGCAGTTTCCTCCTAGCCTGGATTTCCTTGCAGTTGTCCCACCAAGCTGGCACATAATATAAAATTTATTCAGTGAGACACATTAAAAGGGAGTCAGCTAGTGGTGTATGCAAGGAAATAATATAACCCTCTTTCATGCTCTATTAAGGTTACTGTTTGTTCTGTAATCATCAGAATGGTTAAAAAAATGTAATCTAGTTTATTTTGTATACATATAAACATTTTCTTTACTATTATAAAAATGTGAAAAATAGATGGAGTGTTTTGTGTAAAGATGTGATTCACCAAACTTTCAAAGCACTGTAAGCAACTGATTGCCTAGTACTTCACTGAAAAATCCTTACAATACTACAGTAGCAGAAAAATCCCTAACAAAATTTCCTCAGTTGTATGTTTTCAAGAAAATGTTTTCAACAGCCCTATTCATAACTCACCCCATTATGGACAAATATTGCACATGATAGTATGTATGCTATGATAATATGATTGATAACTAACTTGTATTTGATCAGTTTGATAGAGCAGCATTTTCCTTCCTAGGAAACTCAATTAAGGCAAAAATAAGTTCCTGACTTTAAAAGTTTTTCTTGTAAGTCTTTCTTGTAGGTTCTCCTGTCACCATCAAAAGATATAATGAAAGTAAACATTGCATCAACTAAATACTGCAATATAAATAAATACAAGGCATATATTTGGCTTTGTCATTTTTTCAGAGTATTGAGTAGAGAGTATTGTTACTCTGTGCAATGTGATCTTGGCTAGTGTGTAGCGCTGAAGCCTTTACATCTACAGAATTATTTAGAGGAAGTACAACAAATCAAAAGATTAAAGAATGGAGGATGTGATGTTTTGGGGACCACCCCGACTGATAATGGGTTATATCACCATCTGCACTCCAAGGCTTGGAGTGCCCTGGTGTTGTACAGCTATGGTAGTCAGTAGCCAGCCTCCAAGCATAAGGTCTCACCCTGGCTCTCACCAGCCCAGTTATTCCTTGCAGGGTAACACCAACTGCCCCTAGCCTCAAGTCTCCCCAAATCCGTCCTCCCAGAGTGCTTACTTACCAGACACTTGGACTGTTCCCCTCTGGTTCGCTGCCCCCAAAGGTGTGAAACTACCCCCTCCCCAGTTCACTGTGATACACATATTCCACACAGTTTGTACACCATTAACTCTAATGGCCCATCAATGTCTTTTCTTGGGCTGCACAATGGATCAGAACTTTAGTCCAGTTTTCTGTAAACATCTGGCTTAGGAGGTGCCTCTCCCTGTTTGATCACTCACTGCCCTGTTGTGAGATGGAGCCAAAGTATATAAGCATAGTTCTCTGTATGTACAAATATGTAAATTCTTAACCATAGCCTGCATACATATCTCATAATGTTTACTAAGTTTAGAATATTATAAGCTTTAATAGAACACCTTACTTGATATACTTCCAGAGTACAACAATACAGCGTGCAATCAGTTGTCTCTACTATTCATTTTGGGGCCATAAACCTTCTATTCTTCTTTTGGGACATTTGGACCCTGATTGTCACTGAGATTTTTTGGATACTTGAATGGTATGACTTCCTGCAAAGGCTTAACTTTGCCCCCTTGTTATTGGAATCTTAACTGATTTGCTCTTTTGCCTTTGAACTCTTCCTGGATGATCTGGTGTGATTCTACCACACAGGGCATAAATGGGGTAGAGGATACTCTACAAGGGATTACCATAACTTTGCAGGGGCTCCCTATGTGGCAGTACAAAACAAGTAGGAAGGGAATGGGTAAATCTGACGTTTCTCTGAATATCTTCCATCCTTTCTTGTGATAACAATTTAACAGACTCCACTCCAGCTATTGAGCTAAAGTTGTCTTTGCATAATCGACTGGAGGGGTGAAGGGAAAGGTCCTTTTAGTGCACAGATAGCCCACGGCTTGGGCTGGATACCGAGTCCCTGGATTTGACCAAAAGTATGCAAATAAATAAAAAGACCTTATTCTCAAGCCGTTATGCTCCCTGATCAATATCAATTTTAATGCAATCCACAAAGGTACAAAGCAGCCAGCTCACTGGAAAGCTCAGACTATTGTGTCACTCCAATGACCCCTACCTGTGTATGCGTCTTCACTGTCTCCAGCATAGGCCTGTGTGCAATTTGCATAATCTAGCCCTCTGTAACGTACACCTGTCAACATTTTTCATGACAGGAGGGTAGCTCTGAATGTAAAACAAATCAAATTTGAAGGCAAATTTAAGATGAAACTGATGCAAAAACTTGCTGTACGTACATACAGAGAAAAGGCTTAGATACACTATAATATGCTCCTGGCTCATTTGCTATATTGCTTGACTTCATGGGAAAAGCTAGCTAGCGAGCCAGCGTGGAGACTTCATTTACTTCTCTGATGTTTCTTTTGTCTGTGGTATGAGACTAAAATTATATAGCATGAACCGCATAAGCTTAATAAAATCAGAAAAATATGGTTTACTCTGATTTAGCATAAAAATTGAAATGGATAATGGTGAGAAATGTTCCAACATTTAAAAAGAAATCTAGTTTGTCTTTTTTAAACTGCAACCTTTTTGTTGTTTACATTGTGTAAGATAATGTAATGAGTACCTCTGCTCATGATGTATGAGCTGTAAATTTTATTTGAGATAAAAGTATTTGCTTAGCATCCAGGAGTGAAATACTAACATGCCCCCGCCCCCACCCCCCCTCACCCCTCCACACACTGTAGTCAGTATCAGAGGGGTAGCCGTGTTAGTCTGGATCTGTAAAAGCAGCAAAGAATCCTGTGGCACCTTATAGACTAACAGACATTTTGGAGCATGAGCTTTCGTGGGTGAATACCCACTTCTTCAGATGCATGTGGTGGAAATTTCCAGGGGCAGGTATATATATGCTAGCAAGCAAGCTAGAGATAATGAGGTCAGTTCAATCAGGGAGGATGAGGCCCTGTTCTAGCAGTTGAGGTGTGAAAACCAAGAGAGGAGAAAATGGTTCTGTAGTTGGCAAGCCATTCACAGTGAACAGGGCCTCATCCTCCCTGATTGAACTGACCTCGTTATCTCTAGCTTGCTTGCTAGCATATATATACCTGCCCCTGGAAATTTCCACCACATGCATCTGAAGAAGTGGGTATTCACCCACGAAAGCTCATGCTCCAAAACGTCTGTTAGTCTATAAGGTGCCACAGGATTCTTTGCTGCTTTTACTGTAGTCAGTGTTTTTTTCCATTGACTTCAATGGGGCCAGGATTTCATGCCCTATTTGTAGGATTCTTTCTTATAAGTTGGTGAAAAATGGATCTGGCTGTATGAGGGCCCTACTGCATATCAGAGATAAGTCACATACCATGCTAGTTAAAATAAAGTGTAATAGATAATTTTACTGAATTAAATTTATTCAGAATTTTCATTCTTTAAATTCTTTCTCTGGTAGAAGACATGAAACTGTAGGTTTGTTCACTCTTCATTTCCCAGAGAGGTGGATATTGTGTTATAACGATAAGTGCTTGGTTCTACAGTTCCTTTTTTTGTGAGAATCCCAAGTCACTTTACGGGCATTAATTAATTCCTGACATGCTTGTGGCATAGTTAGTTGTCAGTACAGCCATTTTACAGATGGATTAAGCTGATAGAAGCATGATCTCCTTCAGGGCTCGATTCAAGTTCCTCTTGTTGTGAAGAAGAGTTGTGTTTATTAGCAAGAATAGTATTACTGCATTAGCATCGAGAAGCCTCAATCAGTATTGGTACCCCATTATGTTAGGTCCTGGACAAAAAGACATGAGACAGTCCCTGCCCTGAAGAGCTTAGTCTAAATACACAAGACAGATGAAGGAGAAACAGAAGCGCAAATAAGTGAAATGACTTCCCTAAATTCACACAGCAGATCAGTGGTAGAACCTGCAATTGAATTTTCATCTCCTGACTACCAGTTCAGTGCCCTAGAAACAGTCTTTCATATTTTTCAGATAAAATTGCTGTAATTTAAACTCAACTGTCGACATTTCTGGTAACACACTGTTATGTCAAGGGAGTAAATGCTAAGTCTCTATTTGAGTTTCAGCCTGCTCCTCACTGAGGTTTTGGTGATGTTTCCAAAACTTCCATACTGAATTGCCATGATCTGTGCTTTAGCTAATGAAGACCAGAGAGGGGAAGTACTGAGTACACCGTTGGTGGGAGTTGTCAATACCTGTCCTGTGGGTAGGGTGGTGATGGTCTTTTAAAAAGTATGTGTATGGTCTCTGAATGAGAAACTATCCCTTGATACTGACAGTCTGGTTAGTTGTCAGCCCATTTTGCTTTGAGGGTAAGACTATTGAGAATGTAGTAGGAAAACAACACGCAAAATATCTGCATGTCTCAGATTTCTGTGTCTCCTGTCTGTCTGGATTAAGGCCTGGGTATGGAGACAGTACTTAATAAAAAATGTTACAGGATTTAATGTCAGTATTGCTATATTCATACAAGAGGAAGTTCTTGCAGTGGAAATAGTATTTTCCCATCTAAAATAATTCTGTTTTGTCAATTATGTACTAGTGAAAAGTTTTGACCATCTTGTGGTTGGGATCCCTTCCATTCAGACAGATGGGAATGCAGGTAGGAAGCCAAGAGACCAGGGGCTATTGAGAAAAAAGCCCAGTCAAGCAGCTGTCCGTCCTACATAGGATCAGTTTTTTTATTCTTAAATCACAGGTGCTCAGAGACTGTGATAACGGGGATAAACTATGCACAATTTGGCAGATTGGTGTGCTTAATGCAAGTGAGTGCCAAAATAAAACTTTTTGCATCTGTTTGAATATATTTATCAGGGTCTGACACAAATAAATAAATATTGTAGACATAAATAGTGTCTGAACTGAGCTCTGTATAACATTACACAAGTTAAAAAAACCTACATTAAAAGAATGTGAAGATTGCAAAGTCAAACACTCAGAAGTTAGAAAATGCCAGAATTATGGTTGTTCACGCAACCTTAATTTATCCCCCCCTCGTGCATTACGGTACAGCCTTTAATTAAGCAATCACATACTATTTTCCCCCCAGAATCCCTGCCTCATTCAGTGAATTGGCAGTTATTATTATTATTATTATTTTAATTCTCCCCTTTCAATGTGTGGTCCCTAGGCCTTATTGAATACTCAGCATTCAAACCTTGCCATGAATACAAAATTAATTATTTCATGGGTTTTTCTGCAGCACTCATCACTACAATATCAAGGTGCTTTGCAAACATTAATGAATTTATATTTACAACAACCTCTGCCACCATCGGTGGAATCATTATTCCCATTACAGGTGGGAACAGAAATCCTGAGAGATTAAAGCCAAAATTGTCCAAAATGTCCATTAGGTTTGAGTGCCAACTTGAGACACCTAGGAGCTGATTTTCCAAAGTACTCAGCACATTATATGCTCATTTGTATATTTTATAGCACACTGTTATATGTTTAAAGCACTGTTTCAATCAACTTCAGTTGTTGTCATGAGGTCTTCGCACCCAGAAAAGAAGGAACACAGGATTAGTGGCCTTCTGTGACTTGCCCAACATCACACAGCAGCGCAGTGGCAGAGGCAGGGATAGAATCCAATTTTCCAGGAGTAGCATTAAACATCCTTAACCATAACTTCTACAGAAGAGGAATGTAGAGATTGAGGATTCCTGGGTTTCATTCCAGGTTCTGAAGGGGAACATACCCTAGGAGTTACAGACTTCTGTTCCTGTGTCCACAGCCATCTCTATTCCTTCTCTGCTCCTTCCTAACCCCTCCAGCTCCCCAACTTCTGCACACTCCCCCTTGATCCTATAAACTCCTCATGCCCCAGCTCCTGACTCCCACCCTCTCCATTTCTGTTCTTATCCAACATCTTCTGCTCCCTCCCCCCGAAAGCCACCACCACCTCTACTTCCTCACCTTCCCTGCCACCTGCAACCTCCCCACCCTCTCTGTTTCCATTTACCCTCTGCTGCCCCCTCATCCCTCCCTAACTTTTATACTTGAGTGAGGCTGCATCTTTCTCCTCCTCCATGTTCCTTGGGCATGGACGGGAGCATTGGGCACACAGGAGACAGCCTTCATTCAGGTGCCCAGTGCCACAGTGGCCCCCAGCAGCCAGGAGCAGCAATTATAAACAAAGTCCTGCTCAGCCCCTGCAGCCTCTGGGCTGGCGCATGCCAGGTATGCATGGAATCTTTGGGGAGCTTAGCTGCTAAACTCTTCACAATTCCCTACAGAGCATAGTTGAACTGCAATATTTCAGAGGCTTATAATTTGGCAAATTAGGGCAACTTTTTCTTAGGGATTGCAAAACACGCATCCCTGACACCAGGATGATGCTTCCTACTGAATTTCAAGTCCTTGCCTCAAAGCATAGAGGTGCTAGAACTTCTCAGAAAAATGGTTATGAAATATTTTTTAATGGGCAAAACGACACATTTTCCCCTAACCTTGTTCTGAAAGAAATCTGATCCATTTTGCTGAAAATGCCCCCCCAAAATTAGCCAGAGGCAGACACTGAACATGGAAAATTTCAGCTCAAATGGTTAAAGGTTGGTAAGCAACTGAAAACAGGGTATTATTATGGTGCTGGGGAACCTTTAACTATAGGCAAACACTACCAGCTCCAGCAATAATAACTTATGATGGAGATTGGTGAGTAGATTCTGTCCCAACCCCAAAGCATCAGTGATTTATACATGAAAATAAGTGTTTTAAAAATAAAAACAATTGAAATAAAGTAACAGGCATGAAATTGATTGTGAAATGTGCCCTTACCACTTGAGTACATGATTTTACTTTTTTTAGGGGCTAATTTATTTCACTGCAGCCATTACCTGAATGGCAAGTAGTTTCTGTATTACTTAAAGTTGCTGGACCCATCTGGCATTAATTCTTGATGTGTAGCTGGTTATTAATTACTGAAAACTCAACTACTGTTCTTACTGAAACAGCCACAGAAGATCTGATTCAGCAGATCCTTTTTACTCCCATCTCTTCTATTAATATCAAAAGAACATGCGTAGATAACACTCACTTAATATGGCTGTCATTGACTGTAAATTTGTTAGCAACATGAAAACTGATTGCATTAATGATTTATGTTCTTTTCCTCTATTGCTTTTTTTTTTTAAGTCCTAAAGTAATATAGTAGTTCGTTTGTTAGTTGCTCTTAAAATCTTACGGAAGGAAGCAGCATTATTTTGTTTTGCTTAACTTTTATATACAGTGTTGTTCCTCATTTGTATGAATAGTTAATATCTTGCATTTTATAAGCTGACTTTATACAGGTTTGCTGTAACCAAGCTGGTGATGGTCGAATTTCAAACAACACTGAATACCAAAATGATAAATCTGCTTTTAAAATACCGTTTGTTTGATTTGTTTTTTTAAATAACGAACAGGTATTATACCACTTTACAGTATATTGAAAAATACAGACACTTTGTGATAAGTGAAACTGTCATATGGAAATGAGAATGAGGCATTTGGAGGACTATCCTCATAACCATAATCAAATAACAATAAAAATAGTAGATGTGAAATTTGAAACCAGAAGAAAGTCACATGGGCTGAGGTTCCTTTGTGAATAGTTTGAACAGCAATAATGTTTCAAAATGTTGAAATGTTTTGTGTTGTGTTTTTGTTTTTTGTTTTAAAGAAAAGCTATGGTGGAGCATCATCTTCTGGGTTCCTTGCCTCCTGTATTTTGTCAGTACCACTCAGCTGACATTGACAAAAAGGAAAAGGATTGTGTGTGTGTGGGGCGGGGGTGAAGATTTGTAGCTATCACAACGCCACTGTGGTATTGCACATTCTGTAATACAATTCTGCACACTTCTGCAGGTCAAACATTCAAGGAATGCTAGAGGCTAAAAGTAGACTGACTTTACCAATCATTTAGTTGGTGAAATGAGCAGTCCTGAATAACTGATCTTGGAAATTTTGAAAAAAGGAGAGCACTCTGCCTAGAATCTGAAGAGTTGGCAGCAATATTTGTGCATTAGCATCACAGACAACTAGTTGGTATTACCGAGTGGTATTGCCGCAAAGTAATAGTGGTATTTTTTCTGCCTTGTCAGGGAGTGGGAAGTCTCAGAGAATACCTTGTCCTTCACTGTGTTTTGCAGTTCCCCATGACCTAATTCTTTAATTTAAAGAAAGGATATGCCACCGAAAATGTTTCACACATTCTGTCTAGACTCTGATTTTTTTTCCTTTGGCGTACACATTACCATATTCAGTCACAAGGAAATAGCATGTGAGAGTCTGTGGTACACCTTTTAGAGGCACAGCACAGAACTCTCAGCCCAGTAGAAGGTGGTGACCACTGCTTAATTTGTAAAGAAAGAAATGATGGGGCTCAAGCAGTCTTTTGTACTTTCATAACTGACACAGGCGGCAAGCCCAGAGGTACCGGGACTGTGAACTGCCAAGCCTAGAGGTACCAAGGCTCATCCCTGGCACATATTAAACACGGGGGGCGGGGGGGGCAACTAAGGTGGCTTTAAACAATTAGGGTTGTTCTACTGGCCAAAAGGGCCCTATGTATAACTTAGGCAATCCTGGAATGCTGCCTAAAGGTATATTAGAAAATGTTTAAATAAAAATGATACAAAGAGTTCAAAGCGTCAGTTGTTGGTCATTGGGGGCAACATACAGAGTATAGGGGGACGCTGCTATGTGGGAATTGGTTAGCACATAACATATACAGTCTGCAAGGTCCCCCAATGCGGGGTGTATGGTGGGTGGGATCAAGAAGCAGTAAGGAAGCAGTGAGGGTACATCACTCATACAGTGGGTTACACGCAGTCATGGGTATAAGTAAGCAGGCCGGGTAATGGGGACAGGATGACCCTCGCATGGTGGAATCTAGTTCGGTGGCTTTAGGGCTTAGGGGATATGGTTCAGTAGGGGGGGGTTTATAGGCCTCCTCCCCCCGTGGGTGCACAGAGCCACGCCGGCTCACTCTTGGTATTGGCGGTGGCCGGTGATGTGCTCTATGTAAATGTCCCTAGACCACCGGATAGTGTCCGAGACCATCAAACATCTCATGAGCCGTGCATAGCGACGGCCCACCCCACAGGCCCTAAGTACACGTTCATTACAGGGATCCCAGGCACCCAGGGCCCCGACAATCAGGGCATCGGTGTAAACCTCATAGCCCTTTGCCCGCAGGGTGTCCGCCAAGGGGGCATATTTTTCGAGTTTACGGGCTCGGGCTTCACGGAAGGCTGGGGTCCTGTTCTCAAACGGGATCGTCACGTCGACGAGGATGATCTTTTTCCGCTCCTCGTCCGTGATGATGAGGTCCGGGCGCAGCAGGCTGTCGGTGTCGGGGATGGTGTGGTTGACTGCGATCTCACCCAGGTGTGGGGCAATGGCCTTCACCAGCCGGTCCTGGACGGCGTTGTGGCGCAGCTGCCAGGCTCTGGCGTGGGGCTTTCAGCTGCACAGGACGTGGGGCAAGGTCTCCAGGGTGTACCTACACTTCCTGCAGCGCTTGTCTCGGTTCCCGTGGCGGATGGCTCCATTGAGCAGGATGCAGTTCAGGCGGGCGCGGTGTATAAACCGCCAGTCGGCGAAATGGGTGAAACTGCCTGCGGGGAGAAAGTGGTTGCTGGAGTCCCACTTGCTGGTCACCTCAAAGGCCTTACCCTGGTCGGGTTTTTTCCTCAGGGTGTCCACGTAGAGCGCGTGGACAGCGGCCTTCAGTGACTTCTCCAGCACGCCTCTGGCTCCAGGGCTGACGATGGTGTTGCCCTCTGTCTCGATCTGTGGCACCAAGACTCCCAGCTCCTGTCGTTCCTCGCTCCATATCCAGCGGCAGCCCAGTTGTTTTCCCAGCCGGCGCGTGGCATTGCGGGCGCGGGACCACAGCGAAGTAATGTCGCCCCCGTCCCGGGCGAATTCGCCGTCCAGGGAGCCGCTCAGGAAAGTGGCTACATCTGGGCCGGAGGGAGGCCTGCCAATTCGCTTCTCGATGATGGTGCGTAGGGCGGCCGCTGCGACGTTCTTTACCATGGCGTCCGGGCACGTCACTGTAGGCAGTGTGACTGCAGCCTGAGCTAGCTTTGATCTAGTTAGCTTGAGTAACAGTAGCAGTGAAGCCATGGCTGCACAGATCGTACAAGCCCATCTGGACCCTGGATATATACTTGAATGGCTAGTTTTAGACTAATTGTATATCTATAATTGTCTAATAAAGAGTGAATTTTACAAATAAATCATATACAGAGAGATCAGCATGAGGACAAACGTAGGTAGCCAAATGATGGTCAGAACAGCTGTAAAATAACCTCAGGTATTTAGCTGAGCAAGAGTGCAGGATGGTAGGGTGCTAGAGGGTGGAAACTTACCTTAATTATGCCTTTTGGACTTCAGTATATGTACTTAAGCCTTCTAAAGAAGTATTGTCAAAACTTGAATAGTATTTTTTTCTTAACAAGATTCATCAGTAGCTTTAAAGGTCTAAAGTTAGAAAGAAATCTTGTTACTATAATAAAATAAACATAGTTAATTTGAAAGGAAGTGGGCTGATTCCAAGTCAGGGGAAAGCTGAGAATAAAGATGTTCATCTTTCAAAATAAAAATTTTACAGGAAAAAGACCAGTATGGATTAAGCTCTAAGGTTATCTGAAGAAAATTTTTTAGTATTAGGCAAGTAAGATGCACATGGTAGAAAAACAGCATGACAATCATACTACACTATTATTTTGCGAGTGTGTTAAAAATTGAGAGCCCATTAAAAAACTTTAAAATAGTCAAGCCAGAGGTTTGTTTTCATTAATAAAAAACATGTATAAGGAGAGCATAAAAATCACCACTACAATTTAAAAAATAATCTGAATATATAACTTGTTTTGCATGAGAGCCACCTTTATGCTTGAGCACATTATTATTGACATAAATTGCATAATAGAAAGAAGAGTGAGGTTTTTAAATGTTGGAAATTGGCATGGTAGAAGCAGCATCTCCGTATTCTCACCTGAAAAGGCCTATTTGTAACTTCTCATAGAAATGCTTTTCCTAGCCTGGGAAGGGCTGACATTTCAAGACATCCCTGGAGAAAAATTAAAATGGCATTATAGATGGGAGATGGCACGTGCAATTTAAACCAGTGGTTTTCAACCTTGCCAGACTACTGTACACCCTTCAGGGGTCTGATATGTCTTGTGAACCTCAAGTTTCACTTCACTTAAAAACTACTTGCTTAAAAAATCAAACATAAAATACAAATTGTCACCACACACTATTCCTGACAAATTGCTGACTTTCTCATTTTTACCATATAATTATAAAATAAATCAATTGGAATATAAATATTGTACTTACATTTCAGTGTGATACTTGAGCCTGTTTTCTGTGTGCCTTTTCTGAAGCCTGAGCCCCAGGTGGCAGAGCTGAAGCATGTATTTTAGCTTCACGGGGCCCTGTGTGGCATGGGGCCCTGGGCAGTAGCCCTACTTGCCATTCCCTAATGCCAGCCCTGCACTTGTGATTCCCCTAAACCTGTCCTGTACCCTCCCTCCTCCCAGGGGCTGCAACCTCTAGGTTGATAAACACTGATCTAGATGAGGTGAGTACCTGATCTAGATGAGTTGGTCCTTGGAAGACCTGTGTGTATCCCCAGGGGCATAGCTGCCACCTTTTCCTGCCGGTGGATGCTTGATCCCCCCCACCTCCCGACCCCAACAGCCCTGCCACAACTCCACCCCTGCCCCGCCTCTTCCTGCCTCTGCCCAGCCCCCATTCCAACCCCTACCCTAACATCCTCGCCCCAATTCTGCCTCCTCTTTGCCCCTATTGAACCATTGCATCAAATCTCCACCTCGGCCCTGCCTCTTCCCCACCTACTCCCTTGAGTGCTCTGCTGTTTTGCAGCCTCAAGCACTGGGAGAGAGGAGAAATGGGATGTGTCGTGCTCAGGGAATGAGGCAGAGGTGGAAGTGAACTGGCGTGTGGGGGCATGGCGGGGAGCTGCCCCCGTGGGTGCTCCAGCCTCGGAGCACCCACGGAATTGGCTCCTAAGCCCAGGGGTATGCATACCCTTGGTCGAGAACCCCTGGTTTAAACTGCTGGAGTTCAATTTTGTTACACCCACTGCCTTCTCTTTGACTCAAAAGCCTCAGGATCCTGGTCCTTTGTTATTATTTTAATTATAATAATAAATTAGTGGAAATATGATGTAAATATTACAGTGAAACACAGTAGAAGACTTAACACTGGGGTTTTGGAATATAACATGCATCTTAAATTACCATTCAGAAACCAGAGGTGAAATCCTTGCCCAATTGAAATCAGTGGCACATCTCCTTTGTGCAGAAGAAGTGAATGTTAACTGCAATAAATAATGCAAAGAAAACTCCCACATAGGAGGCACATTTGCATTCTCTAAAAAGCCTGATGGTTATAACTTGTTCTAATGATGAATAGGCAGATGGCCAATTGAGATTCCTCATTAATATTATTTATTTAAATCTTGAAATATACATTCTTCTTCGAGTGATTGCTCACATCCATTCCAGTTAGGTGTGCGTGCCGTGCGTGCACGTTCGTCGGAAACTTTTTTACCCTAGCAACTCCAGTGGGCCGGCAGGTCGCCCCCTGGAGTGGCGCTGCCATGGCGCTCAATATATATCCCTGCCGGCCCACCCGCTCCTCAGTTCCTTCTTACCGCCGTGTCGGTCGTTGGAACTGTGGAGCGCGGCATAGCTGTCCTCCACGTCCCTAGCTCTCCTTGTTATCTCTCGTTATCTCTCGTATTGTTATAGTTGTTAGTTAGATTGTTAAGTATAGATAGTAGTAATTAACTGTAAATAGATTGTAAATAGTTGTTCGCCGGGGGCTTAGCCCTTCCCGGCACCCGGCACCGGGCTCATGCCTGGTTCGCCGGGCTTCAAGCAGTGTGCGGCCTTCAAGAAGCCTATGCCCACCAGCGACCCCCACGACGCGTGCCTGAAGTGCCTGGGGGAATCGCACAGATCGGACAAGTGCCGCATCTGCAAGGCTTTTAAGCCAAGAACAAAAAAGGAGAGGGATCAAAGACTCCGGACTCTCCTTATGGAGGCGGCACTTGACCCGGCGGCTTCGCAGGCCGTGATCTCGGCGCCGGCACCGGATCGCACCGGCACCGAAAAGACTCCCCGGCACCGACCTTCTCCGGCACCGGGGACAGAACCAAGACCGTCGAAGTCTGCTACTCCAGCCAGGCAGACCTGACTGGAGCGCCCGGCCTCAACATCGGCCGCGGCGCCGCAGGCACCGTCGACTCCGGGCCCGGCGGGTCCGTCGAGTCCGGTGCCACCAGGCTCCCCCTTGAGATCTGGGGTCGAGATATTGGTCCCATCCACGCCGGAGACCTTCGCCTCGGCTCGGGACCTCATTGCCTTAACTGAGCCTACTCAGCTGCCACCCCCGGTACCTCCGGTGCGGGTCGCGTCTAGAGGCAAGCCAATGATGTCGGCACCGTCTAGGGACTCGCGCTCACGGTCCAGGTCCCGACGTCACGGCAGATCGAGATCTCGTCGCCGCTCGCAGTCCCGGCACCGCTCTCCTCGGCGGTACCGGTCGCACTCGTGGCACCGGTCGACCTCAAGGCGGTCCCGGTCGGACTGCAGCCGCCGATACCGGCACCGTGACTCCAGGAGCCAGTCCCGACGTCACTCGCCGCACCGGTCGACCTCCCGGCACCGTGCTGGTGGCAGGTCCCGGTCCCGGTCGACCTCCCGGCACCGAGCTGGTGGCAGGTCCCGGTCCCGATCCCGGCACCGAAGCGGCGGCCGGTACCGGTCCAGATCCCGGCACCGAGACAGAACCCGGTCCCGGTCCCAATCCCGGCACCGATATGACTCCCGGTACCGGTCCCCGGCACCGAGACGTTCGTCCATGCCGACCCGCGCAGACCCTTACCAACCAGGGTCAGCCCCGCCGTGGCCTTCTAGACAGCCGTCGGTCTGCTCCCAAATGGACAGCGGGTATGCGCTGGGCACCGACCGGCAGGCAGCGCTATTTAACGATCCGCCACAACACGACCAAGGCCCGCAGCAATGGGGGTTTTGGACACCCTGGGCATACCATCAAGCCCAGGGGCCCCAACAGCTCCCTGCTAGGCCTGCGACGGCGGAGCACAGGGTGCCGGAAGCCTCATTGTCTCGCCCCCCTCCCTCCCCGGATGGGGAGGAAGGGTCCAAGCAGCAAGACTCCGCTCTGGCTCCTGAGGCAGAGGCGAGGGCCGAGGGAGACCCTCCATTAGACACTCTCTTGCCGGGGGTCTCCTCATCTTCCTCCCCTGATGAAGCGGTGGCTGGTACCTCCTCCAGTAGCCCCCCCCCGCTGGATCTCAGGGCGCACCAAGACCTCCTCAGGCGAGTAGCTCAGAATCTGAGTCTACAAGCCGAGGAGGTCTCGGAAATAGAGGATCCGATCGTTACCATCCTCTCATCGGATGCTCCCACCAGGGTCGCCCTGCCCTTCATAAGGACCATCCAGGCCAACGCCAATACCATCTGGCAGTCTCCGGCCTCCATCCCCCCTACGGCGAGGGGCGTCGAGAGGAAGTACATGGCCCCTTCTAAAGGCTATGAGTACCTCCATATACACCCGACACCGTGTTCCCTGGTGGTACAATCAGTGAATGACAAAGAGCGTCATGGGCAGGAAGCTCCAGCTCCCAAATCCAGAGAGGCCAGGCGAATGGACCTCCTCGGCCGTAAAGTATACTCGGCTGGGGCGCTGCAGCTCAGGGTTTCGAACCAGCAAGCCCTGCTAAGCAGATACGCCTTCAACTCCTGGGTGGCAGCAGACAAATTTAAGGAGCTGCTGCCGCAAGACGCTCGCCAGGAATTTGCAGCCATCTTAGATGAGGGCAAGAAGGTTGCACGCACGTCCTTGCAAGCTTCTTTGGACGCTGCAGACTCGGCTGCCCGTACCCTCGCGTCGGGAGTAACGATGCGCCGCATCTCCTGGCTGCAGGTTTCTGGCCTTCCGCCAGAGCTCCAGCATACCATCCAGGACCTCCCTTTCGAAGGCCAGGGCCTGTTTTCTGAAAAGACAGACCCCAGACTCAAGAGTCTGAAGGACAATCGGGTCATTATGCGGTCCTTCGGGATGCACACACCGGGAACGCAACGCAGACCCTTCCGGCCACAGCAACAACAGCAGCGCAGGCCGTATTCCCAGTTCCGCCAGCGGCAGGACCTTAACAGGCGCCGCGGCAGGAATGGAAGGCGCAGGCATTCGGGGAACCAAGGGGGGCAGAACCAAGGCTCCTCTAAGCCCCCGCCTGGTCCCAAGCCTTCATTTTGAAGGTGCGCCCGAGGGCGCAGTAACAGTTTCCCCCATGGATCCTTCCCCCCCGTTTTCCAACCGCCTTTCGTTTTTCCTCCCGACGTGGACCCGAATAACATCGGACCGCTGGGTCTTACGCACGGTGCAGACGGGATACCGCCTGCAGTTTGTATCATTTCCTCCTTCCCGCCCCCCTTCCTCGTCCCTCTTCAGGGACCCCTCTCACGAGCAATTCCTTCGACAGGAGGTACAGACGCTCCTCAGCAAAGGAGCTATAGAGGCGGTTCCGGAAAACGAGAAAGGCAAGGGGTTTTATTCCCGTTATTTTCTGATCCCCAAGGCCAAGGGAGGCCTCAGGCCTATCCTCGACCTGCGAGAGCTCAACAAATACCTGGTGAAGTTGAAGTTCCGCATGGTATCCCTGGGGACCATTATCCCATCCCTGGATCCGGGAGACTGGTACGCCGCCCTCGACATGCAGGACGCGTATTTTCACATTGCCATTTGGCCACACCACAGACGTTTCCTTCGCTTCGTGGTGGGCCCCCTTCATTACCAATTTGCAGTCCTCCCATTTGGCCTTTCCACGGCCCCGAGGGTGTTTACAAAATGCATGGCAGTTGTTGTGGCGCATCTTCGACGCGGTCGTATCCACGTGTTCCCTTATCTAGACGATTGGTTGATTTGGGGCACGTCGGAACAGCAAGTCTGCAGCCATGTCCGCGTGATCACCGGCATGTTTGCTACTTTGGGCCTCTTGATAAACACGGACAAGTCCACCCTGATTCCCACGCAGAGGGTGGAATTCATCGGGGCCGTCCTGGACGCCACTGTGGCCAGGGCCTTACTGCCATTGCAGAGGTTCCAGGCATTGTCGGCTATCGTTCAACGACTGCGGACAGCCCCCTTGACATCAGTGCGGACATGTCTAGCCCTGTTAGGCCACATGGCGGCTTGCACCTTTGTGACCGGTTACGCTCGGCTCCGCATGAGGCCCCTCCAGTTGTGGCTCATCGATCATTACCGGCCGGCAAGACAGCCGCTAGACATGCTGATCACAATCCCCCAAAGGGTGTTAGATTCTCTCGGCTGGTGGCTAGACCAGTCCGTGCTATGTGCGGGGCTCCCTTTCCACCCACCTCAGCCCTCGGTGTCCCTGACAACGGATGCCTCAGATCTAGGCTGGGGGGCCCACCTGGGGACCCTGAGAACGCAGGGCCTGTGGTCCCAGAAGGAGGTGGGGTTGCACATCAACATGCGGGAGTTGAGAGCGGTCCGCCTTGCTTGTCAAACGTTCTGCCATCAGCTTCAGGGTCGTTGTGTCGCGGTGTTCACCGACAACACGACGACCATGTACTATATCAACAAGCAAGGCGGCACCAGATCCTCCCCCCTGTGTCACGAGGCGATGCGACTCTGGGACTTTTGTGTAGCCCCCTCCATTCACCTCACGGCTTCCTTCCTCCCCGGAGTACGGAACACGCTGGCGGATCGCTTGAGCAGGTCCTTCCTGTCGCACGAGTGGTCCCTTCGCCCGGACGTCGCCCTCTCCATCTTCCGGAGGTGGGGTTATCCCCGGGTGGACCTCTTCGCGTCCAGGGGGAACAAGAAGTGCCAAGCGTTCTGCTCCTTTCAGGGCAGGGAGCCCGGGTCGATAGCGGATGCCTTCCTTATTCAGTGGTCGACCCACTTGTACTACGCGTTTCCCCCGTTCTCTCTGGTCCACAGGGTCCTTCTGAAGGTGCGCAGGGACAGGGCTCACGTGATCATGGTAGCCCCGGCATGGCCCAGGCAACACTGGTACCCCATGCTGCTGGACCTGACCATAGCCGACCCAGTTCCCCTGCCCCTTCACCCGGACCTGATTACCCAGGAGCACGGGACCCTCTGTCACCCGGACCTGCAGTCGCTGCACCTAGCGGCGTGGCTCCTGCGTGGCTGACCGGTTCTGAGCTGCGCTGCTCCACACCGGTGAGGGAGGTGCTTTTGGGCAGCAGGAAGCCTTCCACGAGAGCGACATATTCGGCCAAGTGGAAGCGTTTCTCCTGTTGGTGCGTGGAGAGAAATCTCCGCCCTATGGAAGTTTCGGTGGCCGACATCTTAGACTACGTTTGGTCCCTCAAACAGCAAGGTCTGGCCATATCATCGTTGCGAGTCCACCTGGCAGCTATCTCCACCTTTCACCCAGGTGCGGATGGTCGCTCTGTTTTTTCTCACCCGACGGTGTCTAGATTCTTTAAGGGGTTGGAACGTTTATACCCTAACGTCCGTCTCCCTGCTCCAACCTGGGATCTTAACCTGGTGTTGTCCCGGCTCATGGGACCCCCCTTTGAACCGTTAGCTACTTGCTCCCTGCTTTACCTCTCTTGGAAGACTGCCTTTCTAGTAGCTATCACCTCAGCTAGGCGGGTGTCGGAACTCCGGGCTCTTGTGGTAGACCCCCCATATACAGTCTTCCACAAAGATAAGGTGCAGCTGAGACCGCACCCTGCCTTTCTTCCCAAGGTAGTCTCGTCCTTCCACATCAGTCAAGAGATATTCCCTCCGGTTTTTTTCCCGAAACCTCACTCCTCAGGCAGGGAGCAGCAGCTCCACTCGCTTGATGTCCGTAGGGCTCTCGCGTTCTACGTGGAGAGGACCAAGCCCTTCCGCAGATCCCCCCAGCTTTTCGTGGCGGTAGCGGACCGCATGAAAGGGCTTCCTATCTCCTCCCAGAGGTTATCCTCTTGGGTAACGTCCTGTATCAGGACCTGCTATGACTTGGCCCACGTCCCTACGGGCCGTGTGACTGCGCATTCTACCAGGGCGCAGGCGTCGTCGCTGGCTTTCCTCGCCCATGTGCCCATCCAGGAAATCTGTCGGGCAGCGACCTGGTCATCGGTCCACACCTTTGCTTCCCACTACGCCCTGGTCCAGCAGTCGAGAGAGGATGCGGCCTTCGGATCTGCAGTGCTCCATGCCACGACTTCTCACTCCGACCCCACCGCCTAGGTATGGCTTGGGATTCACCTAACTGGAATGGATGTGAGCAATCACTCGAAGAAGAAAAGACGGTTACTCACCTTTGTAACTGTTGTTCTTCGAGATGTGTTGCTCACATCCATTCCACACCCGCCCTCCTTCCCCACTGTCGGAGTAGCCGGCAAGAAGGAACTGAGGAGCGGGTGGGCCGGCAGGGATATATATTGAGCGCCATGGCGGCGCCACTCCAGGGGGCGACCTGCCGGCCCACTGGAGTTGCTAGGGTAAAAAAGTTTCCGACGAATGTGCACGCGCGGCGCGCACACCTAACTGGAATGGATGTGAGCAACACATCTCGAAGAACAACAGTTACAAAGGTGAGTAACCGTCTTTTTTTACTTTTAAACCTGCTAATCGTGCACATGGCTAGATTAGCAAATCATGTCAAACCAACTTAATATCCTCCTTGGACAGAGTAATAAGCCTTGTGGGCAGGGGGAAACAATAGATGTGATATGTCTTAACATTATTAAGGCCTTTGATACTGTTTCATAAGCAGACTTGGTTAATATAGCCTAGATGAACCTACTATAAGGTGGATGCAAAACTGGTTGGAAAATCATACTCTTGAGTAGTTATCAATGGTTCTCAGTCAAGCTGGAAGGGCATACTGAGTGGGGTTTCACAGAGATCTGTCCTGGGTAAAGTTCTATTCAATATTTTTACAAATGATTTGGATAAAGTTTGTGCATGATACCAAGCTGGGAAATATTGACAAACTGGATAAATGGTCTGAAATAAATAGGGTGAAATTCAATAAAGACAATTCAATGTACTGCATTTAGGAAGTAGTAATCAATTGCACAAATTTCAAATGGGAAATGGCTGCCTAGGAAGGATTACTGCAGAAAAGGATCAGGAGGTGATAGTGGATCACAAATCAAATATGAGTCAACAATGTAACACTGTTGCAAAAAAAGCAAGCATGATTCTGGGATATATTAGCAGGAGTATTGTAAGCAAGACACAAGAAGTAATTCTTCCACTCTACTCAGCATTGATAAGGCCTCAGCTGTAGTACTGGACCCAGTTCTGGGCACCACAATTCAGGAAAGGTGTGACAAATTGAAGAAAATATAAAGGAGAGCAACAAGAATGTTGAGTCTGGAGAAGAGAAGGCTGAATGGGGAGATAAGTCTTGAAGTACATAAAAGGTTGTTATAAAGAGGAGAGTGATAAATTGTTCTCCTTATCCACCGAGGACAGGCCAAGAATAATGGGCTTAAATAGCAGCAAGAGAGATTTAGATTGGACATTAGGAAAAACTTCCTAATTGTGAGAGCTGCTAAGCATTGGAACAAATTAGGTGGAGGTTGTGGAATCTCCTCACTGGAGGCTTCTAATAACACGTTAGATGAACACCTGTCAGGGATGGTCTAAATAATACTTAGTCCTGCCTCAGTGCAAGGGACTGGACTGGGTGACCTATTCAGATCTCATCCAGTCCTACATTTTTATGATTCAGTGGCTAGTCTATGTAACCACATGGCTCTTTATCCTCCCTCCCACATTCCCTCTGTTAAAAGTACTTATGTATTTTCTTAAATTACACTGCAAATTCTTGAGGGTAGGGACAGTCTCTACATATTTGTACAGCAACAAGCACAATGGTGTCTTCAACCCTGACCGAGGCCTCTGTATAATAAATAACAGTAATGTTTCTATGTACTGACCCATACCTGAACTTAGAACAACTTTTCTCATTGTTTTCCCTGACTCTTCCCCTTTTTGAAATGCACTGATTTTATGTAAATATGGTATGTCACAGTTCAGGGCAACTGCATCTGCATTCCGCCTCTGTGGTCCACCCCAGGGTATCCACTCTCAGGCTTCCAGCTCCCTAGCCAACGCTTCTCTTGGGCAGAGACGTGTATCTCTCTCTCTCTTCCAGGCTGAACAGTTCTTTGCCTACATTGTGAATTCCCCAGCAAGGCAGACTGTCTCAGCAGGCCTGCTTTGCCTTCATTCCTCAGAGGTTGTAAGCAGAATTACTGCCCACTGTTAAGTTACATGCTGCTCTTTCTAAACAAGCATGTGGTAAAAGAACTACAGAGAAAACATATTAAAAACAATACAAGAATTTACATACATGCTAATGAGCTTACAGAGATCACCCCAAACCTGACCATGGGCTCTGGCAAGTGAACAGGGCTTCAACCACATCAATGTTGTTTTTTCCCTGTCGTTACAAGTTTATAACCATCTTGGCTCAGAATAAGCACCCTCACAAATCTATATACACTCTCATTTCTATATACAGTTTGAATCTTTGATCTGTCTTCATGTAAACAGATGATCAGCTGACAAAGGGTGCCCTCCTCAGAGTGAATCTTCAAAAGACTGAGTTCTTTCATAAACAGAGGGTTTAATTTTTTTAGTTAACATTTTCATTGTATATATGCAGCAGAATGTCTTTGCATTCCTTCTGCTGTTACAAAATGTAGATTTTGTTTAGATGGTTCATTCTCAGTTCTCTAGTAGTGCATAAAAAGGGAACTGAAAATGTTATTTTTATACTTTTTGTGTTCTACATATAGTTTCACTGGTCACATTCGTAGTTTCCCCCCATGTGCCTCTTTTGGTGTATTTGTTATAAATCATTACAAATTATGCAGTGATATTAAGTGCTGTCCACAGCAGTTGGAAGAAATGAGGGAGTAATCTAGTCTGTTGACCTAAACCACATCTAAAAATGTTATTTTACCAGATTCTCATAAGATATTAATTTGGAGCCCCCAACCCCCATAATCACTCTACTCACAACAAAAATATTTCTGTAACATGAATATAAAACTGAGTAATTTTAAAAGGATTTCTTTCCAATTCCGCATACTAACCAAGAATCTTTGGCTCAGGACCTAGTCCACATTACTGAGTCTATCATAGGATTCGTAAGGTACTGGTGCCTAATTTGGCAATTAAACAATATTGCAAGTATACAGAGATTACACTGGCAACCCATGTGGTCACAGAGAGATCCATTAGGCCACAATAAAAACCAACAACAAAATACCCTGCCTTAATCAAATTGAAACGAAAAGGGAAACATGTTCTAACAAATTATCTGTGTATTCTTTTCCTCTCCAGCTTCTAATTGCTGGATGTTTCTTTGGCTAATCTGCTCTATAGGTAAATACCTATAGGGTATTGGGAAAGTCTTTGAGCCTCGCTTCTCTGTCTGTGAATGGGGATTCTAATACTTTGCTACATCACAGAGGAGTTGAGTATAAATTAATTAAAGTTGGTTTGGCATTCATGATTGGTGATGACTTGAAGACTCTTGAGAGTGGTTAGAACACAGAATAGAGAATCTGAGTGTTCTACTGTAACCATACTAGAGCTCTGGAAGGGTAGTTCTCAAAGAGCTTAGGTGAGACAGGCATATCTGGTAAATTGGCTTTCTTATTTTACTTCATGTGTATAGAGAGAGAGTGTGTCTGTTGCTTGGGTCAGTGATCTAGGAATCAGGACACTGGAGTTCTGTTCTTTGGAAAGTCATCTGATCTCTCTGTTCCTTAGTTTCTCCATCTGTAAAACAGAGTGAATAGTACTTACCTATATCACAGGGGTGTAGTAAGGCTTCATTATTTATATAGTGTAGCATTTTGAGGTCTTTGGAGTTGCTATATAAGTGCAAAACATGATTATTGTCTTAAAGAAACATAAGTCTGCTCCATCTCTAATTTATGTCATTATTAATTCATTTTGTCCTTTCATCAGCCAGTACAAGATTGTTTCTTAAAGTTTTGTCCAGTCTAGATGTTAATAATTGAAGGATTATAAAAAAAATCCATTTTTATGTTGTATGTCTGCTGAATAATGTTGAAAGGAATGGAACTCTATGCATGTATTTCTTTTTCTAGATTATTGTTAATCTAAATGAGTTAAGAAATGTAATTCTGAAATCTGTTTCCCAATCTCCATTTTCCCACCATTATTTATCTGGTTCTGGACTGGCTTTCTAGGACTGTGGGGCGGCCAAGGATGTTAGCTGCTGTCATATTCTTTTTAGGGAGAAATGAACAGAATCTAACAGCAATTATTTTGAAAAATGTCAAATGAGACTTAAAGGCTTGTAGAAGAACTTTGAAAGTATAATTAGTAAGAAAAGGTAGAGCAAATTACTGAGAATTTCTTTAAATGTTATTTATAGAATTCCAGTGGTTTCAACATTTGGATTATATGTTTTAAAATGCTGAGTAAAGGAAAGGATTTTTTTTAAAGTGATCTTCATCTATTTGTACTGATGAAGTGTAATCATGTTAAAAGAGATCAATAGTTATTAGTTGTTGCATTCGCAGCTGGTAACTACAAGCATTAGAGATATTTAATCTGATACCTCATAGGGCATATTCTTAAGGAGGTGCTGCTATCAGCAAGTTGTATGGGGTATGGTATCACTGATATCTTATACCTAAAACTGGACTTATTATGTGCTTTCTGTCCTTTGTATTTCTCACTGTGGCAGATATGGAGCATAACTAAATATTGTTGTTTTGATTTGCTTAATTTGGGTTAGTTGTATACTTGCAGTACTACAAACTTGCAAACTTTGTTGGGGAAAGTGAGGGGAAAAGTTACTTATGTTGGCTAGAAAGTTTCTTCTGATCTTTTAACTATAGAGAATTAATAATTATTCTGATGGGAATGGATATGCCTTCTCTCAAAGACAGAATTTTTAACTTGTAGTTGGGACAGACATTTAGGATTGTATTTCTGGGTGCTGTTATTACTTTAACCATGAAGACAGCTGTCAAAATACAAATATATAAATATTCTAACTACAGAAAAAGCAGAACATGAACTCAGTCACCCAGCACTCTCATACTGTAGAGAAATTTGTATTTTGATCCATACTTGGTTTCAGACTCCTTGGGTTAGACCAATAGTTTTCAACGTGTGGTCTGTGGACCCTTGGGAATCCACAGACTATGTCTCAGATTTCCAAAGGTGTCCGCATCTCCATTCAAAATTTTGTAGAGGTCCGCAAATGAAAAAAGCTTGAAAACAACTGGATTAGACACTCTCTGGATCAGGCTACAGGTGGTAATAGCCTGCATTATGGATACTATAAACCACACTTCCCCAAAAGAAATACTAGGGATGGACTGTGCCTGAGACACTCTCTGAACACTAAATCCAAAGCAGATTTCTGATTGTTCTTGGAGAACAATCTGCATAGACTCCACTTCTCACATCCAACCCCGGGAACCCCAAACACATGGTAACATCTTCAGGTAAGATTAGTGGGAGAGGGGATATGCTGGAGAATCATTGTACTATGCTCACACCCACTTTGCCAGCATAATAGTCTCTCTGATATTTTGGGTTACATACCACTATGAAAGAGAATCTAAAGATAATCTAATTTAGTTGTACTGTAGCAAATATATATTTAAAACAATGCAGAGAATTAAAGTGTCTTGATCTATGTGGCAGACAGTTTAAGCTATTATATTTAGGCATGTGTAAATAGAGATTTAGAATTTTTTAAATAACTTTCCAGGCATAAAAGTAAAAAAAAACAAAAAACAAAAAAACCCCAATGTTACTTGTTCTTTAAAGAAGCAAGAACTTTCAGGATGAAAATAAGTCTTTTACATCTAACTACTATTTCAATAGGAGCTGCAGATTTTTTACTTATTGTTTTCAAATAAACAAGGGAAAATGCAATTATTTTATTCCTAAAGTGCACAATATTTTTAAAGGTATCCAGGCTTTTGATCCTGGCCTGGCTAGCTCCTGTAGGAGACAAGAAACAAACAGTGGCTATAGCAATGCTTTTAGTTGGGCCCATGTTGCATGGTGCTGACCATCTCTTGTTTCCAACGGCTTAGTACCCAGAGTGTCTGCAAAAATCTTTTGGAGCCAAACCAGGTCATCAACTACAGCAGGGGTAGGCAACCTATGGCACGAGTGCCAAAGGCGGCACGCAAACTGATTTTCAGCAGCACTCACACTGCCCAAGTCCTGACCACCCGTCCGAGGTGGGGCTCTGCATTTTAATTTAATTTTAAATGAAGCTTCTTAAACATTTTAAAAACCTTATTTACTTTACATGCAACAATAGTTTAGTTATATATTATAGTCTTATAGAAAGAGACCTTCTAAAAACATTAAAATGCATTACTGGCACACGAAACCTTACATTAGAGTGAATAAATGAAGACTTGGCACACCACTGCTGAAAGGTTGCCGACCCCTGAACTACAGTATACTGTCTCCCATCGCTGCCTTCATTCTATACCAGCTCCCACCAATGAACATGCCACCTTTGATAATATTGCCGTGCCACATGTCGATGAGATGTTCTGATGAAAGGAATGTATGGCACACTAAATATACTGCCCTTGAGAGATTGAAAAAATCAAACCTAAAAAATAAAGCAAAGAAATTGCACAATATAGTAGCATATTGATTAAGATAAAAGGTACAATGTTAATCCAGCTCAATATATCCTATGTTTTCAACAGTGGAGCTGAGCGTGCCTTTTAGGGGGAAAAGAAGAGCAAGCCAACCATGGCTAATGAAGCTGTGTGAACACAGTAAATCCTACTACCAGGCAATAAACTACCAATAGATAGTCTTGGAAATACAAAGGCATTTTTTATATAAATCAGATACTGAGTATCAAATTACTAAGTGATGTTTAAAGTGGTGTAAATATGATCTTACACCAGCTTTTGCTAGGCAGGTGGCGCGCTTAATGGTGTACATAGCTCATCTATGCAAGAACAAAATGTTACTGACACCTTGTCCTCTTCCCCCCTGTAGGCGTGTTTGTTTTATCCAATCACTGTCCTGTCATTAACCAAGATTGTAAACTCTATGAAGAGGCGATGGTATTTACCACCTGTTTTGTATAGCTTCTAACAAAAAGGGGGCCCCAATGATTCATTAGGGCCTCCACATGCTACTGTAATACAAATAAAACATCATAATGTAGACTCCCTTGTATCTGGATTCCCTTAGACCTACTTACGCCAACTCCACAGTAGATAAGGCATTCTAAATTGATGTAATTTGCCTACTGAGGACTCAAAAAAAAAATAAATAATTATTTTAATTTACATATTTTAAACTATCGTCTACCTCCCTCAGTACGTGTGTTACACTAATTTAAATTTCCACCCATTTACCAATGTGTTACTTACAAATGGTACATTAAAATAATCCTACCTAAAGAATGGAAGATTTCTTGGCTTAATGGAAGCTATTTGGTGTCATGTATTTAGAAATGGAGTATTATGAAACTTGCGAATGCTGCTTTATCTAAAACTGAGTTACATTTTTGTAGTTAGATTTTCACCTAAAAATTGAAGTAAGATATGCACACTACTACATTTACAAATATAATCTTCAGTGACCTTCCTGTGCACTTTAATGAAAACGGGCTTTACTGATATGACATTATCTAGATATATAGGCACCCTCTGTAGTCTGCATCATTATTGAATTTGCAAGTTTGCATTTTAAACTAAATAGTCTTATAAATTAAGCAAATTTCTTATTTAGTTTCTTCACACCAGGTCACCTGATACTTCAATATCCTGCCTCTCCCAAAAAAGATGCGGGAAGCTATTTAAAGAGAATGTATTGGTTCAAGGAAGTAAAATAGAAATCAGTGAGCACAAAATTGAACAAAACTGTTTAGATGGGGAAAAAAGCAGTATGAATTATTGTATAAAGCAGAGGTCAGCAACCTTTCAGAAGTGATGTGCCGAGTCTTCATTTATTCACTCTAATTTAAGGTTTCACATGCCGGTAATACATTTTAATGTTTTTAGAAGCTCTCTTTCTATAAGTCTATAATATATAACTAAACTATTGTTGTATGTAAAGTATATAAGGCTTTTAAAATCTTTAAGAAGCTTCATTTAAAATTAAATTAAAATGCAGAGCCCCCCAGACCCGTGGCCAGGACCTGGGCAGTGTGAGTGCCACTGAAAATCAGCTCGTGTGCCGCCTTCGGCACGCATGCCATAGGTGTAAAGAGTACATTAGGGGACTAGTGTGCTAATGGGTTAAAATGCTAGACTCTTGCCTTTTCAAATGTGGGTTCAAATTCTTGATTGCTTTATAAATTAAAATAAATTCGGTGCTTTTTCATCTGAGTTCTCATATGTGCACAACAAATAGGCACCAAACAATCTGATACAATGCAGCATCATAGGCGCTGAGTTTGTGGGTGCTCCAGCCCTCGAGCATCCACAGAAAAAAAATTAGTGGGTGCTTAGCACCCACTGCAGCCAGCTGCCCCACCCTCCCAGAACCTCTCGCCCGCCAGTGGCTCCGCCAATCAGTCCTCCCATTCCTTCCCAGTGCCTCTCACTCGCCATGATCAGCTGTTCCACAGCTTGCAGGAGGCACGGGGCGGGGGAGGAGGAGCGGGATGGGGTCTACTGGGAAGAGGGAGCAGAATGGGGTGGGAAGATGCGGAGTGGGGACGGGAAGAGGAGGGGTAGAGTGGGGGTGGGAAGAGGCAGGATGGGGTAGGGCCTTGGGGGAAGGGTGGAGCGGGGGCCGGGCCTGGGGTTGAGCATCCCCGGGGAAAGGAGGAAGCTGGTGCCTGAGTTCAGCATACGGGGTAGTCTACACTCAGGATATCCTGACTCCTTGACTAAAAGGGTAGATATAAATAAAACATTAGGTATTAATGATCCTTATAGGAAATGTGAAGTGAACAATCCTATTTTTAAAATTTGAAAATAGTGTAAAAATAGAGAAGATATTTAGTAAATGAAATCATAGACCTTGTTTCTTTTCCAGAAATATGACCTCTGTAGATAATGTACAAGTAGAGCAGACTGCTTGAATAGCTCTTTTGTTGTAGACGGTCTGTCAAGAAAATGATAGTTTGCTGCTTGTTTTTTTTACTGTAAATATTAATGAAAAATAAAATTTTAGAGGAGCTGAAAAATAGCAACATTTGACCTTGAGACCGCTCTCATTTGGTCACTAGAGCAGCTAAGTTTGTTATCGGGAGAATTATGTATTAACTTGTCAAAAGATGTTCACTGTCATTCTTCCCTAAAATTGATGCAAATTCTTTTCATGTCAGCTGGCTATCCTATTTCACTCTGAAACCAATCCTATTTCAGTTTATCACTATGGAAGCAGATGTTGCACTGCAATCATGATGACCCAAAACACAGTAGGAGGATGGCTGGTAGTTACTTCAGATACTTACTGTATTTCTTACTTTCTTATAATTTATATTAAAAAAATAAGTGACTTAAAACCATCTAGCTGTACATGTAAACAAATGCCCCTGTTACTGATTGCCTTGTCTTCCTGACCAATTTCTTATGTCATGTGCACTTAGACTGTACATTTTTTGACACACAAACTCTCTTATTATGTGTCTGTACAGTACCTAGCACAGCATCTGACTGGAGTCTGTGGGTGCTACTGCAATACAAATAGCTAAGAATAATAATCTAGAACAGGGTTCCCTAAACAGTGGGTCATGACAAGTTTCTATAAGGGTCCTGGGCCCAGTGTAGCAGGGAAGCTCCAGGCAGGCAGGGAGGGTTGGAACTTGCCTACACCATTCTTGAGTGTATATTGGGGAACTACTTGAGCAACATGAGGTGGTCTTCCATCAGCTGAGTCTGTTGCCTCCCACAAAATTGTCCATACCAGGCTATCTTAGATGCTCAACTGCCAAAGTCTTATCCTCAATATGAGCAGCACAACCACTGAGTAAGCCCATGCAAAGCCATCTGCAACTCTAAATGGTAGAGGTCTAGTATGTACCCTCTGCACTAGTGTGAATTGTATACGCTGTTTACACTACTACCATTAGTTTTCGTGGGTGTTCCCTATGTACTGAATTTTATCTATAGGCTGCTATTTCTTGATCCTTTGTAATTATTCCATGACCAATACAGTTAAAATATCAAGTGAAATGTGAAATATGCACTTTTAGCACAATATTTTTCCCGGTCCTATAGCTATGCAGAAGGAAACAAGAGAGTGGAAAGAACACCCAATCACATCTACACTTTTCTGCTTGTGTTAGGTACAATAACTCCTTTCCTCTCCCATTCATACAATATTCTGCGAGGGAGCCAGCATAAAGGCAGTGCATGGTGCATTCATTTTAAAGGTGGCAGAGTTGTCATTTTAGTGTGCCTTCCACAGAAGAAAATCTAGCTGTTCTGTAACTCAGCCCCTCCATTCATGGCCCCTCTCCGTCCAGCACCAGGGTCATGGTTTAAAAACGACAGTTTATCTCATACTGGCAGATCCATTGTCTCCAATCTTCAATATATTCATAGTTCCTAAATGTATACGACTTATATGATATCTGTAGTTGGCTGATTGACCAGAAGTTAAACCAGGGGAATCTCTAAGAGCATGGGTCTCTACAGCTTGAGTTAAAGAAACAAGGTTCTGTATCTGGGAGCTGGAACAGACCCACATGTTCTTTGAATAATTGGGCACATCAGGTGAAGTATAAAATTAAAATAATTATTACAGGTACATTCACTAAGATCTAGTAGTTTATTAAAGAGAACTTCATTGAGGAATTAAAAAATTATAAATGGTATATTCTGTGCTTTATCACAGTGTCAAAAAAAGAAGGGGTCACTGAATGAATTCAAGACAGGAGTTTTAGTTTGTGTAAATTACTACAGCGGGCGGTTATACAGAGTCAAATGTGGAAGCTGGATTTCAAGAGAGGCTGGATATTTTTAGGACCAACAGTAACATTTAGAGCTACACATTCCATGAGAGTCGTAGCCAGATAAGCCTCCCAGGGGCAGCTGATTACTGCAAAAGTTATGTGGGGATTTCCTACATTTACACACCTGTAGCGCTTCAAAATTGGCAGTAGGATTATTAGGACTTCTCACCTTCCACTGAAGAAACAGACATGGGCTTCTGCCAGTGGCAGGATATCAGACTCTATGGACCAATGGCAAATAAGAAATGTTGCTCCCAGGAAGTAAAGAATGATAAGTTGTGGTATACACAATAGGCTTAGCTATGCCCATGCTTATATCTTTAGTTCATTTTGAAATGCAGCTCATATCATTTTAGTTTCTTCATACTACACCCGAAGAGATGTAACGATACCTTATCAATGTGGGCAGACCAAGGTTAGATCTAGCACCTGAGGTAATAATCATAACACTTCCTTTGTTTTATATTGCATTTCTATAGCAATTTAGTTTAGCTTCCTATTTACAGGCTGTCTTCAGTACAGCTACCCATTTTGCCAATAGCTTGAGACATGTCTTTGAAATGTGCAAGTTATTTTGTTCAAAGTGAGGAAGCAATTTATTAAGCAAACTCTTCGTTATTCCAGCTTTCATTTGGCTTTTGTCTGCATTGGGTTAGGTATTAAAAAGACTTTAGGCCTTCTGCTCTAACTACATTGTTCCTTTTTATTTAATATTTTTTTTAATTTATGATGGTGAAGTATGGTAAAACTTGGATTCAGTTTTCTCTCTAAAATACCAATACATGATTTATAGTCTGTAAAATAATAGAAAGCTGGAAGGCCAGTACTAATACATGTGATTCCACTGATGATTTCTGATCAGACTGGAAAAGGTCCATTGATAAGATTCAGAGAATTTTCCCCTCTCTTTCCTCCTTTCACTATTTAATATTTTTACAGAACTTTAAAAATATAAAATCCTTTATAAATGCAAAATGTTTTCGTTTTATGACTGCATGAGTTTTAAAATGTAGCCCTTAGTGAATGTTTCCTTAAAAGTTCTGCATCTCCTCTGCATCTCCCTTTTCTCCTCTGCAACTCCCTTTTCTATTCTAGAAGTGCTGTCCTGTGCTTCACTACCCTCCGAGTGAAACAGCTTTTCCTGATATCCAACCTAGACCTCCTCCACTGCAACTTCAGACCATTGCTCCTTGTTCTGTCATCTGCCACTACTGAGATGTGGCAGTAGGGACAGCCACAGTAGCAGCAAGCAGAGGCTGTGAGGACAAAATGTAAAGGAACGCAGTACTGGCCCCAGGCAGCTCTTCTACACACTCCTATCTCCCCTCCTCTTCCTGGACAGGTCCAGCATCCACCCAGTCATCTAACCCAGCTGCCCCTGTATTTCCCCGGCTCAGACAAAGTGCTCCCAACTCTCTTCATCCATCTCCTACATCTCCTGGTCACCTTCACAAATGTAGCTATCTCCAGATTCTCCCAGCCACTGAGCTGCTCCCATCTTTTTCCTTCTCCCCAAGCTGGACAACTCCCCAAACCTAACTTCCCTTGACTACCTCCCAGCTTCCCCCAGCCAGCCATCTTCCCCATCTTCTTCCCAAATCCCGTCACAAACCCAGATGCCCTGGCCTGACCTCACCCACCACTCACCTACTACTTTTCAGCCACAACTTCAGCCCCAATCTACCTGCTGCAGCTCCATGTCTTGTCTCTCCTCTGTCTCTGCATGGCACTGTGTTTATTAATCTGTAGCTGAAGTTTGCCACACATAAATTGTTTGTAAATATGTAAATTATTTAATGAGCTACTTTGCATATTTACAAACAACTTGTATAGAGTTACACATGGGACTGCACAAAATTTGTCAGCTATACCAATAAATAAATTTTGTCATTATATAGTTTATAACTAAGAACTACAGAATCCACTTGGTTCATTATATGTGAGTTTTTTTTAATAATCCCAATAATTGCCTAAACCTCATGACAAACTGTGCAACACAGTCACTTTAAGAAAAATCTGACATATTTTGAGCAACTTTAAATTTTTCCTTTATTAATCTGTGTGAGTAAACCATAACAGATTCAGAATTAATTAATATAATTCTTGTGTAACCAGAATCTAGTCCCAAAAGGAATACCAATTTCAACCCAATACAATAATATTAGGGGAAATAATTTAGAAGTATAAAATATACAAAAATGGTGTTAAATAAGGATAGATAAACTAGTTCAATGTAAAGTCTATGCATAAAAATGTCTTTACTACTTAACATTAAGTTCTGTGTACATAGACCTTTATCAAACTTGGAGACAGACCACTTCCAGCACACAGAGCAGCATCTAACAACAACAAGTAGTCTGTCCACTGTAGCAGGGAATTTGCCAGGAGGACAAAATTGTTTTTGTGTTAAATGTATTGGAAATGTACATTTACTTGTTTTGAAAATTCCTCTTACATTTTCTTGAAGTTATTATGAGAAAGAAGAAACTGCTGATACAGCAAAATTCTGTTTCTCTGCAACCCTTCATTCTAGAAATCCATCTTAACTGACTCCTGGTTATGATTTGTATGTTTATTTCATTCCCTGTTTTACGTGGATGACTTTCAGTAATGTTTCTGTAACTGTTTGTGATAGCTCTATGGTTATCTTAACTCTTTCTGTCCCTGCACATTATCATCTCACATCCATCATCCTTTTTTAGAATTTCCTTGGCCCCCTACTCTAGTTATTGTTATGACTTCTTTTCTTAGTTTGTCTGTCTCTCCCGCATATACTTTTTTATGATGTTTATAAATTTCTGACTTGTTCATATTGTCCCCCACCACCCCAAGTCCTCTTCTCACTTGTCTTGCTTTTACCTTTATTTATATCTGGTTTTGTCTCTAGTATTCTCCTGATAATATTCCTGGTAGCCCAGCTTGTCTTAGCGCTCCCCCTGCTGTTGGATGTCTTTATGACTTATTCTGCTTTCAACATTATGGTATTATTAACATTAGAATAATGTACTCAATCTTGGAATAATAATTACATACATGGTAATACTTCGTATTTTATACTACTTTTAATCTCAAGAGTGCTTAACACCCTTGTAAGGTAGTCTGCATACTTCTATACCTATTTAATATATGGGTAAGCTGAGTCACAGAGCAGTTAAGTGACTTGCACAAAGCCACGTAGCAAGTCAGTGCAAGAGCTGAGTGGTGGGAGTGGTGACTAGTGACATCTGCTGTATCAGAAGAAAAAAAAGTATCTAGATGGAACTGAATTTTTTAATAAAATGGAAAAAGTAATATTCAGTGAAAATTTAAAATGAAAATCAAGGTTCTAAGGTGACCTATTGGTTTTATTTCATTAGTGATGTTAGTTTTAATTAATTGTCACCACAGAGAGGCTTAAAAATGGTTTTCTTGCTTTAAAATTGTATTTAATATCACCATGAAGCTGATTTTACTCACATTTTAAATAGTTGTGTTGTTAAGGGATAACGTGTACCTTGATTGACTGCAGGCTTTAATCATTTCATGTTGACATAGATCCCCTGGTCACCTTTTCATGGTAGTTACGAACTGTCAGTATTCTCGTACCATTTTCAAAAATCTTCTTTTTGAGATATAGTTGGCCAGCACTCTGCTGTTGTATGTCTTCTCAGGCCCTGATTACGGACATAAACGTGACAGACAAAGAAAAAAATCTGCTGGCTTCAAAAATGCATGTTTGAGACTCTCTTACCATTTTTTTCAACTTCAAAGCCATGCTGATTTAGATACTAAATATTTGCGTCTCCCCTTTCCATGTTGGTATTTTTTGCTGCAGATATTGGCATCTGAGATTGTGCTATGCACACCTATATCATGCACTGTAAGAAGCCAATCAAGAATAGGCATAAGAGTAATTTCCTGCTCCTCTCTCAACAGGCAGTGCTAATAATGTGGTTTGAACATATTCCAGGAAGAATGTTGGTGCCAAAGCCAATTCTGGTTGGACGTTTTCTACTACTGTTACAATACTAGTAAGATTAAACTCCTCCAAGACCCCCTTCAGGTTTTGCCAGCCCTATTAAATGTTAGGCTTGCCGAGTCCCAGACTCCTATACCAGCCCTTAACCCACCAGACTCCGTGAGAGATCTGAAGCTAGGACAAGGAACAAAGCAGATATGACAGGACTGAGCAGGGCATGTAGGAATAACTCTAGTTTGGTTGTATAGTTCATTTATATCCTTGATTATGTAGTGTCGAGTGAAGTACTAATTCAGGGGTGTTGTGTTTCAGGTAATGCTTGAGGTACTGTAGAGTCCACATTGTATTGAGAGGCTAGGTTATTCAGCTGTGCTGTACTTTTCACAAGGAAGAGTACAGACTTCTGCTCTGGGAGAGGAGAAAAGGGAATTAAAGTATTTGCCTTTTCAGCTTTTAGATAAATACGTAACCTAATTGTTTGAGCACAGGACTAGGAGCCAGAACTTAATAGTTTTGATCCTCCTTTTTACATTGTCTTTCTCTGTGGTGCAGTACAACTTACTTAACCTCTCAGCTCCAGTTCCCTCAGCTACAAAATTCATATAATAATGCTTAATTTGGCATGGGGCAGTTGAGAAAATTACTTAATATTTGTAAATTGTTTTGAAGCTAAAAAGCCCCTGATAAATTCTAAGTATTATTATTGAGTGCTGGATTCCCAGCTGGTATTGCTTGTTTGTTTATATACTTTCCTCTTTGTATTATTCTTTTCTTGTCTCTGTATATCTCTTTTTGTGCATTGTGAAAGTAAAAAACTTTTAGTCTATTCTTTTATATACTATTCCTAGATCCTTTAGTTTCATATGGAACTTTGTAAAAATGAAACATGTTTTTTAAATTATATTTTTAATAGTCCCACACTGAATTTTAGAAGAAAAATTAAGAAATTCTTAATGAAACTACCAAGTTTCACTTGATTTCCATCTGGAGGTATAAGATGACACTGTTTCATCAGAATTTTGCTGTAGTTCTCCAAAATGTTTATAAACCTCATTGAAACTTAAACTGAAACAAGACAGCCTTTGCCACAAATGTTTTATTCAGCTGTATAGCTAATGTTTCCTTTTAGATGTTTTTTTTCTTGTATTCACAGTAAAGGCTGAAAATAATACCCCTCTCAAAAATACCCAGCAGCCCATAATTCTTTCTAGGTTCTCCTTTATCTCCTTACTTATCTCTTTAGAAATTCCAGTCTCCTAACATCTCTACAAGTTGCCAGTGGTGGTGGTGTGGTGTTTAGATGTGTTTGTAATTATTAGAACTGGGAGCACTGGTCTGTTGGGAGTCTGAAAGGACAGGAAACAGGAAGGAGGGGGGAGGAGTTGAGGAGGCTGAGTGAGAGATACAGAGGGCCCAGCAGCAGCTTGGTAAAGAGGTTTCCACTGTAAAAATAAAGTCCTGTTGAAGCTTGTTAGTACCTTGTCTGCTTGATACAACAGTTCTGTAATGCATCACTTCTGGTGTTATTTTTTCATGGACTCTCTCCAGTGAAAAGTGGTAATATTTCTCATGATGAGAAATTACTAATTATAAAGTCATTGTGGATAGGTAATCTTTAGATAGTTTGTTTATTTTTGAGAGAGGTTAGTAGTTAAAGCACTGATCCTGTGCTCAATGCAGCCAGGACCCTTCAGGTCAATGGGGCGCCACGCAGAGAAACTTGTAGAATCAGGCTCCAAGCATGTGCCTGTACAAATGCATTAATTTCTTCTGTAACTGAAGTGCCTTGATTTGGGCCTTTCCCTTTCTCACTCTCCTTCAGTTCACTCTCTACCAACTTATTGTAATTTTGGAGTATTAATCTAATCACATTTATTTTTAAAATTGCCATACCAGTAATTGTGCTAATTTCTCCATGAGATGTATTATTTATATTTAAACCTCAAGGGTGTCTTTTTAGTAGCACATGAATTAAGCACCATTCTTTTCAATGCATTTTTAAACCATGTTAATTGAGAAGATGTACGATTATGCTGCATTTTGAGATTTGGTAGAACATTCTTTATAATTAAAATTTGGCATCCATTTTTTTTACTCATTTCTACTATTTCAAATAATTTGACCTTTTAAAAAAAGTTGATTGCAAACTGTCAAGGTTCCTTCCCCACTCTGAACTTTAGGGTACAGATGTGGGGACCTGCATGGACTCATCTAAGCTTAATTACTAGCATAGATCTGGTATCGCTGCCACCATCCAGAATTTTCAGAGTCTGGGTCACTCCCTTTCCCCCCAGAACCTTCCCCTCTCTGGGTAACCTTAAGAGACTCCTTCACCAGTTCCCTGTTGAGTCCGGATCCAATCCCTTGGATATTAAACAAGGAGAAATTAACCATTCCCCCTCCTTCCTCCCACCAATCCCTGGTGAGTCCAGATCCAATCCCCTTGGATCTAAAAACAAGGAAAAATCAATCAGGTATTAAGAAAAAAGCTTTTAATTAAAGAAAAGAAAGGTAAAAGGAAACCCTCTGGGAGAGATTAGCATACCAGCTACTCTCACAGACAACAGATTCAAAACACAGAGGATGTTCCCCTGGGCACAAATTTAGTTACACAAAAAAATACCCAATTTGATTCTACTTCTAATTGCATAAGACAGGTTACAAAGAAATAAACATAAACCTATTTATTCCTTTCTAAAACTTACTACTCTGATAAGAGGCTGGTTCCTTGATCTTTTTTGCTCTGGTTGAAACTGAAACTCTAAACAAAGGAAAAACTTGCCTCCTTCCTTTTGAAACATCTTGTTCCCCCATTAGTTCCTCTGGTCAGGTGTTAGCTAGGCTAGATGAACTTTTTAAGCCTTTACAGGTAAAAGAGGCCTTAACCCTTAACCATCTGTTTATGACACAAACAGTATTATGAAATATAATGGAAAAGTGGCATTATAAATTATGAATGTGATGTATTGGTAGGTGTTTAATAAGCTATGGTGCATTATCGTCAATTTGATCATTTTATGAATGCAAGTTATCCAAAAGTGTTCAGAGGAGCTGCTTAGAGAATGTAAACTTTTTATAAAATCTTAGTTATTTTTACGGTAACGTTGGAAGAAATCATTTGCAAGCTGAATTCAAGCAGAGTCTCCCCCATTAGGCAAGCAGTCTCATTTGGCAGATCTAAGTTTATTGATGCTGAGCAAGTTCAGGTATCACTTTATAAGAGTGTTTTTGTTTTTGTAAAATATATATATTATTTCATGTGTAACACCTCTCTCTCCTGCTCCCCTTCATGCAGAAAGAAAGAAAGAAAGATTGAAGTACTGTGAGAATTTACCTTTCAAAGTTCGGTACCTAGCTTAGGACATCTAGTTTTGCATCTGGTGAAACTGGCCTTGTGTGATATTTGGATGTCTAAACTACATGCTGATCTGAGTGCCCTAAAATAGAATTTGGTGAACTAACACTAAAGCCTGGTCTACAGTACAGTTAGGTCAATGTAAATCACCTTGCGTTGAGCAGATTGTGCATATGCCTATACTCACATTTTAATCCTGCCAATATAAGCACCCATTAATAGTGATACAGTCACACTACCTCCCTAAATGGTGTTGAGCCATAGTTGGCCTGCTGTGGTTGACGCAGTGAGAGGATAGACACTGAGTGATCTGTGTCAACCCTAGCAAGTGGCTGTCCCACAATTTCCAGCACTGACTGCTTTGGTCACAAGTGTGAACTCCACTGACCTGGGGTCAGGGAGACCAGAAGCCAATCCCCCTTTAAAGTCCCCGATATTTCTGAAATGCCTTTTCCTGTTTGCCTAGTTTGCCAAGCACCTTGCAGCTCTCCCGTTTTGTGTGCAACTACCCAACCGACCATCCTGGTTATGTGCTCCAGATGCGCTCCTGCCTGCAGTAAACAGGAGGTGCTGGATCTTTTCAGCCTGTTTGTAGAAAAGACTTGGACAGCCAATCTTGCCTATGCTGCTTTGGTTAATGCTAAGCAATAAGCAAACCACTATTTGCAGATGCTTGCAGTGGTGTAGCAACGTATCACCACTGGAAGTGTCATAAAATATGTTCTTGTATTAGTGTGCATAAATGACACAGAGGAGGACAACAGGAGTTCCCTAGTGGAACAAGTGTTCATAATATTGCAACTGTTAAAATTGTTACTGCATATTAAAATTGTGAACAGTTCAGACTAGGGACTGAATTATATAGTCCTAATGGGCCAAAAGTCTATTTAAAATCAATGGGAGCTTTTGTGCAATTAGAAGCGGATAATTTGCCTCTATATTGCGATCTTTATTATATAAAAAGTGTTACCTACATCAGTTAAGCATCTCCAACTGTGGAGGCAGATGTATGCAATTTATATGGTTTTAAATAATTTGGATTCTTGGATATTATTTTTTTATTTCCTGCTGTGACATCCTGTAGTGTACAATGAAAACCTATTAGTAACACTGACATTAAGAGCAGAAGTTTTCTCCATTTAATCAGATGGCAATTCTGACAATGCATTTGGTTTTTTACATGTGCCTATGCTTGTGAAAATCATACGGAGGGGGGAACCTATTTTTATAGAAATCAGAAATTAAATGTTATTTTTGATAAGACATTTGTAGTAATAATTATGGAATCTTCAAAAGAATATAAATGAATCCAACAGAAATATTTATAAAGAAAGTTTGGCATTATCATACGTTTCTCTGACTCGAATGATTCATCCCACGTTTTCCTCATATATCTCAGTCTTATGCAACTTTATATGTACCTTTTTCTATAACATGTTGTCAGTATACACATAATATTGCCGTAAACATCTATTATGTATCCCAAAATATCCTGAAATATTATTGAATGTTTCTCTCTTGATGGGGGCGGCTCTAGGGATTTTGCTACCCCAAGCACAGGAGGCAGGCTGCCTCTGGCGGTTTGCCTGCAGAGGATGCGCTGGTCCCGCAGGCGTGCTTGCGGGAGGTCCTCTGAAGCCGTGGGACCAGTGGACCCTCTGCAGGCAAGCCGCCGAAGGCAGCCTGCCTGCAACCCTCCCGGCGCTGGCAGAGCACCCCCCTGCGGCTTGCCACCCCAGGCACGCGCTTGGCGTGCTGGGGCCTGGAGTCCCCCCTGTCTCTTGAATGTAGAAGTTTAATGCTCAACTGTTTCCTTGGACTTAGGAGGAGGATAGAGGGAATGAAGTAAATGGAATTGAATATTGGTTTATTCACCTTACTGCTTGATTTTGACTGGATTTTGTTAAGGGGTAAGGCTGATTCAGGTGCTTTATTGTGTTGTATAATTCTGATACTTGTGTTGTATAACCCTGATACTTGATAATTTTTAAAAAATACATTATTGAAGTATTAGGAGCCAACCACATAATGTTTGTATACTATTTTGAAGTTCATACTTCAGCATGTGCTTCATTTAAAATTAAATGTTTGATCCTGTTTGTGCCCACTAAAGTCAATGACAAACTTCCATTGCTTTTGATGATGCATGGGGATAGAAAACTCTTGAGATGACTTAAAATGTATATGCTACTTATCTAAGTACTTATATGGCCCCACTCCCATTGTATCTGTGTGTCTGTACAGTCATACAATTTAATTATATGACTGATAAATCCCTGGATGCAGGAAATTGTTGATGTCAAGGTTTTGTTTAAGGGATTTCTTTTTGCAGTTTAGGCTGGTACATTTCATTATTGCGGCATCATTTTCTTATCTGTAAAATTGCATGTTGTTAATGAGTGAATCTGTAGCAAAGAGGGTGAAGAAAATATATATAAATAATTAAAATATAACATGCTATGGAATAATAATAAATATTTTACTTGTCTTCCAGCTAGATAATTCATTAGAAATTCATTGTACAAGGAATTGAAGCCCATTGTAACATGGTTTCAAGAAAGCCTCATCCTTTTTCCTCTAAAATCTTGTTCTTTCCATCCCTCTTCCTTTTCTTAGTCTAGATTGTGGTGAGACAGCAACAGACTGTAAATCAGGCTTGCATGTTCTGCAGCTGAATTAACTTTATTGCAAGGTTTGCTTCATTTACCAGTTCCTCTGAATTAGTTTCTGAAGAAAGATAGATATAACTGCTCCAAATGAATCTGTATTTTAATTTTTTTAACAGTACTGGAAGACATTAAAACATACTGGTTGCAGTTCCTGATCTGACTTCTAAAGCTAGCAGTAGATCCTGCTCTTTTGCAAACAGGAATGATCGGCTCTTAATTCTTCCCAGATGCTGAGTCATCATGCAGTCCATTTCTGAGTTATTTTTAGTCTGTGGTTTAGCTTAAATGATGTAGGGTTGGAACTGGCCTTTTTTCTTGTACAGATTTGAAATATTTGGGAACTATTCACTTTTTTTCAAGGTCATTAACTTACAAAGCATTTGGTTTCACATGAAGTGACAGAGTATAGGGAGACACTACCTGAGCTCCAGAAAAAAAGGAGTCGGGCTCAGTTCAGCTTCTTCCTCCTCTTGTACAGGTGCTCAGGAGACGGGCTATCATGCCTGTGAGAATGTAGCATGCCATCCCAGTGCCACAGGGTAGTTTTCTGTTCTTCTTCTAATGTATGTTAGCTTAGTTTTAATTTTGTGTTATAAACATTTGGCCAGATCCTCAACTAGTATATGTACACTGGCTCCATTTATGACAGTGGAGCTATGCAGATGTATACTAATAGAGGACCTGATCCATTACTGCTTGTTGCCTGCACCTGTGGTTTATTTCTAGCATCACTCTAACAGGTTGCAGACCATTAAGAAATATTCCTCATACAAATAAAACCCTGTTTCCTTCCAAACAAAATACTCTCTTTGCATATAGATGTAAATGTTCAGTGTTCTGCATGCTGTAAGTCTTTGTGAGAACTTAATACATATCAATAGTCTATTATATATTATAATGATTTTGATTTGCCTTATTCATGGCAGAATACAGTTCTAATGAAAAGTGACAAATTATGATTTGCAATCTTGCTAGCAACAAGCCTTTCTAATTTGCAACATTATTGGAATGCTATGCTACTTACTTCAAGCATTTGAAGGCATTATTTTCTTCATATCTATCAATGTACTTGGAAAACTTTTACTGTCTGCTCATGCTGTAAAGGATGCTGAGATTGTGAAAGAAAAGGGGAGGATAGAACCAAGTATGCAGTTGCCTTGGTAATGGGTGCTATGGTCAGAGTACAGGTGGCATCTATCTTATAGATTGTTAAACCAAACTATAGCCGTGAAAATATGAGACATATCTTAGCAGAGTGCAAAAGCACCCATCCTGCCCAAAAAAGAACCACAGAAAATCCATGCACTTTAATAATCAGTTCCCTTCTCTTGGTTAATATATTTTTTAAATAAATTAATGGGAAAGAATCCAGTCTATACATTACAACAGGTAGCAAGATGGGGTTTAGAGATCAGTGAACTCTAATAATCGTTTTTGCCAATATCTGCTAGTTAGTGTCATTGGATTTAGGTTGGGAGTAATTTTAAAAAGATAAGAGTCTCATGGACCTTGAGACAATCAAGCAGCTGACTGTGCAAGTTATCTATATTTGATATAAATTGACGTCAGAGCTCTGGGAATGCCCACGGCAATTCTGAAGCCGGTTTCTACATACATTCTTCTGACAATAAGGATGTCTATGCTTTAATTTTTTAATGACAGAGCAAGCTCAAACATTGTATATAATAAAAATGTGTATAAATCCTGTTCATTCTCAGATTTAAGATATTTTCTGAATTCTTGGAAAACTATATGGCCTCAGAAGAATCTGCTATTATAGATCTACATGGGAGGAAATATTCTACATTATTAATATTTTATGGAAACAAAACTGAATATATGTGGATGAAAATAATCTTACCAAATCTAATATGAGAACCCTTTTAGACAAGACTATAATGTTATCTGGATGCAGTAAATTGTCAGCTGATCTTGTAATGGGAATATTTTTATTTGTTTGTGTGTAAACTGTGATCCTAATCAGAAAAATCAGAAGCATAGGGGATAAATAGAAAATACAAAAATAACCAAAATAACTGGTATGTTTCCCATTGGTAAGAAAAAGTATGTCCTGTGTATACAAAGACTAAAACAAAAATAGTGGTGTTGCTACAAAAAAAGTGCTGATAGAGGAAACTGCATTTATATATAGAAACCTTGCCAACTTCTTCACAGAGAAAAATGACAAAATCTGGAGACGTTTCTCTCTCCTCATCCTTCCCAATTCCTCCATCAGCAACTGTGAACTCCTCCTTTCATTCTCTAGCCCTGCTCCACCTGACCCAGTGATCCCATCCCTTCTCACTTCCTTATTTCTGTTGCCCCTATATCCATCTCCTTCCGCATTGTCTTTCTCAACCTCTCATTGTCCTCTGGTTACTCCTCTGCTCAATATAAGCATTCCTTGGTTTCCCTTGCCATCAGAAAACTGTCCATCAGTCCCACGTGACTTTTCAGTTAATACCCTGATCTCTTTTTTCTTTCATCTCTAAAGCAACTGAACATACAGTCTGTAACCAATGCACTGATTTCCTCTTCTCAAACTCTTCTTCAATTTATGAATACTTGGAGGATAAAGGCATACTAGCAGCCAGTATGGATTTACCAAGAACAAAGCATGCCAAACCCGTTTGATTTCTTTCTTTAATAGGGTAACTGATTTGGTGGATAGGGGGAATGTGGTGGACATAATATACCTGGACTTCAGCAAGGCTTTAGACACAGTCCCACGTGACATTCTGATAAGTAAGATGAAGAAATGTGGACTCGACAGAACATAATTGATTAAACAACCACAAACAAAGAATAACTATTAATGAAATGGTGTTGGATTGGAGGGAGGTGTCAAGTGGGCTTCCATAGGGATCTGTTCTGGGTCCGGTGGTGTTTAACATCTTTATTAATGACCTGGATGTAAGTTTGACTGGTGTATGCTGATCAAATTTGCTGATGAGACAAAGCTGCGGGTGTTGAAGAGGGTTCCAAAACTTTGGAGGATAGATAGATAACTGGGCTATAAAGAACAAAATGAAATTCAACAAAGGGGGAAAAAACAAATATAGAATGTGGGGGGGGAACACTGGCTTGGCAACAGCACTGCTGAGAAGGATCTGGGAGTTATGGTGGATCACAATCTCAACATGAGTCAGCAATGTGATGCTGTTGCAAAACAAGCAAATGCAATTTTAGGTTGCACTAACAGAGGCATAGCATACAAGTCACAGGAGGTGCTCTACTCGGTGCTGGTTAGGCCTCAACTGGAGTACTGTGTCCAATTTTGGTCACAATGTATAGCAAGGATAGTAGAGAAATTGGAAAGGATCCAGAGGCAGGTGACAGAGATGATCAAAGGGATGGAATGCACGCCATATGAGCAAAGGCTGAAGGAACTGTGTGTGTTTAGTTTAGAAAAGAGGGAGACTAAGGGGGGGTATGATAATAGTCTTCAGATACTTGAAAGGCTGCCACAAAAAGATGGAGAAAAGTTGTTCTCTTTTGCCACAGAGGGCAAGGCAAGAGGCAATGACTTCAAACTACAGCATAGGAGATTTACATTTAATCTCAGGAAAAATTCTGAACTATAAGAACAGTATGACAATGGAACAGGCTGCCTAGGGAGGTTGTGGAATATTCTTCACTGGAGGTTTTCAAAAGGAGGCTGGATAGTCATCTGTCTTAGATGGTTAAGACACAACCAATCCTGCATCTTGGCAGAGGGTTAGATTAGATGACCCTTACAGTCCCTTCTAGCCCTGTGGTTCTATAAACTGTCTTCAGTCCTTTCCAGTATGGCTTCTGACATTTCCATTCTATTGAAACTGCTCTCATTAAGGTATCTAATGACCTCTTCCCGGGCAAATTTCAGGGCCCCTGCTGTATCTTCACCCTCTTTGAAGTCTGTGCTACTGTTAATTCTGTCAGTCTCCTGGCCATTTGCTCTTCTCCTTTGCATCCTGTCTCTGAGTAGTCTCACCAGCTTACATGCCTTCAGCTATCATCCGTTTATGCTAATGTCTCTCAATCTGTCTCTCCATTACTAAACTGTCTCCTTCCATCTTATCCAACATCTCATCTTGTGTCTCTAACAGTGAATGTAGGTATGAGCCATGAGCTGAACGCAGTCTGCTGAGAAGCTTTGCCTTGTCCACAAATGATTTACAAAAAGCCTGGATAACACTGTTGACAGCATAGTGACATGTAACCCTCAGCAGTTCTTCTGTATGAAAGGAGTGCTGGCATGCTGCCTGTAATGAATCTGGTAAACTTATACATAAATTGTAGAGTAAAAGATGTGTTATCCAGATTTTACTAGCTGAAAAGCTCTAGAAACTGGCATTTCTGATATCCCCCAAAACAAATCTTCAATAGGGTTGCCAGGTGTCCAGTTTTTGACTGGAGCACCTGGTTGAAAAGGGACCTTGCTGGCTCCAGTCAACACCACTGACCAGGCCATTAAAAAATCTGGTTGGCACGGGGCTGGAAGGCTCCTTACCTGTCTCTGTGTGGCTCCCTGGAAGCGGTGACATGTCCTTGCTGCTCCTAGGCGGAGGAGAGGCCACAGGGACTCCATGCACTACCCCCACCCCAAGCACAGGGGACTGCGGCCAATTGGAGCCGCGGGGGCAGCACTTGTGGGTGGAAGCAGCATGCAGAGCTGCCTGGCTGTGCTTTTGCCTAGGAGCAGCAGGGACATATCACCTCTTGTGGGGAGCTGCCTGAGGTGAGCGCCACCTGGATCCCAGCACCCTGACACCCTTCCCACACCCCAACCCCATCCCCCGAGCCTTTTCTTGCATAAAAACTCCCTCCCAGAGCCCGCAACCTGCACCCCTTCCTGCACACCAGCCCTGAGCCCCGCCCCCCCCAACTTCTTTCCCTTCATTGGTAAATATAACTCTTTTTATAACCAGAATTTTTGACTAACCAGCATCCCCCATTCCCCCAACATGCCAATAACACATGGGCAAAGTGAGTATAAAATGCTACCATTCTAATTCTTACACCCTCTTGACCTATGGGTTAAGGACTTTGCAAGTAGGGTGACCAGACAGCAAGTGTGAAAAATCAGGGCAAAGAGTGGGGGGTAATAGGCGTCTATATAAGAAAAAGCCTCAAATATCAGGACTGTCTCTATAAAATTGGGATATCTGGTCACCCTATTTACAAGGGACAGGTCAGAGGAGAAACAGTTCTTAAGAATCAATTCTTTTCCCATGTGGAACCATATTCACCTTTCATATTGTTTTAGAACTAGTAGATTAAGAAATGTCTCTCATTTATTTCTAGGGACACCTTTTTCATAGAGAATTATCTTCATCATTCACAGGAGCAGTACTGTAGAGAAGTATTGTCAGAAGAGAATGAAATGACATCAAGTGTAAGAGTTTATTACTGAGGAAAGTAGCTTAGTGGTAATGATTTCTTTTCTTTTAGGATTACAAATGTATTGAATAAAAATAGCATTGTAATAGTTGTTATGCTAATTAGAAAAATATTATAACATACCGACTGTTAGTCGTTGGGGCAAATACAGATAATCAGCTGAGGTCTGGAAGGACCCTTCCCTCTTTTCCCCATGATAAACTATTGCACAATTCAGTACATTGAGGGGAGGTGGAGAAGGGAGGGAGAAGAATTAGCATATTTTTCTGGTTTCAGAGTAGCAACCATGTTCTGAAGCATCTGGTATTGGCTGTTATTGGATACAATATAACCATAGAAGATGGACTTTGGGTCTATTGTGATATGGAAGCTCTTACGTTAGGGTTCTTAAGTTGGGCATCTGAAATATTCCAACAGTGTGTATATTCTTAAAACAAAAGCAAATTTATATTGTCCTTTATTATGAACCAGTACTATCTTTTATTATTTAATGCATTTTTTCAAAGAATCAGTAAGCATCTTAATAAAACCTTTCATCTTACCTGATTTTCATATTTTTAATTTACACTGGGGATTTCAAAGGAGTCTAACGCCTGTGGCCTCTCAGAAAAAGCCAGTCTTAATTGCTTACATGCATTCCAATAGAAATATCTGTAGGGTCCAGTCCTGCACACCCTTAAGTAAATGTGTAACTTTACTAACATGAATAAGGCTGTTGACTTCTCTGGGACTATTTATACAGATAAAATTATTCGAGGGGTTCAGTGTTTGCCAGACTGAAAACTGTATACTTTCCAGAGTTATGGTGGTTTGTTTTTGTTTAATTTTGTTTCAATACACTATGTTGTTATAAATCCAAATTAGAAATGAATCCTTTTTCAGAAAAAAAGACGCTAGCAGCATCAGAAATAGAGTAGCAGTCACGTCCTAGTCTCTTCTCTTCCAACATTTATTCATTAAGGTTCCTTCTCTGCTTGCCTGACTGCTCAGTTTGTATGACACCTCATGGCATACTAAAGGCGGCTAAACAAGGCAATGAGGCAGAAACTCAGTGAGAGAGAAAAAGATGAAATATTACAAAACAAAATTTTATTAGGAAAAAATAACACAGATTTTATCTTACAGAAGATTCTCAAACACAGCATGTACTTTAGGGATATTAAGGTCTTAGCTTTGTTTTGTAAAATATAAATAATTTGGGAATCTCTTTTGTTAAAACTTCCTGTCTCTCAAATGTCTGATAACATGAGAAACGTTTAGAAATATAGTAAAAAATGTACATTCTGTAATGATGGAACTTAGAAACAAAAGAGCATATTCTACTCTGTCACCTGTGAGCAGCCCCATGGAGATCAGTGGAGTTGCCCACATGAATCAGGGCACAGAACTGCTCTGTGTAGTTTGCATACTGATCTAATAATGTTACTGATTTAGACATTCAATCATGTTAATGTTTTAACCACTGATCATACAGTTGAATCTGCCTGTGGATCCAGTTTCACAACAAGGTCTTCAATTTTTAGTGTACTTATTATAGTGTTTATTTTAAGTTAAACCTTCATGAGCCAATGCTTCCCTCCAGTTGTTTGGTGGTTGGGAACAAAAGCTAATTAGACTAGGCAGTGTATGGAGAAAGTGGAAGCAGTCATTCTGTAGTATGGTGCACCTTTTCACTGAACTCATGTAAGTTCCTCTGAGAACATTTATCGAATTAGGGCTTTTTAGGGTCAACAAGTCAAGCCAGTCGGAAGAAAAAATGTGTTGGACCAGGTAGCAACTGCTATTCATGTCATGGTGTTCTTAGAAATCTAGCGGATACAGGACAGAAAGGTTAATGCTGCTAAAGGCAACATTAACTTTCCTTCTGCATTTTTAAACTCTTTTTAGGGAAAGTGTTAATGGTAGCTTGGCTCTTAAGGGAAACTTAGAATCATAGGACTGGAAGGGACTTCGAGAGGTCATCAAGTCCAGTCCCCTGCACTCAAGGCAGGACTAAGTATTATTTAGGCCATCTCTGACAGATGTTTGTCTAACCTGCTCTTAAAAATCTACAATCACAGAGATTCCACAACCTCCCTAGGCAGTTTATTTCACTTCTTAACCACTCTGACAGTTAGGAAGTTTTTCCTAATGTCCAACCTAAACTGCCCTTGCTGTAATTTAAGCCCATTGCTTCTTGTCCTGTCCTCAGAGATTAAGGAGAACAATTTTTCTCTCTTCTCTTTGGGTACGTCCAGACTACCCGCCGTATCGGCGTGTTAAAATCGATTGCTCAGGAATCGATATATCACGTCTAATCTAGACGCGATATATTGATCCCCGAGCGCGCTTATATCGATTCCGGAACTCCATCAACCCCAACGGAGTTCCGGAATCGACACAGAGAGCCGCGAACATCGATCCCGCGCCGTCTGGATGGGTGAGTAATCCGATCTTAGATATTTGACTTCAGCTACGTTATTCACGTAGCTGAAGTTGCATATCTAAGATCGATTTCCCCCCCTAGTGTGGACCAGCCCTTTGTAACAACCTTTTACGTACTTGAAAACTGTTAAGTGAAATTTCTGACAAAACTAAAAGGTTTCCAAACCATATTCTGTCTCCCCAAGATGAGGTTAGGACCCACCCTTTCTGGGGTGAGGGGGAGGAATGGGAAGGAAATTGTGAGATGGACATCTTCCTTCTCCCTCCGTCCCCACCAGCGCCTTTTGTGTGAACTCTGAGGACCTCAATCTGGTACAGAGTGAGGTGGCACCCAAACAGCTGTCTTCTCCTGGTTTGTGAGTTGCTCTGGGACCAGAGTGGGGGAGAGGCACCTGAATGTCTAAAAGGTGGCAGCTGTGAATATGCTCAGAGGTGGAAGCATCAGTATCTAGAGAATTTCTACTGCAAATACTTAGGCACTAAGTGAATTTAGGGATCTACGGGATTCATCTGGAGTTTTGTACATCTCCGCAAAACCTAAACTGGGACTCAGGTGTTAACTTCTTTTGTGCCTAAAACAGGGACTCAGGTGTTAACTTCTTTTGTGCATCCCAGCCTAAGAGCCTAGCTTTAAAATGGTATTTTTTGAATCTCTTGGCCTCTTGGCTTTTTCTAAAGACCAGTGTAAGTTATAAAGCAATGGTATGACTTGCCACATGTTATCATACAATGTTAAATATTTCAGTTTCACATAATGTGGACAGCACTTTCTTCACACGTATAAATTATTTTGAAGTGTTGAGAAGTGGTCACACAATGTACAAACTCATGATTGTAAATGCAGTGTAGTTTTAGCCGTGTTGCTCGTAGATTGTATAAGGCACTTGAGAAATGTGTGAGAAATTCAAAACAGTGTGTAACACCTTTGCTAAATGTTTTGATAATGGATCTACTCTTTTCTCTCCCACATAGCCTTTTCTTACCTGTTTTCCTCAGCACCCTCATTTCAGAATTGAGAGAGTTTGCTGTTTCGTGTCATGTTCAGACAGTTTACGTGTTATACGGTACCAAGGGAAGATAACAGAATGATACTGATATGACTTTACTTGAATTAAAACAGGCAAGAAAAACTCTAGTAAACATTGTTTCAATATATTTCAGATCGTATTACGGTTTTCAGATTTGTTTTTTATTACGTAAAGTGTTTGGCTGGTATAAATAAACCAAGCCATCTTGCTCACTAGAATACAATGTCTAAATGTATAACTATAGCTAGATCCCAGTGGCATTCCTTTTCCTTTTTCATTTTATTGTTGGTGAATTTCTTATCTGTTCTTTCCATGCCCTTCCCAGGAAGTGGGAGGCCCCGGGGGGTGAAGGGTGGCACAGCAAGCCCACTCTGCACTCATGCTGCATGGACGGTTCCTGGCCCACATGATTATAGAAGGTGGGTTGGGCCAAACCTGAGCAGCACTGCAATCCTGTGTGCTAGGTTGCAATGCCCAGAGTGGGGAGCCAGGCACTGCAGGACAGGAGCTGCCACTGTGGGGAGTTTTTAATTTCAAATTGTTTTAATCATTGTTTTTCATTTTATTTCATGTTATTTCACATTTGCAAACAACACAGGACCCTAACAATACCAGCTTATATTTTATATAAAATAAATAATATATGTAATATATTCAGTGATATCAAGTATCAGAGGGATAGCCATGTTAGTCTGGATCTGTAAAAGCAGTGAAGAGTCCTGTGGCACCTTATAGACTAACAGAAGTTTTGGAGCATGAGCAATTGTGGTTGTCTCTAGTCCTTATAGGGAGGATGTAAAGGAGGAGTAATGTACTCTGTGCTCTCCTCCCTATGCATCTACATAAGGCATACTAAATCTTACATACAGATATCTTAATTGAGATCTAAAATAATTTTAAGAAGAAGTTATTGATTCTGGTAATATTGCATCCCTGAAGTTTAGGGCCCCTTGTCAGAACCTAGTCCCAGATTTGGACCTTAGCGTCCAAAATATGGGGGTTAGCATGAAAACCTCCAAGCTTAGTTACCAGCTTGGACCTGGTAAAGCTGCCACCACCCAAAAAATTAGAGTGTTTTGGGGAACTCTGGTCCCCCCAAACCTTCCCTGGGGACCCCAAGACCCAAATCCCTTGAGTCTCACAACAAAGGGAAATAAACCTTTTCCCTTCCCCCCCCCTCCAGGTGTTCCTGGAGAGATGCACAGAAGCAAGCTCCGTGAATCTAAACAGAGGGATTCCACCCTCCCCGTTTCCAGCCTTGGAAAACAGAAGTACCGAGAGCTAATCTCTCTTCCCCCCTCACCCAGAGGGAATGCAAAGTCAGGCTAGTAAATCTAACACACACAGATTTCCCCCTGACTTCTTCCTCCCACCCATTCCCTGGTGAGCACAGACTCAATTCCCTGGAGTTCCCCACTAAAGAAAAACCTCAACAGGTCTTAAAAAGAAAGCTTTATATAAAAAGAAAGAAAAAGTACATAAAAATGGTCTCTCTGTATTAAGGTGACAAATACAGGGTCAATTGCTTAAAAGAAATATGAATAAACAGCCTTTTTCAAAAAGAATACAATTCAAAACATTCCAGCCACTATACCATGTAAATACAAAAGAAAAAAACAATAACCCCTATTGTATTATGATCTCTGTACTCACAACTTGGAAACAGAAGATTAGAAAGCAGGAAACAGAAATCCTCCCATAGCCGAGAGAGAGACAGGCAGAAGACAAAGAACTCAGACACAAACTTCCCTCCACCCAGATTTGAAAAAGTCTTGTTTCCTGATTGGTCCTCTGGTCAGGTGTTTCAGGTCACTTCTTTCCAGGTGAAAGAGTCATTAACCCTTAGCTATCTGTTTATGACACCCCTACACATTTATAATGTGAGAACACCAGCACTATTGATACAATCAGTCAATAATGTATACATGCTGCTGCAGAACTCCCAGCTTTCAGCCAGGGGCTGGAGGGGAATTTGTAGAATGCTGGGGGTGGAAGCTGCCTTTTCTTACTGATTATCAAACTTTTCATGGCGTGGGCCAGACCTAATAAAGGTGGTATTTTGAACACCTCCCAGCCCTATTTGGAATAGCATTAAATCCTTTTGGAAGATATTGAAATTTGTTAAATGGAAAAGTAATATTAGGAACAACGTTTAGTGTATCTTTTGTCTTTCATGCCATAACTGTTTTTTCCATGTTGAAAAAAGTTAATCACTACCTACTTTAGCTTTTCATTTCATAACCGCCTCCCACCTGTTCTGTTCCTTTCTCTTCCTCTTGCACGTGCTTTCTACCTGCTTTCCTTTTCCTATTTCCCCCTCCATATAATTGCCACTTGGTTCCCGTCTCAGCTGATCACTGGGCATGCTGCTCAGCAACTCATTCCTCTTCTCCCACTGTTCCTAGATAGACAGTTCCCCTGCCTCATTCCCTTCTGCCTTGGACAATTCTCTTCTGCTGTTGGCTCCACAGTGCTACTGAAGCAAAGTTCCTCTTTCGTTTCCTCTTCTTTAGCAGAGACTTCTAATAGATGCAGTTGGTCTGTCCCTTTCTTATCTCCAGATGCTTTATCAGCCCTCCCAGTCCATTTTGCAATGAAGAGTCAGAACACTGGAAATAAGGAGCACTATTAGCATCTGATCAGTAGGGTCAAACAATTTGTAGGGCAATTATAGTGCCCTCTCAAGCTTTGGAAGAAGTTTGATGTGGCTTAAAAGAGAAACTCTGAAAAGAATGGGAAAGCCAAGAGGAAAAACGTATATGATGGAAAGTTTTGGCTGGAAAATATTTAGTGGTGGTATGCGAAGAAGCTACAACCTGCAATGAATTGCTTGCTGGCATCCAAAATGGCCATCTTTGGTCTCTAGTTGGTTTTTCATGGATTTAACACAAAGTGTGTGTGTATGTTGGGGTGAGGGGCTGCCAAAGGACAGTATGAAAGGGCTCTATAAATAGAGAAAATTTAGTGTCGCACAAAAAAACCCAAATCAATTCCGGCTAATACTGATTAAAAGAATTAAATTACCAATCCCTGCACTGGCAGTAGGGATTATCCACAGCAAAATTATGATATTTTTCCTTATGGGAGCTAACTATAGCCTCATTTTCTTTAGCTTGTTATTTACTGTTAATCAAATGCTTAAAAAGGTTAATCATCCATCTTCTGCATTTTAAATTCCCCACCCATCTAGCTCACAGCATAGCACTACTCACATCCATCACACAGTGCTCTGATGAGGAAAGAAAGAAACATAACCTCCCCCCTGACCAACAACTCAGTGCTATGAAGCCCTTCATGCTACACTTTCTAATCCCGACAAAAAGGAAGGCTTGGGGAAAATGTTTACAAATAAGAGAACATAGCAATACTGGGAGCTGTCCTCATCTGCTGGGAAACAAACAGCTAGACCAAGTAAACATGACAAGTTTCATTCTATGGGGAAAGTGACTCAGGAGAGCTTTGTACTTTTCCTACCTACACTAATTGGGAGGGAAGTTTATATCTTCTGTCTGTGACAGCACAGAGAAAGAAGTGGAATTTGGCACAAATACAAAATGATTAAGGAGCTAGCTTTACAAGGAAAGATTTAAAGAAATAAATACATATTAGCTTGTCTAAATAATAAAGGAGCATGGTATTTGGAGAGTGTAAACACCAAGGATAGAAAAAAATTGTTGCTGGTGGTCCAAGGGATACAACTAGGAGTCACAGGCTAAAGATGAAGAAAAATTATTTATGGTGGTGAAGTCCTGGAGACAAGTAATGAAAGCCTGCTTAGATATTTAGAAAGAACACAGCCCTACAATGTACAATTCTTGAACTCATTCCCAGGGTAAGAACTAATGGTTCTAACAGGCTTTTTCTCTCTCCAGTTTATATTATTCAAAAGGAAGAGGGACAGGGAAAAGGTGATTCATCCTCACTTTTCACAAACAAATCAGTTGGATGTCTGTGGCACTCACAACTGACTATGAACATTATTTCAAATGATCCAGGCTGGGATCTGGTCTCCTGATAAGTGTATCAATTAAAATTAGGTATCCATTATCTGGGATCAAGATGACTAGAGTTCAAAATATAGATTTTCCACTCTAAAGACATTTTTAAAGACCTCAGAGCAGCCATTATATATATATATATTTTTAAATCTACTGTTTTCCACAAAGATTTTGGCTGTTGGAGTTAGAATGATAGAAATGTAGGGCTGGAAGGGACCTCAAGGAGTCATCAAGTCCAGCCCCCTGCGCTGTAGTAGGACCAAGTAAACCACGAGCATCCCTGACAGTTGTTTGTCCAACCTGTGTTTTAAAACCTCCAGTGATAGGGATTCCACATCCTCCCCTGCATTCCACATCCTCCCTTGGAAGCCTATTCCAGAGCTTAATTGCCCTTACAGTGAGAAAGTTTTCCCTAATATCTAACCTAAAGCTCCCTTGGTGCAGATTAAGCTCATTACTTCTTGTCCTGCCTTCGGTGGACATGGAGAACAATTGATCAGTGTCCTTTTATAGCAGTCCTTAATATATTTGAAGACTGTTATCGGGTCACCCCTCAGTCTTCTTTTCTCAATACTAAACTTGCCCAGTTATTTTTAAATTTCTCCTCATAGGTCAGGTTTTTGTTGCTCTCCTCTGGCCTCTCTCCAATTTGTCCATCTTTCCAATAAAGTGTAGCACCCATATTGGACACAGTACTCCAGCTGAGGCATCAGCAGTGCCAAGCAGAGCAGGACAGTTACCTCCCATGTCTTATATATGACAGTCCTATCAATACACCCCAGAATGCTATAACCCCTTTTCACAGCTGCAACATACTGTTACTTCATATTCAGTTTGTTATCCGCTATAACCCCCAGATCCTTTTCAGCAGTTCTACCACCTAACCAGTTATTTCCTATTTTGTAGTTGTGCAGTTGACTTTTCCTTCCTAAGTGTAGTATTTTACTCCTGTCTTTACTGAATTTCATCTTGTTGATTTCAGACCATTTTCCGATTTATCAAGGTCATTCTGAATTCTAATGCTGTCCTCCAAAGTGCTTGTAACTCCTTCCAGCTTGCTGTCGCTATGAACTTTATAAGTATACTCTCCACTCCATTATCTAAGTCACTAATGAAAATATTGAAATGTCAGATTCAGGACTGACCCTTGTGGAACCACACTAGATTTGTCCTCACAGTTTGACAGCAAATCATTCCTTTTTTCAGCCAGTTATGCCTTACAGTAATTTCATCTAGACCACATTTCCCTAGTTTGCTTATGAGAACGTCCTTACTAAAATCAAGATGTATCATGTCTATTGCTTCCCCCACATCCACTAGGCTGCTTCAGAGAAGGATATTAAGTAGACTTGTAATGATTTGTTCTTGACAAATGCATCCTGACTTTTCCTTATAGCCCTATTATTCTTCATATGTTTACAAATTAATTTACTACTTTGTTACAGGATCTTTCCAGGTACTGAAGTTAGGCTCACTGGTTTATAAATTTCCTGAGTGCTCTTTGTTCATCTTTTTAAAGCTAGATACAACATTTGCCTTTTTCCAGGTTCTGTTCGCGAAGATAATCGCTAACAGTTTCAAGGTAACTTCAGCTTGGTCCTTAAGTACCCTAGGATGAATGTCATCCGGGCATCCAAACTTGAATATATTTAACTTTTGTAAATATTATTTCACCTGTTCTTTCCCTACTTTGGCTGCATTCCTTCCCCCATATTGTTGTTGTGTTGAGTATCTGTTCACAATTGAGCTTTTTAGTGAAAATTGAAGCAAAATAGGCATAAATAAGGCTAAAATTTAGTCACGGGTATTTTTAGTAAAAGTAATGGACCAGGTCAGGGGCAGTAAACAAAAATTCATGGCCTGTGATCTGTCCATGACTTATATTAAAAATATCTGTGATTAAATCTAGGGGGCAGCATTGGGGCCACTGCTGGGAAAGAGTGCCTGGGGCAGCGGCACCAACTGCGTGTGCCAGTGGACCGCAGCTGCTCTGGCTAGCCAGGTTCTGTTGCCCAGGGCCAGAGCAGTGGCTGCGGCTGCCGGAGCAGGGGCTGCTCCAGCCCGACAGGGACCGCTACCAGGGGCTGCCGGAGCAGTGGCTGGTGTGGCTGTCCCGAGGGCCACCTGACCAGCTGTTCCTGGAGCCAGTTGCTTGGGCAGCCCTGGGATCAGCCACACAGGCCCCTATAGAAGTCACAGAGATTGCAGAAAAATCACAGAATCCGTGACTTCCACGATCTCCGTGACAGACATGGAGACCTAGCCATAAAACATCTCAGTTTTCTTGACATCATCCATTATTAGCTCTCCTTGTCCTCTAAGTAGAGGACCTTCATCTTTCTCTTGCTCCTAATGTATTTAAAGAACCTCTTCAGGTTGCCTTTTATATCCTTACTAGGTATAATGCATTTTGTACCTTAGCCATCCTGCCTAGCACTCCTGAGATAGTAAACCCTCCTTTAAGAGGATGGGGCTCCATTTGCCCTTCAAACAGCCAGTAGAGCTGATAGAATACATAGATGCACACTGCACTGTCATAAAAGATTGGGATCATATGCACTCCGGCTACATGTCTAGGAAAGATAATGCCTCCTAAAACACAGTCCCTTCCATAGAATCGTGTGGCTTTGCTAGGCTTGCCACCTGGCCTTTTTTGCTGCCTTGCCGATTAAAAGATGTTAATGTGCTAGAGGGGTGGGAATTGCCACTTGGGACACTTTAGAGCATTGCGTAATTCATACCCCCATATTCCAGACTGTGGCACTATGTTAGGATAAGATAAGAAACATGATAAAATAACTAGCTATAGTTGGCACTAGGACCCTTTTTGATGATGGTGGGCGTGGCCAGTGGCTGTTTTTTTGATGGTGTGGGAGGTTGGCTACTGGGAGTATGTTCTGCATCTAGAAAAGGCTGTGCTAGGCTCTGTACCATCCCCAACATGGGCCTGTATGTAAATCACATAATCCAGACCCCAGGGTGCATAGACCAAGCAGTGATCTGAAGTGCATGTAGTGGTTTTCAAAACTGTCACAATTAGTTCCAAACTTGCTATTTTTAAATGGAGGTTGTAAAATAAGGCGAAAGAGGATCCATGCATGTTTAATGGTTATGACTGATACACTGGCAGCTATGACCGCTAATTAGAATGCTTCCTTCATTTCCAGAGTTGTAAAACTGTTTTACAACATGAAATGGGAGTATGTTTCAGCACAGAAAATAATTCTAACTAGAAATGTGTCTTGGCTGTAGTGTGTGCAGATACAGTTCTTGGGTTGGGGACACTGATATTTGTGTAATGCTGACAGACCCCAGTCATTGGCAGGTGGGATTGAATCTGAGACCTCTGGAGTTTAGTGCATGAGTCTCTACGGCATGAGCTAAAAGCCAACTGGCAGTTAGCTAAGGCTGTAGAGGAGACTTATTTTCTCTCTCTCTCTTAGTGGTCTCAGTGCCACTAGATGGGACAGAACACCACACGTAGGACTTATGTGGGTTGCATACTTAAAATATCAGAAGAAGTATGTCCTGAGTTTCAGAGACTTCCCAGTTGAAATCCTGGTTGAGCCCCCACTTGTAATGCCAATGGACCCCAGTTGTCAGCAGGTGGGCTCAAACCTAGGACCTCTGGTGCTTAGTGCATAAGCTTCTACCACATGAGCTAAAAGCCAGCTGTCTATTAGCTAAAGCTGTAGAGCAGACTCATTTTATCTCTCTCTCTAAGTGGTCTCGGTGCCACTAGATGGGACAGAACACCACACCCAGGAGGTGTGTGAACTACATTTGCATACTATATGCAGCTGTCCCTCTTCCCTCAAGTACATGAATATCAAGAAGATGTAGTTGGGGAACCATTAGAGTTGAATGTAAAAGGCAACATTGAGGCCTGCTGTGGAGGTGAGATGATGGTGTGGTAATCCTAGAACTGGAATGGTAGGATGGGAGCAAATCAAGGAAAGGAGAAGAAAGAAATCATGCATTTACTATGCTTTTCTAACCATTTTTTCTTGCTGTTAAATTGTATAAATATTACTAACAAATATATTGCAGTAAAATTTAGAGACCTCCATCTCAAGGTTGAGGCCCCATTGTGCTAGGATAATGGCTCTCAAACTTTTCCATGCTAGGATGTCCATCTTGCCAGACCAGCACTCCTGTTTAGCAATATGGGAAGCATAGGGTGATTGTGACTTCTGACACCTGTTTGTGATCCTCCTAGGGTTGAAAATCCTAGTACTGGAAACTGTACAAACAGTCCAAATCCCAAAGATGTTACAAGTGGGGCTGTACTATATACAGTATTTATCAGACATTGATATTCTTTGAAGACTTGGCTGGTTAAAAAACAAGCACGTGCTAGCAATGTTTCTTATCAAACAGGCAATGGTTTCTTAGGATAGAGAGATAATTGGGGATTATTTTGGGTAGAGCTAGTTGTCAGTATAAAAACCCTCTGGCTTTTGTGCCCTCGGAGGATCCCTTTTCTAAAAGCTGCTTTTGCAGCATCTTTATTGCTGGAGTAGCTGAGGGGAAGAGGAGGCACATAATGCTATTTTGGGATAGTGCACAGGGATGTTTGTCTCATTATGATCCTTGGGATTTGGGGAAGCTTTTAAAGCTTTTTACCCTGCTTTGCAGAGCTGGCTGTGCTCTGCACCAATTAAAGCTGTATTTGTACTGTAGGTGTAATGCCTTAAAACAAAGGGAAAGCTTTAAAAATAAAACTTCAAAACATTGGTTAGCCTTGTTGCTAACTGCTAGTCTTATTCCTGAATATTTCATTCTGTACCTTCATCATAGATATTTTCCTTTAATCTCTTTATTCCTGTCATCTGTAAAGACTACAGAATAACATCCCTGAAGGTGAAAAAGATGTCTTAGAAACTTCTTTTGAAAAAGAGTGGAAATATAATTCAATCTATAAATGTAAAGTGTGAAAGTGTCAGGTAGTCAGCTTCTCCCAATTATAAATATCCTTCGTTTGCTGAAATCTTTAATATTTGACTCTTCAGCCACCCTTAAATATCTCTTTAGTCTGTGTCTAGATATGCAGAAAACTGTGACTAATACATTCCCCATTTTTTCTAAAAGAGCTGCTAATACAGGGGACTAAATTAAGAATTGTAGTGTCTGAATTGTATCTAGTAAAAAGCTCTCTATCAAATTTTTTGTTGTATTTAATGAACTTTGTATTTTGAAATCATTAACCTAAAATGATTAAGAAGCTCTCATACAAAGAAAGTGAAGTATAATACTTTATTAAAAAGTGAGCATAGAAGAGCATTATGTAGTATTTGTAAAAATATTTGTTACATACATGGTTGCAAAACATACAATCTTTATTGCTCCTTGAAGGGACAAGTATGGGGATTTCACAGTAATACAGAACACACGTTCACCTGGAATGAAAGAATTGTAGAAACGGATGGCTGGAGGACTGAAATCTTCTGCTCCTCACCTTTTAAAGTTCTTCAGGGCCGCGGGGGCAGGGTGGGTTGCTTTTTGGAATGGGGTTTTGTTTGTTTATTTCTTTTTGCTGTCCAGTTCAATTTGCAGTGTGTGGTAGAATTTATTAACATTTTCCACTACAATTTTGGTAGCAACTGGATTATTGGTTTTATGAATCTCATGAGCAGGTGTCTGGCTATGGTATCAGCAGATACAGTCTGAATCCCGATACTAGTAGAAAACAGGTGGAGAACATTGGCTAGGAAGAATATAAAGAATGGCAATCTTTGTGATGTGGGAGAGCTGCTTAAAGATAGGCCAGCTAGATGGAGGGGAGAGAACTGGTTCTTGTTACAATGGCTGCTACTCTGGGCCAGCAGCCATTTAATATATCCTTTTATTCTGCCTTGTAATTCTGATGAGATTCTTCAGACTCCTTTCTAAACTGAGAGTTCAACCTATCCACAAATGACATTTTCAAGTCGATGTTATTGGAAATGCTATGCCTATATTTGAAACTCAGTGGCACTGCTAGAGAGGGTTTTACTCTACAAAGATGGCGTCTGTTGTTAAATAGTGGATGCATTTTAGAGGCGGTATAATGTTTATAGTACCTGTGTTAAATATGGTCTATGCATGTTTATTACTGCTGAGCAAGTCGTGGACAGAGTTTTACACACACACACACACACACACACACACACATTTAAACTAAGAGAGATATAACTACCTCTGCAATTTGTTTTTGTTTGCTTTCTGTGAAGATTTGTACACTCAAGCTTTACTTGCATAAATACTCAAAAAACCTAACATTCAGATCACCTGTTTGAATATTTGCCAATAGTTTATTTCAAATAGTATACTTCAGTGCAATAGTTAATATCCTAAATGTATTGGTTAGTAACACTAATCCTCCATCAGGAAAAAGAAACAGTATCATATGGCATATGAAACTAACAAATTTAGCTGAAATATTTAATATCTGTTATTTACGATGACTTGTTAGTGAAGTATTTATATAAGGAAGAAGAATCTTGATGAAATTTGTATGTAATTTTAATAATAAAAAAGATGATACAAGTGCTGAATTCACTTATTATCAATTACCACAATGATATAAAAAAAGGAGGTCTCATCACTTGATAAAAAAAAAATCTGCCCTGCTATCATCTTATATCTTCTGAAGAGGGTTGTGTGTGTTTCCAATACTGTATAAAACAGAAATACGTTTTTCATATTTTAATAATCTTTTTTTTTTTTTACTGTTTTTCTTTCTAGGTAAGTACTTTCTGTATTCTTCATTAAGCTGAAAGAAAATGTACCATGCCTACGTACCTGCCTGAAGTGTAACAAATCAGGTAAAAACAAGGTAATGAAAATGAATAATGCTATTAGCTGATTGAGTAAGGATTGCAAATAGTTTTAAGGTACGCCTGTAGTGTATTTCTGAAGAGTTCTGCTGTTACAGGGAGATTGTTTTATTTGTCTGGTATTGGTGAAAAGAGATAGAAAATTACAGGTAGTGTTCATGAAATATTCATTTGTACCTGCTGGCTGCCCAGATGAACAGCAGATGTCACTGAGTTCTCTCCATTGTACTAGCATCACAATTAATCATGGAAAGGAAGCTTTGTTTTTCACTCTGAAAGTTTGGAATAGAATTGATATCTGGGAGACTGTGTGATTGAGGGAATAGGGCACTGGATTGGGAGGATTCAGAAAACCTAGAATCTGTTTCTGGCTCTTTCACCCAAAGCAAGTCATTTCACCTCTTTGTGCCTCAGTTTCCTTATCTAAAAGAAAGAGATAATGATACTTTGGCTGGTTGAAATCTTCTGGCAAAACAGTTTTTCAATGAAAAATTAGATTTGAACTAAGATATTCCCCCCCCACCTCCCCCGAAAGCATGCTTTTTGCTGAAAATTTAGAAACGGAGCCATGGTGCCTCATGGGAATTGTAGTTTGGTTACCTTGTTCCCCCATCCTCTATAAGCCAAGTGCCCCACCCTGACTACAACTACCATGATGTGCCCATACCTAGGGATTCCCATAATGCTCAGCAAGAATGGAGACTATGGTACACCATAGGAGGTTTAGTCCAGCCAGGGTGAAGAGTAGAGGGATACCTTGACTTTAGAAAAGCTTTTGATATGGTCTCCCGCGGTATTCTTGCCAGCAAGTTAAGGAGGTATGGATTGATGAATAGACTGTAAGGTGGATAGAAAGCTGGCTAGATCGTCAGGCTCAGCAGATAGCGATAAATGGTTCAATGTCTAGTTGTCAGTCGGTATCAAGTGGAGTGCCCCAGGGGTCAGTCCTGGGGCCGGTTTTGTTCAACATAGGATCATCATAGAAGATTAGGGTTGGAAGAGACCTCAGGAGGTTATCTAATCAAACCCCCGGCTCAAAGCAGGACCAACACCAACTTAATCATCTTAGCTAGGGCTTTATCAAGCTGGGCCTTAAAAACCTCTAAGGAAGGATATTCCACCACCTCCTTAGGTAACCCAGTCCAGTGCTTCACTACCCTCCTAATATCCAACCTAGACCTCCCCCACTGCAACTTGAGATCATTGCTCCTTGTTCTGACATCTGCCATCACTGAGAACAGCCGAGTTCCGTCTTCTTTGGAACCTCCCCTTCAAGTAGTTGAAGGCTGCTATCAAATCCCCTATCACTCTTCTCTTCTGCAGACTAAACAAGCCCAGTTCGCTCAGCCTCCCATCGTAAGTCATGTGCCCCAGCCCCCTGATCATTTTTGTTGCCCTCCGCTGGACTCTTTCCAATTTGTCCACATCTTTTCTGTAGTGGGGGGCCCAAAACTGGATGCAATACTCCAGATGTGGCCTCACCAGTGCTGAATAGAGGGGGAATAATCACTTCCCTCAATTTATTGGCAGTGCTCCCACTAATGCAGCCCAGTATGCCATTAGCCATCTTGGCAACCAGGGCACACTGAAGACTCATATCTAGCTTCTCGTCCATTGTAATCCCCAGCTTCTTTTCTGCAGAACTGCTGCTTAGCGAATCGGTCCCAGCCTGTAGTGGTGCATTGGATTCTTCCTTCCTAACTGCAGGACTCTGCACTTGTCCTTGTTGAACCTCATCAGATTTCTTTTGGCCCAATCCTCCAATTTGTCTAGGTCACTCTGGACCCTATCCCTACCCTCCAGTATATCTACCTCTTCCCTATGCTTAGTGTCATCTGCGAACTTGCTTAAGGGTGCAATCCATCCCATCATCCAGATCATTAATAAAGATGTTGAACAGGGAAGAATTGGTAGGGGAAGTAGAAGTGGGTGGCAAAAATGCTGAACTAGAGAGGATTCAGAGAAAGGCAATGAAAATGATTAACAGCATGGAAAAACTTTCATGTGAATAGAGATTAAAAAGAGTGTGATTGTTTACCTTGGAAAGGAGATGAATAATAGGAGGCATGATAAACGTATATAAAATGGTGGTGTAAAGGAGGGACATAGGAACTTCAGTTCTTCCTGTCTAATAACAGAAGAATAAGGGGACATTTTCATAGTAATCTGGAAAAGTATTTATATTTTTCATTTTAATAAACTATTTCATCATTTTAAAAAACAAACAAACAAAAATCTCAGGCCAAAAGGAGGAATTTCTTCAAGACGTTAAGAACCAGTGAAAACAGGAAGTTATGATGGAAGCATTTTTAAACCTTAACTAAACTTCCACTACTCTTTCTGTCTATAATATAGGTAAGATTAATTGAACTATGCATCAAAAGCATTTGTTTTCTGCCAATTAATAAAACTCCAGGTACATAAAAGAAAAGAAAAAGAAAAAGAATATAGGCTGAAAATAATATGGGATGAAAATGTCAAATTCTGAACATTTCCATTTGGTAAATCAAGACCATGGTTTCAGAACATAAGGGTACGTCCAGACTACCCGCCAGATTGGCTGGTAGCGAGTGATCTATCGGGGATCGATCTATCGTGTCTCGTCTGGACGCAATAGATCGATCCCCAAATACGCTCCCGTCGACTCTGGAACTCCACCGGGGTGAGCAGCGGAGCACATTCAGTGGGGGAGCCGTGGCCATCGATCCCGTGCCGTGTGGACGGGAGGTAAGTCAAAATAAGATACATCGACTTCAGCTACGCTATTCCCATAGCTGAAGTTGCATATCTTACATTGAAACCCCCACCTCCCACCCAGTGTAGACCAGGCCTAAGAGTTGTCAGTATCAGCAGTGCAAATCAGAGCAAGTAAGGAGAAAAGATTTGTTCTGTGATGTATTGTACTATATAATCCACAGGGGGCAGTGCAGTGTTAATCAGTCTTCCAGCGAAGTTTCTGGGGCTAATACAGTAATGAGAAGGAGAGCTCATAAAAAATGTCATTGTAAATTGTTACATAGTTTATCCAAAGTAACTCCTATTGCTATAATGTATTCTTTGTATAATGAAGCGTGTACAGGTGATGTAGCCAAGTAACTGACTGGCTCATTAATTTAAAATCTCTCTCTCTAATTGCAGAATGGCAAATACTGCAATAAGCAGCATCATTTTATAATTATGTTGATACAATAAAGGGAAATGAGACAACTGTATCTTTTTCTTCCTGTAAACTGAAAAAATAAACTGCATTTCATAGGTATCTTTGAAGGGAGGGAAGCGATTCCTGACGTTTCTTCAGTTTGTTGTGGTGAAAGTTTCTGCTGCTTTATTTCTTCTTCTCCCCTATCTTCTCTTACTACCCCCCATTTATTTTTCTTGTAGGGGGTAATATATGGCAGAACTTAGGTGTGAGAGATGGGCCTGTCATTTTTCACTGTTCATACTGATCCCTTTTATATTGAATGCTGCCGGACCGCTAGTAATGCCTGATCTGAGCCTTATGAAGCCTCCTAACCAGGAGCATCTATGTGAGATTAGAAAGGATCTTTTGTGATCACTTGTGGTCAATCTTCAGAATGGAAAGCAATTTCCTATTGTTGCTTCTTGGAAAGAAGATTGCCAAATCCCCTTCGGACATAATGATAGTGACTTCCTTTGTAAAGCACTTTGAGAGCTACTGATGAAAAGTGCTATACAAGAGCTAGGTATTTCATAGAATCATAGAAATCTAGGGTTGGAAGGGACCTTGGGACGTCATCAAATCCAGTCCCCTGTGCTGAGGCAGGAATAGGTAAATCTAGACCATCCCTGACAGGTGCTTGTCCAGTCTCTTCTTAAAAACCTCCACAGGTGGGATTCCACAATTTCCCTTGGAAGTCTATTCCAGAGCTTAATTTCCTTTATAGCTAGAAGGTTTTCCTGTTATCTAACCTAAATCTCCCTTGCTTCAGATTAATTAGACTTTAGACTTGTCCTACCTTCAGTGAATATGGAAAAGCATTGATCACAGTCCTCTTCATAACAGCCTCAACATACTTAAAAACTGTTATCTGCTTATTGTCACTCAGTCTTTTTTTCTCAAGGCTAAACATATCCATATTATTAGTAGTAGGCATTATGAGGCAAGGGATTGAATTTAGTGGCATGGGGATGCCTTTCTCGTGCCCAAGAGGGATAAATGAGGAAAAGGCCAAATTTATAAATAGGGCCCCCAGGTTGCACAGGCAGAAATCACTCACACTCTCAGTTTTGAGAATTATTTGTGTGCAAATATTAGTATTTACATGGGTAGAATCATCATTTGCACATTTAAGTGACAAAGCTGAAAAATGGCTCAGAATAAACTGCGTTTACAAATGTAGACACAATTGAGATCCCTTTGGAAATGCATCCCTGTTTTGGAGAGGTTTTGTTTTTGTTTTTTTTAAACAGTCTTTCTTTTAGTATTGACGTTTTACCTGAAAGGGCTAGCTAGCTTTGAAGTTCCATTCTTTTAATAGCATTGATTTGTTTGTTCTACTGCTGTTTTTCTAAACTGTACCTTGCAAAGCTAATTAAATGTATACAACTCTTGTTCTTTCTGTAAAAAGGAAGAATAAAGGCAAATCATGTATTTAGCGGTAGGATCTTATTGACTTAAAAGCTTGTATATTTTATTCAAAACAAAATCTAACTTTTGTTGTCTAGGCACCCAACAAGCTTTTATTGGAATGTGGAGGCAAGTTGTTCTGCATGTCTATATTTTGGAATAAGTGTTTCATTACTGTGCAGGTCTGGAAACCAAACACGGAAAGAGATTATTCACCAGATGAAAGGAAGAGTAGATTTCCTAAAAAGTTGTCATAAGAATTAAATTTCTATATCTGTGGGAGATGGAACTGACATAAGTTCTGGTATTGAGCAAACGAGTTGAGATAATGAAGGAAAAGCTGTCATAGTGTGAGATAACAGCAGATGGCAGCAGGAAAGGAAATGTACCTGTGTTTTTACGCTGCAACGGAGATAGATTTTAAAGCCTCAATTCAAATTTCAAATACATAAGTAGATGTCATCACATGTTTGTTAGCTCACCTGATTAGCAAAAGTTGTGGTCCTGTACTGTATATTTAATATCTGTACCATATCTTAATACCGTTCAGTTTATTCAGAAACTCCCCCCCGCAATAAGCAGCACTCTAAGGAGAAGGCCAGTTTAGAGGGATAACTGAGCTTGGTACTCTTGCAGACAGGAAACACCAATGCACTGGAGGGGAATTTTGGAAACCACCACTTGTTAAAATTCTGAAACTAATGTGAAGGGAGTAATCCTTCTCTTAATACAGCTAAATCATTTCTGCCAGATGGGTCAGGGAGTACAGGAGCTGCTCTTTCCTCAAACAATAAGACACCAAAATCAGAATCATGGCTGTGGTTACCCTCTGCACAGTCCTGCAAATGCATGACTATAGCTGCTGGCTACTTCAATGGATAATATCTACGTTAAGTGGGTTCTGTGAGCCTTAGTTCTAAGCACTTTACAAATATTAATCCTAAGAAGTTGTTTTATGGAGTTTATAAAAGTGAAAAATGTTATGATTTATGATTTCTGTTGAGACTTCTAGTTCTTCCACATTCTAGTAGGACCAGAAAAAAATTATGAGACCAGCCTTTTTTTAATTAAGTTCCCAGTCTTTTACAGAACCAGAAAGTACTTGATTATGAAAAAATAAGTGCATGAAAAAACCACCTTTTTGAACTTGTCTATGTTCCTTTAAAATTATAATTGTCTTTTATATTTTCTCCAGATTGCTTTTTATAATTGAAGAGCTCAAAATTGCATGAAAGTGCACTCTTGTACAGGCTTATTAAACATCAGAATTACCTCTAGTTCTTCTTTGAGTGATTGTTCATATCCATTCCAGTTAGGTGTGCATGCCGTGCATGCACGTTCGTCAGAAGATTTTTACCCTAGCAACTCCGGTGGGTCGGCAGGTCGCCCCCTGGAGTGGCGCCGCTATGCGCCTGATATATTCCCCTGCCGGCCCGTCCGCTCCTCAGTTCCTCCTTACCGCCGTGTCAGTCGTTGGAACTGTGGAGCGCGACATAGCTATCCTCCACGTACCTAGCTTCTCCTTGTTCACTCGTTGTATATAGTTATCGTTAGTGTATAGAGTAATTAGTTCATAGTTGTCAATTAGTTATTGTATATAGTTTAGCGGGTTCGGGCTCTAGCCGTTCCCCGCACCCGGTGCCCGGGCTCATGCCCGGTTCGCCGGGATTCAAACCATGCTTGGCCTGCAAAAAGCCGATGCCCACGAGCAATCCCCACGACGCCTGCCTAAAGTGCCTGGGGGAATCGCACATATCTGAGAAGTGCCGCATTTGTAAGGCCTTCAAGCCGCGGACCAAGAAAGAGAGAGACCGTCGTTTAAAGACTCTCCTTATGGAGGCAGCTCTTAACCCTCCTTCCTCGGCACCGAGTGCCAACACCACTCCGGCACCGAACCGGGCCGGCACCGCGAAGACGCCTCAGCACCGGCCTTCCCCGGTGCAGGGTCCTGACAGAAGAATATCGGCTGCCTCTACTCCTGCGAAGCAGACTCGTGCGGACCGCCCGGCACCGACTCCTGCCGTGGCTCTGTCGCCAGTGATACCGTCGACTCCGGGCCCGAGAGGTCCGTCGAGTCCGGTCTTGGAGAGCTCCCTGGTGAGACCCGTGGTCGAGCTGACGGTCCCCTCTACGCCAGAAACATTCTCGTCGGCCAGGGACCTTATCGCAATGACCGAGTCTTCTCTGCCTCAACCCCCGGCACCGCCGGTGCGGGTTCTTCAGTCTAGAGGCAAGCCGGCAGCCATGAGACCTCCGTCCCTGGAGTCAGCGGACCGGCGCCGATCTCCACCTAGGTCCCGGCACCGCTCCAGGTCCCATGGAAGATCTCGATCGAGGCGCCGCTCACAGTCCCGGCACCGCTCACCACGGCGGTACCGGTCGTACTCGTGGCGCAGATCCACCTCCCAGTACTCTTGGCACCGCTCCGGTTCTAGTCATCACTACCGGCACCGAGACTCCTGCAGCCACTCGCGCCATCGGTGTTCCCGATCCCGGTCGACTTCCTGGCACCGAGCTGGTGGCAGGTCCCGGTCGCGATCTCGGCACCGTTATGACTCCCAGTACCGGTCTCCGGCACTGAGGAGTTCTCCACCAGCGGGGGCGAGGGACCCATACCAGCCTCGTTCAGCCCCCCCGCCGTCCCGCCAGCCGTCTGTGTCCTCTCAGGCGGATAGCCTATATGCCCCGGACACAGACGTACCTGCCGCCTTGTTCCACGAACCCCAGCCTCAAGAGCATGGGCCGCAGCAGTGGGGGTTCTGGACGCCTTGGGCGTACCATCAAGCCCAAGGCCTTCAACCGGGTCCCTCACGTTCCAATGTCTCGGAGCACACGGTTCCTGAGGCCACAATTTCCCGTCCTCCTCTCCCTCACACAGAGGAAAGGTTGTCCCAGCCTCAACACCCCAAATTCCCTGCGGAGTCGGATGCAGTTCTTCAGGCAGAGCCCTCCGCAGACCCGCTCCTCCCAGGTCTCTCCTCTTCATCCTCTCCGGACGAGGCTGTGGCTGGAACATCATCTACCAGCCCATCTCCACTTGACCTTAGGGCGCACCAGGACCTCCTCAGGCGTGTTGCACAGAACATGAACCTGCAGGCCGAGGAGGTCTCGGAGATACAAGATCCAGTGGTGGACATATTGTCAGCGGATGCCCCCACTAGGGTTGCCCTTCCGTTTATTAAAACCATTCAAGCCAGTGCCACTACCATCTGGCAGTCTCCGGCTTCTGTTCCCCCCGCTGCGCGAGGGGTGGAACGTAAATACATGGTCCCCTCAAAGGGGTATGACTACTTGTATGTCCACCCTCCCCGTTGTTCTCTCATCGTCCAATCTGTGAACGAGAGGGAGCGACATGGTCAGCAGGCCCCGGCCCCAAAATCCAAGGAGGCGAGACGCACGGACTTACTCAGCCGAAAAGTCTACTCTGCGGGGGCCCTCCAGCTCTGCGTCTCCAATCAGCAGGCCCTCCTTAGCTGCTACACTATAACACCTGGGCCGCAGCGGACAAATTTAAGGAGCTGCTCCCTCAGGAAGCATGTCAGGAATTCTCCGCGATCCTTGATGAGGGCAAAAAGATCGCAAGAACTTCCCTGCAGGCTTCCCTAGACGCCGCGGACTCAGCTGCACGTACTCTGGCATCTGGCATTACTATGCGCCGTATCTCATGGTTGCAGGTCTCCGGCCTGCCCCCGGAACTCCAGTATACCATCCAAGACCTCCCATTTGAAGGCCAGGGCCTGTTCTCCGACAAAACTGACCCTAGGCTGCAAAGCCTAAAAGACAATAGGGTCATTATGCGCTCCTTGGGGATGCATATACCTGTTACCCAGCGCAGACCCTTCTGGCCGCAGCAGCAACACCGGCCTTACCTCCAATCCCGGCAGAGGCAAGACTTCGCCAGACGGCGAGGCAGGAATGGTCGCCGCAGACAATCCGGCAACCAAGGAGGCCAGAACCAGAACCCCTCCAAGCCTTCTTCCGGGCCGAAACCTTCCTTTTGAAGGTGCGCCCAAGGGCATTGTACCAGTTTCGTTGATGGATCCATCCCCTCCTTTTTCCAACCGTCTTTCCCTTTTCCTCCCTGCGTGGTCCCAGCTAACATCGGACCACTGGGTCTTACGCACTGTGGAACTTGGATACCACCTGCAATTTGTTTTAAACCCTTCCTCCCTTGTCCCTCTTCAGGGACCCCTCTCACGAGCAACTCCTCCTATAGGAGGTGCGAGCGCTCCTCGCCAAAGGAGCCATAGAGGAGGTTCCCGAGTTCGAGCGGGGCAAGGGGTTTTATTCCCGCTACTTTCTAATCGCCAAGGGGAAGGGAGGTCTCAGACCTATTCTCGATCTGAGGGAACTCAACAGGTACCTAGTAAAGTTGAAGTTCTGTATGGTATCCCTGGGGACCATTATCCCATCCCTGGATCCTGGAGACTCGTACGCGGCCCTCGACATGCAAGATGCCTACTTCCATGTAGCCATCTTCCCACCCCACAGGAGGTTCCTCCGGTCTGTGGTCAACCGGCAACATATCCAATTTGCAGTCCTCCCGTACGGCCTATCTACAGCCCCAAGAGTGTTCACCAAGTGTATGGCTGTAGTTGTCGCCCATCTTCACCGCAGTCGTATACACATATTCCCATACCTAGACGACTGGCTTATCCGGGGGATTTCCGAGGCGCAAGTCCTCAGGCACATCCGCATTGTCAAGAACCTGTTCTTAAGCCTAGGTCTACTGATCAATGTGGAGAAATAGATGCTAATCCCCACACAGAGGATAGAGTTTATTGGTGCCACCCTGGACTCCACTCTTGCCAAAGCCTCTCTGCCTCTGTCGAGGTTCCAAACTATGGCAACCATCATACGGAGACTGCAAGGAGCGCCCATGACCTTGGTGTGCACCTGCCTTACCCTCCTGGGCCACATGGCAACCTGCACGTTCGTAACGAACTATGCAAGGCTCCGCCTAAGACCCCTCCAGTCCTGGCTCAACGCACAATACCGTCCGGCCAGAGATCCAATCGACATGGTTGTCACAATTCCCCAGGGTGTCTTGGACTCCCTCCAGTGGTGGCTGGACCCTTACGTGGTGTGTGCGGGGCTCCCATTCCATCCGCCCCAACCCTCGGTGTCCCTGACAACAGATGCCTCCTCCCTGGGTTGGAGGCTCACCTCGGGCTCCTGCAAACCCAAGGCCTGTGGTCACCTTGCGAGCTAGCCCTCCACATCAACGTCCGGGAGTTCAGAGCAGTCCGCCTTGCTTGTCAGGCGTTCCGTCACCATCTGCAGGGCCGTTGTGTCTCGGTATTCACCGACAACACGACGACCACGTATTATATAAACAAGCAGGGCAGCACGAGATCCTCTCCCATATGTCAAGAGACCTTACAGCTCTGGGACTTTTGTATAGCCCATTCTATTCACCTCATCGCGTCCTTTCTCCCGGGGGTTCAGAACACGCTGGCGGATCATCTCAGCAGGTCCTTCCTTTCCCACAAATGGTCCCTTCGCCCGGATGTTGCTCTTTCGCTTTTCTGAAGGTGGAGGTTTCCCTGAATGGACCTCTTTGCATCCCGCAGGAACAGGAAATGCCAGATGTTCTGCTCCTTTCAAGGCCTCTCACCGGTTTGGTGGCAGACGCCTTCCTTGTTCCGTGGACAATGCACCTGCTCTATGCCTTTCCACCATTTCCGCTCGTCCACAAGGTCCTATTGAAGGTGCGCAGAGACAGGGCCCGCTTGATCATGATAGCTCCAGTGTGGCCCCGGCAGCACTGGTACTCCATGCTGCTGGACCTTTCCATAGCCGACCCTGTCCCTCTGCCCCTTCATGTGGACCTGATCACTGAGGACCAGGGCAAGCTCCGTCACCCGGACCTTCAATCGCTCCACCTCACGGCGTGGCTCCTGAGTGGCTGACCCGATCTGAGCTCCATTGCTCTACCCCAATGTGGCAGGTGCTCCTGGGCAGCAGGAAGCCTTCCACTAGAGCGACGTATTCGGCCAAATGGAAGCGTTTCATCTGCTGGTGCGCGGAACGGAATTTCCTTCCCACCGAGGTCTCCATTGCTAATATCTTAGACTACATCTAGTCCCTCAAGCAACAGGGCCTAGTGATATCATCTCTCCAGGTTCACCTGGAGGCCATCTCCACCTTTCACCCAGGAGGGGATGGCCGCTCGGTGTTCTCTCACCCTATGGTGACTAGATTCCTTAAGGGCTTGGAGCGTCTCTACCCCCAGGTTCGCTGCCCTGCCCCTACCTGGGACCTTAACCTGGTTCTGACCCGGCTCATGTCCCCTCCATTTGAACCATTAGCAACTTGCTCCCTTCTCTACCTCTCATGGAAAACCGCTTTCCTGGTGGCCATCACATCAGCGAGATGGGTCTCGGAGCTTCGGGCCCTCACGGTAGGTCCCCCGTATACTGTGTTCCACAGGGACAAGGTGCAGCTGAGACCGCACCCAGCCTTTCTCCCCAAGATGGTATCGGTTTTCCATGTTAACCAGGAGATCTTCCTACCTGTCTTCTTCCCAAAACTCCATTCGACTCGCAGGGAGCAGCAGCTACACTCACTGGATGTCCATAGGATGCTCGCCTTTTACATAGAGCGAACTAAGCCATTCTGCAAAACCTCCCAACTCTTTGTTGCAGTGGCGGAATGTGTCAAGGGGTTACCCGTCTCCTCGCAGAGGATTTCCTCGTGGGTCACGTCCTGCATCCGCGCCTGTTATGAATTGGCACACGCTCCCCCGGGCCACATGACTGCGCACTCCACCAGGGCTCAAGCCTCATCGGCTGCTTTTCTTGCTCACGTGCCCATTCAGGAAATCTGCCGGCCAGCAACCTGGTCTTCTGTCCATACCTTCACTTCCCACTATGCCCTGGTTCAGCAATCTACGGATGACGCAGCCTTCAGCTCCGCTGTGTTGCACTCTGCGACATCTCTCTCCGACCCCACCGCCTAGGTAAAGCTTGGGAATCACCTAACTGGAATGGATATGAGCAATCACTCGAAGAAGAAAAGACGGTTACTCACTTTTGTAACTGTTGTTCTTTGAGATGTGTTGCTCATATCCATTCCACACCCGCCCTCCTTCCCCACTGTCGGAGTAGCCGGCAAGAAGGAACTGAGGAGTGGACGGGCCGGCAGGGGTATACATCAGGCGCCATAGCGGCGCCACTCCAGGGGGCGACCTGCCGACCCACCGGAGTTGCTAGGGTAAAAATCTTCTGACGAACATGCACGTGCGGCGTGCACACCTAACTGGAATGGATATGAGCAACACATCTCGAAGAACAACAGTTACAAAGGTGAGTAACCATCTCTTTTTACAAGCAACCTCTGCATACTTGGTATATAGAATATCCCAGGTTCCATATTTACCTTGCTTGCTGTGGCATTGAATTGTGAATCCATATGTAATTTATTGACTCGAGAGAGAACAACAGAAAGGCACACAAACACAAAGTCTAAGAGGCAATTTGAAGAGGAAATAGCTAAGGACATGAAAACAAATAATAAGAAATTCTTTAAGTATATTAGAATAAGGAAACCTGTAAAAGGATCTATGGACTTGCTGGATTACTGGGCAATTAAGGAATCAATTAGGGCCTGAAGACAATGGGAGGCTGTCCAATGACACTAATGGACACTGGATTGGGAGATTAAAAAGAATAAGTACATTAAGATCATGCAAGGTGCTGAGCACTTTTACTTGCTCTGGTTAAACTCTTAACCGGATGCTTAATAATAAGTAAGTGAGAAGTCCTGTTAATGGGAGCTTAAAGTTAAGCATATTTCTAAGTATTTTGTGGGATCAAACCTAGACTGGTCAGTAATTTGCAACCTCCTGCCCTATATAAGTTCTCTGCATCAGATTTCTCACAGAAGACCCTTATCCGAGCTCTACCTTTTTCAAGGAATAAAGGGAAGGTTATGCAAGAGACTGAAGTGTCAAAAGAGAAGTTGCTGGAACAAACTGATAAAAAGTAACAACTTGTCAAGATTTGGATGCTCTGAAAGCATTTAAGAATGAAGAGGCCAAGCTTCTAATAACAACAATCTAATTAATATCAGCTAGATAGTATACCAGAGGGAAGCAACTGCGTTAAAAAACAAACAAACAATGAATGTTCTACTGGGAATTGCAGACCAGGAAAACTGGTTGAAACAATAATTAGGGAATTGTGGAACACCTAGATGAATGTAGTATTAATAATAGAAATACATAGCTCTTATATAGTACTGTTATACTTTGATCTGAAATTTTTTTTCTACAGGAGAGTATGATAATCCCCATTTTTACAGATGGGTGAACTCAGGAACAGAAATGTGAAGCAGCTTACCCAAGGTCACAAAGCAGGTTAAATGTAGATTCTGGAATAAATCAATTTCTCCTGACACCCAAACTAGTGCCCTATCAAACCAGCACAATTTCTGCAAAGAAAAATCACGCTGTTTCTGATCTTCTAGAATTCTTTGGGCATGTCAAAAAAATTGTGACTAAAGATGAACCAGATTAAATAAATTATTTGGATTTTCAAAAGACCTTTGACAAAGTCACTCACAAGATCTGTAGGTTATAGAGAAAGTCTTGTCATGGATTAGAAACTTGCAAAGATGTAGAACACAAAGAGCCTCCCTGTGAACCTCTTTCAGAATGATCCTTACATCATTTCTCTCTGAAAATTCTCTTTCTAGTGGTCACCACCTGGCCAGGGGAGTTAGTGAGCTTCATGTGCTTATGGCAGAACCTCCCTATATGATATTTCATAGGGACAAAATGGTGATGAAACCTCACCACAAGTTCATTCTCAAAGGAGTCCCAGAATTTCACCTATATCAATTAATTTATCTGTCTTCCTCTCAGTGTCCCACTCTGCACCAGGAAACAAGAAGTTGCACACATCATCTGTTTCCATAGTTTTGCTTTATTACATTGACCAAAGTAAACCATTCAGAGTGTCTCCTTATTTATTTCTGGCTGTAGGTGACTGTTCAAAAGGTCAGGCCATCTTCTCACAAAGGCTATCTCAGTGGATAACACTGTGTTACCAGTTGGCTGGTGTACCTCTCCTTGTGAACTTCAAGACTCATTCCATGAGAGCTCAAGTGACATCTTCCTCCTATTCAGAAGTGTGCCTGTAACAAAGTCTGCAAAGCAATGATACGGAGTTAACCTGCTGATCTTCATCAAATGCTATGCACTGGGCTTAGGTGGTGGATCAGACACCTAGTTTGTGAGAGCAGTGTTAATCTCCTTTTGGCTGATATTCCTGCCCATCATCTTGAAGGGATACTGCTTGCCAGTCATCTACAATCCATACTGACTCATACTGATTACTTACCTTATAATAGTTGTGATTCTTGGAGATGGTGTAGTCAGAGGAATCCCACAACCTGCCTTACATCCCTGCTTTCCAAGTCCTTGGCTAAGACAGGCTTCAGATTGTGATAGAACTGAGGAAAAGTCACAGCCCCTCTGCCCTTAACAAAGGAGAATGAGGAGAGACAGGGCACATGTGGGGTCACAGTGGACTCTGCTATTCAAAAGACTTTGATCTTGCATACGTGTGGTTCATACATACCTGCAGGAGATCCACACCACCACCACCACTATCTCAAAGAACCCTGGCTAAAGAAGGGCAAGTGGCCATTCTGACTGTTGGCTAAGAGGGAGGATGCTTAGGCATAGTTCGACTTCTGTATTGGGGGGCAGCTCCAGTCAGGCCCAACAGGGCCGCATCTAAGGGGGCAAATTCTGTGCCAGCCTGAAGCTTGCAGTTTTGGGTTTTTTTTGGGGGTGTGGGACAATATCCCCCTATCACCTCAGACTACACCTATGGGAGGATGGTAATCTTTCTGTTATGGACTTCCCATTATATTTGGATCTTACTTTGCACTAAATTTGAGATTTTCTCCAGCACACTGGACCACAATATTTCTTGGCTATCATATTGACTCTCCCCTTTCCCCCTTCTCAGCTCTCTAAGGGTATGTCTTTACTGGAAAAAAACAGCAACACAACGGCGAGTCTCAGAGCTTGACCAATTGGGCTAAAAATAGGAGTGGAGATTCTCTGGTCTCTGACACACACCCCCTTGCCAGGTCTCAGAGTCCACCCTCCAGCCCAAGTGGGAACATCTACACTGTTATTTATAGCCCTGTAGCATGAGCTCCATGAGCCCAAGTCAGTTGATCCAGGCTCTGAGACTCATTGACACACTTTCTTTTTTCACAATGTAGACATATCTGAAGTGACCTCCCTGGCTCTGCCTTAAGAAGTTTGGAATGATTTTCTTTAAAAAACTAGTCTTCTTTAAAAAACTGGCAAAATTATCCCCTGAGATACTGAACCCTTCCTTCCTATCGTAGCTATCTTGGTATTCTTTGGGGTGGGGGGGGGAGGTGTCTTTGCCTGGAGATCATACACAAGACTACTTTCAATCCATATGTCATGAGTTGGCTGGCTGTTTAAGGATAGTTGGACTGAGCCATATCTGTGCCAAATTAGCTACCTGTCCTTCCCGCGCTGGTCTTGATCGGTGGAGTGATTTATTTAAAAGAGTTGAGAAAACTCAGTTTGAAGAAAGGAACCTGAGGAAGCAGGAGCAAGTGTGCCTCCTGTGGAAGGCTATGAAGCAAGGTCTGGAACTTTGGAAGGACTCCAGGGAAGTATCCTGGGAGTCAGTGCTGTATCCCAGAGCACAGAAGAGGGAAAGATAAGCTAGAGGGGATGAGACTGTGAGGAGACTCCAGGGAAGGAGCCTGGGAATCAAGGTTCTATCCTTGAGCCACAGAAACTGAAAGGTAACCCCTAAGGGATTCATAACTGAACCCAGGGTAGGGCTGAAGAGGAGCCAAGTTGTGGGACAAAAGTACTTTTGGTTTGTTTGGACTGTTATTACCCCAAAAAGAGACTGAATGTTGAGAGTGACCAAGCTGGAGGGCTTGGTAAACCCATGGGGAGCCAGAAAATCCTAAGGGAGGGGAGGAAATTGAGGCAGGGAGTGCCTGCAGCACCCCACTTGGCCAGCAAGGGGTGCTACAGGACAGGCTTGCCTTGTGACACTACAGAAAGCATTCTATAGTGTTAATGCTGGTAGGGCTCATCTCTAGCTTTTCACTTTGAAAATCGTGAAAGTACTAGCATTGCACACCAGCAAACAGTTTCTTCTGGTGATTTAATTATCATTTAGTACAATGAATGACTAGATTCCAGAAATGCAGTGCCCTTTAATTCAGCCCTTATGGAAGCCACATGTTTAAGAAGTTCGGATGGATTTGAAATTCCAGGTCTGAAGTTCCCCCACCTTGAGCCACAATAGACTTTTGTGTCAAGGTTTTTCAATGGTGTTTACTTAGGCATTACAATAAATGAGTGGATGTTTAAAGCTACAAAAGTGAGATAATGGCTTAGTTTGTATCTTTCTCCTCATTTATGTAGAAAATTTCAACACATACTGATTAAATTTGACTAAGGTGTGAAGTAATAATTTGTGCAAACAGGGTGGAATGCATTGTTTCCCCTCATTTCTGCTCTGTAACTTATTCTGGAAAGCAGTCACTCATTTGGTACAATTAAGCCATTTGTATGTTCAAAATGATTTGCGAGAGGATGGCATTGTTTTTTGTTTTATCTTGTTGAAAATTAAAATTTATATCAGTTATAGACATATTCCAAATACAGATATATTCATTACCTATGAGGAATGAAAGACTAACCACTAATTACTTTCAAAGCTTTGAAAAGGGAAAGGAAACCCTACCCCACAATACTTCCTACAAGAGAAAAAATGCCATTCTTTTGTTTGAAAAGAACACCATAATAGCATAGCTGTCAAAATGCCACAGAAGAAATTCAGAAGCTTTACCTGTGTAAAAGCAGGTTCTCTAGTGATTTCAGAGGCAAGTCAGTGCACAATTTTCTATATTATATCCAAAGTTCAGGTCCAACAGAGATCAGAAATCCTGACATGTTTCACTTAGCATTTCAAACAGTGTGACTGTTGCAACATGAAGAGATGTGTCATAATTGCAATAGTTCAAAACTTAATGTAAGGCAAACTATTAAAGTCCAGGATAAAGGAACAACCCTTTTGTTTGTTTTTATTTGGAAACGTGCCTTTTAAATTATTTTCTTAATCTATAAAAATCCAGACTCCTTTATCACCTGAAACATTTAACATTGCATACATTAAAAGTGGTAAGGTTACAAAATCAATACTCAAAAATTAGTAAATGCCAGACTTAAGGTTAATTCAGCCTTAATTCAGCCTCCTTGTGCATACACATTATGATAGTCTTAATTACGTGATCACATACTATGTTTCCATAGGACCCTGACTGAATAAATGAATGGGATAGATAGTATTCACTGAATATACAGCTATTCAATATTCCATTTTATCCTTTTTTACTACACCTCATTCAACACTGTTCAAACACTGCTCTGAATACTGACTTATTAATTTTCTCATGGGCTTTCTATGTTCTAGTATCTCAGTGCTTAGCAAATATTAATGATGGGAACTGAAGCACAGAGCCATTAATGTCAAAGGTGTCCATTAATTTTGGGTGCTCAATTTAAGGAGCCTATGGCCTAAGTTTTCTACTTACATTTATAGCACCTTACTTGTTTTGAGCATAGCTCTCATTGACTTCAGTTGCAATTGTGACTGCTCAGCAACTCTGTAAATCAGATGCCAGGTGTCTCAAGCTGGGTACCCAGAAAATAAGAAAAACAGTTAATAGCCACCTTTGGTTTAGGTGACTTGTCCAACATGAAATAGGAAATCTGTAGGGAAGGCAAAGTCAGAATCCAGTTTTCTAGGGTGGTATTCTAGGGTGCCTTACCACAAGACCATCCTTCCTTCTCCCTGTAGTCTCCTGGCTCATTCACTAAAGAGCTTCCAGATTTCTCAGCAAAGGAGGTGGGGGAGCCTACAGATAACAGCATCCTATACTACACAGTCCTGATTCATTCCTTGAGCAATGTCTATCGTGTGTACTAAATAGTGCAAAATAATAATAGTAGTATATGATCATGTAATTAAAGACTATATCATAATGTATACACACAAGAGAGCCAAATTAAGGTTGCACGGGCAACCTTAATTCTTGCATTTCCCAACTTTTGTGTGAGCCAACACCAGAGAGGGTGACATCATTGAAAACATGACTCTGCAGATTTTTGCAAATCAAATGACATCTCCATTACCTTTCTATCACTAACTTACCTATGGAATGAGATCTTATTATATTAGCCTCCCAAACTATAATGAAAATGGTGCAGTTTCTCATCCATATCCAAATTTAATCTGATTGTTCCGAGTCAAGCAACTCACTGAGTTCAAGAAACAGCCAGAGCTGCCTCAGTACAACGTTTTGGCCTTTTCCAAAAGTTGGAGCTCGAGTACTGGTTGATTTTTAGCAGAATTGTCAATATCAAGAATTGGCTTCTTGAGTAGAGGTCACACTGGCACCCTACAGCCCTCTCACTCTCTTAGGAAAAGTCTCCACCAGTACCAGTACTTGTTCCTGTCTTTTGAAGGCCTTTGGGGGCATGGGTCCCACTCACGATATGTATCCCACAACATGTCCAGAGCTTCAGAGAGTCCTGTTAGCTGGAATGCAAGCAGAGGACAGCCTGTGTTTGACTCCTTGAGATACTCTTCTGTGTCCACAGTAGACAACATTATTTGCAAAGTAACGGGAAAATTCTTCACAGCACGAAAAACTCAATTTACTAGGATTAACATCAAGTTATTGACCACTGTTGAACCAGACTTTGGAGGTACGAAAAACCTTGTATTCCTTCTCATGCAACCACATCACGTGACTTTTTTTTTTTTAATCGGTTGGTAAAATATGTGGGTAAAAAATACTTCTATAGAGCCAGAATGTCACCCTATTTGTTGTAGTCACCTAGACTCAGTCCAAGACTTCCACTATCAATGACCTAGTTATCTCCTGTCTCACTTTATCTCTGATGAGTCATTTGTGTACTTTGGAGATCTGTGAGTATAAAGCTTGTGGAGATGGAGGAGTATATAGTTTTAAAAAACAACCTGATTATAATATATTCCAAAGTGCCATTACAGATTATTAGGTCAATAACGTACATTTTAAAATCTCATAATATGCAGGGAGGTACTTTGCAGAGGTGAGGCCTCAACTTCACACAGAAGTAACAGTCTAGTCCAACCAGAATTTGGGATTGGTATCAATGGTTCTTCAAGTCTGATACATTTTGAGTTGTTAGAATTTTTTTTTAAAAAGCTGAAAATTAGATATACATTGTTGCCTTTATAAAAATGATTTTAATGTAAAAGAAGAACCCTTTCTCAGGAAGTGGATGGTAGTGAGGATTAGTAATGAGTACAGAGACTGACCTGTGCATTGGTAATTTTGAATTCAGCCTTGGTGAATAGTGTGTAAATACATATATACATATTTTGTTTTCATCCATATCCATATTTTGGTAAATTAGGAAATAAATCCATGGAAGGTGATATCACATAAAAAGGACATTGTGTATACCTAAGAAATGAGTTAGTTGTTAACCTGCACTGAGAATGCAAATTTAATTTTAAACAGCTATATTGATACTCAGTGTGCCACATAACTAATACATATTAACAATACTTTCAGATCTAACATTTCTAAAATGTCTTTATTTTGCTTATTCAATAAACAACATTTGCTCTGCCCTCTAGATATTCTAATTATAGGAGCAGCAGCTGATATTCAAGGAAGATGTTCATTTAGGAAAATGAATAAACACAATTGTTCTGCTATGGAGCTTCAGCAGTATGTCATGCATCTTTTTTAATGGGTAACATTATATACAGTGACAGTAGTTGATCTAAATTGGGGTTAGTGCTTAATAGAAACTCTTGGTTTTAGATGCTTATTTTTTAGCAGGTACTCTGTCCCCTTAAACATTTTCTGTCAGATGTACTAGAAACAAGTATTGGTTATTTAATTTTTTTGTAAGAAATTTCTAGTGTTGTCATTATGAATGATGCTACACAAAAAACTAATTTTCCTCTTAAAGTTAGTTAGCAATAATGCATTTACCATATGGAATGATAACAGGTGCTGTCATATCAGAACTAATACAATATGCTTGTTTTGAAGGCTTCGAAATCTGTGCTAGTGTTGCAGCTCATCCTTTCTACTCTTTTTTGATGTTTCTATCCTTGAGTGTAAACTGTGAAACTGTAAGAGGAATATTTCATTTATATCTTTTTCTCTTCTTGTGTTTCATGTTCTTTTGTATTACTTTAAAACTAAATGACTTAGTTACATGAATATTGGCTTGTGATATCTATTGGAGGGATGATTGTACAACACTGGATAGATATTTTATAAACAGTGAGATTCTCCTTTTTGCAGTTGTTACAAATCACAGCCTGTAACTGTTAATATAAGGCATGCTGAAGAATCTGGGAAATACAAAGTATTAGCAGTTGGAATAGAGAACTTTCCATCTCTAGTTCTCTCATTTTAACTCAAACTAGCAATGAGTGGGAAGTCTTTTGCTGACATTGGTTCCGGATAATAAAAAGAGTTTATAGTCTCAACTGAGTGCATAGTGATGATAAAAATGGGATGTTAGTTTAGCTTGTCTACACTTGAAACGCTATCGTTGCACAGTGGGAGGAGTTCTTTCATCAGCATAGGTAATCTATCTCCCCAAGAGGCAATAGCAAGGTTGACAAAAGTAGTTTTCCATCAACCTAGCACTGTGTACACAAGGGGTTAGGTTAGCTTAACTACATCATTCGGGGTGTGGATTTTTCACACCCCTGAGAGAGGTAGCTGGGTTGACCTAACTTTCAGTGTAGACCCGAAAAAGAAAAACTAAGGATTAATAAATAGATTTCTCAAAAGAGCTCAGCATCTTCCATTGGGGCCAGATTTGGGGAAGAGCTCAGCACCAAAATTTAAAAGAGTTCAAGAGATTTAATCAAATGTCAGAATGGGTGCCGAGTACTTGAAAATCTGGCCCTAAATGGTCATATAGCATGAGCTATACTCATACTCTTGGAAATGGTTCTCCACTACAGAACTGATATCCATTAACAGAGCAGTGGTGGAAAGTTTGCATTATTGTGACTGTTCTTTGAATATACGGTATAGAGAATTGTATAAATGGCTTCTTTGTCTAAATTCTATTTATTAGAGATGATTTCTATATAGTATTATAACATTATAGCCGTACTGTATATACCTTACAGATGACTTCTAGTACTGTCATTCAGGTACCTTTTGCAAGTATTAATTTTATATTAAACTACAGACTGCTCCATAATATGATATGTTAATTTAAATATAGAAAACCAGAGGTACACTGTCATATTCCTGCATGCTGCTCTTATGGGCCCCCATCCATCATAGCACTGAATTACATTCTTAACTTAAAGCACATCATAAGTCTCCCTGACACCCCTCCCCCCATTAAATTAGGACCGGAAGGCATATACTTGATTAAGTAAAATGCAATAATTCATGATTGTTTGTAGTGTTGTTGTAGCCATGTTTGTCCCAGGATATGAGAGAGACAAGGTAGGTGAGGTTATATATTCTTTGAACCTGCTTGTGTTGATTGGAAAGGACAAGCTTTTGTGCTTCCCAGAGTGGGCAATTAAGGATAAGCAGACAGTAGGGTGTGCTACTGGTGTTCTGGCTCATTACAACAATGTGTAACACACCCTACTACCTGCTAACCCTTAATTATTCACTTTATTTTAAGGGGTATCGTACAGCATGTTTGAAACTGTTATGCTTAACAATCTGTCCTACCTTGTATTTAGCTCAGACACTCTGGTTACTTTCTCCAGATGTAAGGAAAAGCTCTGTGAAGTTTGAAAACTTGCCCTTCCACAATAAAAGATATTATCTCATCTACCTTGTGTCTCTCATATTCATGATATACCCATTCAGTACAGAAAAAGCCATTTTATGGAGGACAGTGAAATAATTGTACTGCTCTTTTTACAAATATCATATGCACCTCAGTTTATGGGTGATATTATCCTGCTTGAACACCTGGAGTTGAATCAAAGGAGGCTGTAAAATGGGATGCCAACAGGAAACTAAAGAATGGGGAAAAGATAAGGCTCCTTGAGGACACAATCATGGGGAAGCTTCGCCTGGCTGTAGTAACATTGACACGGTTTACTTTCCTAGCCTGACCTGTGAACAAAGTGGATCCTAAACTTCAAAGATGGTAGGGAGGGAGGGGTTCAGTGAGGAGCAAGGGGCTGCCCTGCATCTATCCATAAAAGCTGATAGGCTGGCAAGGCCACACACAGAAACAGGGAGCCTGCCGCAGCAGGGACAATCTGCTTCTCCCTGGTAGCAGTGGAGTTAGCTGAACTGACAAAGAAAGTTTAAAATGTAATTAAAATCGAGGTGTAGAGTCTCTTTGTTGTTTTACCCTTTGCTCTACATGCTTTGTGCCTTTAGGGAATGAATGAGTAATGCTTTGTTTGGAAGATGCTGTTTTAGAGTCACTTTTATCATCTTGAAGACGAACAGATTTATTTGGGCATAAGCTTTCGTGGGTAAAAAACCCACTTCTTCAGATACATGGAATGAAAATTACAGATGCAGGCATAAATATACTGACACATGAATACACCAGGCTACCCCTCTGATACTTTTTATCATCTTGCTTTTCACACATCCACAGAGTGAAAGGGCTGAGAAGTTCCAACTACAGCTAGGCCTGTTGTATTGATATACACTTCTACCCCGATAGAACGTGACCTGGTATAACACGAATTTGGATATAATGCAGTAAAGCAGCGGTAGCCCGGGCCCTTTAAAGCGCCACCTGAGCCCCGCTGCTTTACTGCGTGATATCCGAATTCATGTGGAGCCCTGAGCCCTTTAAATCACCACCCGAGTCCCACTGCCAGAGTTCCGGCAGTGATTTAAAGGGCCCGGGGCTCCCCACAGCAGCTGGAGCACCAGGCCCTTTAAATCACCGCCAGGGCTGTGGCAGCTGGGTTCAGGGGGTGATTTAAAGGGATCAAGACTTCCCGCCATGGCTGGAGCAGCAGGCCCTTTAAATCCCCACCGGGGCTCTGGCAACCGGGCTCGGGCAGTGATTTAAAGGGCCAGAGGCTCCAACCGCTGTGGGGAGTCCCGGCCCTTTTAAATCCCTACCCAAACCCTGCTGCTGGAGCACCGGCCCCTTTAAATCACCGCCGGGGGAGCCAGTCCCATTCATCACGGTGTACTGGCTCTTGCCGGTACACCGTACCGGACCAAACCCGATATAATGCAGTCTCACCTGTAAGGCGGTGAATTTTTTTGGCTCCCGAGGACCGCGTTATATCGGGGTAGAGGTGTAGTTCTGAAACAGGATGGCTGATGCCGAGAGAGTCAGTCCCAGAGTAGCTGAACTGCATGGTTCCACTCAGAGTGAGATGTAGGAAATCAGGCATGTCACTTGAAGGGTGCACTCAAGAGGGATCAAAAAGTGTGATTCACCTTGTAGCCATGACTCAGAGTAAAATCATTTCATGCATAACATGCTATCTATCCTTATCTAATATAAAACAAACCTTTTTATAGTGCTATAGGGAGATTTGGCAAGTTCTTCTTTTGTATTTCTATTAAGTTCCTGAAGCTGGTGTTGTGCATAATTCGGGGGAAGCACAAGTAACTTTTATAACCATTTTTGGGAAAGAAAATTGGATGCATAATATAAAATATATATACAAATATTGTTGTGACACCACATGCAAAATAACACTATCTCTTCTGAAGTTATAGTGATACCATTGCAAATATCTAATTATATTTAGATGACAAGACACTAGTATTCATTAATAGAGCTATGATTTTTCAGTTTCCTTGCCAAATCAAAAAAGTTTCAGGTCAACCCAAAAGGAAAATTTGTTGCATTTTTCAGTGAATTGAAAAAGTTAAAAACCAAAATGTTTGGGGGGCAAACAAAACATTTTTTTCAATTTAAAACAAAATACTTCATTTCATTTTTGATGTTTTAAACTTAAAAAACTTAAATTGAAGTAAGTCATTTTAAATTAGAAATTGAAACATTTCATTTAGAAAATGGCAAAATATTATTTTTCAATATTTTTGAAGTCTTGTTTTTTACTGAAACGATTCAAAATTGGGTTGACTTTGCTGGAATTTTGTTTGAGAAAATTGAGAGGGAAGTTCCAACAATTTTCAGAATGAAAACTTCTGATTTTTCATTTTGAAACAACTTTTTGTTAGAATTTTTTGTAGTAAATATATGTCAAAATCTAAACAAAATGTTTACATATTATTGAATTGGAATGTTTCAATTGGCCCTAAACAATTTTTTTTTTCATAATTTTCCTTTGTGGAGAACTTCAGAATTTTCAGTTTTCGTTCTGATTTGGAACAAAGCCCAATTTTGAAATCTCAGAATCCTTTGTGAAATGGAATGTCTTTTCTTCACGTGGCTCTGACTGTAATACATGTGAAGCAGAGCAGTTAGTCTAAGGGTATGTCTACACTACCTGCTGGATTGGTAGGCAACAATTGATCCAGCAGGGCTCGATTTATCACGTCTAGTCTACGTTATTTAGTTGCTGAAGTTGCGTAACTTAGATCGACATCCCCCCCGGCCCCCGTGTAGACCAGGCCTCAGTTCAGCTTTGACATTTTTTGACTTGACTGCGATCTTAATATTCCCTGAGTGTAGCTTTCAGTATGGAATTTTACATACAGTAAATATTTTCATTATCCAAACCTCACCTATCTAAAACATTCTGTTATCGGAAACAGGATCATACCAATTGTGTTTTCAGATAAGTTCAAATCAAGTGAAGTTTGAGCTCCCATTTTTCCCTTCTAGAATGAGAAAGAAAAGGCTTCCCTTTAAGCACCATTTTAGTTCCCTGCAAGAATTAGATGACTGTCTCTGCATGCTTAAGAATTGCCTGCTCGGTCAGACTATAGTTAATATTTTTTTGATTTGGGTTTGCTTAGACAAGCCCTACTAGAGTTGGTGGGTGTTCAACTTTGCTCCAGTTTGTCCATTAGTAAAGTAGAGACACTTTCCTCAAAGCATGTTGTGAGGCGTAGTTAACTTCTTTGAGATCCTTAGATGGAAGTTTTATCAAAGTTTCAATTATTTACACTCACAACCTATCACTTCTTTTTCTGTAGATCCAGCAGCAGTAGATCACAGCTATATTTTTCCAGGAATGAGCTAAATTGTGACACATTCTGTGTATGTGTAAGCAATACTATATTGAATTTTGTCAGTGTCTGCCAGAATGTTCTTTATTGGATCATAATTAATTACTTTAATGTATGTCAACAGGAAAGATCCTAAGATATGGTACTAAAAATCACTTCTTTCTGTATGTGGTGTTACAAAAGGGAATAAAAATAGTTGTAGTTAGTTGTTTGCTTTGCAGTCGTGACTAAAAGGCTCCAATCAGGGTATGGGGCCCTGATCTGCGAGGCAATGTATATACATGTAAGAAAAAGACTGCCGCTGCCGCCAAAAGCTTACATTCTAAGTACATGAGGAGATGGTTCTTAATCTATATACCACCAGTTCAGCTACTGAGAAGACTCTTTTCTATTGCCAGAAATTAATGTTCTGTCAGCAGTTTTCTAAACTAGAATGTCAGGAAGCACCAGGAATGTTAAGCAGCATTGGACAAGATTATTTTTTGAACATGTCCGGTGCATTATTAAACTGAACCAGTTAAAACTATTTCCTTATTTAATATTCAGTAATTGGGAAAAGTATTTTCTGGCTTTCTCCAACTCTTTCTAAACTGCTTTAACTGATTTTACTAACTCCTGCTCTTGAGCACTCCCCAACTGTGGAATATTGGCAGCAATTTACCCCTTGGCAGCCAATTTACCTCTTGGGGGGTTTTGGACTATCAGAGCTGTTTGGATTTCTTGTTCTTGATTTCTGAGTACACTGTAGTAACCTTATTTGGTAGCCCTTCATTCAAGTGCTTTTTGGTATCCTGTGCATCTTTTCTAAAATAAAAGTATGTCTTTTAAAGTTCCAGTGCGTTTTGCTTATGAAGTGCCATTATTAAAGTGCTTCAGAAATAGTCCTGTGGTTTGATTCTGTATGTTTATAATTGGATGCTGGGTCCTGTTTTGAATTACTCGGTGGGGTGAAATCTGTTATGATAGCTATGCAGAACTGCATGCATGTGTTTGTCATAGCCAAAAACAAAAAAAAAAGTTCAAAGTCATGATCATATATTGAACTGGTGAATATGAACATGCTCTCATTTATTCATTTATGTTATTTGTATCATTTACATGGAAATATCATGCTGCAGCCTGCCCCTGTTATATATGTATATTGCATGGAATCAACATTTCTTAACCTGGTTTACCTGGCACTTAACAGGGGAACATGTTCAGTGGTCTGCTGGAGAGAGTTTATGTCTAAAAGGGGGGAGGGGAAAGGAAAAGTGTCAGTAATGACACACAACTGATTCATTTACAAGACTCTGCACACACCCATACACACAACCTCTTATCTAGTTCAAATCAAACACACAAACCTGTTGTCTTAACTAGTTCACATAGTTCCTCTCTCTCTCACACACACACACACACACACACACACACACACACACTACTCATGGATGTTTTTAAGCTTATCTTTTAGAACTGCAACCTCTGTGAATGGACTTTAGGATTTATCTTATTTTACTTTAAATTATGCCTTGCATGCTATTTGGATTTTGTTTTAAATTTAGAACTAAATTGGTACCTTGTAGCCCTGTGTAAAAGGACTATTTGCTGTTGACACATGGAGTTTATGTCCCGTTGGCTGGCAGTTCTCCTTTAAGCTTTATAGACCACTTTTTACTCAGATTGTTTGATTCATTCTTTTTTTCAGTTTTTGCCCCTGTAACATTATTGACCATGAAATTAGCAGCTTCTGCTGTGGCCAGTATTTAACTGTTACATACTGTTTGACTCACAAATAGTTTTCATAGATCTTCTAGTAGCCTGGTACAGTGCAGCTTAAAACTTGGTGACCATGAATGCTTCTGAACTCCATCTCTTGCTTTCCTCCATTGTTCAAATAGTTTTAGTTGTACATTAGTTTCTAAATGTGAGAAAATCTAAGTTGGCACACGATGCCAATGTCAGCACAGAGAATATGTTCACTATAACGGAATGCAGTGAGATTTTGTCTGGTCTACAGGAAGAAAAGGGGCCATAGCTCCTTTGTGACCCTCTTATCCTTGGATTACAAGGTGAGACCAAAGGGCAAAATGCCTGGCTGAACCAAAGGGGAACCAGAAGTGACCAGCTCATATGGGGACACTGAACCACCAGATACTCTGGGAGGGAGCTTGTTGGGCTAGAAAATAGAAGGGATTTATACCCTGTTAACTTCCAGACAGAACTCTCTCTCATCGCAGACCAGACCAGCAGCAGCCGCCAATGTCAGCACAGAGAAGAGGTATTTTGGAGATGAAGCTTCCTGATGACCCATCTATATTCTTCAGTGCTTGTTCTGTGCCTTAACAAAATGGTCTGGCCACCTTGTGAATGTGCAAAATCACATCCTAACTAACAGTTTGGGTATTATCTTGTGCTGCCAGCACAATACACTATATATGTAGATGATAAAGGTGGGATTCTCAGCAAAGGACTCTTTATAGTGGTCTTGCTTGCTCTGATATTACATATCATCTATAATCCATTTTATGGCTGGATTAATTTTTAACCAGCAACAAATATTTTGAATTTTCCCCAACTATCTAATATGGAGAAAATTAGTTTATATTCTGTATTAATGATAAACATTATTAATATACAGGTGCAGGACAACTGTCAGACTTTCTTGGTTTACCTACTTATACTGCTCCTGGAGCTGCTAAGCTTGGAGCTTTAGTACATTCTGCCCTCTTTCCTGGGCCTGGGAACCATCTGTCTCCTTCTTAACTGACTGCTGCCACTACTGACACCTACAACTCTGGGATTATCTTTCTGTTATGGAAGTGTATGAAAAAAATTAATTAGCTGAAGTCACACACTATTTTACTGAGACTTCTGCCTCGGATGCAGGGGCGGCTCCAGGCACCAGCACGCCAAGCGCGTGCCTGGGGCAGCAAGCCGGGGGAGCGCTCTGCCGGTCGCCACGAGGGTGGCAGGCAGGTTGCCTTCGGCGGCATGCCTGCGGAGGTGTCCATTGGTCCCGTGGCTTCGGCGGACCTCCCACAGGCGTGCTGCTGAATCCGTGGGACCGGGGACCTCCCACAGACATGCCACTGAAGGCAGCCTGCCTGCTGTGCTTGGAGCGGCAAAATACCTGGAGCCACCCCTGCTCGGATGAGACATTAGACACAGAGTAGTGTGCTTTCTGTGCTTCTCACAAACTGTTGCTTGTTTGCACAGTGAAGTGGTCAATTGTAACCCCTCCAAGACTATTCCACTGGTATTTTAGCAGCTGAGTGCTTCTTTTACCTATAATTAATCTCATTTTTGTGTAGCTCTCTAGACAGTGGTAAGAGAACCTTGCACTGCACAGTTTTGTCCCAACTCTGGTGAAAGCATAAGAAAGAAAAACTATGTGGAGAGACTGGTTTATTGGGACAAAGGGGCAACTTATTAGGTCTAAGTCATCTGAGGGAAGGACTTGTGTGTGCTGAGAGGCTGGCTGTCTTCTGTATCTTATAGCCTCTTGGAGTAGAAGTGTTAGTGTTATAGTGCAATATAAACATTCCTTTAGCTTCCAAGGGACAACATTTAAAAGCCTGGATGCTCTTCTTTTACATCCATAACTTGCAGAAGCATATAGCAATGTATGAAATTAATGTAATGTAAAGGTTTAACTTCTTTGAGCAGATCCAATCAGGGAGTCAGACATCAAAATAACACCAATTACACACACAATATCATCTGCAGGCGCAGAAAGGGAGATCAAATGGTAACCGAAATAAAAAAGCTTTTTGTTTTTTTAATCTATTATTTTATCTCTACACTTTAGTCAGATTTTTAACCACCTACAGCTGGTCAAAGATTTTGAAGAAACAGTTTTCAATAAGAAAAGGCAGTTTTTTCAAAATCAACATGTTTTACTGGAAAGTGTTGATTTTTAATAATTTTTCATCAGGATCATGTTGAAACTGTTGACTTTCTCATTTCATTTTTGATGTTGAAATGTTTCATTTTGACCATCATTTTGTTTTGACTTTATATTATTTAATATTATAATCTGTACATGTATATACTTATCTTATATTTAAATATATATTATAATATTTTGTCATCCAAACAAAATATTTCAGTTTTCCAAATCAATAGTTTTAAAAATTCGCATTCCAAGAAAAAATTCAAAATTTTAGCTTTTCTAGTTCAGAATGTAAATAATTTAAAAATGTCAAATCTCCCAGGGGATGGAAATTCCATTTTCTGACCAGTTCAGTAAGCAACAAAGTCCAAGGTGTAATAGTAATACTTCTTGAAAGCATACACAATAATGTCTGTGGTCTTGAGCTTCCTTTGGACTTAACTAATGTATACTTCTGTATTTTCGGAGAAGTTTGGGCATTTTGGATGTTGGTGTGTGAATGGGCAAGTTAACAAAAAAGCAGTATTTATTTTAAGTGTAAGTGGAAATACAGGAAAATAGAAGCAATATTAACTAATGGAAAGAGAATCTAAATGACTAAAGGAATGAAAATTTCTTTTAAACTTCTGTGGGATTAATGTAAACAATAGAAAGTATAAAACAAAATGAAAACCTGTTTAAAAAACAGACCCTGCACAATAAACAATATTGATGATCAGACTAAACTAAAACTATTTCGTCTTCTTTCTTTATTTTACCGTTCTGTTGGTCAGTATTCTTCTCATAAACAAATTAGGAACTTGGGGTCTAGATGAAATTACTGTAAAGTGGGTGCACAACTGGTTGAAAGAATGTACTCAAAGAGTAGTTATGGTTCCCTGTCCACCTGGAAGGGCAATCTAATGGGATCCCACAGGGGTCAGACCAGGTTCCAGTATTACCCAGTATTTTCATTAATGACTTGGGTAATAGAGTTGAGCATTTGCTTATAAAATGTGCAGAAGACACTAGGCTGAGAGATGTTGCAAACACTTCGGAGGACAGGATTAGAATTCAAAATGAGCTTGTCAAATTGGAGAATTGGTCTGGTATATTAACATGGAATGTCATATGTAGGACACAGGAGTCAGTTGTCCCATTCTGCTCTGCAATGGTGAGGTCTCAACTGGAGTATTGTGTCCATACTTGGAGCACCATACTTTAGGAAAGATGTGGACAAACTGGAGAGAGTCCAGAGGAGAGCAACAAAAATGACAAAAGGTTTAGAAATCCTGACTTATATGGAAAAGGTAAAAAAAAGAAAAATAAAAAAGAAAAGGGCATGTTTAGTCTTGAGGAGAAGACTAAAGTGGATCCTTTATAATGGTCTTCAAATATGTAAAGGGTTCTTATAAAAAGGATGGTGATCAATTATGCTACATATCCTGTGAAGGTAGGACAAGAAGTAATGGGCATAATCTGCAGCGAGGGAAATTTAGGTTAAATATTAGGAAAACTTCTAGCTAAAAGAGCAGTTAATTTCTGAAATAGGCTTCCAAGGGAGGTTCTGAAATATGCATCATTGGAGGTTTTCAGGAAGAAATTGAACGAACACCTGTCAGGGATGGAGAAGGTTTATTTGGTTGTGCCTCCATACAATGGGCTGGATTTGATGACCTTTCAAGATGCCTTCCAGCCCTACATTTCCATGACTCTGTGATTCCTCTTGGGCAGCTTCAAGGCAGTCTCTAGCCCCAGCCAGGCTTTCCTTCACAGGGCTTGACCAAGAGGTCTTCTCTCTCTACCAGTCAGCCCCCACTAATCTGAGCTTTTCCTTATTTAACTCCTTGCTCCAGGATTGACACCTACTGCTGGTGTAATGAGGGGTGATTCTACCAATAGGTCCTCGTTAACCCCTTCAAGACCAGTGTCCTTGATAGAACTGGGCAAAAAATTGTGGCCGAATTTTTCTTTAGATGAAAAATGCAGATTCAGTGACACCAAAACATATCCATTTTCCTGAATTGTTAGTTTGGGGGGGAACCCAAACCCCTCCAGAAACAAAATTATGGAAAAAAATCTATAAATTAAGCATTTTGATTTTTTGTTTTGAAATAACTTTTCCTTTCAATTTATTTTTAAAAAATCAAAAACTGTTGATATTAGAATGAAACATTTTAATTTTGTTGAAACAAAATATTTCATTAGACCCAGAACAATTGTTTTTTACTTTTCAATTTGCCAAACAAAATGATTTTCAATCTGACAGAAAAATATTTGTTTCTACTTTTCCAAATTTCCAACGAACCAAATAATGTATTTAGTCTGCCAGCTTTTGTGAACCCATAAATATGTGCTACGGGCTACTTTGCAGTGGTTGGGAAATATAGTGCAGTGTAATGGGATAGATAAATTGTTTTATAGCAACAAACGTTCTCTTTTAAAAGTTTGTAAATACAGACATGACCATCATTATGTGAGATTTCTGATGTTTGATTTAAATAAGTTACTGCTTGAAATTATTTTCATATACAAATATAATTATTTTGAGTTTATACTGTGTACTTGAAATATAATTTGACCATCTGAAATGTACCACTGGACTGAGCATTTCTCTTCCAGCAAAGGAGTGTGTGTTATCTGCATAGATAACCTTAATTACCAAACTAGTGCTACTCAGTAAAGTCAGTCAGTGGGTCTTTAGAGATTGGACTTAAAATCGATCAAGCTGTGCTCACTCTCTCTCTCTCTACCAGAAGAAGATAGGTGGTTGGGGAAAACAGTTTCTGTGAAGCTAGAGCCTTTCCACTTCATCTGCTGAACCAGTAATTGGTTGGAGTTTGACTCTGCATGGAAATAAGCAGCCAGCTTCCGGTATCCAAGAGGGTGAATGCAGCAGCTGAAGAAAGAGGGGCATTTCCTTTCCAAGCAAAGGAGTGTTAAGCTATATTTGAACTGCACACTTGTGTAAAATATATTACATAGCGCTTTGTTTCCAGCTTTCCCAGGAATGTGTCTTTTTGGCTATTAGCATTGTACTATTTGCAATTGGATAAAATGAGTTTACCATCCAGCTGTGAGCACTTGACTTTGGAGAAGGTGGCTAGATTCCGAAGTGCTTACATTCATGGATCGCCTTATGCTATTAACAAGCCAATTGATATTAAACAGCAGAAGAGACGGTATGAGTTTTTTGTTATTCTTTAACTAAATATTTCTATTGTGTTGTCTGTAGTTTGCCACTTTAAAGCGTACAGAGGTGAGGGAGAAGGTACCCTGTCTATAGATCCTTCTTTTGTACCATAAAGAGAGCTGTAAAAAAAAAACAAACAAAAAAAAGCCCTATACAAGAGCTCTGCTAGAAACTTCTAACTTCAAATTGATAAAAATGTATATCTGTTGTAGACAGACATAATACTTTTTAATTATTTATTCAGCATGTTTGCCTGTTATACAATACTCTATTTACAGTGCTATATAAATATACTAAGTTGATTTCTAAGAGGAAACAGTAAAGCTTTAGAATTCAAGAAAACTAGGGTTACTATTGCTTCTTAACCTCAGGCAAATGAGACTGAAATTTTGAAAAGATTTTACACTAAGAATTTAATTACTTGTAAATTGCTTTTTGATCCTAGCTCTGAAGTTTTCTGTATTGTGTGGAATGTTTGGTCTAAAATGTTTGTTCCACATTTTGTCAGAAGACTGAGGAACTGAAAGTAATCTTCATTAATCTGTGTTTATTAAATGTTGTTGACCACCGTATTAGAAATTGCATTAACATCCTGCTAGATGCTTTCATTATAAAGTAAGCAGTTCTATGGCAAAGCTCCACATTTCTGTCATTTTCCTTCCCACAATATGCACACATATGTTCTCTCTTAATAGCCTGTGTTGTGTATGTGAGATTCAAAAGGTAGGGAGGTATGTCTGTACTAAAGGAAGAGGTCTTCCCTGTGTAGTAAATTTAACATTCCCTTTTCAGTCCATCTTTTTCAAATTGTGTCTGACTGGGGCGGGGGGGGGGGCTTCCTTTTGGACTGGAGTGAAGTTGTTGAAACAACATGTCCATAAATATCAATTTTCCATCTGCATAATTGTATTGTTCAAAATAAAAAGTCATCATTTCAGTTTGGACAAGAGCTCTGATTTGCTTAGGAAAAATCAGGCTCTCCTAACACTTTGACTCATTTAGGTAAGGGGAGACTAGTGGATTCATGACAGAAATGCTCCCTTCCTCCAGCCCTTTCTTCCAAAGTATTCACCGTTGAAATCTAAAAACATAATCACAAGCCCTGTAATAAAAATATCACGTAAACTTAGACTTTTCTGTTAATATATGAAAATGTCATAGGTAGGATTTCTATGGACTTAGATGATTAATGTGGAGATTGAAAAATATGATGTGATAACTGCTTAAAACTTATTTAGCTTTTGTGAAGCTTTGATCCAGTTTTAGCAGAAGTACACTTTTTTTAGCACATATCTAATAATGTGATTAATGCTTTTAAAATATTAATTCAGCTTTTTATTTTCGTATTCAACTAACTCAGCATACATCAATGAGACTTCAGAGTAACATTTCAACTAAATTTTCTCTTTGTTAAGTTATTTAGGCATTGCTTTAGCCTTAGATTTGTATTTTTATTTCTATGCAAAATCACTCAGCTATTGTTTTGGTATATTTCCTTTAAAACTGTTGAGAGTAAGAGCTGAAGGTTTATTTCTTAGATGCATTGAGAAAGATGTATTCATGGATGCATTTTCTAGTAACAAACAGCGGTCTGTAATCTGCGCTTCTGTGTTCTTTTGAAATTGCTAGTTTTGAATGGTGACTTAGAGTGACACAGTATGGGAGTTCAGAGTCTGCTATGGAAACAAAGTCTTCCCTTAGAGATGCCATTGAAAAATGCGGAGCGTACAGAGTTTGGAAGTTCATGGAATTCACTGTAACCTTCCCAAAAGTAAACTGTTTTCCACTCTCTTTAATCAATGTTCTGGCTAAGGCTCATTTTAATCCCTGTCTAGTACAGCATGTAGAAGCTGTAGGGTTTGGTATAATTTGTACAGAGCAAAGAAATGCACATCAGCAAACAGTAAATGGGCTTTTTAAATTACAAAGCAAACTGAGAAAGAGTCCTCAGGAAGAAGCCACGTCTCATACGTTTTGCAGCTTCCTTTCTGAAACATGCAGGTGAGAGGATGTGAAGTTCTGTGCTAGAATTTTGTTTATTTTTGTTGAAGCGTGGAGCCCTGTCTTCAGTGCTAGATAAGAACAAATTACTCTGTCCTCTAAACCAGATACTAAACGGTCAGGGTCAGATCCTCAGCTGGTGCACATTGACACAACTCCATTGAAGTCAGAAGAGCTACACCAATACACACTGAGGTCTGATCCTCAGCTGGAGTAAAAATTTATAACTGAATTTTACAAGATATGCAGCATAACACACATGAGATTGACCTCCTTTGTAAAGTGCTTTGAGATCTTCTGATGAAAAATGCTATATAAGAGCTAGGTGATATTATTCCTGTTGTTTAGGAGCCATGTTTTGTTTTTAGGAGTGAGCCAGGGATATTTTCCTCCATTAAACCATCTATTCTTGGTGGAGGGATGTATTTCTGTTTCTTTCACTCTTTACAACTTGTGTGATTTACTTTATCATTATCATCATCATAATTATTTATTATTTATATTATTGTAGCATCTAGGAGTCCAAGTTGTAGATCAGGACCCATTGTGCTTCATCGCTCAGACCTTGTTGTGGCTTGCCACTATTTAGGAATTAATAAATCACTGTATATTAGAAGGAAGAACTGATCCTTAGTCTACATCTGTCCTATTTGTGATGCTCATGTTAGTAGCTGGTATTTCACTTCAATCACTGGGGAGTCGAATAAAGCACTTGGCAGAATTTAGTACTATATACTACTCCTACTAACTTTCTTTTAAGTATGAAGGGACAACTCAAAGAAGAGTTCTGTGGTGCTCAAAAAACTTATTTCATTTACCCATAGAAGTTGATCCAATTAAAGATGTTACCTCCCCTACCTTGTCTTAATCAAAACCAAGTCAGTATAAAAAATAATTTAAAGTAGTTTCAGGTGTTGCAGCTACCCTGGGTCTCCTAGCCAGTTTTTGTGGTTTTACATTATTCTACTTTTAAATGTGATTTTTCTTTCATCTGATGCTGTCTGGAAAAACTCATGCAAACAATGGAGTAAAATGTCTAAGACCCTGACCCTCTGAGTTCCACACAGTGGGAACCCCATCATCTTTAGTGGAATTCTGTGTGAAATATGCAGGATCAGAGGTTGACTGACTGAAACAGTGGAGGGGGAAACTCACTATTCACACAGTACTGTCAAATATACAACATTAAATATATATTTTCCTCATTTCCAATTCCTTTCAATTACAATATTCATATGTGTTACTTGTAAATATAATGGGTAAAGAATTTCTAGACATAATGTAATTTTTAGATTGACAGTATACTGTATAATTTAGGAGCTTCTATGCCAAAAAATTGATTGTTAGAAACTTTTTGTTTAACTGAAGAAGATAAGTGTGTAGAATCTGTGGGAGAACTCACATGATCAGAGTCATGCACATGCTTAAGTACTTGCAGGATTGGGACCTTAGTGCTGATCTTGACTCAAGTGAAGCAGTCTTAAGGTGAGTGAGTGAATAAGGAAATTGCATTCCACAACAGATGCTCAAAATCTATTTGCCCGAGACTGGATTTGTAAACCTTCCAGACATACTGCAAGCCATCTCTTTTCTTGGGTGTTTGGGAGAGATGCAGGGTTCTAGGTGTGGCTGAGTTGTAGGCTGAAGGAAGTTTTAGATGCAGTCTTGCAAATGAATAGAGTGATTATTTTTCTCTCACTGGCAGAATCTATTAGTTGGTGAGTTGTGTAACTGGAGATTTGAATTAGTAGATTTTAAAATTTGTAGTTGCCTGTTTTATAATAAGAGGTGCCTAAAAGCTTGGATAAGCCTAAACAAATAAATAAATTGAATTGGCCGATACAGAAAATAAATTCTGCACCCTCCAAAGTCTCATTACCAGGGTTTTATGTCACTTCTTGAATTACTGCCATGAAATTGCGAAAAACTGAAATGTTTGTAGAGGTGAGTTTTGTAGAAATTGACATAACTAGATGTTGGTTATACAAATAGGTGAGCAGCAGAATATCAATTTTTATAGAAACAAAATTCTGTTTTGAATTCTCAGTAATGTGTCATATAAATGAAAAACCAGCCAGAAATGTATTTTCGTGCCTTTCCACGCATCCTCTTCATTTCAGGAGGCTTTATGGATTCTGAGAAGTTTAAGCAATAAAGGCTTGAAATCCATGAGAATTGTATGGGATATGAGTGAGGCCAGCATTTGCCTCTCAAAGTTGTACTGAGCATGCTGTCCAGTGTACAAGCTTCTCATTCAAGTTTTTCATGTGCTAATAAACTGAAAGCTAGCCCAGATATGGAGAAGATAATTGATGCAAAATGTGCCAAGGTAGAGGGGGTAAGCATCTTCCCCTGGCTTAAACCCCTCCTCAGACCTGCTCCAGAGCTATATACAGTCATGACTACCTGATTGAGGGATAGTTACGACCACGATATGGAGTTATGGTTAAGAATACTTACTCTTACTGCAGGTTCCCTTGTGTGCAGTGATAAATCCTAATTATTTTACTAAGTGTAGGATGTTAAGCATGTAGATTTCTGATTATGAAATTCTGTGTATTATGCATTGTCTAGTAGCATCAGACAAATATTTACCCATTTGCAAAGAAAAGGCTCTGAGTAGAGCTAGGTCAGAAAATGTTGATTTGTTGAAATAGAAACCTTTTGCAGAACTGTGTCGCCGCTGACAAAAATTAACAAAAACTGAAAAAAAAAAGTTTTGATAAAGTTGAAATGATTTTTTGAATGGATCCTCATGATTTTTCTTTACAAAACATTTTTCCATTTCAGTATTTATTGTATATTATAAAATATAAAATGAAAAAGTAAAAAATTTGGCATAAAACATTTTAATTTTGTTGACATGAAATGTATTGATCAACTTGAAATACAGTTTGGGAGGATTTTGGTTCATGGGTAATTTTGTTCCAGAACAGAAGAAATTTCAAAATGACAAAACTCTTCCTGAAACAAAAAATCCAGCTCCCCCACAGCTCTAATTCTGAGTATATTTAGATTTTTGTCAGATCATCAAGCATAATGGTATCCATGGAAATGATTCAATAATAATAATAATAAAGTGGTGGGAGCTGGGACCTGGACTGTGGCTCATATATTAGTTGTGTCTTAGTGTCCATAAAAATAGAAAAAAACAATCAATGAACCACAGCATACTGCAAGCCATCATTACAGTGAACCATGAAGAAAAGCACATCATGTTCTGAGAAAGAAATTAAGAAGTAAATAAAAAGGAAACTAATTAAAATGTGGTTCTTAGATAGATGAACAATCCTGGTTTTCCTCTTTTTTTCATTTACTGGCTACAAAGGATGATTGACTTGTGTTTTAGTGAGGTGAAGAATGACCACACTGCATCTTTGGGTGCGGGGCAGGGGAAGAAGCATTGTCCACCTTGCCCACTTTATGGGAACAGGAGGAAGAGAGGGGCTCAGAGGTTACTGCAAAAGGAGTAAATGGGTAAATGTGGCGATGCTGACTCATCTCCAGGACCAGAAGGACTGGGGAGTTCAAAAAGGAGCAAGCCTGGCAGGAGAAGAAGCCTCTTTCCCCCAGACCAGACAGCAGCACCCACCCTCCCTCCCCTTGGAGGTGGCAAAATACCAGGTTTGTTCAAGACCTACTCTGGGCATCGTGCTAGTTGTTTTTTTCTGGGGGTGAGCTGGGAAGGAATTTTCCCCTCACCACCAGATTGGCCTAGGTGGAGTGTGTGGGGGGGTTCACTTTCCACACAGGGTACAGGGAGGGCCTTGTTATGGCGAGTAGGGATGGGAATGAGGCTATGATGGCACAACTCATTAGCCAAGTGTGGGGCAGATGTCCAGTGCAGGTACTCCATAGGGAAGGGATACAGCAAGCAGATAAATGGCTTAGTAAAGGACTTAAAAAGAAGGTGTTGATTAAAGGAGTGGAACAGGGTGTGTGTGCGTGAGTGGACGGGTCTCCTATGACTGGTATGGCAGGGAGCCAACCACCTCCCCTTTATAGCCCACCTTAACCCTCGTTTGAGGGGGGGATGGTAAGTTCTCAGGAGTGGCTGGCGAGGGCTGAGGGGGGGCAGAATGGGAAAAGAAGGGCTGAGGGAAACACCCCCTTCCCCCCAGGTAGATGTTGAGTGAACATGAGGTTACCTGCACTGTACATTTTTATCTGTTGGATAGTCCCAAACATGTAATAATAAAGTTGCGGCCTGATTAAAACCACATCAGGTGTCTCCTGTCCTCCTTTCGGTATAGTTGGACAGTGTGCAGTAGTTCTGTTGCAAAAGATCATACAATATTTAGTTAGTATGTCGTTTGTTCCTGTGTTTTTCAGAATTTTTTTTTCAATATACCTATAGTACAACATACACTCCTGAAGTTTTTATTTTAGTAGTGTGCATGTAATATGTAGTTTGTAATATTTGAACAATGAAATAGATAACAATCTTGACCAACCCCAACACCCATTTAATATATTGTTAATAATATTATAGGCCTCTTTTTATTCCCTCTCTCACTGGTTTTAGACCAGTATAAACTACACTGACTTAAATTATGTCTCTCTTGATTTACTACAGTATAAGTGAATCAGTCCCTATAAATCTCCTTTAAACACTGATGACAGGATTCTGATCTCATGCTGGTTCTACACTTCTATAATTCCATTCAGTTCAGGTGAATTACTCCTGACTGACCCTAATGTGAGATCACAATCAGTTCCTGATGCTCTAATTATTTTGAATCCTCTCAAAAAATCATTGGCTGATCCACTCTAAACGCTAAATTGTTGTATAACTTCAGCTTTTTCGTATTCATTTCATATTTTTTATCTTCCAGTCTTTCTTAATATAAAAAAACAAATAGGCACTTTGTAGGTGCCAACTGTGTAAAGACAGCACACTTCACTCCCTCTTTCTTGCACATTCTCACTCTCTTCCACTCCCAAAGGTGTGGTGTTTTGTGTTGAGTTGTGTGCTTTGAAGAAAGAGTTGAGAAAAGCTAACTCTTTTCAGTATCTCTGAAACAGACTTAGGGTACATCTGTACTACCCGCCACATCGGCGGGTAGTGTTCGATGCGTCGGGGATCGATTGATCGCGTCTCGTCTGGATGCGATAAATTGATCTGCGAATCAACGCCTGTAGTCCACTTTGGCAGGAGGAGTAAGCAGAGTCGACGGGGGAGCCACAGCAGTTGACTTGCCGCCGTGAGGACGGCCAGGTAAGTCAAACTAAGATACTTCGACTTCAGCTACTCGAATAGCGTAGCTGAAGTTGCATATCTTAGTTCAAACCCCACTGCTAGTGTAGCCCAGGCCTTAGTTTTCTATCTTCACTTAAGGTCGGGTAATCAGAACAGTCCTAATTTTTTGTCAGGGGCATGGCAGAATGGAGGGTGATGCAATGTGTATAACTCCTGTGTTTTTCATTGGAATTCTCACTTATGACTCAGATGGGCAATGGCCATTAATAAAGTAAGTGGTTAAAAACTTCTTGTTCTTGACCAATTACTTTTAGTGTCCTGAGAACATTTGTTATCATGGTTTAACTGATAGTTTTGTTTCAGTAGTCAGCATTAGAAATACAACAGGAGCTTTTCATCGGGGCATAAAAAGTGAATATGACTTTTATTGCATATGCTGCAATGCCATTAATGTGATAGGAGCTGTTCTTATATACATTTATATTTAATAGAAAAGAAACAAAAGAAAGGCTGTTGCTTCATGCAACTCACTGAGGCTTTAGAATTTGTAAACACAGATCAGTTTGAAAAGGAGCTCCATCCAGTTGCTTTTAAGTTCAGTGTTACCCATAATAAAATCATTAGAATTGGCATCACAGTTTTTGGTGTGCTTCTTAAATTCCCAACTCCTTGAGGCTTATAATTAGGTAAGGCTCCTGGGTTTCATTTTTTAGAAAAAGAGAAAAGCCTGAAAATATGATCTATGTTGCACACTTAAGGGTCGAAACTCAGAAGACAAATTAAAAAACCCTCAACATTATTTAATGAATGAATTATTTTTGTGAGTCTCATGAATGTTAAGCCAGTCTCATAGTTTTGGGGCCTGATTAATCAACAACTTGGGTTTGGCAATACTATTTTAATTATCACATCTAACGTTTTGTTTCATGGATTCACTTATGAAATTAGCAAATATTTGTAGCAGAAGTTCTTTAGAACCTAGGCTCAGTTGAAGAGTATTGGCAACACATTGGGCATCTTTCATGATGTAATGATAAATAATATATGTCAACGTGAATTTTTAAAGCAAATTTCAGAAACCAAAAGTTTCTGATAAAGCAAACTTTAAATAGCATTTAGAGAATTTGTTAAAAGTTTTAAAAATTATAAGAGGTTTTCTGCTCTCCTGCTGGTATTTAGAAGGGTCTTTTTGGGTAGGCCTGACAACAATACCATTAAAAAGGCTTAGTCTCACCTTTCCTCCTCTTCCCCTTCTCCACGTGCCCACTTATCTACTTAGATTATTTGCTGGTTCTATATTTTAAGTATTGCTGCTGCTGCTATTGGCAAAGAGCCTGGGGAGGAGTATGTGTGCTCTGTGCTGTGCATAAGACAAGAAGTACAATTCACTGTGAAGAAAACAATGAAAATGATCAATACCCAAAGGGGTGCTAACATGTACAAAACAGCATATTTAGAATGGTTAAATAGATGGAGCTCTGCACTTAAACACAAGAGGCCAGGATTCAGTTCCTAACTCAGTCCTAGGCTGCTTGTGTTATCTTGGGCAAGTCACTTAATCTACTTTTTGTCTCAGTTCCCTATCTGTAACATGGGAATAATGTTTTCCTTCCTCACAGGAGTGTAGTCAGGATAGATTCTATGATTGTGAGATACTCAGGTACTAGCATGATGAGGACCACCTGTAAGTAACAAGAGAGAGAATAAAAGGGACAAATATTTTTCTCTAATTTCTTTCAGCTCTAGTAATCTTCGGGATACTTGAAACCATACTAGGTATACTATTTTAAGATAGAATAGTTGGTGCCCCTTTAATGAAGAGTAGGAAGAGTCAAACAAAAGACCCCCAAATGCAAAGATCCTCAAACGTCAGAATTCAAAACTGAATGCATATCTGAATTTTGCAGTTCAGGTATTTCTCTGTTTATTTTAAATGATTTTGTCCCTCATTTTTTTTAATTATCAGTAAAACTGCTCTTTCCAGTTAAACCAAAAGAGAAAAAAAATTAGTCATAAGGAAGTTAATTTAATGTCAATACTTGGGCACATGGGTCCGTCTAGAGTGGTGGTTCTTGCAGGATCAGGGTCATAACTACTAACCATATTTCTGTAGCATATTGATGCTCTTCTCTGAGAGATGTTGGGTGTTCAACACCTTTGAAATTCAGCCACATACATAGGTATCTAAAAATGGACTTACTAACCTACTCTTAGTCACCCTTTTTGAAAATCTTGACCCTTTTTCTGTGCTACCGCACTGAAAGTCCAAGTCTATAGTTTCTCCTATGCACTTCTGCCTACTGCTGTATAGACTTTAGGTATCAAAACAGAATAATAAAAGATCTTCTGACAGGTCCCAATAATTTTAGGCACGTACTGGCTTTCAGCCAGCCTCACTAATTGTAAAGGCAATAGGACATGGTCAGGAAGTGTGGGCAAGTTATGAAAATACATTTTTCTCAAGGTTCTTTCAACGGATCAGAATTACTGGAAAAATTCTGGGAACCTTTTTGTTAAAGGTACAGTGAAGGTTAGAATTATGGATGTGTTTTAAAAATAACTGTAATGATCTATTAGTTCAAAAACCTTTGCTGGAAAAGGGGGTTTTTTTTTCTTTATTTTTTTTTCAAAGGAAACTTACAAAGTCAGGTTTGAATGCAGACTAGGTTGAAAAAGACAGCCTTGTCATTGTAACAACAGAGCATGACACAGTGTGCATTAGTAGATTATTTATGCACACCCAGAAGTAGTTTATTGCTGGTAGAATATGGCTTATTAAAATGGCTGTTTTTTCAAATGTAAGACTGAAGTTTTTTAATATTGTCACTTCAGTCGTGACTGGACTAGGAAAATGGGTCATATCTGAAAATATGTTAGTTGCTGTAGGGACTTCCAAAAAGTGTGGACAATTTTTCAAACCCTGGAGAAGCATGTCAAATTTGTAATGCCTTATCTGAACCAACACTGAACTGTCTGAAGTTGCCTTTTACTGTCTGAAATATTTTGCACTGTCTTTGCTGTCACTTCATGTTACATTGCATCTGTTTGGTTTTCCTCATTGTGCGGCATTGTAACACAATATCACCTTACATTATGCAGTGATACAAAGCATAAACCATGCTATACCTCAGATTTAGTCTTTCTGTTGAGTCTGATTTCATTTACACCGGGATATCAGTTGAATCATCTGAGTGTAAAACTGGTGAAAATATGATCAGAAAATATGTAAGGTAATATTATATTAGAAATATCTAATACTTATTCATCTAACACAGATTTACAGTATATAGAAAATAGGCCATTTCCTGCTATTTTGGTGAAAAATGTTTTCCACTTTCCAGTCTATAGCCAACAGCAAGGGCTTAATAAAACCAGTCATAAAGACGAAAACAAGTAACTTTCTTCAGAATTGGTTTAGCATGAAACCAAAAACTGACTTGACACATTCTCCTTCATTAAAAGTAATGGAGTGAAACTAAGTACTGATATATTTTAAATTGCCTCTGTCTAGGCAACACTGAATTCCAGAAAAACACACCACAGAATTCTGATGGCTCTGTACACGAGGTAATTTGCTACAGCATAGTTAGCAGTATAGAGGAACAAACAAACAAACAAAAACTTTGTTCCAGCAATGAAAGCAGTGACATCAGATGTCTGTCATTTCTATTCATAGGCAAATAAAATAAAAGAACATTTATCTTGGAAGCAATTTTGTCATACATGTACGTCAGTGATGAAAGTTGCTTTTCAATCTTTTCTTAGAATCACACTATGTGACTTGAAGTGGACTTAAACAACTAAAAATACATCTTATGTTTCCAATGAGAGAAATCTGATTAATCTGCTAAAATTAGATAAAGTAAAAATCATTATAAAAAGCCAGAAAAATGGATTTGCAGACAATTCTTTTAAAAGTGAAAATGGATATTGGTGAATATGCATATTGTAAAGTGTTCTATCTCAGCTACACCTTTTTTAGCATTAAGTTTTTGTAGATTTTAAATATAAAGACCCATGTCACATGTGCATTACTGAACAATCAAAGTATGTAATTTTCCCAACAGAATTACTCATTTGGGAAAAGTAGAGGTAATCAAATGGTGACATCAACTATTATATGAATGTTGTCATGTATTGGTTTGCTGATTGTTTGTGAATGACAAATAACACATTATGAGCCTGAACATATATGAATAGTATGATTCCACAACAGTGAATCAGATTTCAGATGTTTATTCACAAATATATTTATGAATCTATTTTTCATTGTTGAATCACTTGTAACGTTTGTATTCTCAAGTTACCAAGACACCCATAATATAATGGCCCATGGATGGATTTTGAATAGCTAAAAAGACATGCATAACAATAATCTGTGAGCACGCAGAAACCTCATAGCTCTGCAGCTATGGTGCCTGTCTTGCAGCACCCTAGCACTGATGTGAAATTTAATTTTTGAACCATCCCCCATTACCATGACAAAAGTTCAAGTCACACAGTATGTCTGCTATAATATAAAAATGGATTCCACTGAGCATGCTCATATTCACACGCATGCAGTGATCTTGCGAGATCATTACTGGCAAACATTCCAAGGCTCCTTGATAGCTAACTGACTGCCAGATAACTGTGGATTGCCTTGAAGTCAAAGTATTGAAAACATATTACCCTTCAGTGCATCTATTACAGGAAGCCGGGTTCGATAACAAAGTACCTTTGTTTCTGCCAGAGAGCTCAGATGCATCTTCAAAAGTTAATTTGGGCTTAATTATTTTTAATAACTTATTTCTGGTAATTCATGATTTAGGCAGACAACAGAGTGAGTGAAGAGGTTTATTTACTCATGCAGCATGGCTTTGAAGTTTAGTGCAACTACATTTTATGCTGATAATGTAATTAGCTAATTCGCTACGTGGCCATAAGCATTGGTGTTGACAATACTTAGTGGGTTCAGTGTTGTGCAAAGCATCATTTTGAGACTAGATTTCCTTTACAAGATTCCCATGCATGGTGGCAACAGGTATGTGGGGAGCAAGTCCTGGCTTGTACCCCTCAAAAGAGGGGGCAAGGTCTTGTGCGGAGTCAAAGGCAATTTGGACGGAGCCAGGGGTATACAGGGAAGTCTATATGGTGTGCAGTTATTGTGTGGGAGGTAACGGGATGCGGGGTGGGGTGGAGGGTGCATAAATTGGTATTAGGGCCAGTAGCTCATGTCTATTAGCTCAGGTCTCTGTCCCAGTCCTGGGTTCCTGTTAGTTTCTACCACTCCCATTCTGTTCCCTGTTTACCTTCACACCATCCACTCCTGTCCCACCCTTTCCCATCAATAGTTCTTGTCCCCGCTTTTCCCCAAGTAGCCCTTACTTCACCTCCTCACACCCTGAATAGCTCCTGTCATCTCCTTCTCTCCAACAGTTCCTCTGTCTCTCTCCATGTTGTCCCATCTCCAATAGTCTGTCCCCATCCTTCCACCCCCAACCCCTATTGCTCCTGTTTCTCTCTGCTCGTCCATCAGCCCCTCTCTTCCCCTTATGGGATAATGACAATAAGGATTCAGCCATCTCCAGCTCTTCATTGGGCACCACCTGTCTTAGGATGGCAGGGAGACTAGAGAGCAGACAGAGTGCTATAGCAGCCCCTAGTGGCAGCCAGTCTTCACTGCAGCCCTTGTGCTTGTGACATTCAGCATGTTCTGCAGGAATGCATGAAGAGTGGCCTGTGTGTGTGATTGATGTGCAACATTTTGCAGGTCTGACACAGGCACAGAAGCAATTGGCTTTGAAAATCTCAAGCCTTATGCCTCCCTCTGTGGGTCTAATCTGTAAACATAGTCTGCTACACTGTAATGCATGTTTTTTCCTACAAAGTCATTGCACTACTGATATCTGTATCATCACCTTGAGACGCCTTGAGTATGAAAGTTGCTATATGAAATTCAGTAATTTTCTTAGTTTTTGTGGAAAACATTTATCATTATGTGTCAACGTACAGTAAACTAGCACTCTATAAATGTCTCTAATTTTCAGGTGAGAAAAGGTAGGAGTATTGCAGTTAAAGCTTAAATCCTCTAGCTAATTTTTGAAAGAAATTACAAATTTTGCATTATTTGTTCATGAGTTTTATTTGTTCTCAGATTTAAACCTAGGTTCTACCTCAGTTGGCAAATACACATGATAACACTAAACTTCACCTAACCTTTAGGTATGATTTGAGGGCCATGTTAATAAATTGCTAGAAAGAAACGTGATTTTAGGAAAGCCTGAGTATTTTATTGCTGAGATCTTAATTTGATCAGTGCTTTGATAAATTACAAAATACATGGATTCTGAACGTGCAGGATGATGATATATTTTCCTCAGCATCTCATTTATTCTCAGTAAAAGGTAAGTCAAATACTCATTAGTGATGGTTATTGAATCTTAAGACTTAACTAACAAATGTTTTGCAAAAAGTAAATATTAAGATCCAGCACAGAGCAACAGATGTCGGGCAGTAGATAAACACAGCAACTGCACCCTTATTACACTGCCTTTATTAAATACAAAAAACTGTGTTTAAATAGCATTATGATTATGAGACAAATCAACAAAAGCCAGGAAATTCGAAGCTAAGGCTGATATTGTGGAGCACATTGCGGGAGTTGCAAACATGCAAAAGAGGATGTTAGAAGATATACCCATTTGTTTTAATCTCTGTCACTTCTAAAAAAAAAAAGTGATGCTGCTGGATGGAGAGGAAGTGGGCAAGAGCTGATTGCAGCTCCCTGGTTCTAAAGTCATTTGTGCTAGCCCTTGCACTAGCCTACTTTGCAGTAGCCTAACGGCTACTCTAAAGTTCGTCACCTGGCTACAGGTTCTCAAGGGGCTATCTGCCATTAGAAAATAGCTGAAGCATCCAATGCCACTTACATTAGGGGCTGTAGAAGGGAGAGCAGCTTGAGTTCAAAGCTGAGGATGTCCGACTTTAGTAAGATCACACTGTGACTGAGTGCTTGGTATGAAACCCTCAGTCAGCACCTGTTCACAGCAGCTCCAATCAGGCATAGCAGATTGGAGCTGAGGAGGCAGACCTGTGCCTAATTTATGGGTGGGACAGAGAAGAAAGGCTAATTAAGCCATTAGCCAGAGCCCACAAATATGCACAGGAAGGAAGTGAAAAGGGGGAAAGCAGGCAGTGAGAGGGAGAGAGAGATTGCTCCCCCCCTGCTTGTAACGGCATAAGGTAAGCTATGAAGGTGATGGGAATCAATTATAAATAAACTGCACAGGGTGTTGAAACAGAACAAGGGTTCTCTGCATGGTTTGTTGACTGAGACAGAAGCAGGACCAAGGAAGCCCTGTTACACAGACACAGACAGAACCGTCCCTAGGGTATGGTGAATCGGGGCAATCACTCTGGGTCCCATGCTTTGTGAGGGCCTGTGGGCTGGCGTGATTGGCTGATGTGGTCAGCCCCAGAAGTGATGGATCAGTCCCAGAAGTGACATATTCGTCACTTCCGCCCCGGGCCCTGCATTGCCCTAGGGATCTGTACACAGATGTAACTTTCCTGACTTTGCACTGAATATCTTGTGTACTTCTGATGCTACAAAATAAATTCAATTCAGAACAAAATGCATTGTTTGTGATCAAGTTTAGTTGAGAGGATCTTACATTGCTGGCTGCAAAATGTTCTCATTATGGGAAACTAGATTATTTTATTTGAATTAAATGTAGTTCTCATGACAAGTTTAGTTCAGATGAACAGCCCTGTAGACATAAATTCTCTATTTTTTCCACACAACAGGTACAGTATGTAAAATTTATAACCAATGAGTGTTGACTACCTGAGACAGTAGCAGTACAGTCTAGCCTGGCACCATCACAGTAGTGTGCCTAAAACCTGACCTGGCAGAGGTACATTGAAGTTGATGGGATAATTCCGTTTCCATGCCTAGGCAAACCTTGAGCTCCTTGCCGATATCTTCATCAAGGGCATCGGTTACTTCCAAACATGAAGGAGGCTTTTGTTATGTGAATATACATGTGAATTTGTTTTGTAAATATACATAGTCATCTCCTGCCTTTCTCACACTGGAATTTCTTCCTGGTGAGGGCTACATCATCATAATCTTGGATGTATCAGCATCACACATGTGATAATTGATGATCAGCAATTGATAAACTGACAGTTACTAATGCTAACCTATTCCCACCTTTCATATTTTAAAATAGGAGAGTGAGTTGTTATGAAGAAGCCTGTGTTCTCTTCCAAGTATGTAATCCCTCCACCCCCACTCATGTTTTCTTGATTATGTCTGCTATTGCACTGGTGTTTTGTAGCTTCTACTAAATCACTTTGCACTCTGGCATTTGTTAATTTTAAATTGTAATGTTTCTGCTTAAGAAGCTGCAGTGCAGAACATTTCAGTTTGTTCTTATTTAGTTTTATTCTGTTTCTTCAGACAAATGGAGAGCTGTTAAACTGAGCTGAGTACACATGGTGCTTTTATAATACGGACTAGTCCGTTAGGGACTAGATTTAGACAACCAAACTCACTAGTGGCCTATCGTACAGTAGCCTCCCAATTCTCCAAAGAATGATACATTAGCATATTGCACTGTGTACACCAACTCTGTCCATTTGTCCGGTGTCAGCCCTACATGTTTGTTTTCTCTGTACATAGAGAGTTCCCTCTTCTGACGTGTATTTTATTTCATTTATCAATTTAAAAATATGTAAATGAGGTGTTTCTCCTAAGCCCATTTTTTTTTGCTTGCTTAAAAGTTTTGAACATTTTGGGTGTAATTCTCATTTACATTAAGGCTGCTTTACATTTTTCTGACCCAAAAAATTTGTGTAAGTTTCATATCTTACTCTTCATGTGGTGTAAAATGATATTAGTCTAAGTGAGAATCAAGTCCTTTCTTTTCAGTGGGAGTTGTAAGCAGTTAATACCTCTTGTAATCAGACCATTGCTTTTTGATCAGTACACGTTTTCAACCTCTTTTTGATTAGTAAACGTATTTCTCTGTGCAGTAGTTTTTTCTTCTTGTTCTTGAGCTGTTTGATTCACTAAACACCTGTACAACAGTTCTCGTCCAGGGTGCAGATCTTTGCACTCCCGCGGAGAGGAAAAATCTCGCATTCAGATGCTAATTGTGGTACTCAGTGCGATTCTGAAAGGTGCTCAAATACTGCAGTGATGAGGGTACATAATAACTTCAATGGAATAGACCATTGCAATAATAGGATCTATGCTTCAAACCTTTTTTTTTTTCTTTTAAATTACTTACTGGTTTCTGTCACTTAGTAAATCAGTAAAACATATTGCTCTGACACTCAATTATTAGCAGGCAGCAACTACTTCTCATTATGTTGCTTATACAAGAGTTAATCATTAATATTTTATAGGCTGATAACTTAACAAAGCAAGCTGCATAATTGTGTTCTGTATCCATTTGTGTTCCCTGGAATAGATGTTTTAGAAATAGGTTCATTCTTTGTATTTAGTAATAATGCTAAATATTTATTTACTGTTGATTTTGTTAATAGTGATATAAATCACATAAGAGAAATGGAACCTCCTCTTTAAAGACATGATGAGTAAGTTCTTGCAGGAGCTGGCTACCAAAAGAGGAGGTTGATCAGTAGCTGTGCCCTGAGGTCTCTTTCAGCAAGAAGCTCCTTTTTAAAAAAAAAAATGTATTTCCAGAATAAACAAAGTTCTCTTTGAAAAATTGAGTGTTGTGATTAAAAGTGTGACATAAGTGTATAACTGGTGGATGTTATGTCATAAGATTGGTAGATAGTGAATTCTTCAGAACCACGTCTTAGTTAATGCTAAGATATGTGATGGAGAGAGATGGAGCAATCTGTAGCAGGCTTCAGTATCATTGCCAAAATTAGTCGGTGACTCAAGGAAAGTCTAATGCCCTTTTCTTACATTTTGTGCAATTCTTAATCTCAGCACTTCATACAGAGGTAAATCAGGCAAAAACATATTAAATTAATATAGCAGAAGGGCAAAGAGGCAGAGAATATTTTCAGTCAAGAAAAGAATGAGTAATGTCACCATTCCAAGAGGATAACAGTTGCAATTAGGTGTAGAGCAAGAAGCAGCTGCACAGCGGGAGACATCCTGGTACTGTTTGTACCAAATTATACACTGTGGCCTGAAAATCTGGATATTGCAAAACACTTCATTTGTCTTCCACGAGGAAACACTCATCAGATTGGAGTAACTGTCAGGAATGTCACTAAACATATCATCTTAAAGGGGAGAACCATAATGCGACATATACAGTTGGTCGATGCTATCTATCCTGTGCAATTAGCACAGAAGCCAGAAAGTGGGCCCCCATTGAAAGGAAATGAACATTACAGTAACCAACCAATCAATGCTGACTGCGCATAAAGACACCTCACAAATCAATAGTGAAGTATAGGACCCACTTGTCAACTTGCAACACTTCACAGAAGAACAGGAAGTTTCCAGAGACATATTAAATGAAGAATGTGGCACCTTTATAAGCGATGATTCAGGTGCAAGGTGTATTGAAACTTTCAAATCACAGATTACTAGGGTTGGAAGGGATCTCAGGAGATCATAAATGGTTTGACAAGACTCTTGTCCAGAAAATGTATAATGCTATCCCCCAACCATTCTATAATAAGGTGAAGATTGCATAAAAGATCTGGCCAGAATGTGGATGCGAATGATAATATCATTATATTTCTCACCTGTGGTATATGACAGCAAAAAAGACGACACATTATGACTATACATAGACTACTGAAAATTAACCAAATACTCTGTTTCTGTCAGAGATCCTATACTCAGAATTCAAGATATCCTTGATAGCTTAGTGGAAATTCATGATTCTCTGTCCTTGATCAAAGGAAAGCTCATCATCACATAGTAAGTGAAGAAAGTGTTCACACAGCATTAATTATACTTAAGGCTACATTTTAGTCACAGATATTTTTAGTAGAAGTCATAGGCCGTAAACAAAAATTTACGGCCCATAACCTGTCCTTGACTTTTAGTAAAAATACCCATGACTAAAATGTGGGAGGGGCCCCCTGCTGGTGCTAGGGCATGCGGGCAGCCCGGGATCCCTGTTGCTGCTGGGGGGTGTGGGCGGTGGTGCGTGGCCCGGGACCTCCGTGGCCACTGGGAGCTATGGGGGTGGTGCCTGCAGGTAGAGTCAGCTGAGCGAAGGGGATGGCCCCTCTTGCCTCCCAGATAAACACTGTCCAGAGCCTGCCTCACACCGTCCCATGTCCCTACCCCCTCCCACATCCAAACTCTGCTGGTGTGGGTAGGGGTGGCCCAAGACTGCCCCAGCAATGACCAGTACAACTGGTGCAGGGGTTGCCTGAGTTACCCCTGAGGCAGGTGCACCAGCTGCTGCAGAAGTCACGGAAAGTCACGGAATCTGTGATTTCCATGACCTCCGTGACAAACTCACAGCCTTAATCATACTCTGGGGATTATAGGACTGTGAACACATTCATTTTGGACTACCTAATGTCTCTGTGGCATTCCAGTGCTTCATGGAAGTATGCCAAGAAGACCTGAGAGGTGAAGCATGTGTACCCTAACTCAGTTATGTGCCTTGTCTACAATAAAGTTTTCAGGGATCATGTGGAGGATGTTATGAAAGTTCTCAAAAGTGAACAGAAATGTGGTATCAAGGAGCAGCATTATTCTGAAAGGATGGTGTCAGCTGAGGGTTATAAAAATGGACCCAAAAGACACAGCTGCTGTACAAGCTTTAAAAGCTTCTACAATGAAAGAAATACAAAAATTGGTTTGGTTTACTAGATAGCACAAGAAATTTATAAGTGATTTTTGAGGGTGGCAAAACAATTGTATGATTTCCTTTCCAATTCCAAAGAGCCAGCCTTCAAAAAGAAAAAGACCTCCCCTCCCCCAAGTCAATCAACCAGAGGTATGTACAGAACTACATCAAAGAATTTTAAAACAATTGATTCACGCTGTATCCAATCCTCCAATCATGGCTTACGCAGATACTGGAAATTCACTTTGCATACTTTTGCCTCTGATGAAGGTCTAGGAGCTGTCTTGTAATAGAATCAAGATGGAAAATTCCTGGTGATGGCCTATGGATCCAGAATCCTGCAGAAAAGAACTATAGGTTACATTATGGAAAACTGATATTTCTAGCTCTGAAGTGGTCTATAATAAAAAGGTTCAACTAATACCTCTTCTATGCACCTTCATTCACAGTGTATATTGATAATTACCACTAATGCGTGTGATGATGTCAGCTATACTAAATGCTTCTAGTCAGAGCTGGGTTTTGGGGCTTCAGATTTCAACTTCACCATAAAATGCTATCCTGAAAAAGGGAATGCTGATGCCAACTATTTATCCAGGGAATCTTTAAATATGGAAATGCTCATGAGAAAAAGCACATAAGAGTGTTATCCAGAGAGCATTTCAGCAAATGTTCAAATAGTGAGAGCCCCAAATGAGGGTTATTTGGAATGAATTTTGGCAATTATAGCAAATCTGTCTACTCTGCAAGCAAATTAATACAATGTATTGAACCCAGTGGGGGACAAATGTGTCCTGATGAGCTAAAAACATCTTAAGCAAGTGATTCTGCAATTGGAAAAATTACAAAGCTAAAGAAAAGCTACATCAAACTGAGTCTGAAGAAAAGAAAAAAGCATTCCTATGTAGTTTGACAGTTTCTATACAAGTAGACCCAACTTCATGTTGACTTCAATACTATTTTGAGATGCAAGACAACCTGTAGGACCCAACTTGTACTGCAAATGTAAAATAGGGAGCTAATGTATAAATAGTGGTATGAAGAAATGGGAATAGACTGAATAGTAAAAGATCCATCAGGATATATAACATCATATCACAAGAGTTTGTAAACGTGTGAAGAGGAAAAGGCCAAATATACCTAGCAGAGCACCTGTGCAAAATGTTCTTTCCACAGCACCATTTGAAATTATTTGCACCGATTCCTCCTTTCAAATGAAGGTAAAGGAGGGTATGAGTCTATCCTGGGGATCATGGATAATTTTATGAAATTTGCCTGAACGTATCCTACAACGAATAAGTCTGATAAAACTGCTGCTGAGAAAATCATTAGAGACTTCACATTTTAATTTGGATTCCCTTAAAAGATATATCATGACCAAGTAAAAGAATTGTAGAATTTGAGATTTTAAAAGTTTCAGAATACACAGGTATCCAAAAATTTGACAACTCCATACCATCCCCAAGAAAATCCAGTTTAATGTTTAACCGAACCCTTGATGCTCAGAACTCTAGAGAACAACAAGGAACCAAATTGGAAGGAGTATTTTGGTTCATGCCTATAATTGCAGTTAGTGAAGTGACTGGTTTCCCAGTCGTCTTGCTTTTGTATGGGAGACTCTCAAAGCTACCTTATTTGCCTGACTGATTTCAGAATGTTTTTTTGTGCAATTACTGGATGGGAAGAATACTATGACATAAATATGATCTTCAGCATGATGATTGCATACATATCCAAACAGCAAAGTCAAGAGCCATCCAAGGGGAAAATTTGCTTCCAAAGTAAAGGAAGTGTCTTTGCAGAAAAGACTGCAGGAACCATAAAATGTTATGGAGGACTCTGAAAGCTCAAAAGGGTTGGATTTTGGAATTGTACCTGTTTCATCAGTTGACCCAACTGACAGTCATATTGATATGACACAAAACATTCTACACAGAGAAACAAGGACATCACTGAATCCTGAAGCAAGAGAGTTCATTACCAGTTCCAGCAACACATAGCCGTCTTCAGAAGGACTGAGACCATCTGGTCTTGAACTCCATGCTGATGACTCAGTTTCAGAACATTTGGAAGTAGACATAACTCAGCCAGAGTAATCAGGAAATGTTTGTCAGTGCAAGAGGTGCTACCACCACATACAGGAAAACCTCAAGACAATCAGAATACGAAGTCCAGCAGAGGCACTGACATATGATCTTTTGAGACAGTCAATTTTTAAAAGTCTACAGAATGGTGGTTATGGCCAGTCATCAAGCTTGGCTGTGTTTTAGGGAAAAAATAGAAATACATTTAATATAATAGTTGTTCAGCATTGAGACAACAACATTTACTTTAACCAGGAAGACTGTCAGGTCCCTGAAATAGATGGAACAGATAATAGAAATAGGTTCATATTATTTATATTTAACGATAATCTTGAATGTTTGTTTATGGTTGGATTTGTTGTTTTTGTTATTAGTGGTGTAAATAAGATTAATAGGAACTGCCCAATTAAGAATATGATGGAGACATTGTCAGTGAGCTCTTGCAGAGGCTAGAGTGTGCTGAGAGTGGGGTTGCTGGAAGAATTTTTATAGTAGGGATGCTGATGATGGAAACCATGGAAACTATGTATTTGGTGGTGGTTATTACTACTTCAAGCCAAGGGGTGCGGCAGCACTCCCAGTTCCAGTATCACTGGCAGAGAGTGTGCTGCTGCTGCAAGAAGAGGCTGGCTTGTAGCTGTGCACTGGTTTCTAGCTACAAGAAGCTCCTAAAGAAAAAAGTTTGGGTTCTCAGAATAAGCAGAGTTCTACTTCAAACACTGAGTCTTGTGATTAAGTTTGTGACACCAGTGTGTAATTGTTGGATGTGATGTAAAAAGGTTGGTAGTTAGGTGAAGCTGGCTAGGTGTCACAGAATTCACTATAACCTTCGTGAACGGAGACTTTTGATGTCATGTTTACCCAGTCTGTGTCTACATGTGGATTTTGTATCCATGTACTATAGTCAACATCACTGGTTACTACTATGGTTAAAGTTGCAAAACACAGTCAATTAAAACTACTTGTTTCTCACATTCATAACTTTCCAGAAATTTCACTGTTGGGAATGTAGATTTCCATGCTTGTTCTCTTTCATTCTGAGCTTTTGTTTTATTTTGTTTTTTGAAAGGTTGAGGAAAATCCCTTTAGCTGTTTGAGTTACAAGTTGAGGAAATATTAGATTTTCCCCATGGTTTATAAAAATGCACTCACTCCCTCTCCCCCGATGGGATTGTACATAGGCAATTAAAATATAAAGTTTCAGCTGTTTATGTCCATTGGCCATAATGAGTGGTTGATGCTTTGGCTACTGAAAAACATTAGCTGAAAGATGTATAAGTCATCAGTATTCAAAACAACACTGTGGCATGTGCACAGTGTATAGTAGGTTTATCTATAAGTACTTATCAGAAACATGGAATATTGCTAATGCATGTGCAGCTATTTAATGCAGAATGAAACATCTTGTAGCTTTAAAATTACAAGGAAATTGATAGTAGTTATAAGGTTGTGGGCATTAATATGTTCAAAGCATAGTTTCCATTGACTTGAATTGCAGCTATAAGTGTTCAGCATGTCTGCAAATCAGACCCAGGGTCTCAGGACCTGCACCCAGAAAATGAGGAGAACACGATTAGTGACCACCTGTGAAAAGTTTGTTTTAAATAACTTCCTTAGAATCACATAGGAACTCTGTGGCAGAGGCAGGGATAGAATCCAGTTCTCCAGAGTTGCATTCAGCTTCCCAACCCAGAGACCATCCTTTCTCTTCCTCAATCCCCTGCCTCATTCACTACACAACATCCAAAGAAGGTGAGGACAGCCTTGCCTCCTGCTTTTCTTGCTTTCATTGAGCAGATCCTGGAGGAGGGTACTCCCCAGCCACCCTTGGCCCTCTGGAATTTGTCATTGGGCCCCTGCCCTGTGAGCCTCCCTGGCCACCCCCAAAACAAAATCTGAGTTGGCCAAATACCATCCAGCTGTTCCACCTCTGAATTGCGCCAAGGAAACATCTGTATACATTCCTGCTTCATACTATTCACCTCCTCTCCCTCATGTCCGATCCTGATACTAAGGAGGACAATGAATCCTGATGGGCCTGCCTGTTCCACAACCTACGAGGGATATCAGCTGGTGATTGGTTCTACAGCCTGCCAGGAATATCAGATGGTCGCTTCTTATGGGGCCGTGAGCACAGGCATGTACCTGGCACAGTTCACTAATCCACCCCAACACCTGCTTCTTTTGTGGTGAAAGGGAGACCATGGCACACATCTATGTGGAGTATATCAGGGTCGCTCCTCTTCCAGTTCCTTCAGAACCTCTTACTGCGGTTCTGGCGGCACTTTTCCCCACACCGCCTGATCTTGGCACCCCACGCCATCTGCGACTCACAAATCCTGATGCTTCCTGGAACTGGCCAAGATGGCCATGCACCAGGCAAGGAGGGGTAAGTTAGATGGGGGATGCTTTGTGACCATGTGGTATATTTCCAGTCCCTGGTTCAATCATATGTCCAAGCAGAGTTCTTCTGGGCAGTGTCCACAGACTCCTTGGATGCCTTTGAGGAACAGTGGGTGCTGTCAGGGATTCTCTTCTTGATATTCCCTTCTGGTTCACTGATTTTTACCCTACGATCTTCATTCCCATAACAGCTCAAAGGGAAAAGTTTAACTTCCTCTTTGGTACTGAACTAGGTCAAAAAGTCTGCAAGTGTCCGATTTTTCAGGAACAAATGGCCAATATCCTGAAAATGACTTTTCATTCACTTCAATCTCTGTAATCAGATGGAAAGCTATAATTTATTCTGGGAGTTAATCCACCAGAAGAAGTTTTAAATTAGAGATAGTCAGAATCACTGAGCTTCCATGGAAGAAAAAAGTTCCCAAGAAAATGCAGATAGAGAAAGTTGAGCCTAGCTACCCAAATTCAGTACAGAAATGGTATAAGTACATCTACTTCAAAGTTTACAATGTCCAGTATTCAATCCAACTTCAAACAGAGAGGCTACAAAATTATTCAAAAACTTGACCCCTCATAACTCCAATTGTGACAGAAATACAAGTTCAAGATTCTGCAGTTCTGATCAACCCATCTCAAATAAGATAAGTTGGAATCAGAAAAGGTATGCAGAAGGGCAACAGAAATGATTAGGGGTATGGAATAGCTTCTGTGTTAGGAGAAATTAAAAAGACTAGGACTTTTCACCTTGGAAAAAAGATTGAGGCATTATGATAAAAGTCTATAAAATCATGAATGGTGTAGAAAAGGTGAATAAGGAGGTGTTATTTACCCCTTCACATAACACTGGAACCAGGGTTCACCCAATTAAATTAATAGGCAGCAGGTTTAAAACAAACAAAAGGAAGTACTTCTTCACACATTGCGTGATCAACCTGTGGAACTCATTGCCAGGAAATGTTATGAAGCATAAAACTATGACAGGGTTTAAAAAAAGAACTAGATAAATTCATGGAGTATAGGTCCATCAATGTCTATTAGCCAAGATGGTCAGGGATGCAACCCCATGCTCTGAGTGTTGCTAGCCTCTGTTTGCCAGAAGCTGTTAGTGGATGACAGAGGATGGATTGCTCAATGATTACCTGTTCTGTTCATTCCCTCTGAAGCATCTGGAATTGGCCACTGTCAGAAGACAGGAGGCTGGGCTAGATGGACCATTGGTCTGACCCAGTGTGACCGTTCTTACATTGTTCTGTAAGATGTGCTTCAGGTATATGCTTCTGATTTCAACCATGATCAACTGAATATTCATTTCATCTTCAGCTGTCATCTTAAAGAAAGGTTGTTGAAGTTAGTTCAGAAACATCTCAGGTCACTGGACCAAACTGAACATTAGCTTCTTGCAAAAGTGGTTGATAAAAATTATTTCACTGGTACCTGCAACCAGTACTGTAAGTGAGCTTCGTTTCGCTGTTCTACATTGTGTTAAAAAGTGGCTTCGATCCACAATGGAACAATCATGGCTCAACTGATATACGTATACACAAAGACGAAACTGATGATTTACAGTTTACAGATGTCAGAAAGTTAATTCATGTAAAGAAGCCCAGATGAAGATCATTTGGAACTTTTGCGGATGTGCAAGTCATTTTTTTATTCATATTTTTTAAAGTAAAGGTTTAAGAGTGGGGTTGCCTGAAAAGACCCCCCGACTGACAAAAGTGCTGGTGTGGGCAGCACTACTGCAGCTCATTGGACGTGTCTTAATTCTGCCAGCGAGAGAGCTCTCTCCCACACCCATAGAGTGGCTACACAGAAGACCTTACAGGGCATAGCTGCAGCGGTACAGGTTTGCCGCCGTAAGGTCTGTAGTATAGACATAGCCTTAAATTGTCCACTTTTGATAAAGTAAGAGAAACAAGCTTTTGTTCAAACTCAGTGTTTCTTTTATTTCTAAATGTAATGCCCATATTTTTTTGTGGAGGGAAAGAGGTGTTAAGGTCTCCTCCTCCTCGCAAATAAACCAACCAGCTATCAATACCCATCCAATTAGATCAGGGTCTCAGTAACTTCCTCAAAGTCACAAAGTGTCTGGCAGAACTGGACAATAAGTACAGATTTTCTAAATCCCAGTGCAGTATCTTCTAAGTAAATGTTAAATAATAGTGGTGATGTCAGGGAGTGGAAACTGCTCTGATTTTATTTTCATCTACTGACTCAACAAAATCAAAACTTCATTTTACACAGTTGTGAAAGTTATTTTGTTTTCAAATTGTTTGAACTCAAAACTAGAGACGGGTGGATTTTTTTTGACAAAACAGTTTTCACTCAGAAAATGTATTTTGTGGAAATTTATCTTTCAATATTTTCAACTGGAAAAAGTCAAAATCAATCATTTGACTTTCTTTCAATAAATTTGAAATGTTTGATTTCAGTTTTATCATTCTGATTCATTTTGTTTCAATGTCTATATTGTATTCAGATATTAATATCTCTATATTTAATATTTTATACTCTATTATGAAGTTTTGACATTAAAAAGAAACATTTTTATCTTCTCAAAATGAAGCAATTTGACAGTATTGAAATGCTTCAACAGTTGTAAATTGAAATTGTTTGGAATTTTCATTTTGTGGGAAATTTTGGCTTTTCATTCTGATTTGAAATAAATAAAATCAAATTACTAGAATTTCCTGTGGAAAGAAAATTCTGGTTTCCAACCAGCTATACTCAGAACTTACTTGGTGTGTCCCTTTAACTGTAAGTGAGAGAGAGCAGGGCTGGCAAACATTGCAACATTCTTGGCTCAGAATCTTGCCCTTTACAAAGACAATGATAGCCTAGGCATCTCTCAACCATTCATGCTCATGGCAACCTGCTGGGATGACATTTTGCCCTCTTTTGCATGTTAGCATGCCAGTTTCTTTTACTGCAGCATAAATGCCAATAAGATTGGATTTAAATGGGCAAGCTGCATAATGCTACATATTTGTGGCTACTGCAGGGTGTCCTACAGGAAGACCACTGTGCTGCACTTGATGATATCTGTTGACATTTATCTGCTAGAAAAAGAATTCTTGAACAGTGGGGATTTGAGGGCATTGGTAGCTGCCAAAAGAGAGTGGTTGCATTTTTTCAGACACCAGGGAAGCTCATTAAAACCAGTTTGGTTGTGCAAACCTATGCTTTAGTAGATGCTGGCACAAACATGCAACTTTGAAAGCCTGTCTTTCCCAAATATTTCTTCCCCCTCACCTTCGAAATACCTCATCCTTGCATGGGATTCTGTACTCTGAAAGTGAACCACAGAATCATAGAATATAGGACTGGAAGGGACTCGAGAGGTCATTCAGTCCAGGCTCCTGTGCTGATGCAATACCAAATAAACCTGGACAAACCCTGGCAAATATTTGTCCAACCAGTTCTTAAAAACCTGCAGTGATGGGGATTCCACAACTTCCCTTGGAAACTTAATTGCCCTGATAACTAGAAAGTTTCCCCCAATATCTAACTTAAATCTCTCTTGCTGCAGATTAAGCCCATTACACCTCTACCCTGATATAACACAACCCAATATAACACGAATTCGGATATAACACGGTAAAGCAGCACTCGAGGGGGGGGGGCAGGGCTACGCACTCCGGCAGATCAAAGCAAGTTCAGTATAACATGGTTTCACCTATAATGCGGTAAGATTTGTTGGCTCCTGAGGACAGTGTTATAGCGGGGTAGAGGTGTACTTCTTATCCACTGTATGCAGGACATGGAGAATAATTGATTATTGTCCTTTTTATAACAGCCTGTAAAATATTTGAAGACTGTTATGTCCCACCTCAGTATTCGTTTCTCGAGACTGAACATGGCAATTTTTTCCAACCTTTCCTCATAGGTCAGGTTTTCTAAACGCTTCAGTTTGTTGCTCTCCTCTGGCCTCTCTCCAGTTTGTCCACATCTTTCCTATAAAGTACAACAGCTGAGGCCTCAGCTGTGCCAAGTAGAGCGGGACACTTGCCTCCCATGTCTTACATACAACAGTCCTGTTAATACATCCCAGGATATTAGCCTTTTTCACATTTGGCCTAGAGCTTTGATTCTCTTGTTGGTCTTAGCTAGTCATTCCTGATCCTTAGTAAGAGAACAAGAACTACATGACAGATGCTGAAATAAATTTGTTAGTCTCTAAGGTGCCACAAGTACTCCTGTTCTTTTTGCTGATACAGACTAACACGGCTGCTACTCTGAAACCTATCATTTTGAGACCCTTTTTTCCTAATGTAGCCGATTTCTGGTCTCTCTCCGTCTCCCTCTCCCTTTCTCCTACATTCAGTTCAGATTCATTTTTGAACAACAGGCTAATAGGAAGGGCCTACTTTTGAGTGAACAGGCTATTTCTGTGCTGTCTAAAATTTCTCCTTTGGAATACTTTGAATTAAAATTTAAAGAGGAGGAGGAGGAGGAGAAGACTAAAATTCTCCTAGTTCAGACTTCAAGTTTGGAATATTTTAAAAGAACCAGACATGTTTGATGAAATAATTTAATGCCTTTGAGGATACAAGGGTTTGTGAAGCGTTAAGCACAGACTACACGTTCACCTTTTACATTTAGGAAGGCAGGTAGTATATAGGCAGAAACATCTAATGGACAAATTTACTCTCTGTTACACAGCATACACAAGTAAATAAAGTACTGCTGAGGTACAGCATGTAGAGCTAATTTTTATGCCATGAAATAGCTATTGGAGAATTTGAGTTCTGTTTCTTAATTAAACATGTCATAATTTTTTTAAAGAACTAAATAGGAAAAATGATACTCTAATTGGTAGTACCAACAAAAGTATATTGATCTGGAGTGTAAGGACTGTAATTAAGAACTTAATTAAATTTATAAATAAAACCTTGTGTAATCCTTGCTAGATGTGAATGATATGGGTGTGAATGATATGAGTCATTGGTATGTGAGTCATAAATTAGAGATGGGTCCAAACAAACCTTATGGTTCTGAGCAAACTTGAATGTTGAGGGGGAGGAATTCAGATACAAGTATCACAGCTGGTGCTTGTTGGTATGATGATATTTCGCCTCACTAGAACCCTGGTTCTCAGCACTCCTGAATCCAACTTTGCAGCTTGGAGTCATCTCTAATATAAAACTCCTGTAACTGGTTTAACACTAAGTGCACACAGTGGAACCCTCACTGAGTTCAGTGGCAGGTTTGCACGATTGCCATTTTTGATGATGAAACTTAGGCAAAGATCCTCAAATATTTTAGGTGCTTAACTCCCATTGAAATCAATGGAAGTTATGCACCTTAATACCTTTGAGGATCTGGACCTAGGGGTGACCAGTTGTCCTGATTTTATAGGGACAGTCCCGATTTATGGGTCTTTTTCTTATATAGGCTCCTATTACCTCCCACCCCCGTCCCAATTTTTCACACTTGCTGCCTGGTCACCCTATCTGGACCTTAGGCACTTTTAAAACTTTAGCTATAGGGTTTATGTAATATTTTTTACTCGTTATCATTTATTTTTGTTCAGTGATTTATTGTCTCATTCATTATCAATCACTGGAGAAATATGGTCATCTTTAGGAGAAAGAAAAGAAAAGGAAAGAGCTGTTTCTGTCCATTGATTCTCTTCCTTCCTCTTCTCTTTCTCTGGTGTGTTTTTTGTGTGTCTGACCTGTTACTTCCTCTACATTTTTTTCCCTGCAGGAGCTCCCTGTTCCCACATCCTTCCCCATTCAGCTTCCCCATCAGATAAAAAGCTAAGCAATGAAATATTAATGTTGCCATTTAAGTGTCATTATTTGACTTTACAGTGGGCATCCCAACAAGGCTGGCTCCACGATTTCTGCCGCCCCAAGTGGCGGGGAAAAAAAAAATCCTATCGATGACCGCTCAATCGCACCACTCCATTCTTAGGCGGCAGTTCGGCGGTGGGTCCTTCATTTCCTATCTTCCACTTTGGTGGCAGCTCAAAGAGGAAGAGAGGGACTGAGGGACCCACTGCCGAATTCCCACCGAAGACCCAGATGTGCTGCCCCAATAGCAGATGGAGTGCCACCCTTTTGTATTGGCCACCCCAAGCACCTGCTTCCTTAGCTGGTGCCTGGAGCCGGCCCTGCATCCCAATAACATTAATGAGGGCAGGGTAGTTCAGACCTGAGTTAGTATTTCAGACTGTCTGAAGACTAAGGAAGACAACATTGCATTAGTTTACAACTACTTCATGTTTGGAAGGTGATTTTGGCAACTATGAGGGCTAAAAATGTACTTCGCTAAAAAAAAAATAATCTGAGTAGTTCATTTGGTTTCATAAGTAGATCAATGTCTTGACAACCCTGCCATAGTTCTATGTATACTGAAAATTATGCAGCACAACTTTTATTGAATAGCCCACTAGTTTCTAGTAAAACCATGGTTCATCTTGCATGCAATGCTGCTCTTTTTCTTAGATATATTATGGGACATTTAAGTTTAGTATTATTTAAGAACTATTAATTCGTTAAAATTGGAAAAATTAGAGGCTTGGAAGAAGATATAATTTGTGCAATATTCCATTCAAAGTATTATTATTTGAAACCTGAAAAAAAAACTGTCAGTTTTGTTGGATATAATATTCTTTATTAAATGTTCTACATGGCCTCATTCATTCTAGGATTTCAAACACTTTACACACACAAAATTAAAGTTCGCAATTCCACTATGAGGTACAGTAAGTTTATATCATATCCATTTTACAGATAAATCTGCTGAGGCAAAGAGAATGAGCTGCCTCAAAGTCAGACAGTGAGTTAGTGATAAAGTGGGAAATAGAGGCTTCTACTGCTGAGCTGCATTGTAACATTGTAGACAACACTCTCACTGTACATGTAGGCAATACTCCCTCCTAAATAAAAATAAATATAATGAATATATTAGACTATTCAGATATATTCTATGAAGGGGCCTTATGATGGGGTATTTACTATGTCTGCAAACATGTTACTTAGCTCAAACTACTGTACCAATATTGGTGTAAAACATACATCTGCAATAACTTGGAACTATATGTACTACACAGGTACAAAAGTACCAATTATTGTGTACATGGCTGGATCCAGATACATACAGGGAACATTTGATGTACTGAAGATTGAAAAATGATTTTATTTACATGTGCTACCTGCAGAAGTGTACATGGGGTGTTTACTAACTTCTGTGAAAGGTACATGTTTGCATTCAAATGAATGGTATGATTCAGGAAGTGTACATCACAATCTGAGCCTATGGTAAACAACATTCCATTTCTATGCATTTGGGCGCATAACCCAGCAGTGAATTTGGTTTAATCATTTATTTTGTTTTAAAGTTTCCTATAATAATGAATTTGCTGTAATACTATCTTATCAGAGAACAAAAGTTGTATGTTGCTCTTTCCACAATAGCCTGACTGTAAAGTGTATACAAAAAGATGGTTTTAGTTCATATTACTGAAGAATAAGCTATTAAACATTCTGGATAAAATACATAGCAAATGATTTTAATCAGTATTTCCTTTTTTTCAGGTAAGTTCAAAACCTATTTATCCCATTTTAACAGAAGACAGGTATGACATGTATTTTCTTTAAATTGTTTTTGAATCTTACATTTTTGTAAATTAAAGATGACTTTGAATCACTTTTTAAAAAATGAGTAATACAGCATGAACATATTTTTGGCATTGTCCGCCTTAATATATATTGTCTTGTCTAGGCCTGTGTTCCTATTGTATAATATAATATTGGGTAAATATTAAGGCAGTTGCATTGTATAGTCACATAAGGGTAGACTGTACGATATTAATCACTTTGTGCACAAATCCATCCTCTTCTGTAGCATGGTAAAAAATAAATTTGTTATACCATAAAAACCAACAATAGTAATGATTCCTGTGAAGCATATTGATGATTTATGTGAAAATGTTTGTTTTAATTTTTTTCTTAAAATTTAATCAATGAGAAGCATTTGTATGAGTTCATTGTCAGACAATAATAATGTGCAATCATGTAGTATTTTCCCCTGTCTGAACAAGGAACAAGTTCCTTGGGTGTTTCATATGAAGTCTATCCTGTTCAATATATATAGTCCATGTAAATCTCAGTTCAGTATAATCTGGGGGGAAATGGCTGAAAAAAGCTCTGCGTTTCAGATATTGTTAGCATTGAGTAGCCTAGAAGCAGTACATCTTTTAGCGAGCATATCTATTCACCTGATCTACAGAGAAAAATAAATACAAAAGAACACTCAATGTATGTACAAGAAGTTAGAAAGGACTGCAGGAGTTTATATTAAATGGCTATTTGGAATGATGTTCAGAAGCTTCTCTAAACAATCAAGGTAGTTGTTTTACAGTGCATTTTCCAATCATCTTAAAAACTGATTTCAGAAAGTTTGTTGGGATCCAAGGCTATGGGAATGGAATCTGCCTTTGAAATGATGTTTTGTAAGGGGGGCAGAAAATGCTTGACTATCCTGGTGGATTATTCTTATAAAAATCCCAGACCAGAATTAGTAAAACTGGATATTCCAAAAGAAATTCTGCCTTGGTAGATACTTGTGATGCCATTTACCAAAGGTGCTGGCAAGTGAACACTCTGAATTATTTTAAGATGCCAGATGTAATAAGAGGCTTTTCTCTAATTCAAAGCTTGATGTTAGGGGAATTGGAGGGGGAAAAGTAGAGGGGCAAAATCTTCCTTTTGCCCTTCTTCCCATGTCCAGTAGGTGGGGAAACCTCATGATTTCTGTTAAAAATAAAGAAAGAAATTAGGAATTCAGTTAACTGTTTCATATTTTAGAAGTAACCACTGTGTGAATTTGTATACTAAATGGTCTTCATGATTTTGAACACTAGAGGGCACAAAAGCATATTTTCCAGAGAGATGAATCCCTTTGCAAATGAATGGTACATCTCTGAAAATCAGACTAATTTAAGGAATAATATAACGCAAGTGTACATCATTAGGCTGTAGTTCAATCACACGATTCACATGATAAGCCACCAGAAGCTGGAGTGGTTGATCAACTTCCCTTGATGGAATTATAGCCTTATTTGTACAGTTTTGATGTGTGGTGAGCATTACAGTACCTAGTAAAAAATATTACTCTGCACTGACATTTTTTATTCCAGTCAGAAAACCCTTAGTAACCATTAATATTCTTGTAGACTACGTGGAGAGCACTTGCCACTGAAGATCTTCTGTCACTTCTTTATTTGTAACTCTTAGAACAGTCTGCAGTGGCAAGTATGTGTTCATGTATGTCAATCATTCACAGTAATTTTATTTACATTTTGTTGCCCTGAAACAGTACTTTAAGAATTTTATAATAGCACCTTTTGATTTAAAATCTAAATAGGTAGTTCTGTTCCCAGATCTTTTAAAAGTATAATCTTATGTCAGTACTGGACTATAATAAGGCTCCAAAAGTCTGCAGATCATAAAATTATCATCTTCCATTTATTATAAGATTAATTCTCCTTTCATTGGTTAACTAATGTGTGTATTGACTTAAATGCAAATTAATTGGCATAAATACACAGTAAAAATCTTAACAAAACATAATATGTGTTCCTGGTGTAATTTGCATTCTATGTTTGAAACTGGTCCCTTCCTAATTATAACATTACACAATATATATTGGATATATTTTCATATCACTTAGTATAATGCATTAATACAGGACAAGGATCTTGGGAAACCAGAGTTCCAATCCCATTTCAGATATCTGTTTCTTCTTTAGTTTGGGGCAAGTCAGTTAACTTTTCTATCTCAGTTTCCACATCTGTTAAATGGGGAAAATGCTTTTTTACCTCCCATGAGTTCTCCAGCTATTTTTATAGCACTTTGAAGATAAAAGCCCAAGTATTATAGAAATTTGGAGTGGTTCTTAACATTAACTATATAGTATCACAAATAATAGATTCTCTCTTGGGTGATATAATGCAAGGCAAAATTTCTGTGATAAATACCACAGATTCAGTCAGCTGAATTAGCAGAACTGTAGCTCTTTCTGCGAGACATTCACTTGTAAAGTATATGTACGTATTCCAGGCAATGGAGCCACTCAGTGCTCTCCTCTCCTTTTTTGCAGACAGCATTATATTCTACAGCAGTGGTTCTCAAATGTTAGCAATCTGAGGACCCCCATTTTGATTTAAAATTTTTTGTGGACCCCCTAGCCCTACGCTCTGCCCCAGGCCCTGCCCCCACTCCACCCCTTTCCCCCAAGGCCCTGCCTCTTTCCACCCCTCCCCGAGCACGCCCTGTCCCCATTCCCCAGCATGCAGGAGGCGATGGGAGGGAGGGGAAAGAATTGATCAGTAGGTCCAGCAGCCCAGGATGTGAGTCCGCCTCCTTCCCCGAGTGCGCCCTGTCCCCGGTCCTCCTCCTCCCTCCCAGTGCCTTCTGCATGCAGTTGTTCCCCCGCATGCAGGAGGCGCTGAGAGGGAGTGGGAGGAGTTGATCAGTGAGGCTAGCGGACCCTCTGGGGTGCCCTCACAGACCCCTAGATGTCCACGGGCCCCAGTTTGAGAAATGCTGTTCTACAGCATTTTTAATCCCCCTGTTTATTGACTTTTTAAACCCAGGGTCTGTATTATCTTTTGGAGATGGGTAGGGACTCAGTTCATTCAAGCTCCATCAGGAAAGTCTTGGGCAGGGCTATTGCTCCCCCTCTAACATCTATAATTCCTCTCCTACAAAGAAGTCCCTACCCGTCTTCTCCCTGCACATATAATCTCTTCTCACTACAGTGAGTAAGAACCTGCGTAACATTCCAATAAGTTCTCTTCTGGGGTAGGACTCAGTAGTCTGCAAGTTCCATTTAGCATCAAAAGAACTGTCATGTGCTTTTCAGGTGGCCTCAAACAAGTGGGAGTGAGGTCAGTTGGTTCTGAAGAAATGAAAAGACCCCATTCCAAATAAGGAATTTACATGCTACATTAACAGTGGTAATTCTGTCCCCTTATACCTATGCTTTAAAATAAGTTTTTTGCTTATATCATTATCAAATGTTACTTTATGCAATATATGATACAAACAGGACTTTTGTATATTAATTCGCAGTAAATCCAGTAATTTGCCATACAAATATTTAAATATGCCTTGATTTTTAAGACTCTGTGAGATTGGGAAAAACAAGCTCTTTCTGAAGTAAACATTTTTTAATAGTTTCTACAGCTGTCCCACATTTTTTATCTGGCCCTGACATGTGATTTTCAAAATCAGCATGGACCTATCTCTGCTCCTATTGTAATGAGTGGGAACAGAAATGGACTGATCCTGTGCACATCTGAAAATCCCACCCATTTAATGGTGATCCATATTAGAGATAAGGATGATTCTGTTTAGGCGGTCTCTGACAGTCCCCTAGGAATTAAGAGATACCAGAATTTGTGTTTGAAATCTCCCAAGAACAGCTGAGGTATTCCATGGCTACCTTGCTGTCCTATTCTCTTTTCTTCTTCATTAAATCCCTTTTCAGTGGCCCAGCTCCAAGCATGAGGAAGTGGTGCCTGGTCATTATTTGCACAAGCTCTTCAGTTTCATGTGAACTAAAATTAGGCTACCTCTGTGATTCTTGAGATGTCATTTGTCCTTGAAGTGCATCACCATCCACTGAGACAATAGACATGAACAGCTTTGACTTAAGCAACAGGAATTCTAAAAAATACAGACAATCACAGCACACACTAATATCGTAGTCCTTTATCTTATCACACAGAGGTTCTTTCCTGTGCATTCCAATATAGAAAGGCATTCAGTCTTACATGTAAATAAAAAACAAACTGAAAAATCCTCAGTAGTGCCGCAAATTAATTGGGCTAGCTATCATAGCACAAATATTTCATTCATAGATTTTATAGAATATTCCCATTTATAACTTTTTATAGTATGGAGCTGTCATAAACAGATAAGAAAAGTTAATAGCACAGAAGTACTTTATATCTCTTTGACTGTAAAGGGTTAACAAGTTCAGTAAGTGTGGCTGTCACCTGACCAGAGGACCAATCAGAGGACAGGATACTTTCAAATCTTGAGGGAGGGAAGTTTTTGTGCTGTGCTGTTAGTTTACGTTGTTGTTCACTCTGGGGGCTCAGAGGGATCAGACGTGCAACCAGGTTTCTCTCCAATCTCTCCAATACAGGCTCTTATAAGTTCAGACTTGTGAGTACTAGGTAGATAAAGCGAGTTAGGCTTATGGTTATTTTCTTTATTTGCAAATGTGTATTTGGTTGGAAGGAGTTCAAATTGGTATTTTGCTGAAAAGATTTTAATTTCTACTTGTATGCTTAGGCTGGGAGGGTGTTCCCAGTGTCTATAGCTGAAAGACCCTGTACCTATTCCATTTTTTTTTTAATTTACAAAGATAATTTTTACTGTTTTTTCTTTCTTTAATTAAAAGCTTTTCTTGTTTAAGAACCTAATTGTTTTTTTATTCTGGTGAGACTCCAGGGGACTGGGTCTGGATTCACCAGGGAATTGGTGGAGAGAAAGGAGGGAAGAGGGAGAGAGAGGCTGATTTCTCTCTGTACCAGGATTACTTTCTCTCAGGAAGAGTCTGGGAGGGGGAAAGAGAAGGAGGGAGGAAGGTGAATTGTCTTCTCTGTTTTGTGATTCAAGGAGTTTGAATCACACAGTGATCTTCCAGGGTAACCCAGGGAGGGGAAGCCTGGGAGAGGCAACGGTGAGGGAAAGGGTTTACTTTCCTTGTGTTAAGATCCAGAGGGTCTGGGTCTTGGGGGTCCCCGGGCAAGGTTTTGTGGGGACCAGAGTATCAGAGGGGTAGCCGTGTTAGTCTGGATCTGTAAAAGCAGCAAAGAATCCTGTGGCACCTTATAGATTAACAGACGTTTTGGAGCATGAGCTTTCGTGGGTGAATACCCACTTCTTCAGATGCACCCACGAAAGCTCATGCTCCAAAACGTCTGTTAGTCTATAAGGTGCCACAGGATTCTTTGCTGCTTTTGGGGACCAAAGTGTACCAGGCACTGGAATTCCTGGTTGGTGTCAGCGCTACGGGTTCTAAGCTGGTAATTGAGCTTAGAGGAATTCATGCTGATACCCCATCTTTTGGACACTAAGGTTCAGAGTGGGGAATTGTATCATGACAGGAGCAATATAGTATGCATAGGATTGCCATGTGTAACCTACACCATTATTCATTATTTTATACACATTGGGATAACCCAGTATGTTCAAGTTCTACAAATAAGACATTCACAACCCTTTCTATTGCATTAAAATTCTGCTATTTATATTTTCATTGATATAGCCATTGTGTCAAAAGAATGGTAATGCCTGCCCACCACAATCTGAACTAGTTGCCAGTAAGCCAATGAATTCATAGAAGAACTTGCTGATTCTATATGTAAAACCTCTTAATAGCCTTGGCTTGAGGTACTTGAATGGCTTCCACCGACCTTCGTGGCATTTAAAATCTTCCATGTTATCTTTCCTCTCCATTTTGTTGGTTTACCTAAATAATTTTGGGGCTAAAGTCTTCCCTGTTTAGGGACCCCTCTCCCCATTCTAGAACTCCCTTCCTGAGTGAATCATGATCAGTGCAACTGGAGTTAGAGGGGCCCTATTCCCTGCAGGGGATGTTATTGACAGGACACTGGGGAACAAGGAATGGTTAAAGTTATGCTGAAAGCAATTCAGCCACATGGACAGAGCAGAGCATAGGGTTTAATAAAGTTTCACTTGTTCAACTTAACCTGCATTCAGCTCCACTGTTTGTTACTGAAACATGGTGGCAGCATTGGAGTTGTGAGTTCTCTGCAGTGCAGCAGCTGACAGCATGGGCCATGGACTTCAGTCTGAAGACCCCAGGAGTCTTGGATTTTGCAAACACAAACCTAGACCAGCAATGGATCTGTTGGATGGAGGAGTTTGGGCTCTTTGCAGACCTGAGTATGTAGCAGGACAACAGCAACAGGAAAGTAAAACAGTCACTTTACCTTTTTGGGGAACAAGGCAGAGTTCAGCCCCACTCTGAAGCTCAGCACTGCCTCAAGCTTCACAGCAGTCCTTGGAGCGTATTGCTCACCAAAGCAGAATGAATTGTCAGGTGACACAGGCTTTTCACTAGAGACTAATCCAGAAGAGAGGAGATAGACCCCTATGTTACTGCCTTATTCATGCTGGCTGCTACATGCAGTTTTGGGGCCTTAGACTTCCTGATTAGGGACAAGATAATCTGTGGCATTTGGGATCACTATCTGCAGAAGCAGCTGCTTTGGGAAGGTGATCTCACATTTGACAGATGCTTAGATATGAAATTTGCAGCAAAAGCTTCAGAAGAAAGGATGAAAGTCATAGGAAACACAACAGCCCCTGAAGTGCATGGACTGAGTCAACATCACAGGAGAGCAGGTGGCCAGGTTTCCATATCCATACTGAGATACTTTTATCGTGGGATGCAGCATGAGCAGGTAAAGGAGAAATGCCCTGCACTTTGACAGTATTGCAAGGAATGTGGCAAGATGAACCATTGCCGCAGTGTGTGCAAGAGCAGAGGGATGTCCCAGAAAGATTTAGTCAGACTTGTACATGAGGGGGATGGCACATCAGTCAATGGTGATGTCATCATGACTCTCTCCTTGAGTTAATGAGCATATCAGGTTCAGGCTTTTAAGACAGGACTACTGCAAGAATAATACCAACCTCCTTGTGTGCAGCAGTGTTAATAGGGAAACGCTCTGTGTGCTTTCTGGTGGATAGCAGGACCTCCTGCAGTGTGATTACTCAGGGTGAATTGGGAGTCAAACACACCCATTAAAAAGAGCAGACACAATCTAATAATGTACAAAGAGACAATAATGCAGCCCATTGTAAAATGTGTCCTTAAATAACTAACCCCCCCAAAATAACAGATGGTACCAACTGAAATTTGTGGTGGCAGATGGTAAGCAGCACACACCCTTCTTGGGGAATACAGCCAGGCAAGCTATGGAGCTGATCAAAGTGCAACATCAGAATCTTACAGCTGCAGTGCAAGAAGCAAAAGGGGAAGGAGTGTGGACAGTGGAGACGATTTAAAAAATGTATGCGAATGTTGTCAAAGGTAACGTGCCTCAAAGGAAAGCTGTGACTGGAAGTAGATCCCACAGTGGAACTTGTATGCTTACCATGAAGGAGAATTACGGTGGTCCTGTGTAGTCCAGTATACAGTGAGCTCTCAGGTCTGCAGAGCTGGAGTATGAAAGCACCTGTAGAGGCCAGTATAACCTGGGTAAGCAATATGGTGGTGGTAAAGAAGCCCTCAGGCAAATTATGCATCTGCATATACCTAAAGCCACTGAACTGGGCATTGAAAGGATGCTACTATCCACTGCCCACAATTGATGACATCTTTTCAGAACTTTCCAAAAACTTTCCAAACTTTACAGTTTGTGATGTAGGAATGGGCTTTGGCACATAAGTCTGGATAAAGGGTCCAGCATGCCAACAACATTTGCAGCCCCAGTTGGTTGCTACAGATGGCTACACATGTCAATGGGCATAAGCCCAGCATCAAAGGCGTTCCAGAGAAAACTCACCCAAGCGCTAGAAGAGCTGCCTGGGGTAAAAAAATAATTGCAGATGATAACCTCACTGTAAGTGAAGGGAGCAATGATATAGAAACTGAATGTGACCATGACAGAAAATAACAAGCTTTTCTACAGCAATGTAGGGACAAGAGCTTATAACTGAACCCAGAAAAAATGTAACTCAAACACCATAAGAAGGTGTATATTAGACATCTACTCACAGCAGAGGGACTGAAAACAGATCCCAACAAGATTAAGGCAGTCAGTGACATGTCAGCTCCAGTGGTTGAAAAGGGGTACAGCACTTCATAAGAATGAAACATTTCTGTTCAAATACTGCCACTCCTGGCTGCTGTAGCAAAACCCATATGTCAGCTCACAAGGCAGGATGTTGAGTGGGACTGGGCAGCTACCCAACAGCAAATATTTGACACTCTGAAACAAATGATAATGAATTCCCATCCTGCAGTACTACTGATCAAGAGAGCCACTGACACTCCAGTGTGGTGTATTGGAGAATGGACTGGATATAGCTCTTTTGCAGCAGTAGCCGGTTGCTTATGCCAGCAGAGGCCTATCAGAGATTTAAGAGGGGTACACCAAACTAGAGAGTTTCTGGCTGCAGTATTTGGAATAGAGTAGTTCCGTCAGTACACCTACGGCCACTCAGTAGTAGTGCAATCAGACTACACAGCCCTAGAGACAATCATGACAAGTCCCTTTCTTAGAGAGCCAGAAAGATTTCAGCACATGTTAATGTAGCTTCAGTGCTACTAGGTAGAATTTTCCAGGAGGATTACCGGTGCTAGCTGACACCCTGAGCTGGGCATATATAGTCATCATCAAAGAGCTGGGAGTAGGGCATCAGGACATAGTGCAGCATGTTAGTGGATTCAGTAACCCAGTTTTTATAATGAAGCTGGTGAAAATCAAAGCACTTAAGGAAAAGTATATCCAACTGTAAGCAGTCAAGAGAGCAATACAACGAGAAGCCAAGTACTGGTAAGAGCGTGAGCCATATTTTCAAATCAAAGATGAGCTTAATGTGCAGGATGGACTCATAGTCTGAGAACAGAGAGCCCCACATCATTACATAAGGATATTTTGCAAAAAATACATTCCTCACACCTGGGCTTTGACAGCTGTTTTAGGCGCAAAAGTGGGTTTACTCACCAGGAATGAATACACAACTCTGCTACTTGATAGAAGCGTGTGACATCTGCTGATCATGTGATAAGCAGTAGAAAGGGACTTCATTACATGAGTTGCCACCTGACCATAGGAAAAGGTAGGGACAGACTTATTTACCTTGAATGGAAAGCAGCACTTGATTACAGTGGACTTACTATTCAGAGATTTGGGAAGTCAATGCCCTGCTTGATACAAGAAACAAGACAGTGATTCTTGTATGAGATGGCATTCCAGACACTATATTAACCAACAGTGGACCCAAATCTTACCTTGAAAGAATTAAAGGAATTTGCAAGCAATTGGGAGCTTGGTCACTGTAGGTCCTCCCCAGCATTCCCATAGAGTAATGGTAAGGTGGAATCAGGTGTGCAAACTGCTAAGAGACTGTTACCCAAGGCTGTTTCTTCTGGTTCACACCTCTGGTTAGCATTTTTGGCACACAGGAATACCTCATCACAGGGATACCAAAATAGTCCAGCACAGGCACTGATGGGATGAGGACTAAATTATGTACCAATAAGAGGGAGACCTGTGACAGCCAAAAGGATGGAGACATCACTGAGAGGAAATGGCCAACAATCAGAGAAATCAGGCACTGGAGTATGGCAGGTCAGCCAAGGACCTTCTGGCTTTGGAGACAGGAACTCCTGTAAGTATCCTGTCATTAAAGAGACATCAGAAGAAGTGGACTAAAGGAGCTGTGTGGGGTGCAGTGGCACCCAGGTTCTATGAGGTGGACTACACAGAAGGGACAAGTAATCCAAAGGAATAGGAGACACTTACAAGTCAGCAGACATGACACCTGGAGAGAGCCTACAGAGATTGTCACAAAATGGAGAGACAGCTATACAGAGGCCAACCCCACAAGGGAAGGAGGAGACTCCACAAAGAGATCATTTGCTAGATTTGAAGATAATTTACCGGGAGCAGAGAGAGGTCACTCTTGGTATGGGCACCAGTTGAGGAGACCATATTATCTGCCAGACCAATTAATCAGCTCAGTCTGTGGTAAAGACAAGACTCCAACTTGACCATGTGCTTAGTAACCTCTGGATGAAGGGAAGCAGGATGATGGTATGGGCATCAAATTATTTATTTTTAATGTTTATATTCAAATATTTGTAAAATAGAGAAGATATATCATAAGTGAAACGAGTCAGAGGGCCCATATTCCCTGCTGGGGTCATTATTGATGGGACACCAGAGGAACTGGGAATAGTTGGAATTAGATGGGACATAACTCAGCCACCTGGACAGAGCAGTGGGCCGGGTGAAATAAAGTTATATTTGTTCAACTTAGCCTGCATTCAGCTTCACTCTTTGCTAATGAAACACTGAGGATATCTTTCACATATTCGGGATGGTAGCTACCTTTAAGATTTAATGAATGGCCTGTCACTTCAGGGTGGTATGTTTTTGACCATTTTGACCTCTCTCTTCTCACTGTCTGTGATTAGTATTTTAATCTATCCGTGAGAATTCCCACAGTTGTTTTATCTTATATTTAGCCCTCCATATGGTCTGCTCTCAGTGCAGATGCATTTCTTTTACTTTCTGAGCATAGTAATATTTTGTGGTCTGACTTTTGCATTGAGGATCAGAATGCAGAGCTCTCTCTGTTGTTAGCCTCCATTACAATGTCAGTTATTTAATTACAGCTACCCCACAGCAGTATATGAGATGCCACAAATTCCTTATGCTTATTAGGCCAAATCTCATTTATATTTATGCCAAATCTGATTGTTTTACCTGTCTTTCTCTTTTTCATTTTAAAAAACCCTCTTTGCTGGAGGCTGCTGTACAGCTAAACTAAAGTAGTTCACAATGTTTTGATTTCTTTTTATTGTTTCTGCAGTCCCATAGCAATACATGGCACTTTACAGTCATTGCTGGGAGGAAGTTAGGTCCAGATCACAAAGGGATTTAGGCACCTAGATCTTGGATGTATGCACTACTATGATTCACAACACCCTTAATCCTGTAGGCGTCTAAACTCATTCAGCACCTACATTTTCACTGTAAAAGTTCTCTGGGTGAATACATTTATGGTTTTGGTCAGGCATACAGCTGCCTCAGGCAGGCACTCAGATGCCTATCTCATAGCCCCAGCGTGATCCTCAAACCCAGGTGAAGCTGGGTATGCCTATCTTGGCTGCAGGGCCTGATTCAGTAGGTGTACTCTGAGCACAGCTAACTCCACACACAAGCAGACAGAGTCGGGGGAGAGGAAGAGGAGAAGAACTTCCCTCTTCAACCCCAGTGGTTAGGGCTAAAGTTCACCTGGGATGTGGGAGATCCTAGTTCAATTCCCTTCTCTGCATGATTAGGAGACAGGATTTGAACCCAGCTCTCCACCTCTCAGGTAAGTGCTGTACACACTGGACTGCAGAGTCATTCTGCTTAGTCTCTGTCCCAGTTAATATATAATTATTCACTACAAAGGGGGAAGGTTTCCATAGGAGAGATTGAGAAAGACCCATATCAGAATATCCCTTAGTCTAGTAGTTAGAGCATTCACCAGAGACATATGAGACCTCTGTTCAGATCCTTTCTCATCATCATGCAGAGATGGGGGAATTGAACTGGAGTCCTACTCATCCCAGGGGAGTATCCTAACCACTGAGTTAAAGGTTATAAAAGGAGAGGTCATCTGTTTTGTGAGGAGAAAGGCTAGCACCTAAGCTGTTCTTGCAAGAAGTACCTTATGCACCTAATTTGTCTGACTCCAGGAGAGGGTTGGTGGCTGTGTATCACAAGCAATGATAGGTGCCTAACTCCTTGTCATGTATTCATAAACTAATAATTCCATTCCGAGATGGTACTTTAAGACTACAAAATGGATGCCCCCTGTGCAATGTAAGTTTAGTTCATGTTTGTGTTCTTGGTTTCCGTTTCAATAATAGCAAGAAATATAAACTGAACCATTCTTTGGCTTTAATAAAATATTCACAAATGCATGCCAAACTGTTTATATCTGCCTTCATGCAAGCCAATCTCTGCTAACTGGTGAGTAAGTATTTGATTTTAGCCATGTAATTCCCAGTGCCAGTTTAATTGGAGCTGTCCAACTAAACCTTCATGCACTGTTGAAAACTGAGGGGATAAGTCTGATTAGACAAGTCAGGCACTAAGTCACAGAAATTAATCTAAGTGGCTACACTTTAATCAAAACCCAGTCTGTATTTAACCGTTTCCTCCAAAGCATCTCAATTTTCAGTATTATCTTATAAGTAAGTCTTTTATTTTTTAAGTTTATATTTTATTACTGCCCAAACAAATAGGTTCCAGGCAATTGTAATAGGTGACCCTCTCTCTCTCTCAAACTGCTATTCCATTCAGCAACACTGTATGCAGTAGGGAAAAATATGCGTTCTATAGAAGACTTGGAAAACTTTAAAGACTGGGAATCAGCATAGTTTCAGTCCACAGGAGGGGTCTCAGATACAAAGGAGGTCATGCAGGGAGGCCACACATTTTCTGCAAATTGAGCAGCAGTGACCTGTATCCGCACACTCCGTGCGCTCTCCTCCTCTCTCTGCTACTGCACAATGAGCCATCTGGGACTGGAGTCCTGCTTTAGGTGAAAAAGGATAAAGGCAGTAGTTCCACCATTATGTGGCCCCCGTGGCCAAAACCTTATTCAAGGAGGCACATAGAGACAACAGACAATCCTGCAGCTTTGAGTTTCAGTAAGAGATGCAGAATGGTTTCACTGGCACTCCACAGTCTGAGGGGAGCATTTTAATGTTTGGTGGAATAGTATAAATTTAGTCCCCAATTCTTGGAGGGGCTTTAGCCCAGTGAGTGATACACTGCCTTGTGTTTGACAGAGAAGTGGGAGCAGAGAACTGCATCCCTCTCATTCTACAGAGTCTCAAGGAGGGCAGACCAAGTGAATAGATTCTACACACGTTTATATGCAGTGCTGGGTCTGCTAGTACCCTAGAAGCAGAGGGATTGTGCAGTCTTGAGGTGCTTCCTGGGGACTGTACTAATGAGAAAATGCATGACTAGGCAATAGCTTATTTTAGCTCTTTATACCAGTCATGTGTAAGTCATAGTATCCACATTCATCATCACTTCATGCAGTGGAATTATTATTGACTACATATGTTAGCCAGAAACATTTATAGGGGTGGTTAATTGATGAAAAATTATTTTTTCTAATGTGAGAATTTAATAATATATTCTTTTTCAATGTAAGCATTAAAACTTTTTAATCATTTTGATTTTGGGAAGTATAAGGAAATTTCACAAGAAGAAAATATTCTTATCTGAATTTTTTTTTCTTAAAAATTTGTTCTTAAATCAAACTAGTATCACACTGTTCTTTCTTGGACTAATAAAGAAAAGGCTCCCCTCTCAATATCAGTAGGGGACCTTTAAATCCAAACCTGGCTGTAGTAACATCACTTGATAGTGCTGTTGAATCAGCGAAGATCATTTGCAGGCCAGAATCCCAGTATTAAGCAAAATGCAAACAACTGTTGCAGTTTCAAATCTATGTAAGACATTGACCATCTCTGCCAGAAAGTATGTTTCATAATATAAACTTATATCAAAAGTTTTGCTAATCACTGCATGTAATGGTTTGTTTTACCTCTTATGAAATGGTACATCTGGTTTCTCAGATACATGGCTGTTTCTTATCCAAAAGATTGCCAACGAATAGTAACTTGATTTGACCTTTTGTCTATTTGCTTTGTGTTCTTTGAGTGCCCAGGAGACGCTTATGTTCTCAATGAAATTCACAAACCACTGGGAAATAACCCGTAGGAAAGACAGGAATCAATCCCAGGGTAAACTTCAGAAGCTGTGGTTTTGTGTGTTCTGAAGCTTTTTGTCCCTGAAGTTACTTGAATATTCATGAACATACTGTAGTTTGTAATGATACAGGTGGTCACTGTACATGTCACTATAATAATGACAGTAATTGAATTTGAAATTAAGGCTTAGCTTTTCTTTGCAGTAATCTTAATTGTAAGTAGCTTATTTCTTTGACCTCATGAGGCTGGTTGTGTCAGTGGGTTTAGTGTTATACTGGAGAAGAGGCAGAAGGAGAAAATGTAGCTAATAATAAACATGTTTGTTCAGGTGCTTTTCTTCTGTTTCAAATTCTGTGCTTTTATTAGGGTGGTTCATGTGATCAGCTTTTAAAATAGAATGAGAGAATGAAGTATGCCTGGCAATATGCTACATTATTGAAGTTGGAATAACAACAACGTATCCTGTCCCTGGTCTTGATTCCCAGGAGAAAAATATTCACTTTCAATTAGTGTTCATAGTCAATATTATTATAATTCAATTAGATTTTATAATAATTTACTAATCATTCAAATCCTAATTAATATCATGATTGTGATGATACATAATAGCGTTAGATACCAAGAGAATTGCTCAGCAATCAATCTGCCATTGTTTGGGGCTCCTGTTGCAAAGAGATGCTGTATAACAATAATTGAATTAAATGAGGTATTATTTAAACTGCTCAAAAAGGTATGGATTTTATTACATAAAGAATAAAAGCTATCACTTCACCTGCAAAGACCTGATGCACAAGTCCTATTTCAAAGGAAGAGGAGAATTATGATGAGATTGACCATCTGTAGTACATTTCTTAATATATCACAAGTAAATGGGTCTTCTCTGGAGCAGAGTATATTCAGTTATGTTTACGATCTTTGTGAATGGAGTGTATTCCAGTGTTCTGCTACCATGCAAATAGATTTAATGTATTTGATCATATAAGTGACAAAGTAATTTACCCTTAAGAACTAATTTTTCTCCTGTTCCCATTGGAGCCCTCAGTATCCCTCCATTTTCACCAGATTTAACACCTTACCACATACACACTCATAACTCCTTCCTTCTCCATCACTCTCCTTGGGGATGAGGAATGCTGGGCTAGATTACATTCAGAGATCACTGTACTCTTCTTTAATTTGCTAGAAACCCCCTGTTAAGTGATACTGAACAATTTGTACCATATTCAACCTTTGAGCTAGGCAATTCTCCTGACTTCATTGGAGTTGCCGCCATCTACGTCAGACCTGAATTTGGCTTATTGTTTCTAACGTGCTCCTATCCCATATTGTCCCAGGAAGTGAGACTCCAATTTACCAGTCGAGCTAGAATCTTGTGTTACACCATAGTTGAACACTACTACTACTGCTAGACTAAGGTGATCAGGGTTTACCTTTTAAAACTACTTTGGGCTTGAGAGTAAGGGGGAAAAAGTCATTTCATTGCTTAAATGCAACAGTGATTGCCACCCTGAAACTTCAGAATATTTCTGGTGCATAGCTAGCAGTAAGCTGAGTTTTCTTGTCAAAGTCATTCACTGTAACTCAGTAAGACGAATGAAGCAGTCTTCTGGAGGGAAAACCTGCCAAGAAATCTGAAAATGATCTGCCAATATGAGACTCATTCTCTTAGAGTGGCTGATCTCTCATAGATGATTAAGCCCTTTCAGAAAAGCTGCTTAATAGTATAAATTGATACCCCTGAGAAACTGTGAAGAGAAAAGAGAAGTTTGAATAGAATTAGTAAGAATGTAACAGTGTGGCAATTTAGGGGCCAGATAACATGTTTTATTACTTTTTTTCCTTTGATACCATCATCTTTACTAGATATTTTATGTGCTGTATGTTCTTTATCTTTCTGATATCAATTGGAACATATTGGAAATATTACTGTTTGGCCTTATTTTTTGAACAAAGTATATCTGTTGTTACAGGTCTGAAGTTTTGGTTTTAGAAACTGTTGGAGTGTTAGCTGTTCTGCATTTTATCTAACGTATTTTCTCTGCAGTTTTCAGTACCATGTGTATTTGCTTTTTAATGAGTGCTATAATTATCAACAGATTTACTATGAGAGTTTTTCACTTTACTAATGAGATAAGAGCTCTGAATATAGCAAGTATTCATACAAAGCGCAAGTGTCATGCAGCAGGGAATCCTGGTTATCCCTTCTAGCCTATGCTCTCAGCCAGCCTCATCTCTACACAAGCACAACATAAGAAAACAATATTCCCTTACACAGTTACAAGTGCTCCATGATAGGGGCAGGGCACCTGCAGCACAGCTGCCCAGCTTCCTCTCTTAATCATATATATTTTTAGACTCTTTTGGCACTATCCTTGCAAATGGCCTTTCTCTGGGATCCTTTGGGGGTCTCTATCCCTCATTTATCTCCAAGAAACAAGATGAGATATCGTTTTTTGAAGTCCTACAGGTATTTGTTTTAGTTCTGCTGGGGTAGCTGTTGATAATTCAGCGTGACTGCAGCTCTTTAATGTTCTGCCTCAAATTTGTGGTGTATAGAAAGCTGGTACCCTGTTGGATTTACTATAGCTCACACTATTTCATAGACCTTATGAGGGTTTTTCTCAGTATGAATTTTAGGCAAATATTGAATGTATTGTATATAGTAATATCATAACAAATATTTGCCAATGGCAGCCTTTAAAGATGCATTTGTTTTAAACATATCTTTGCATATTATCCTCTAAGCCTGGATTAACATATGTTTTCTATAAGATGAATGTGACACAAATAAGTAATGCCAACTCTGAATTAACATTTAATGTTGAGGAAGGCTTTTGCAGATTGGTAATACCAGAAATTAGCAAAGCAACCAGAATTAGCAAACCAGGTTTGTTAAATATTGTAGTATGCAAATATTGTAGTATGCAAGAACATAGAAAAAAAGTATATCCAGGACAAAAAAATTGCTTCAAATTTTGTCTTAGATGTCCCTGTTAGAAAACTGTTTGTTTCCATAGATATCTTTTATACTGATTACTGAAATTAAAATTAAAGTTATTGCTGACAGGTTAGCATCTATCATAATATTTATCTATATCTATATATTTTAAAGTATAAACTTAGTATTGTCAAAGTCTACAATTTTGTGGCAGAATGGAAAAAATGTTGTCAGTTGTATTATAGGATACAATTAAGGACCTGTTTTACATCTCCTTCTGAGTGAGATGTACCGTACTTTTTGTATCCATTGATTCAATATCCACATTTATTTATTATCAAGTTTGTACAGTGAAATTGCTGAAGAGTAGAGTGCTTTACATAACAATAACACAACAGGTAGTTAACAAAAATATACAATGTCAACAAAACTAACCACATGGTAAACATCTCTCAACATTTTCCCATGCAAAAGCTACATCATTCATGTACAAGGAATTGCCTAATTGCCATATAAAATATTAAAATATAAAGCTCAGTTTGAATGTAGAACAAATCTTGGTCTTTCTGATGGTAAATATTAGATATAGTGGTTAAAAATTGTGAAACAAAGAAAAAATGAAGTTTCTTCGTTTGACTGCATCACTAACAAGCTTATTTTTGTTTTGCAGTATTTATGCTTAGAATAGTGGTTATATGAAAATATCTGTTAATCTTATAGATTTATGCTTCTGCTTAAAAATACCTACAACTAAAACATATTTGTGTTCTCTTTAAAGTAGTGATAAATACATTGCAAACAGAAGAAAAAGATCTTCTGAATAGTTTTGTTTTAAAAAACAATTTGAATTATTTTTCCCCAGTGTGTGTGATGTTTCCAACTTCCATATAAAGCTGAGTTCAGAAAGCATGCTGACAAGTGGTCTGATTTATGAAGAGCATATATTCAGTACTGTAGTTAAGTAATGCACTTTTGACTGTTGTCCATTTAATAGATTTTGCAACCGTAAGTCAGCCTTAAAAGTGAAAGGGTTCTTTACACGTAGAATACCAAACTAACCCAAATCTTACTTGAGCTCTACAGATATCAATAAATGATGTCTTACAAGAATTACCATAATAAGCAGAATTGTTTTCTGGAGATTTTAGGAATTGTCAGGAGCTAGCACAGAGTTTCTTAAACAGGAGTTGCCACTTGTGTAAGGAAAGCCCCTGGCGGGCCAGGTCAGTGTGTTTACCTCCCCTGTCTGCAGGTCCAGCCGATTGTAGCTCCCACTGGCCACGGATCACTGCTCCAGTTCCCACTGGCCTGGAGCAGTGATCCCTGCCCAGTGGGAGCTGCATCCCACCTGATATTCACATGAGCAAACTGGAGAAATATGGGCTAGATTAAATTACTAAAAGGTGAGTGCACAACTGGTTCAAAGACCATGCTCAAACAGTAGCTATTCATGGTTTGCTGTTAAACTGGGGGGATGTATCTATTGGGGTCCCTCAGTGGTCTGTCTGGCACTAGTCAATATTTCCATTAATGACTTGGATAGGTTTGGAGTGGAGACTGTGCTTTTGACATCTGCAGATGACACCAAAATGGGAAGGATTGTGAGCACTTCGGTGGACAGGATTAGAATTCAAAATGACCTTGACAAAGTGGAGAATTGGTCTGAAAAGAACAAGATGAAATTCAATAAAGATGAGTGTAATAAAGAGCCTCAGGAAGAAAAAAATCAAATGAATAACTATAAAAGTGGAGAATAACTGACTGGGTGGAAATGCTCCTGAAAAGGATCTGGTGTTATAGTGGATTACAAATGGAATATGAATCAACAATGTGATGCCGTTGAAAAAAAGACTCATTCTGTGATGTATTGACAGAAGTATAATTTGTAAGACATGGAAGGTAGTTGTCCCGCTCTACTTGGCACAGTTGTGGCCTCATTTTTAGAGTATGTGTCCAGTTCTGGGCACCACATTTTAGGAAAGATGTGGACAAACTGAAGAGAGGTTTACAAAACATGATCTATTTGGAAAGGTTAAAAATTAATTGGGCATGTTCAGTTTTGAGAAAAGAAGACTGAAGTGGGACCTGTTAAGTCTTCAAATATGTTAAGACCTGTTATAAAGAGGACTGTGATCAATTGTTCTGCATTTCCACTAAAGGCAAGACAAAAAGTAATGGGCTTGATCTGTAGCAAGGGAGATTTAGGTTAGATGGTAGGAAAAAATTTCTAACTATAAGGATAGGTAAGCTCCAGCATAGGCTTCCATGGGAGGTTGTGAAATCCCGATCACTGGAGGTTTTTAAGAACAGTTTGGACAAACATACCTTTCAGGGATGGTCAAGGTATATTTGGTGCTGCCTCGGAGGGATGGACTAGCTGACCTTTTGAGGTCCCTTCCAGCCCTACATTTCTATGATTCTATGAATGTCTCAGTTCTGAATAGCAAGTGGCCCAAACTCCATCTTGAAGGAAATCCCAGTGCAGTTTAGTCCCTTCATACCTCACCAAAGAAACTGTGGTTTATAGCCCCAGGGCCAAATTCACTGGTGAGCCTGTCTATTTAAGTTGAATTCCCTTGTGACCCTCTCAGTGTGACTCTTGGGTGTACCTAGATTCTCTTTAGAGTTACTTAATATCACTGCTGATTTGCTTTAAGTGTTTGGCTTCATAGTTTGAGTTAGTGATTATTACTTTATCTTAACCCTTTAGCCTATTATTACTTTTAAGTCCAACAAGTCAACAGCTAAAAATATGTAAAAATGTGAGTGAAGTTTCTGATTTGGCGAGGAAAGAGACCATGCATCTAGCTGAAGTAACAAGAATCCATTTCGTACCCACTGAACTAGTGAACTAGACAAAAGGAAGCTAGGTGCTGAGTTCCCACAACTCTCGTTGCCTTTGGTGCAAGTAATCAGTCCTCAGAAGTGCTCTAAATGGTTTCAGCGACTAGAAGGAACTGGCCTATAATGAAATAGATTTGATAAATAAACCTGCTAAAGAAAAAACTTTCATATGGTGTATGCAGTTTTGTAGCAGTTTTGTTAAAGTGAGTGAGCTTCTAAAGGAAAAGCTTTGCTGTGGCAAATGACTTAATATTAGTACTACATATAATAATTCCTGCATGAAATTAAATAACTGTTGGAGGAGTATCCTTACAAAGTAATGGATATATGTAATTTCAAAACTAGAATTTCCTGTGAGCTATGTATGAAGGCACACTATCAACACTCAATAAATAATAATAATAATATGAATATTAAAATTTTGTTGCCACATGGAAAATAAAGGAGGGTTCCCGGTGGTTTTATGAGAGCTTCTTTCGTTCCATCCCTCCTGTGTATTTTTTTTCTTCTTTGGCTGCCATCTGGCATATTTCCTCTGGCCAAGAGGATTGATCATGTGATTGTAACTACTGCCAACATTTAGTTCCTTAGCCAGCTGTTCAAGGGATTCATAAGCAAGGAGGCTGACTCCATCCTGTCACAAAGTTATGCTGCACGACACTAAAATCTTAGGGCCTAGAATGTCAAACCTGACTCTCAAACAAGGGTTTTCCATATTGCCAAATACAAGTAATGGGATTTCTCAACCGTATAAATGCTGTTTTAGAGTGCAAAGTAAAGTATTCTAGAGTTACTAGATATTATTGTCCCTTTGGTAAAATTGTAACAAAAACTAGATTAAAGTTATTTATTTATTTATTCATTCATATTTTGGTAGCTCCTGAAGGTTCCAATCATGGATTGGGATCTCACCATGCCAGACACTGTACAAAATAACAGTGTTGTCTGCAACAGTATCTCAATATTATAAACTTTGAGGGTTTCATTAAAAACTAACTTTGTAGTGCATGGTTTTGGTCTCTGTCTGATTCATCTTGGAAGTTCCTTGATTCAAAATGTGCCTTGTTACAAGTGAAATGAGGTGTTGAATATAATTCTGGTGTGTGTTAGACATATTTTTACACCACAGTTCCAGCACCAACGGTAACATAATCTGATTTGACCCATGCAAAACCTTTCTCAGCGGAAGCTGAAATATAGCAAGGAGCATGCAGATCGGGATTAAACAGCATTTGCAGAGCTTAATTCGTGTTTGCACTATGTACAGTGTCTTGATTATTGCCATTGCTATAGACCTAACTTTTTTTTAGTATCTTTATGACTGTAATGTCTAAAATGTACCAGAAACTCTACAAACATATGGGAACACCCCATTCTTGGTCCCCAAAGCCTATAATATAATCAGATAAAGGATAGGGGAAAGTAATCTACAAGTAAAATGGTCAAGGGGAAGATTGGCACTTATTTAAATTTCTCATATTTTCCTGCCATCCACACAAATGGGCATTAGCCTGCCAATGTTTCCTCTTTTGTTTTGTTTTTTGTTTATTCCAGAAATGATCCTTTTACTGTTGTATGAATAAAATATTGATCAGAAATATATAAACAAAAATGCTGTAGATAGTAGATGCTCTTAATGCTGTAAGCTGATTATGTTAACATAAGGTCTCACAAGCTAAGTATAGTGAAATGTAAGCCAAGACCTTGGTGAAAAACCTCCAGGAAATGCAACATCTACTGTAGGTGCCGCAGGAAGTGATGCTGATCATTCATTCTTACTCCTGTGTGGTTCTGTTTCAAATCAGTGTCCTGACAGTCCTTGAGGTTGCAGCGCTGCTGAAAATGTCATTGTATATCTGAGACAGAGAGCTAAAATCCTGACTAATTGTGGTTATTACAGAACCTATAGCACTTTTTGCAAGAATTAGGAGTGATCACCCAAAGATCCTACCCAAATTCTAGTTTAGATAATTACACTCTATCGAAATTTCCCCTTCACTTCTACTTGGATATAGTATTCTTCACTTATTCCCATCAATTGTTGTGTAATGTTGCTATGGGTTGTGGTAAATAGCTCTTGTGTTTCACCTCAGACAGAGGTGACTTAATTTCAGTGGTGAGTGAAGTGATTCCTGTTAATAGTTTGTATGCCAGTTTCAGTTGTAAAGCACTTTGGGATCCTCCCGGATGTGAAAGATGGTGTGCAAGACACTGGCCAGAAATGCCAGAAAACACTAGTTTTGATTTTAAAATGTTATACGTGCAAGGATTTTTATTTTAGTGTCAAGTGCAATTCTCTGGTGTGTAACAAATCTTAGGCCACTATAAATAGAACTATCAGCAGATCTCATACCGAATACAGCAGGTAAACAAGTTGACCCTGGTTCAGCATGTACCCTGCCAAGATGCAGTAATTAATTTCTAGATGTTGCATAAAAGAAGAACTTAACTGGTGGATAATCAAAATGCCATATCAACAGTAGTTTAGTGCTGTTCATCTGTAATATTTGTATATAAATCATGAGCTAGGAATGGATATGTCATTTATCGCAACTAGTAATTTGTTTAGGACAATTTAAGAAGCATAGAGTTTTCCTGAATTAAGTTTAGACATATGTCTGTTAGACCGAACAAAAGAAACTTATTTCTGAGATCTGGGAAACAACAGATATCTGCAAGCCGTTGAATGTTTAAATGGGCTCTGTGAAAGAGATACGTGATTACTAACAGAAAAAATGCTGCAATATACTGAAAACTAACTAAGGGGCCAAGTGCTACTCTCTACATGGAGAAAAAAAGGAAGTAAAAATAAATGTAGATGCCCCTGAACTAACCAAGGAAAAGAATCAGCAATATTCTGGCATTAGCAACATAGAAAGTGTCATATTGGATCAGACCATTAGTCCATTAAATCTAATCCAGTATCAGGTCTGTGACAGTAGCCAGCACTACCTGCTTCAGAGGAAGGTGTAAGAACTCTGCAGTTAGCTGCTCTTAAGGAAAGTTTCCTCCTAAACCCTAATGGTTAGAGGCTGTTCTATTCTCTGAAGAATGAAGGTCTATATCCCTTCCAAAATTCTTGGATTTGTAATATTTACTATAACACTGGATATTTTTGTTATCCATATCTATGTCCAATCTTTTTTTAATCCTGCTAGGTTCTTGGTCTCAACAATGTCTTATCACAATGAGTTCCACAGACTAATTATACATTATGTATAAAAAGTGTTTTCTTTTATCAGTTTAAAATGATCTTCTAAATTTCATTGAGCATCCTCTTATCTTATATTATGAAACTGAATAGAGTGTCCAGTCCAATGTCTCTATACTATTTGTTATTTTGTATACCTTTATAATATCCCCTCTTATTGGTCTCCTCTCTAAACTAAATAGTCCAAATCTTTTCAACCTCTCTTCCTATCGCAGTTTTTCCATGACTCTAAAAATTCTCAATGCCTGTCTCTGAACCCCTTCTAATTCTGCCATCTTCTCTCTGAAACAGGGGACTAGAACTGAACAAAGAGTTCCTGGTGAGGGCATATCATTGATTTATATAAATGGCATTATAATATTTTCAGTATTATTCTGCATCCCATTTCTTATGTAAATAAATCTGGATGCATAAGAAATAGGATGTAGAATAATACTGAAAATACTATAGTGAAAGGCCCTGGATCACAGTGGAGAACTCTGGGAAGTATATGCTGCAATGGCAGCTCTGCCCACCCTTTCAAAGGGTGCAGTATGCACTGCCCTCTGCATAAGTTCAGGCACAGAGCATGGCGGGTTTGGACCTGGTACCTTTCAGAAGGTTATTGCTCCCCCAGGGAACAGTGCCTCAGCTTCTTCTCACATCTGTGCATATTCAGGAACAGTCTAGTCTGTTTTGCACAATCTAAAAAGTCCCTTTTTCTTGTAATAAACTGAGGTTTGGCAGCATGGGGATTCTTGTTTGTATTCCCTCTTAAAATATCACAGAGGTACTGTTCAGGTAGCTCTCATGTAAAGAGAAAGTCTCAAATATTATTCAGGCAGGAATACGTGCCAGGATATGATAAGGCTCCTGACCTTGACTCTTACAACATTAACTGGATGGGGATATATGTGGTTTATCTAATTGCATGCAAATATTTTTCAGCATCTGAAGGAGTCTCTTAGTGATGGCCCAATGAAACAATTAACCCTCTCTCCATGTGTGTCTTACTCATAATATGAAAACATAGATAGGATCCATGGATTTTCATACTGAAAAATCTGGTGGCCCAACTGTGAAAGAAGCAGGGCAGAAGTGAAGACAGCTGTTCAGTGGAGCAGAGCTTTGTAACTTTGACATTCACTGGAAGTCAAACCAACACTGTTTGAAGTAAGCGATTGAAATGTCTGAAAACAAATAATCCATGAAGTATTTTTTTGGCTGTTGTAGCATGCTTAAAAGCCAACCCAAAATCTGCAGCCTGAGCCAGGTTTCCTTAGTGTAGATCAGGAAAATTAAGCTACCTCCAAATACTATGGGGGAGGGGGGAACAGATGTAGTCAGGTGAGTAAAAAATACAATTTCCATAAGATGTTTGGAAGTAAGAGGTCACTGATCAGGAGTATCATGTTGCTGAGTCTGAGAATCAATAAGATGAAAAAAATCAGACCAAAAGATGCCTACAAGGTCTGATCTTGGAATTCTTGTTCACATGTAACTCTCAGTATATGTAGTGGAAGTTTGGAATGTGCAGTGACTACAGCACTGGAACCTTGTTTTCCCAAGGACAACAGTGACATTATTAGTTCGTAGTAATATACTTAGCATCTGTATAGTACTTGTCACCATCAAAGCTATTTACAAACATTAAATAGTGAGTCACCTCAGCTCTTTGTACTACAAAGATGAGACCTATGGTAATATGTATCAGTGACACTGAGTTGATTTTCAAAGGCACAGCTGGGATTTAGGCAAGCAATCCACCTTAATTTTCAGTAGGAATGAGGTGCCTCTCTGTAACCTTGTGCCTTTGAAAATCTACCCCAAAATGTTTAGGGCCAGATTGCTTCTGCCTGGATGTTCAAGAGAGGGATATTACAAAAAACCTCTCCACTTATTCAGTCTCTATGCTGTCCTGAGTGCATGAACAGCATGCTCCCTATTAGCAGACTTAGGTTTAACTACAGCACCCATGATAGAAAACTCTCATGTGGTAAATTACATCTGTATGATGATGTCTATAGCTGGTTTACAGAGGATTCTGTTCTTAATTCTCCCAGGTTCCAGTGAGCTTTCCCCCAGCATTCACCTGCCCCAATCCCAATCACATTTACAATAGCTGTTATGCTGAAAAGTTTCAGCAGATAGATGGGTCTTGTAATGTCCTCTAAAATCAGTCAGGCTTTGGAACAATTTAACCTCCTCTGGTAGTGTCAGGGCAAGGCCAGGGGCAGCCTGTGTGCACTAGGCAGTTACCAAGTTGCAGTCGGGTGATGAGTTGTGCGGTCAGGGTCGGGATAACAGGAAGTCAGGGTCAGGCACCAAGTTGCAGGAAGCAAGCAAGTAACAGAGTTGAGGTCAAGCTGGGTCAGGATACCAGGAACTCTGGGATCAGGTACCAGGTGACAGGCAAGTATCAGAATTGGGGTCAAGCCAGGTCAGGATACCAGGTTACGTATAGCAGGCAAGTAGCAAAGTCGGGGTTGAGCCAGCTCAGGATACCAGGGAATCAGACACCAGATTACAGTCAGCAGACAAATAGCAGAGTTGGGGGCAAACCCATGGTCAGAAGCTGGAGTTTAGGGTCCACAGGAAGGCAATGTCTGGAGAAGAAGCAAGCAGGTAGTCTGCGTTGTTGCTCAGACAGCTCCCTATGTTGGCTTCCTCATTTCTGTACCAGCATGAGGCAATCACTGGGCTGTCGGGGGAGCTGCCACTCAGACCCTACTGAGCAATACTTCCTGCAGTACCTAGCTTCACAGGGTCCTCCAGCCAGGGCCAGATTAACTTTTTGTGGGCCTGGCACCAAACATATTTGTGGGCCCTCATTGGGGGAAATAGGACATGTGATGAGGGGGCAGTCCACAGAGCGAGAGGCCGGTTGGGGGCAATGAGGCACAGTGAGAGTGGTTCCACTCAGCCCAGCACAAGGGCACTGTTTACAAACCCCAAACTGCTAGATGCACACTGGCCCACCCAGCCCTGTGCTGCTATCATGCCCCTTCCACACTGCCCCCCTGCCCAGTGCCCTGCCCTTATGCCAGTGCCCTCTTACCCAGAGACTTCGCCCACAGATCCCTATGCCCAGCACCACTCCTGCTGCCCTCCCACCACAACTGCACAGCACCGTGCGCACCATACCCCCTGTCCAGCTTCCCCACCCACAGATCCGCTACTGTCCAGCACCCCCTTCACAGTCCCACCATCACAGCTGTACAGCGCCCCATATTCCTGAGAGAATTCTGCATCAAATTATGTGCATAATATTTTTTTAATTCTGATGTATTTTTTTTTACAATAAATAAATGTGGAAGCTCCGCCATAGCTGTGGGGAGCACAGGCCACTGGCTGCTTGGAGGTGGGAGAATACCCTGCAGCCTCACCAGCCCCCTGGGACAGGGACTTGGAAGTGAGGCTGAACCTGACACTGACACAGAACAAGGGCCATGTCTGCCACAGAAACACCCTGAGGCCCTGCCCCTTTTGCGCCAGGCACACCAGATGTGGGCAGGGAGGATCAGCCTGGCAGCAGGTTCCAAGTGCAGAGGGACTTAGTGTGGGGGTATCCAGATGGGGGTAAGAAGGTTCGGGGGGGCAGTCTGGGTGCAGGCAGCTCAGTGGGGGATCTGGATGCACAGGGAGGTGCCAGGTGCAGGGACAATGGGAGTCTGCACGGGGGACCACGTGAAAGTGGTTGGAGCTCAGCAGGTGGGGGAGTCGGTGCAGGGGAGGTGGGATTCATTTGGGTGAGGGTCTAGGTGTAGGTGGTTGGCACTCACTGAGGAAGGTGTCTGGGAGGGGACTCATCGGGGTGGTACAGTTGCAGGGGAAGTGGGGCTTGCCAGGGTGAGGGTTTGATGGGCCTGCTTAACAGGGGAGCCGCAGCTGCTGCCAAGGGGGTCGACATGCTGGGCCCCCATTTCCCCTATCCCAGGGATCGGCAACCTTCAGCACGCGGCCCGCCAGGGTAAGCCCCCTGGCTGGCCAGGCTGGTTGTTTACTTGCCGCGTCCGCAGGTTCAGCCGATCGCGGCTCCCACTGGCTACGGTTCACCACTCCAGGCCAATGGGGGCTGCGAGAAGCCGCGGCCAGCACACCCCTCGCCTTGCGCTGCTTCCTGCAGCCCCCCATTAGCCTGGAGCGGCAAACCGTGGTCAGTGGGAGCCGCAATCGGCCAAATCTGTGGACACGGAAGGTAAACAAACCAGCCCAGCCCACCGGGGGCTTACCCTGGTGGGCCATGTGCCAAAGGTTGCCAATTCCTGCCCTATCTCCTTCTCGTCCCCATCCCACCCCCTTCCTTCCCCACTGTCTTTGTCCCCCGCCCCACTGCAGGCATTCACTTTTGTACAAAATGGACGGCTCGTAGCACACAGAAGGGAACTCAACCAGCACTGGGACCCAGAAGGTGGTGTCCAGCTGCAAAGTCCAGGGAGCTGAGCAGCACCTTCTTTTTTCAGCTCTGCGTTCACAGAATAGGTACGCTCATTCTAACCCCATGCCGAAGGCCCCAGCCCCGCCTCTTTTCTGCCTCCTCTCCCCAGTGGCGAGCATGCTGTGGCTCCGCTCTGCCCCGTCCCACCTGCCAGCAAACAGTTGATCAACAAACAGCTGATGGGCAGCATGGAGGGGGAGGGCCGGACTAGCAAGCTGTGAAAAGAGGCAGGGTAGGGGAAGCTTGGCTGCCCTACTGCAGCAGGAGCCTCAGAGCCAGGGCTGGCTTCAGGCACCAGCCAACCAAGCACATGCTTGGGGCAACACCTTATAAGGGGTGGCCAATCTTGGGTTTTTGTTGTTGTTTTTGTTTTGGCTGGGCGGCACTCGGGGGGGGGGGTTGTTTTTGTTTCAGCAGCGTGGCGCGGCGCTGGGGGGGGTGTTTCAGTGGGGTGGCGCTCGGGGGAGATGTTTCGGCAGTGCGGCTCTGGGGGGTGTGTTTTGGTGGGGCGGCATGGCACTCGAGGGAGATGTTTCAGGGGGGAGGGGTGATGCTCTGGGGGGATGTTTTGGGCAGTGTTTCAGCGGGGTGGCCTGGCATTCGGGGGGTGGGGGGGTGTTTTGATGGCACAGCCCGGCACTCGGGGGGCGCTGTTTAGGCAGCACGGCGCTCGTAGGGGGTGTGTTTTGGCGGTGCAGCGCTCGGGGGGGAGGTGTTTCGGCGGCATGGCGTTCAGGGGGGATGTTTGGTGGCACGGCATTGGGGGGGGGTTTCAGTGGGGCAGTGCTCTTTTTTTTTGTTTGAGGCAGCAAAAAAGTTAGACTTGACTCTGCTCAGTGCCAGCAGCACCAAGCTTCTGTCCCCTGCAGGAGGGTGGAGAAGAGTGTGCCTTGCTGGGGCCCCCCTGGAGTGTGGGCCTGGTGCCATGGTAAATCTGCTACTGCCTCCAGCAGAAACCTATCCTAAGCTTTAATAATTGGAGATATACCTATCTCCTAGAGCTGGAAGGAACCTTGAAAGGTCATTGAGTCCAGCCCCCTGCCTTCACTAGCAGGACCAAGTACTGATTTTTGCCCTAGGTCCCTAAGTAGTCCCCTCAAGGATTGAACTCATAACCCTGGTTTTTGCAGGCCAATGCTCAAACCACTGAGCTATCCTTCTGCCCGGTTTCCCAGTACCACCATGGTCCCAGCTTCCTATTTCTGCAGGTTCTTACTGGTTGCTCATTTGACAGAAAGCTTTTTCTGCAGCTCTCCTACACTTCATCCCGGGTTTTGTGAATTGTGATGTCCTAGAGGAGTGTAACACTTTTGGTGCGTCATGTACGGAGAGATGATCTCTGACATGACGACTCAGGCGGCGTTTGTTTGGATGCCGCATGCCTCATTTTCTCCTGTGGACCAGGCTTTGTGGCCAGACTGCATCTCTCATGAGTAGGGCCCTACCAAATTCACGGTCCATTTTGGACAATTTCATGGCCATAAGATTTTTAAAATGATAAATTTCATGATATCAGCTATTTAAATCTGAAATTTCACAGTGTTGTAATTGTAGGGGTCCTGACCCCAAAAGGAATGGAATGAGGGTTTACAAAGTCATTGTTAGGGTGAGGTGGTTGGTATTGCTACCTTTACTTCTGCACTGCTGCTGGCGGCGACTGTTCCTCCAGAGCTGGGCAGCTGGAGAGCAGTGGCTGCTGGCCAGAATCCCAGCTCTGAAGGCAGAGCCGCCACTTCCAGTAGCATAGAAGTAAGCATGGCAGGGTATGGTATTGCCACCCTTACTTCTGCGCTGCTGTCTGCAGAGCTGGGGCCTCAGTCAGCACCCACCACTCTCCAGCTGCCCAGCTCTGAAGGCAGCACAGAAGTAAGGGTGGCAATACCGTGACCCCTCTAAAATAACCTTGCGACCTCCTGCAACTCCCTTTTTGGTCAGGGTCCCAATTTGAGAAATGTAGGTCACCCCCATGAAATCTGTATAATATAGGGTAAAAGCTCCCAAAAGCCCAGATTTCACAGGGGGAGACCAGATTTCACTGTCCGTGACGTGTTTTTCATGGCCGTGAATTTGATGAACCACAGCATCTGTTGATGTGTGGCATATTTTGAGTTTTTGTTTCAGTTTGGAAAAAAAATATTGAAATATCAAAATTTCCTGCAGAACAGGAAATCAGCTTTACTCAGCACTGTAGAAAAAGAGAAAAACTGGCCCCAGTGGTTTTACAATGTAAATTAGGCAAAGCCAAATGAGTCAGAATACTGCTGGTTGTTGACATACAAGAGTGTTATTAATATGACGCAGATGGGATTATTTACTTACGCTGTCAGTGTAGTAAAACGTAATATGATATTATCAGAGTACTGTTTCAAAACACACACACGTCCCATCCATACATGCTGGCAGACTTACACTGCTGAGGTCTGCCAGAGAGGACAGGCTCAAATTTTGCTGCTACAATTCTTTCTGTTTCTGGGAGAGATATATGATGTTAAATTATTCTTGTGCTAACAACCTAAACAAGTGCTCCAAAAGCACCAAATATTAATTTTCAAAAGCCTTATAAATCTTAAATAGAAATACTAAAAGGTGTATCCCTGCCAGTCTGTCAGATAGATATTAGGCACAGTTCCACATTGGTGCAGTGCAAAGTTAGACTACCCAAGCAAACGTTCCAAGAAGTTTTGTGTTTCCTTGAGCTCCTGAGAAGGGCAACCACTGTTCCACATGTTAGGAGTGTGTGTCAAGCGTTCCTCTCCGTGGTCAGTTAGCTTGGCTGGCTGGTGTAGAGGGAGAGTAGGTTCATGCCTTCTCTCCTCCCAGTCTCTCCTTGCCTCTTTTGGGTAGCTTTCTCCCTAGGAAGTATCAGCAGGGGGCACTAGCAGGACTGCCCTCTATTTTTGCAGTGGAGCCCAGAAAACCAGAACTAACAGAAAAGCTTTTGATTTTTTAAAATTGTGCCATATATTGCTTATGTTTTTGATGTTTTATGCTACAGCTAGAGTTCTCAGTGTACGTGGACAGCATTTGGGATATATGCTTTTTTAATAAATAATATTTGTAAGTAGGGTCAAAATCAGAGCTAGGCTATCCCGGAACTTGAAGAGAATGCTTAGGGCCAGTTTCACCCTGAACACAATCCCTTAATTACTGCTACTTTTGCGCTTGGTGATGTATCTTACCTGGAGCATTTATACACATCTATTTCTGTTGCACTTAAGCTCTTGAGGCCTGAATTTGGTTTTAATTTTTATTTTTTGCAAACACAGGATAAATCAGGAAAGTTTAGGGAAAGGTTAGAGGGATAGACCATATCATAAGATAGGTAGGAGAAGGCTATTTAAAAAATAAAATAAAATTCTTGTGTCTGTTGATTTGCTTGTTTCGCATACAATTTTGATTTTTCTTGACATTTTATATATGCTGCAGCTCGAATATAACTATCTTTCATTGGAGTTATAAGCCGTTCTTTAATTGCTGATTTTGCTGCTCCTTGTTAAATCTCTTACGATTACTTTTTTGGCTGATGGACTGATCTCTTTTATGCCTGCTTCACTTACTGTACTTTGTTTGTTGTGTCTCCAAGTATACATAATGGTACCGCCATGGGTATTACAGCTCTCAATATAACATTTATTTTTTTTCAGGACTTTAATAAGGAAATAATTTGTCAGACATGCCAAGAGTGTACAGGCAACCTTCTGTAAGTTTTGCACATTTCCAGTGATTTTCGTAGGCCTAATCAATGCCTCTTTAAAATTAAAAAATAAACCCAAATCCAGTAGAATCTGTGCTGGAGATTTAACTTTTGTATTTGTTACTGCTTTATCGTTATTCCATATGTTGTGTCATTCTAGTTAAGAATGTGCTGTACATCACTGAGGATGAATGACAAGGAGACCCGTTGGAATGTAATGTATTTTGGAAATTAGTGAATGCACACAAAAAAAGCAAGGCTAATGGATCCCAACATGTACTTTGTACAATTATTCCATACATTTTTGCTCTGTTCAATACTGAGAAAAAAAGATGATGTGGGGCAAAGAAAAAACGGGAAAAAGAAGAAAGAGAGGGAAGGGAATTTAAAAAAAAAAAATCCCAGTGAAGTAAGTAGCTGAGCTTCAATGGTAAATGCAGAGCTAATCCTATCATCCTCTCTTTTTCATAATTTGTACTTAAAGCCTAGATTCTAAAGTAATTGGTGTCCTATCAGTAAGTATCACAGCTTGATAATAAAAATAGATTGAACAGTGCAGATCAGCAAAGTAAGAATTATCAAGGTTCTACTTTATGTGAGTCTTTTTGCCTACTTTAATTTTAGATGTTTAGATATATCTCTGTTTAGCTACTCTAACCAGTATGCACTCTGCTGCAGAAACTATGTCATCTTGTATGTTTGGAAAGCACCTAGCACTTGGTAAGTACTACTGCTATGTAATCAATCAATCAATAATAATAAAGTGAGCTTGATATGGCTTGTTTCTTCTGTATTTTAGAAGTTATGGAGTGATGCATACGGGCATGGGAGGGCTGTGCCTCATGCCCCATATTTTCTAACATTATTTCCTTTTGTAAGCCCTGTAGTGACACATTTATTTTCTGTCTGGGTGTCTGAGATTGTTAGCATTCCCTCTTTAATCCTGTTGGTCCAGTAAAGTTTTACTTCCTATTTTTTCCATATGTTCCTCTCAACTAATGAGCAAAATCTGTTGGAAACTGACAGCATTCTCTTCCTGTCCCAACCCAGTGGAAGCTCTGTGGTTTTAGAAGTATGTGTGCTGCAACTAGTGGGAGATCTGTGGCATTGGCTCCTGGAAAAGAGCAAGAATGTTCTCACAGAGACTAATAGTGACCTGGCGGTCATCACTATCTTGCTTAGGTTTCCCTTCTGGCCTATTTCATTGTCCAAGTTGAGAAAATAGAAAAAAGCATGCACAGTCTAGATGGTGACATTAAATTAAATTTGAAAAGCTTTTCAGTTTTATTGTGAGCAGTTATTAGTAAGATTGATATTAATTTATACCCAATGTCACAGTTACTGGGCAAACTGCACCTTTGACTTCCTCTGGTCCCATCAAGTATGCTTAGGTCTCAAGCCACTAGTGTCGCCTGACTGGTAGTAACCATGTTTACTCAGCAGGTAGTATTCAGCAGCTCAGCTCCTGCAGTTCTGTTCCCTCCAGGGAAATGACCATGGTAATTAGGTCTGTCACAAACCCTTTAACCCCAGTAACAGTCCCTTCATCTCTTTTCCAAATCAGTGCTGCCATGGTTGGTTTCAATCCTGCATTCAATTGCAGAGATCAGTTTCAACTAGTGGTAATCAAATATTTTGCTCATCTGGCACATATACACAAAGGCTTTCTAAAGGAGGCTTTTTGTTTTTAATCAAAGAAAATATTGTTCAAGTAAAGTTAGTGGGTATGAATTGACAAGCAGAAAAAGATGTCTTGCCATTCAAGGTCACCAAAATGAGCCTGTGGTGTTGACATTCCAAGGCAACACAGAGGAAAGAAAACAGCATTAGCTAGAGTGTGTATGCCATTTATTGCTGCACATTTCTTAAGCAGTACCTGAGATGCCTACCTGAGAGCTCCTTCCCTCTCTAACAAGGAGGGTAAAATTCAGACAATGCAAATAGTGTCCCCTGGAATTTATCCTTCGCTCTTCAGTTACCCTTTTGAGGGGACGTACAATGGTAATTTTTGCTGGTGATGAAATGGGACTTTTTTGTTGCTTTCCCTTTTTAATTTATATACAAAAATTTCCATACAGTTCTACTAGTAATTGCATTTTTTTTCAAAACTGAAGAATCTGGAGGTCTACTTATGTTAAACAATGAAAAGCAACTGCAGAGCACTATCCAGTATCTAATGCTTTTTCCTGATCTAATTTACCCTAGCCACAATGTAATAGAAGGCCTATCATTGGTGTGAATTCATTCAAGTACATAAACAATCTGATGTACTTGACAGACTGCTGCTAATGCTTAGCGTGTTAGATGCACTGAAGTGCAGTAAGGAATAGCGATGGAATGGTGCTCTCTTTTCAGGGCTATTTTAAATGGGTCACCTTTTGAGTTTCATGTTGACTTGGGCCTTGGCTACACAGGCGCTTTACAGCGCTGCAACTTTCTCGCTCAGGGGTGTGAAAAAACACACCCCTGAGCGCAGCAAGTTACAGCGCTGTAAAGCCCCAGTGTAAACAGTGCCCTAGTGCTGAGAGAGCGGCTCCCAGCGCTGTAAGCTAATCCCCTTGAGGAACTGGCGTACCTGCAGCGCTAGGAGAGCTCCCCCAGCGCTGGCGCCGCAACCACACTCGCACTTCAAAGCGCTGCCGCGGGAGTGCTTTGGAGTTTCGAGTGTAGCCGAGCCCTTGGATTTTTGCTGTGTAAAACAGAGAAAAGAAGTGCTAGCTGAATTAGAGCTCTTTGGTGGAATGATTGAGTCAGTCAGTTCAGCTTTTTGCTAGAAGCAAAAAAGTTCACATATCAGAGAGCCAACTGCAGAAAAAGTGCTTTAAAGATATATGTCAAGTCCTATTAACTGAATTTCAGTTGGATTATGCATGACTTGACAGGATAATATCTGGAAACCAACATACTATATATTGTTACATATTCATACTGATTAAAAGGTGGGAAAGACTTTTTATAATGACACAAGTGATTTTGAAAGGCAGATAGTATGAAATCTAGAGGGATAAGACGTGAGTGAGTATTTTCATGTCTGTCAGTTTGCAAATGAACTTTTTTAAGATGTGGGGATATAGACAAACAGAAATGAGTTGAGTGTAGGGCCTTGCTTCATTTGGCCAAATAAATACCTATTTAGAGCATTGGTGTAGCCGTGTTGGTCCCAGGATGTGAGAGAGACAAGGTAGTTGAGGTAATACCTTTTATTGGACTCACTTCTTTTGATGGAAGGTACACACTTTTGAGCTACTTCTTTAGGTCAGGAGAAGGAAACGATTGTACTGATTTCCTTCCCAGACCTGAAGAAGAGCTTTGTGTAGTTTGAATAATAAAAGATATTATCTCAAATAAATACCTGAATAGTTAAGCCCCAACTGCCTTGGTCTATTCTCCATTGTTTATCTCTTTTCAGAACGTTTTTTTTTTAAATAAAAATAATGTTTATAAGTATGATTTTCTTTTTCACTTTACATTGTTTAAAATATTTTTCTAGAAACAGATGATTGCTTATGATCTGTTCTTTGCCAAGTTGAAGAAAAAAAAACAGCTCATTTTTAAAACAATGAGAAGTATTGCTGGCACCTTAGAGACTAACATTTATTTGGGCATAAGCTTTCGTGGGCTAAAACTGAAGTGGGTTTTAGCCCATGAAAGCTTATGCCCAAATAAATTTGTTAGTGTCTAGGGCCATGGCTACACTAGAGAGTTGCAGCGCTGGTGAGGGGGTTACAGCGCTGCAACTTAGGATGTGGCCACACTTGCAAAGCACGGCCAGCGCTGCAACTCCCTGGTTGCAGCGCTGGCTGTACACCCGGTCGAGCCTCGGGTGTAGCGATTCCAGCGCTGGTGATCCAGCGCTGGTCAGCAAGTGTGGACCCCATCAGCGCTTTTATTGACCTCCGGGGTATAAGGAGGTATCCCAGAATTCCTGTCCACAACAAACCGGAAGAAAGGGGGAGCTCGGAGTTCAGCCAAACTGCTTATTTAAAAAACAAACACAGCTCCTGTTTGCTGAGCGAGCGGAGGCAGGCAGGGGAATTACTTTGGAATGTTGACAGCTGTTTGCTTGAAGAGAGAAACAGCACGCTCACACAGCAGAGAGGGAGGGGGAAGTCCATGTTGAGCAGATGCTTATCTGGTCTGACGGCTATTTAGGAGTGCATAATTTGCATTTAGTGAATGAGAGATGGGTGGGGGAAGGGGTCAGAACTTTTAAAATGATTGAAGGTAGGCACTGTGTGTCTTCCAGTCCTTAGAACTTGCAAGGCAGGGAGCTGAGAACAGTGTCAGCTCCAAAAATCTGTCTCCCCCACGCTCCCTGTCACATTCCACCCCACCTCCCTCTTTTGAAAAGCACATTGCAGCCACTTGAATGCTGGGATAGCTGCCCACAATGCACCACTCCCAACAGCGCTGCAAATGCTGCAAATGTGGCCACACTGCAGCGCTGGTAGCTGTCAGTGTGGCCACACTGCAGCGCTGGCCCTACACAGCTGTAACTACCAGTGCTGCAGAACTGTAAGTGTAGCCATGGCCTAAGGTGCCACCAGTACTCCTCGTTCTTTTTGCTGATACAGACTAACACGGCTACCACTCTGAAACCAGCTCATACTGTGTTTTTGGCTGTGAAATGGAAGTGGTAGTTGTTGAATGTTTATGTTACCCTGGAAGGTGTTAATGGCTGCCATCAAGCATGTCTGCGATCTGTAGATCAGTCACAAGACATAGTTAAAATCCATGGGTGCACTAATTGCCTTTCATTCAGGCTAAATATAAGGAGTGATTAAATGCCCCTAATGTAGTGATAGTATGAAGGCTACTATCTTGGCCAACACACCAGGGACTGAACCAGGAATTTCCAAATATAAAATTATTAGCTGCTGTAGCTTGAGCTAATAACTAATATTTTCTGTGGATTGGCACAGGGGGGATCTGTAACACACACTCACCTGTGGATTAAAGTAGTTGAAACATAGAAGCTAAACCATGTGAGCCAAGGGTTTTCCCTGGAATAGATTGTAAATTTAGGGACTGGGGGATTGATGGGTGTACGTCTGTGTATGTGAGAGGTAGAAAGCAAATAGAAAGTTAGCAGACATTGAAAGAAGTGAATGTGGCCCTGAGAGGAAACCAAGAGATGGAGCTTCTTTTGGGCACAATCCATTCTGGAAAGGCAGACTTGGATTTCTAAACAAGGAAACTGCCTGTTGTTGTTCGTTTCTGTTTTGTTGAAGGAATAGGATTTTGTGTAATTCTTTGTAAATAAACAGGATTGCACTAAAGAAATAGCTGACTCCTATCCTCAGTATATCCTAATGAAAACAAGCTGGCAAATATTAGCCAAATATTGGCTAAACTCTAAGCCAAAGGGGCAGCAGTAACTTCAATTTGAAAGGCTCCAACAGGGCCTGATCCTGAAAGTTGACTGGTGTGGTGAATCCCTGTGTCTGCAGAGAGCTCCACTGAGGTTAATAGTGAAGGGTATGCTTGTGTTCATTTTTGATAAAATGTGGTTTGCAGGGTGCTTATGCATAGGGAAGCATGCTGTGGCTCACCACACTAGGAACATTCTAGAGAAGGCCAGGGGGAGGGGGTTGAGCTCAGCATGTGGTATGGAAACCTATGAGCATGTGATAAACATATCCATATATGGAAAGGTTAACTCTGATTGGTTAGAGAGTCATGTTATGTAACTTGTTATGTAAGTGCCATGTGCTATAAAATAGCAAGGGGAGGGGCTCCTTGCTGCAGGGACTCTGCCTGATTTTTTGTACCAGGGGCTCTCCCTTTGTGTACATATTGAATAAAGCCTCGTTGAATTGAATTGAATCGCATCGAATTGAATTGAATCGCATCGAATCAAAGTCCCTTGATTTCTGCCCAGCATCTGACTCACTGGGAACCATTAAATCCCAACAATAGTACTCTGGATAGTTATAGGAGTCTACTCAGGGATTAGCTTGCCCAATTGGTACCATAACCCCAAACACAAGGGGTTGAAATTTTCAAACCAGTGCAGGGTATTTAGTCACTTACCTTCCATTAAATAATAAAATCCCCTGCACTGGATTGAAAATCTGAACCAGGCATTTTTTACAAACATTGCTAATTTGGTGAACAGAACACAAAACATTTATGTAATATACATTTGTCATCTCTGACAAAAGTGCACAGGTGAGTAAATTTACATGCATGGGTAGTCCCATTGACTTCATGGGACTACGCATGTGTGTAAAGTTACCAATGTGCATAAATGTTTGCAGGATAAGGGCCTTGATTTATACTTTCTAGATAGTAGATAGGTACCAAAAAAAACCCCTAAATAATAGATGTTTACCATTTCAAAACATGTATACTGGCCCTTTAAGTCTGAGGAGGGAAGTCTCCAAGTCCAAGTCCCAATGCAGGAGCAAAGATAGATTTGTGGGTCAAAAATTGACAACCTCTGAGAGGAAGAAATTGGTTCCAAGCTGGCAGTTTATGGTTTGAGAGGATCTCAAGCTGCTTGACTCCATCTAGGGCCCAGGACTGGAGCCTTGAAGTGTTGTCAGGGCAAGGCTGCCCTGCATCTCAGGCAGGCACACTCCAGAGAGGCAGACCTGGGGCAGCTAGGGTGTGTTGGTCTCCACAGGAAGTCTTTCTGGGTACAGGGATTGGGATATAAACAGTCTCCTCCTTCATAACAGAGAAGATTGTGGAAGGAACTGCAACTCCTGATGGTCTCTCCCTGAGAGAACTTTCCTTGTTTTGTTTGCCTGAACTTTTGACTGCCAGAATGGTTACCACAGATAAAAATAACTCCCCCTTCCAGCATCTTCCTGATATGAAAAAGCCTCTGTGCACAACATAGTTACAACAGGGTTTCTCAACTCATGGGTTGGGACCCAAAATTGGGTCGCTAGAATGTTTTAAAGGGTTATGTGGCAGCTCCCGTGGCTCTTGTCCCAAAGGGCTGGCTGGCTGGGCTTGCCTCCCTGCTCCAGGCACTACAACCGCAGGAGTTTCAGTGCCATTCAATTTTGGCCCAGCCATCGTGATGACAGGAGTCTGGGTAGGCCAAATTTTAGTGAGTGGCACTGCAACCCCTTTAGCCAAGTCACAACTTCACTCACACAAATTTGCTCCAGTCGTGGGGCAGGGCCAAACTTGAGCAGTGCTGTAACCTGGAGGTTACAACACCCCAAGCTGAGAGTCAAACCCAGCCAGCCCCACAGCACAGGAGCTGCAGGAGCTGCCATTGTGGGGTGAGTGCTGGGCGCAGGACCCAACCAGCCCTGGGGGGAAGGAACTGACTGAAATCACCCCAGAACCTCCACCCCTAGGCTATTTACTTGACTGAGACAGGCCATAAACATTTACAGTGGGTCCTGAGCCCAAAAAGCTTGAGAACTTTGAGAACAGCAAATTATAAGAAACCTGTGAGAGTCATAGGACTCTATGAAATAAAGTCCTTTCCTGCTACTAGGAAGTCATGCCAAACAGATACCAACTCCTAGCTGCCTGAAATGTATGCACTAGATAATGCCTCTGTCAGTTGCTCGTTTCTTTTATCAGGAACACTTAGACCTAAATTAGGCTTCTTTCACAGTGTGGTGGCAACATACAGTCTGCTGTGCACCCCACCATGTGGTTCTATGACCCAGTGGATTCACAATGTGTTGGATCCTAGTAGCCATGCTTTCCATTCCATTCCTTTCTCCACATGCTTTCCATTCCTTTCTTCACTGTGATGCAGTATTGTCAACCCAAAAGTCATGGATCAGGCCCTCAAAATCATGAGGTTTAAAAAGTATCAGAGGGGTAGCCATGTTAGTCTGGATCTGTAAAAGCAGCAAAGAATCCTGTGGCACCTTATAGACTAACAGACGTTTTGGAGCATTCATATTTACATTCATAATTCTCAAAAACAGTTTACAAAAGTTGGTGGTATTATCCCAGTTTTACAGATGGGTAAACTGAGGCCCATGATCACTCACACAGTCACTGGCAGAACCAAGAAAAATATGCTGGTCACACAAAGAATCCTTTGCAGATTCAGGAATAGAACCTGGGTCTCCTGAGTCCCACTTCTGTGCCCTGTCCAAAGTATTACATTAATTATTACTACCACTAATGCAGCATGAGTGTCACATGTGGAGTCTGAGATCCTACTAATTAAATTGATTCAAAGTTATAAATAATAGTTTAACAAAAAAATCAATGGCCTGCTTCCTTGGGGGTGTGTGTATGAGGTTTATTACTGGCTTTCTGATTTTAAGCCTGTATGCTTCACAGTTTCAAGCTTTCCTCCACAAGCTAGAAACTTCCTTTTTAATGAAAGCTGAGATTCTAATGTAATCACCTGACTCCAGGAACTAGGGCTTTAAGAAATTCACCAAATTTCTTGAGGCTTGCTACAGAATTGTTGAAGCTGGCACCACTGAGGAAACCCTTTCCATGGTATACCAGGAGATCCAGAATCTCCATATACAGACTCTGTTTTGGCTTCACTGTGCCACACACCACCAAGGAAGTGGGCCATTGATATTTTTTTGTTAAACTATTATTTATACCTTTGAATCAATTTAATTAGTAGGCTCTCAGACTCCACATGTGACACTCATGCTGCATTAGGGGTAGTAATAATTATTATAATACTTTGGACAGGGCACAGAAGTGGGACTCAGGAGACCCAGGTTCTATTCTTGAATCTGCAAAGGATTCTTTGTGTGACCAGCATATTTTTCTTGGTTCTGCCAGTGACTGTGTGAGTGATTATGGGCCTCAGTTTACCCATCTGTAAAACTGGAATAATACCACCAACTTTTGTAAACTGTTTTTGAGAATTATGAATGTAAATACAGGGAAACCCTGCTATAACACGCCCCGCAATAACGCAAATTCGGATATAAGGTAATCATAAAGTGGCTCCCGCTGCCCCAAGCAAAAAAAAAAAAAAAAAAAAAAAAAAGCGGCTGGAGCGCCGCCAAAGCGCAAAAAGACAAAAAAAAATAGAAAGAAAAAAACCACCAGAGCGCTGCCGAAGCACAAAAAAAGAAAAAAAAGAGGCTGGAGTGTCGCAGAAAAAAAAAACCAAAAAATGGAATGTGCCTTCCCCACTGCCTCTTCCCCTCCACCCCGCTTCTTCTTTTGGTGAGAAGAGACATTCTTCTCCCCAGCTGCTCCTCACTCCTCCTCTGCCCCTTGCATGTCTCCCCTACTCTCCCCAAGTGTTTCCTTCTTTCGCTGCATGGCTGAGAGCCCCCACTGCTGGAGCCACTCCCTTTCAGTTACTGTTATGGGCAGTTTGCCAAACACAAGTCGTTTTCTGCTTAAGAGAAATTGACCAGCTTGAAACTGACCAGCTTAAAATGGTAAATCTTGCTACTACCGTGTCCCCGCATTTATTGTGATCCAATTTTTTGGACCCCAATCATCGTGTTATAGCTGGGTTTCACTGTACTACATAAGTGAAAGTGTTATTGCAGTTTTGATCTTGTCATCTATAAGGCACCCAAATATATATTAATTAATGAACTGAAGGTAACCATGCCCATCTGCCACTGCCCAACAGTTTCAGATACTTCAGTAGATTTTCAGTTACAAGATCAGTTAAATAAGCTCCAGAAAGGAGAGACAAAGGGGTATTATTTCAAAAAGGTTAAGACTTAGCTTCCCTTTTAGTGGGCACAATTTAAACCTGTAATTTTGTGCCTGTAAAATGCACAATTCCTTTTTGAACATGTATTCCATAATGTCTTATTTAAAATACCATGTTTCTAAGCACCAAGTAATCTTTTAAAATATTAAACATATTTCTGAAATTTTAAAAAAAGCTTATATTTTTGGTGTGTTTTCTACTCTGAGGGTTTTAGTCACCAGTGTAGCTACTCCAATGTAGTTGCACCAGCCCAGACGCTTGTGTTAGATGTGCTGCACTGGTGTAAGCTGGAGGGAGATTTACTGATTCAAGTAACGACTTGTGCCAGTGCACCGCATCTGCACTACAAGTTTAAATTGGTGCAGCTACATCAGTGTAGCTCCACCAGTGTCTAAAAGATCCAGGGCAGACAAGAACTGAGTTGTTCATTTTCACTTTAGGTATGTCTTGTTTGGTAATAAAAGATCAATCAACTTCACTTTTAAAACTATAAGTAAAACCAGGAAATATCTATAAGATTGAAAAAAAGAGAGAGAACTGTCTATTTGGGTAGCAGTATAGACATTTAGGAAGTAAATGTCTCATATTAACGACTTTGCAGCTCCCTGGCCTGTTTCATTAAAACTTCATGGCTGATTTGTGTGCATGTAGGATGTGAGCTTCTTGGCAGAGAAAAAATTCAGTGTATTTTAATCAGTGTATTTTTTTCTGTGCACCAGTGCATGCTTTTTGAATTCCTCTGCTTTGTAATGCTTCATTAACATCCTTTCACCATGTTCTTCTATGTGCACTGACCTGAGGGATGCCTCTCTTCTACTGTACCACTCAACGCATTCACAAAAAAAGAAATGGAGGCAAATGAAGATGGAAAGTTCCTAAGTGAGGTGCACTAACAACATATTGATTTTTTCTTGTATTAAGAAGAAAAGAATTGGGAAAGAAGGAGAGTGCTGTAATACGTCAGCTTCACAACTCAAACCCCAGAACTATAGGGGGACTCTTGAATTTTGTTTTATTCTGTGTGTTACAAAACATCTAAGGGGACAAGTTCTTGCTCCAATGACCTTGCAGTCTAGCTCAGACAAATAAGGCACCTGTGAATGCAGTTCAGAGACAAATAGGTATGGAGAGATTGTTGGGGAGGAAATAATGAAATGCATGACATCATCACAAAAGAGAAGACTGTGTAGAAGAAGAGGGAAGACAATAAGAATCCAGGAAGTGCAGAAGTCTGTTCAAGCTTCTCAAGATACTAAACCAGACATACCATATAAACCAGGGGTAGGCAACCTATGGCACGTGTGCTGATTTTCAGCGGCACTCACACTGCCTGGGTCCTGGCCACCGGTCCAGGGGGGCTCTGCATTTTAATTTTAAATGAAGCTTCTTAAATATTTTTAAAACCTTATTTACTTTACATACAGCAATAGTTTAGTTCTATATTACAGACTTACAGAAAGAGACCTTCAAAAAACGTTAAAATGTTTTACTGTCCCGCGAAACCTTAAATTAGAGTGAATAAATGAAGACTCGGCATACCACTTCTGAAAGGTTGCCGACCCCTGATAAACTGTTCCTAGTGCAGAAAGAAAGGGTGAAGCGAAGAATGGAAGAACCAGACAAAGAAAGAAATTAGAATGGAAGTATAGAGAAGAGAGTAAGGAATAAGGAACAAGTAGGGGCTGTGGAATGAAATGAGGGGTGAGAAGTTGGGAAATAGAGTTATGTTATGGCAGGAGGGGATAGCTCAGTGGCTTGAGCATTGGCCTGCTAAACCCAGGGTTGTGAGTTCAATCCTTGAGGGGGACCACTTAGGGATCTGGGGCAAAAATCAGTACTTGGTCCTGCTATTGAAGACAGGGGCCTGGACTCAATTACCATTCAAGGTACCTTCCAGTTCTAGGAGATAAGTATATCTCCTGTATTTTTTTTTTAATTTACTTATACTACAGCTCAAAAGATGCATCTCACTAATCTTAGGGAGACATACTTAACAATGCAAAATGTGAAATTGTGCCATTGTGAACAACGGCTCGTTGTGTGAAATTTTTTGACAAAAACCTGTGCCAAATTAAAACAAGAATAGTGCCACATAATGGAGGGTAAGGCCTACTGAGTTATTTTTTTTAATGAAGTTTTCTATTTACAGTATTTCAAATCCTTTGGATAAGCAAAGGAATAGTAAGGACTGTGTTAGTGGGGAGGAGTCCCTCTGGTAAATACATGCTATCAGTTGAAGGTCTTTAAAGAGCAATTATTTTCCTTGTGACTCCTACCAGTAGTGAAAGTCTTGACTTACTACAGGTACTCACTTTGCACAGCCAGCCTATGAAATGTTGTTTCATGATAGGATTGGCCGATATATGATATTGTCCTAAATAGAAACCGGAAAGAGTATCAAATAGTTGTTGAATATATAAATTAAAAATTGCATCTTTATAGAGATGGTGGATTCATTTGTAGACTTTTCAGTATGCTTTGTTATACATAAGAAATCTTTGATGCGAGCTTTGTACTGATCCTTTAAAAAATTATTATATTAAACGGGGGGGAGGGGAAATTATATGGCTGGACGTTGTTCATCACTTTGGTGTTGTGCATTGTGAATTCTTTACCTTTAACCTGAACCTTTTAGCTTTTCTTGTTTTGTCTCATAGCATGTTAGATTATAAATGAAGGGCAGGAGAGGAAGCTATGACCTTTATACTGTGTAGAGAATTTTAGCATGCTGTGGTTCACTTAGTTCCTCAAGACATAATAAATAAACTGAGTGCTGTGGAAATTCTGGGAGATGGGGAAGCGAGAGAGAGTAACATTAATCAGATCTATTTCAGAAACTTTACCTTCAGTTTTATGGTTACTGCATTTTAGAAAAGCATGTTTTGTTACTATTAGTTTAAAATATTTAAATATACAAATATATAGAAAATGTAGGAACATTCTGGTGTATCTATCTGAAATAATGGGGAAATAGAAGGGGAAATATGGAGGCATAGTGCAATGTGAAACAAAACCAGTAACTACAAAAAGTCTAACATTTTCAGACTTTGTGTGCAAATCCTGGTTTATTATAATCCCTAGATTCCCAAAAGCCATATGCCCAAATATCAAAAGAGTTGATGGAACCCTTCATCTTTCCAGTGTAGATACATTACCACGATGTTTACTGGGAGGAAGTGTCTTTGGAATGTAGACTTTAAGAAATTAGATCCTGACCGCTCTTGGTATCCACAGCCAAAATTTCTCCTTTCTGCATTGTTGTGAGCCAGCATGCCAGTAGCTTCCACTTTCCACCTTAGAGGTAGCTACATTTTACTGATGCGGTATTTTTACAGCCTGTAAGGGTTATAGCCCAGGCTGAACTCCCCCTTGTGGACAGTCACCAGGCTGATATATTAGACCCAAATCTTGAAACTCATATACTTTTAGGTCAGCTGAGTCAGAGTAGCATCCAGACAGTGTCTCTAAGTCTGACCTGTCAGGCATGCTCCTGAAGGACAGACAGTGCTGGTACCCTTCTTTGGTTGTGGGACCCAGCTGTCCTAGGCTTCAAGACCAGAGCTGATGCCCAGGTCTCCCCAGTAGCTCACACCTACCCTATCCAGAGCTCTACACTGATGGGCCCCTCCAGTTCATATTTCATCCCTTTGGGGACTTCATGATGGTTAAAGCAAGTAACAGAGACTTTGCAAAGGCATTCCTACACGCTTTATTCATAGAGATAACACAATAGATCAAGGACGGGCAAACTTTTTGGCCTGAGGGCCACATTGGGTTTCCAAAATTGTTTGGAGGGCTGGTTAGGGGAGGCTGTGCCTCCCCAAACAGCCAGGCGTGGCCCAGCCAACGCCCCCTATCCAACCTCCCCTGCTTCTTGCCCTCTGATGGTCCCCCCAGGACTCCTGCCCCTTCCATCCCCTCCCCCACTCCCTGTCTTCTGACCATCCCTGGGCTCCCCACCCCTCACTGCCCCCCGCTGCCTCATCCAACCCCTCCTCTCATTCCTGATAGTCCCCCTGGGACCTCTGCCCCATCCAACCACCCCTTTTCCCTGACCGCCCCCCGCCACCCCATCCAACCCCCCTCTCCTTTCTGACTCCCCCCTCGGGACACCTGCCCCCATGTTTCACACCCTCTGACTGCCCTGACTCCTAGCCACATCCCCTCCCCATGAGCACCACCTCGAACTCCCCTATCCCCTTACCCCATGCTGCCTGGAGCACCAGTGGTTGATGCTGCTACAGCCACGCCGCCCAGAGCACCAGGACAGGTAGCCGCGCTGCCCAGCTGGAGCCAGCCACCCCACCGCACAGCACAGAGCACCGGGTCAGGCTGTGGCTCTGCAGCTGCGCTGCCCCAGAAGCTTGCATCCCCGCCACCCAGAGCATTGTGCAGGTGGCACAATGAGCTGAGGCTGCAGGGGAGGGGGAACAGCAGAGGAGGGGCCAAGGGCTCAGGGGCCTGGCAGGATGTGGCCCACGGGCCGTAGTTTGCCCACCTCTGCAATAGATACATAGATCTATGGAAATATATCTAATACCTGCATGCAAAACCTTCCCTCAGTTTCTTCACATCTGAGAGCCATTTGGGTCTTAGTCAGTGTCCTTCTAGGATGTTCAAGTATCATCCCTTCCCCTCCTGCTCAGCCTTCTCCTCTTGTTCTGTTCCATTCTGCTAGAAAGAGTCTTCTTTGAACAGGCAATTCTAGCCCATTGTTTCTTGCTGTTCTTCCCGTTACTTTTTTTCCCCTCTGTAATTCCCCAACCTTCTGTGTTCCTTATAATGGATTAGAGTCGTTAGCAAGTCAATAGTCTTCAGTTGATAGTCTCCATTGTCCAGCTAAGGCCCTGGCTCTGTCCTAAAATGAGAGTGATTGTGCCCTCACTTGGACAGAGACAAAACAACAGGTCTTGATGCTTATCAGTGAATGGGCAATTCACCACCATTGCCTGTCTTCCTGAAAATGTGTAAAACCCACCCCCCAGGACTAAGTTAATTATTTGCACCCATGTAGCAGACAAATAGTCCGAGGTACAGATCATAATAATGAAATATACAAATATCTCCCACCTTCTTCACAACAAGCAAGTTGGGATGTTTTCTAGAGGTATCTGAGATTGCTATATACATGTACAGTAGTGTAAAATGTAAAGTAAATTTAAAATGGGGATAATGATACTGACCTTTGGTGTAAAGTGCTTTGAGATCTACTGATGAAGAGTGCTATTCTGTATAAGAGTTAGGTGGTAGTAGTACTAGTATAATCTAGACCAGGGGCGGGCAAACTTTTTGGCCTGAGGGCCACATCAGGTTTCAGAAATTGTATGGAAGGCCTCCCCAAACAGCCAGGCATGGCCCGGCCCCCTATCCTACCCCCCCCTCCCCCGCTTCTTGCCACCTGAGAGCCCTCCCAGGACCCCTGCCCCATCCACCCCCCTGCTGTTTGTCCCCTGACTGCCCCCAGATCTCCCGCCCCTAATTGCCCCCCGCCGCCCCATCCAACCCCCCCTCTTCTTCCGCCCCGAGACCTCTACCCCATCCAACCATCCCTTCTCTCTTACCAACCCCAGAACTCCCACCCCCTGTTCCCCGCCCTCTGACTGCTCCCCCCATCCACACCTCTGGCCCTGGACCACCCCTCAAACTCCTCTGCCCTCTATCCAACCCCCCTCCACCGTTCCCTGCGCCCTTAGGCTCTGCTGCTGTGCTGCCCCAGGAGCTCACAGCCCCACTGCCCAGAGCATTGCGCCAGTGGAGCAGTGAGCTGAGGCTGCGGGGGAGGGAGGACAGCGGGGGAGGGGCTGGGAGCTAGCATCCCAGGCCGCAAGCTCAGGGGCCAGGCAGAACAGTCCCGCACTGTAGTTTGCCCACTTCTGATCTAAACTTTAAAGCATATGTTCCTGTAGAGAGTGTAGCTGTAGTCTGGTCCTTCTGTTGGCGTTGGAACACAACAATTAGATCATGCAGTATTTGTTCTATAACTACATTGGAGAAGTAAAATTTCATGATGATGGTTGGAAATTGAGAATATACGCTACTAGTTCACACAGAAGAGAGAAAGAAAGAAAGAACACCCTGATTTGTACAATGTATAGATATTTAAGACTCATAGAGAATCCATTCCTTTCAGCCATTAGCTGAAATGAATTACAAAGCAATTGCACAATTTATATAAGGAAAATATCACACATGGAAGGATTTCCCTCCAAAGCCAACAAAACAAATTGGACTAGTGTCACTGACCTTCCTTCTTTCTAAGAGATTAAGAGTAGACTCCCAGAGCCTGCAACTGTGCAAATAAACTATTGGCTCAAGAATTCAAGAACTATTGGGTCAACTCTAACAACATTGTGAAGATGTGATTAGTGTTTCTTAAGGTACAGTCTTTGTTCTGAGCACCTAGGCTCTCCAACTGCATAACAACAGCAGAACAGCCAAATGAAATTAGATAAAAATGTGAAGAGATGCTGCCACAGTCTGATAACTTCTACTTCCTCCTTTTCTCTGAACTGTGTGTTCAGAATGTTTATATGATAAAAGCATATTTCTTTAAGAAAGTTATAATATTTCACAAGATTAAACAACCTCTTGGATTTTAAAGGGAACAAGTTATAAACTTTACATTGCTAGCATTACAATCTGTGTTTCTCTAGTTCTAGATTATTCTCTTTCTATAGGTAATTTAACAGTCAATATGAACTACACAGAACAGGATAATATGTGAATGTAGATTTGCCCAGGCAGCAAGGCCCTATCCAAGCAGAGTAGGGACTAAAAGGTCCTCTAGGCAAGGAGGCCTGGGAGAGGCCCTATTTAGGCAAGGGAGAAACTGGAGAAGTCTCGGGCAGGAAGCCCTGGGAGGAGAAAAGAAACCTTGTGTTGTGTGAACTTAGGAAAGTCCTTTTATTGGAATTTTGAGCTTTATTTGCAGTGTATTTTATAGTAATAAACCTGCCTCTCAAGGAGAGGTATTTTTGACCAAACAAATGTCTGAAGGGAAGTTTTATTTGAACAGTCCAAGAGGGGATACTGAGGCAGGCTGCCTGTAATGTGACCCTAGCCACTGGCGGCTGTAGGGGAGATGGCAAGAGCCGTGTATAACTTTGTTTTTGGTAAATAAGGTTAGGATAGTTAAGGTTCATAGTTAAATGTTCATAAAACAACAAGCCCATTGTCACTGCCGAAAACATTTTTAAAAGATTTTTATGAAAGATTTTTATGAAGGATTTTTATTAACCATATTTTCTGCTGCTTTATGCAATATTTTACTAGATTGACATGAGAATTTTGCAGGTAAAATGTAACTGTTATTTACTTCTCTCATCACCCAAATAAATAAATAAATAAATAAAAAACCAGCAGGAATGAGTAACTCTGGGATCCTAAAGGAGAAATGTTTTATTTGACTAATTTATTTATTAAGAGACAACTGTTTAATGTTTTTGTTTTCCCCAAAATAGTCAAGCATAATGGAAAGAAAACAAGTCAATCATTTTTGGTTTTTTTTAATATCACTTTTACCTTATTTCATTGGGTGTTGATCAGCCCTGGATAAACCTCCAGGACTGGTAAAAGTACTAAATTCACATGCCCTTCATTATAACCTTTTTCCTCCCTATCCTCAGAATAGACTTACTAATGTTATTGAAACCAGTGCACTGATATCGAAGTTATTTACAGCTTTTTATTTGTTAAGGAATGGGAGCTAACATAACACTATCTCCCAGTCAGGAATCTGATATTTCCCAGTAATTGCTCTACTTGTAAGTCCAGCTACATAAGTATATAATGGTTGATCAAATATTGAGAATAAATGTAATTGTTTTAACCTTTATGTTCTTCAGAAAGCGGCTTTGTCTCCCTCTGTTTTTAGAAAGCTCTTGACACATTTTTGTTGATACTAAATAATAATTATTAGATAAATCAATATACATGAGAGCATGGAGAACAGCATACACATTGTTCCCGCATTATTAGAACCAACATTTTATCTAAACAGTCTCTAAGTAACAAGCCTTGTAATGTCAGAGTAGGTATCATTTTCTGCAAGCAGTTTAGCAGTGTGTTATGCTAGTTTTGAAGAAAAGAGCCTTTACTATATATTTTTGTAGATTAGAATATCTAATAAACTTTAGAAATCTTTGTTAAATACCCTTTTAAATGCCATTGTCAATTAGTATTTATAAATCAGAAGTTTAGGAACAAGTTATTTTCACTAACATTTTCAATAGTGTGATGATTTAAAGGTGAAGGGCAAACCCAAAATATAGAATGGCATCTGCAACATGCTATAGTTGCTTGCCTAACCTACATTTGGATTGGAAAAAGCTGTAAAGTAACATGTAAAGTGCTGATAGTAGAGTTTTAAAAATCAGACCTTTTTTCCAGTGCTCCTGCAAGCTTATTGGAATACTGTCCAGATAAACCCTAAAGCACCCAACATCAACAAGAAACACGCTTCCTGCATGCATGCTGCTTGAGGGCACTAATTAAATAGTTTCCTATGACACCAATTAGTAGAAATTTTATTGGGGTTTCAATCGAAATTTCAACCTTTTTTAATATATATGCTAAAATATTGTTCTCCTTTTAGATATTATTGGTTGTTGTTTTTCCCAGAAAACTGAATTTTCTCATACTGCAGGCTGAAGGCGGTATCTAATACACATAATACTAATACCCCCTGTCCCTCTCCTGACCTGCAAATTACTTCCCTCCCTCCTCACTGTGAGAGATTGCTTTTGTGTTTCTACTGAGTTGAATAGCAGAGTCAGGATGTTCAAACATTTTAGTAATAATACACTCCACTTTGACACTGATTTATCCATTTATACCCTGATTCAATAAAGGACTTAAACATTTGCTTTGAAGTTAAGTAATTCCTTGAATATAATTGCTTCAACTCCTTGCAGATCTGCTTGACCATATATGCCCCTGAAAGAGAATAAGTCTGTGACCATCAAACTCATGCCAGATGGAACCTATACATGCATTTTTTATTGTTGGTTTTTATTTGTATTATGGTTGTACCTGGGAACAGGGCTACATCATGCTAGGTGGAGTACAGACATGTAACAAAGACAGTTCTTGGCCTAGACATCTCTATCTATGTGAAACAGACAGACTGGGTAATGGTGGATAGGAAGGAAGAAGTAACAGTAAAAGAAAGAAGGTAAAATCCTGGCCCCATTGAAGTAATTGAGAAAAATCCTATTGACGTCAGTGGAGCCAGGATTTCACCCTGACAGCGTATAGGAAACAGAAGTTGCAGCTTGTCATTGCCAGTATCAGACAGTGTAATTTGCAGGCATCACAGCAAAATATGTTTGGAAGAGGAATTTAAAAGCATATACGGTATGGCTCTGTGAAACTCAATAGAAAAAATTTCCATGCATGTGGGTGCCATGGGAGAAAGCATGGAGGAAGAGTCAGACAGGTAGGTGATTCAGAATCCCATTATTGCCATAGTAAAGGCAGAGATCAACTACTTGATAAACTAGTAGATCTGATAGATGGGGTAAAGCTAAATGGTGAAGGGTCTGAAGGGAAAAGTCAAGGCATTAATATCTGATGCAATTGAGGAGAGGGAGCTAGTAGAGGCACACCCAGAGAGAGTGATGTTATTGAAAGATAATCAGAAAGATAATGCCAGAAAGGTAATATTAGTGGTAGGGTGACCAGATGTCCCGTTTTTAAAGAGACAGTCCCATTTTGGGAGACTTTTTCTTATATAGGCACCCATTTCCCCCCTTTCTTTCCCCCGTCCCGTTTTTTCACAGTTGCTATCTGGTAACTCTAATTAGTGGCAGTATTTTAATGGGCTTGTAATGGGCATGAAGCCCAGAAAGTTGAGGAGTTAGATGGCTAGGGCCTAATCAAGAACTTTGGAAGTCTGGACAGACACAAACAGCTGAATCTTAGAAGTATTATGAATGCAGGAGCAGCAAGACTTGGCTGTGACCTGGATGTGTGGATCAGGAGAAACAGCTGAGTCAAAGATGATGCTCACATTACAGGACTGAGTGTAAAGATGTGGTGTAATCCATTGTGACAGAAAAATTGAGGAGATGGAAGGTTTAGAGACTAATTTAAAGCTTAGTTTTAGACATTTTATCCTTAAGTTTCTGGTTGAACATTCATGAGGAGATGTCAGAAGGACTAGCTGAGAAGCAGGACTCATTAGAAGAAGACATGTTTATTAGCTGGATTGTGAGTCATCAGCACAAAGATAAGCTTGTGAATAAGCACATCTAGAGATAAGATGAAGTGAGAGAAGAGCAAGGGGCCAGGGGATTTAGTTTTTGAAGATATCCACTTGACAAAGAGACAGAAAAAGATAAGGATCCACTAAACAAGGCTCCAAACGAAGGATCATAGATATGAGGATAACCATGAGAGTATGGGGTTGCGAAAGCTAAAGGAGGGCAAGATTTTAAGAAATGGAGAGTGGTTTACAGTTTCAGAAGGCAAGGGATCAAGGAAGATGAAGATTAGATTTGGCCAGAAAGAGGTCATTTAAGATTTTGGTAAGATAATAAAGATATAGGTATAGAAAATGTATGAGTTACCAACCAAATCTAAAAGTTTGAATGATTTATAGCCACCTGACTACAAAATTCATAATTGATAGAACATGTTGAACACTTTTAACTTACATTAGAAAAATGTACTTTATGACATAGACAACATTTCATAGCCAAATAATATTTGTGATTATGTATCTTACTGAGAAGGATCCCCAGGAATTTTCAGTTCACTACTCCTGCTTCTTATCAGTAGTTGTGAATGGCAAGTGTATGAGACAGGCAAATTTCTGTTGCTTTTAATTTCCTAACTGATAAACATCTTCAGTCCGAGTCACCTTCATTTGGTTTACTATTTTAACAGAGGTTAAGGTTTTACTACCTCATGGGTGGCTTAACGTTTGTTTCTTGTTCTGGATGAAAAATTTAAGATATAATGGTTACAGAGTTAATAAGTACTTAGTTATCTAAACACTTACGGAGGTACTCTCCTAGTAGCAAGGAGAATGGGCTTGGTTTATAGTTCAGGGTTCTCCTGGTCTGTGTCTAGACTAGAGAAAAGTAGCATATCATTAATGGATTGGTAGAGATGTTAATCACAGAAAGGAAATGAATAGATAAGAAATTTTCCATTGCAAATGATCAAGGACATAATGTATTTGCAGGAAATTTGTGATGTTGATAAAGGAATGATTTATATATTAAAAGAGGGTGGGGAGAGAATAAAAAGGAGGAGAGCAACTTGGTGACTTTCCATTTTTTAAAGAGAGACTGCTTTATTTGTTTTTAACGTTTCCTTTTGTTTTACACTATGTCAAGTGGCTAGTGGAGGGCTTAAAATAAATTGATTAAAAATATTAAATGGATATAATTTTGCTAATGAACAACTAAGTGGGGAGAGCTATAAATCCACAATATTTGAAAGGTAAACTGCAAGGAAAGAGAAAAAACATTTGCTACAGTGAAAGGGTATAACTAGAACTTACTGGATCAAATAAAGAAAGGGAGAATTGAGGCTGATAACAGAATGAACTTTCGACCTTTGAGGATCAGTTTGAAAACCACATGCATCTAAAAAGTGTAACCAATATGATAAGCTGAGCTATGAAATTTATTTTCACAAATTTGGAGTGATGTGATATCAAATGACAAAAGGCAAAGATAGATATGTCAGGTCTCCTGCTGACCTATTTGACATTGTCTTTATGAAACACCGAATTGGGTTTGAAATATTGCTAGCACTTGTGGTCTCTGTAAATTTTCATCACTGTCATTGGCTCCTATTTCTACTTTCTTTCACTCACATTGATCATCCTTTGGTAACATGCTTTGGAAAAGGAGATGATGATTCAGGGGTAGGGTGACCAGATGTCCTGATTTTATAGGGACAGTCCCGATATTTGGGGCTTTATCTTATACAGGCGCCTATTACCCCTCACCCCCGTCCCGATTTTTCACACTATCTGTCTGGTCAGTCTATTCAGGATCAGAACTTTTCTATGCTCCGGCCTGGCAAAACTTCAGCTCAGTCAAAAGCCTTGCTCTTTCTCTTTTTTTGCCAGTGCAGTGGAAGAGAAGGTGCTTTATTCAAACTAAGGGCTTGTCTACATCAGAAAGTTGCAGCGCTGGTGAGGGAGTTACAGCGCTGCAACTTAGGAGGTGTACACATCTGCAGGGCACCACCAGCGCTGCAACTCCCTGTTTGCAGCGCTGGCCGTACTCCCGTTTTGTCTCGGGTGTAGAGGATCCAGCGCTGGTGATCCAGCGCTGGTAATCAAGTATAGTCACTTACCAGCGCTTTTCTTGACCTCCGTGGAATAAGCAGGTATCCCAGCATACCTGAGGAAGCCTCTGGTAATCAAGCTGGTCTCCTTCCCCGGCTTGCTCTCGCGTTCCCCGAACCCCGAGCAAGCAGGTCTCCTTCCCTGAGGTTTGCTGGGTGGTTCCGGGAAGGCGAGAGCAAACCGGGGAAGGAGACCAGCTTCGCCGCGGTTTGCTCTCGCGTTCCGCGAACCACCCTGCAAACCGCAGGGAAGGAGACCTGCTTGCTCGGGGGTTCGGCGAACGCGAGAGCAAACCGCGGGGAAGGAGACCAGCTTCGCCGCGGTTTGCTCTCGCGTTCCGCGAACCACCCTGCAAACCGCAGGGAAGGAGACCTGCTTGTTCGGGGAACGCGAGAGCAAACCGCGGCGAAGCTGGTCTCCTTCCCCGGTTTGCTCTCGCGTTCGCCGAACCCCGAGCAAGCAGGTCTCCTTCCCTGCGGTTTGCAGGGTGGTTCGCGGAACGCGAGAGCAAACCGCGGCGAAGCTGGTCTCCTTCCCCGGTTTGCTCTCGCCTTCCCCAAAACCCCTTGAAGCCGCCCAACAGCGCTGCAGTGTGGCCACATCTAACACCACTTGCAGCGCTGGTTGCTGTAAGTGTGGCCACTCTGCAGCGCTGGCCCTATACAGCTGTACTAATACAGCTGTAACAACCAGCGCTGCAAAATTTTAGATGTAGACATGGCCTAAGGATACAGCTGCTTCTTCCTACCCTGGAACTGGTGCTGTGTGCAAGGCAGAAAGGTGCTGCTCTTCTTCCTGGAGGAAAATAAACTGGGGAGACCAGTGAATAGGGCAAAATAGAAAGGTGAAATTTTTTGAGAGCAATAAAGTTGAGAGGCACTTAAAGGTCTGGGAGAAAAATGGAGACATAAGGGGAAGGAAGAGAGCTTAGGATGGCGAAAAGGTGAGGAAAACACCAAGGTGGGGGTTATGAACTGGTATGAGCTGTAAGTGTACAAGGTGGAGAGCAGTACAGGGGAGACAGATTGAGTGGAGGGATATTACACAATAATACTTACCTGTTATATAGCACGTCATTCTAAAGCACTGTAAAAAACATTAACTAATTGAAATAACTAAGGATAGTGGAGATCAGGAGGTTATAGGAGAAGAGCGAGAGAACTAGTGGGTGGAAAGGAACAGACAGGGCAAGCAGTGACAGTAAAAATTACTGGGAGATAGTCCAAAACCCAAAAGAAAGAAAAGGCTTAAAGAACAAAGATGATGTGTTTTAGAAAAAAAATTGCAAATATTTTAAAAAGATAAATATTAGAGCTGGACAGAAAAAAAATTGATAGAAAATTTCAATTTTTTGGTGAAAAGTCAAAAACTGAAATACATCCATTTGGAAATGCTCCCATAGTGCTTCATGGGAGTTGTAGTTCAAGTACCTCATGCTCCCATTCTATATAGGCTGAAGTCCTTGGCTGGAGTAACTCGCTCATAGTGCATGAACCCTCTTGGTAAGAGGAGGTATCATGGGAATCCCTGGTCATGGTGCTCCGGAACAAAACCTCTAAATCACCACTGTCACCTCACAAAATAATTCTGTTTTAAGGGAGCTATTTGTCTTCTCTATTAACTATTAAGAGACGGCCTTATATAGTGGAAACCTGACGGCACTGCTGCAAATCAGCTTTCAAAAGTCACCAGCCACAAGCAGTACTCTGGGGTTTAACTGTACTGCTACGGCAGCAAGTTTCTCAGGTATCAACCTGAATAGCTGATGGAGCAGGTTTATATTATAGATTAGCCAAAGTGGCTGTGCCATGAGGGATATCACAGACACCCTGTCTAACAAGGATAAATTGAACACAAAAAAAAGTGTACTTTGTCATGGTCCATATTTTATGACTATATTATCAAAACACTTGGATAGTAATTTTTTTCTGATAGATGATTATATTAACTTTGCCAGCTTTAAATCTGAACATAACATAAAAACATAAGAATGGCCACACTGGGTCAGACCAAAGGTCCATCTGGCCCAGTATCCTCTCTTCCAACAGTGGCCAATGCCAGGTGCCTCAGAGGAAATGAACAGAACAAGTAATCATCAAGTGATCCATCCTGCCACCCATTCCCAGCTTCTGGCAAACAGAAGCTAGAGACACCATCCCTGCCCATCCTGGCTAATAGCCATTGATGGACCTATCTTCCATGAACTTATCTAGTTCTTTTTTGAACTCTGTTACAGTCTTGTCCTTCACAACATCCTCTGGCAAGGAGTTCCACAGGTTGATTGTGCATTGTGTGAAAAAATACTTCCTTTTGTTTGTTTTAAATCTGCTGCCTATTAATTTCATTTGGTGACCCCTTGTTCTTGTGTTATGAGAAGGAGTAAATAACACTTCCTTATTACTTTCTCCACGCCAGTCATGATTTTATAAACCTCTATCATATCCTCCTGTAGTTTTCTCTTTTCCAAGCTGAAAAGTCTGAGCCATATTAATTTCTCCTCATATGACAGACGTTCCATACCGCTAATCATTTTTGTTGCCCTTTTCTGAACCTTTTCCAATTCCAGTATACCTTTTTTAGATAGGGCAATCACATCTGCACACAGTATTCAGTTTGTGGGGGTATCATGGATTTATATAGAGGCAATATGATATTTTATGTCTTATTATCCATCCCTTTCTTAATGATTCCCAAGATTCTGTTCGTTTTATTGACTGCTGCTTAACATTGAGTGGATGTTTTCAGAGAACTGTCCACAATGACTCCAAGATCTCTTTCTTGAGTGGTAACAGCTAATTTAGACCCCATTGTTTTATAGGTATTGTTGGGATTATATATACATTTATCATAACCTTAGTCCCAGATTTGGACCTTAGCGTCCAAAATATGGGGGTTAGCATGAAAACCTCCAAGCTTAGTTACCAGCTTGGACCTGGTACCTGCTGCCACCACCCAAAAAATTAGAGTGTTTTGGGGCACTCTGGTCCCCCTGAAAAACCTTCCCTGGGGACCCCAAGACCCAAATCCCTTGAGTCTCACAACAAAGGGAAATAATCCTTTTTCCCTTCCCCCCTCCAGGTGCTCCTGGAGAGATACACAGACACAAGCTCTGTGAAACTACACAGAGGGACTCCCCCTCTCTGTTCCCAATCCTGGAAACAAAAAGTACTTTCCTATTCCCCCAGAGGGAATGCAAAATCAGGCTAGCAATCCAACACACAGATCTCCCCGATTTCTTCCTCCCACCAATTCCCTGGTGAGTACAGACTCAATTTCCCTGAAGTAAAGAAAACTTCAACAGGTCTTAAAAGAAAGCTTTATATAAAAAGAAAGAAAAATACATACAAATGTGCTCTCTGTATTAAGATGATACAACACAGGGTCAATTGCTTAAAAGAATATTGAATAAACAGCCTTATTCAAAAAGAAGACAAATCAAAGCACTCCAGCACTTATATTCATGCAAATACCAAAGAAAAGAAACCATATAACTTACTATCTGATCTCTTTGTCCTTACACTTAGAAACAGAAGACTAGAAAGTAAAAACTGCTTCTCCAAAGCTCAGAGAAAAGCAGGCAGGCAGACAAAAGACTCAGAGACTAAATTCCCTCCACCCAGAGTTGAAAAAATCCGGTTTCCTGATTGGTCCTCTGGTCAGGTGCTTCAGGTGAAAGAGACATTAACCCTTAGCTATCTGTTTATGACACGCCCCCCAAATTGCAGACAGTGGGGAAGCTCACTGGCGGCGATTTCCTTCTAGAACATTAAAATAAACAGATTAATACAACACATACACCTTTACATATACTCCTAAGTATATAACTAACAGACTTCTACATTTTAAGAACACTTTTTAACTACTGAATTTTGGGAAACTCTCACGGGAGAGTGCATCAGCTACTTTGTTAGAAGCTCCTGTGATGTGTTGAATTTCAAAATCAAAATTTTGGAGAGCTAAACTCCAACGAAGAAGTTTCTTGTTGTTCCCCTTGGCAGTATGAAGCCACTTTAGTGCAGCATGGTCAGTTTGTAGTTGGAACCGCCGTCCCCAAACATATGGGCGTAGCTTTTCCAGGGCGTACACAATGGCATAGCATTCCTTTTCACTGACTGACCAGTGACTTTCCCTCTCAGACAGTTTCTTGCTGAGAAACACGACAGGATGGAAGTTGTGATCTGTTGCTTCCTGCATGAGCACTGCTCCTATACCACGCTCAGATGCATCCGTGGTTACTAGGAATGGCGTGTCAAAGTCCGGGGCCCTGAGCACAGGGTCAGACATGAGCGTTGCCTTAAGTTGGGTAAAGGCCTTTTGACACTCATCAGTCCACTTAACTGCATTTGGCTGGGTCTTTTTGGTCAGGTCGGTCAGTGGGGCAGCGATTTGGCTGTAGTGTGGTACAAATCGCCTGTAGTATCCGGCCAAGCCTAAGAAGGATTGGACCTGCTTCTTGGACCGTGGGACAGGCCACTTTTGGATAGCATCCACCTTGGCCTGTAGGGGGTTTATGGTTCCTCGACCCACCTGGTGCCCCAGGTAAGTCACTCTGTTTTGGCCTATTTGACACTTTTTGGCCTTAACAGTTAGTCCTGCCTGCCTGATGCGCTCAAAGACCTTTTCCAGGTGTAGTAGGTGTTCGGGCCAGGAGTCTGAAAAAATGGCCACATCATCGAGGTAGGCAACTGCAAATTCTCCCAGTCCAGCTAGTAGACCATCTACCAGCCTCTGGAAGGTGGCGGGTGCATTTCGAAGGCCGAAAGGAAGGACATTGAATTCATACACCCCCGCATGGGTGACGAATGCTGACCTCTCCTTGGCAGGTTCATCTAGCGGTACTTGCCAGTACCCCTTGGTTAAGTCTATTGTAGAGATGAACTGGGCACGTCCCAACTTCTCCAATAGCTCATCGGTGCGTGGCATTGGATAGTTGTCCGGACGAGTTACCGCATTTAGCTTACGGTAGTCCACGCAAAAGCGTATTTCCCCATCGGGTTTGGGTACCAGAACCACTGGAGATGCCCATGCACTGGTAGATGAGCGGATTATACCCATCTGTAGCATGTTCTGGATCTCCCGTTCTATAGCAGCTTGGGCATGAGGAGACACTCGGTAGGGTGGGGTTCTGATTGGGTGAGCATTACCTGTATCAATGGAGTGGTATGCCCGTTCAGTCCGTCCTGGGGTGGCTGAGAACAATGGGGCGAAGCTAGTGCACAGCTCCTTGATTTGTTGCCGCTGCAGACGTTCCAGGGTGGTTGAGAGGTTCACCTCTTCCATACCACCGTCTTTTTTCCCGTCGTAGTAGACACCGTCAGGCCACTCCGCATCATCTCCCTGGACTGTAAACTAACAAACCTGTAAGTCTCTGGAATAGAAAGGCTTGAGAGAATTAACATGGTACACTTTAGGCTTTAGTGAGGAATTGGGAAATGCTATGAGGTAGTTTACAGCTCCCAGGCGCTCCTGCACTGTGAATGGCCCTTCCCATGATGCTTCCATCTTATGGGCCTGTTGCGCCTTCAAGACCATAACCTGGTCTCCTACCTTGAAGGACCGTTCTCTGGCATGTCTGTCATACCAGGCCTTTTGCTCTTCCTGAGCATCCTTTAGGTTCTCTCTAGCAAGGGCTAAAGAGTGTTGGAGGGTGCTTTGTAGGCTGCTTACAAAGTCCAGAATGTTAGTTCCTGGAGAAGGCGTAAACCCCTCCCATTGCTGCTTCACCAACTGTAATGGCCCCTTAACCTCGTGACCATACACAAGTTCAAATGGTGAAAACCCTAAACTGGAATGTGGTACAGCCCTGTAGGCAAACAGCAACTGCTGCAACACTAGGTCCCAAGTATTGGAGAATTCGTTGATGAATTTTCGTATCATGGCCCCCAAAGTTCCATTGAACCTTTCCACCAGGCCATTGGTTTGATGGTGGTACGGGGTGGCAACCAAGTGATTCACCCCATGAGTTTCCCACAGTTTTTCCATGGTCCCTGCCAGGAAATTAGACCCTGAATCTGTAAGGATGTCGCAGGGCCAACCTACCCTGGCAAAGATGTCTGTTAAGGCTAGGCACACAGTGTTAGCCCTGGTGTTGCCTAGAGCGACTGCTTCTGGCCATCGGGTAGCAAAGTCCACTAAAGTCAGTACGTACTGCTTTCCTCTGGGCGTCTTTTTTGGGAAAGGGCCCAGAATATCCACAGCTACTCGCTGAAATGGGACCTCAATTATGGGGAGTGGCTGGAGAGGGGCCTTGACCTGGTCTTGAGGCTTTCCCACTCTTTGGCATACCTCACAAGACCGGACATACTTGGCAACGTCCTTGCCCATCCCCTCCCAGTGGAAGGACTTCCCCAACCGGTCCTTGGTTCTGTTCACCCCAGCATGGCCACTGGGATGATCATGGGCTAAGCTTAAGAGCTTCCCCCGGTACTTAGTTGGAACCACCAACTGTTTTTGCGGCTGCCATTCTTCCCGGTGTCCACCAGAAAGAATTTCCTTGTATAAAAGTCCTTGGTCTATAACAAACCGGGATCGATTAGAAGAGCTGAGAGGCGGTGGGGTGCTCCGTGCCGCCGCCCAAGCTTTCTGAAGGCTGTCATCTGCTTCCTGCTCAGTCTGGAACTGTTCCCTTGAGGCTGGGGTCACCAGTTCTTCCTCAGACTGTGGACTTGGGCTTGGTCCCTCTGGAAGCGATGTAGGTGATGGGGTTGTTTCCATTGCTGGTGAACCGCTCTCCGCTGGTGCACCTGAGGGTATTTCAGGCTCTGGCTGAGCCTTTTGGGTATGGCTGTCTGTTGCTTCTGCCAGTTGTGGCTCGCTGGCGCCCACTGGCGTTGAGTTTGAAGATGGGGTTGCAATCGCTGGTGCTGGTTGCTGTTCCAGTTCTGGGCCTGGGACTGGAGGTGCTGTGGCTGTTTCAGTGGTTGGCATGGAATCCGGGTCCACTACCTCTGTCTGGGTCTCCGGTAACACAGACGGGGCCTCTGTGGACGGCTCAGGAACAGGAATGGGTCTGGAAGCTTGCCTGGTTTGGCTACGTGTAACCATTCCCACTCTCTTGGCCCGCCTCACCTGGTTGGCCAAGTCTTCCCCCAGTAGCATGGGGATAGGATAATTGTCATAGACTGCAAAAGTCCACATTCCTGACCAGCCTTTGTACTGGACAGGCAGTTGAGCTGTAGGCAAGTCTACAGCTTGTGACATGAAGGGGTAAATTGTAACTTTGGCCTTTGGGTTGATGAATTTGGGGTCAACGAAGGATTGGTGGATAGCTGACACTTGTGCCCCCGTGTCTCTCCACGCAGTAACCTTCTTTCCGCCCACTCTCAAATTTTCCCTTCGCTCCAAGGGTATTTGAGAGGCATCCGGGCCTGGGGATCTTTGGTGTGATGGTGGTGTAATGAATTGCACTCGCATGGTGTTCTTGGGACAGTTGGCCTTGATATGTCCCAGTTCATTACACTTAAAGCATCTTCCATCTGATGGGTCACTGGGCCGAAGTGAGTTACTGGAGACTGGTGAGGTGGAAGAGTAGGGCGTCTGTGGCTTGACTTGGGTTGTATGTGGGGTCTTTGGCTGTCCTCGGTTGTAGGGTTTATGGTCTGTGTGCCCCCTGGGGTAATCGTTCCCCTTGACAGTAGCTTTCTTGCTTTCTGCCAGTTCCATCCATTTGGCTCCAATCTCCCCCGCCTCAGCGATATCTTTGGGATTTCCATCTTGTATGTACCGTGTGATGTCTTCAGGAACACCATCCAAGAACTGCTCCATTTGTATGAGGAGGTGCAGTTCTTCCAAGGTTTGAATGTTGTTTCCTGTTATCCAGGCCTCATAGTTTTTTGAAATGTAGTAGGCGTGTTTGGGAAATGACACCTCTGGTTTCCACTTTTGGGTTCTGAAACGCCGACGGGCATGATCTGGGGTTATCCCCATTCTGTATCTGGCCTTGGTTTGAAAAAGTTTATAGTCATTCATTTGCTGCTTAGGCATTTCAGCTGCCACCTCTGCTAAAGGTCCACTGAGCTGTGACCTCAATTCTACCATGTACTGGTCTTCGGGAATGCTGTACCCAAGACAGGCTCTTTCAAAATTTTCCAAGAAGGCCTCGGTGTCATCACCTGCCTTGTAGGTGGGAAATTTCCTGTGCTGTGGAGCAATAATGGGCGATGGGTTGTTAGGATTGGCTGGAGTCTGTTGCTTAGCCTTTTCTAATTCCATGGCCTGTTGGTGGGCTTCCCTCTGGAGTTCTATCTGTCTTCTGTGGGCGGCCTCTTCTTCTGCTTGTTTCCTTCGGTGGGCCACCTCTTCTTCTTCCAGTTTTCTTTTGTGTGCTGCCTCTTTGGCTGCCTGTTCTCTTTGGTAGGCTGCCAGTTTGATGCTTTCTTCCTTTTCTTTCAGCTCCACCTCTTTTTGTCTTTTTTCCAGTTGTCGCCTGTGTTCAGCTTCTTTGATTTGTTCTTCAGCCTCCATTTTTGTCTTGGTAGACATGGTTCCTGTTTTCTTGTGTTGGGGTGCCCTCCGGTGTTTATCTTCTGAACTGCAGGTTCTGTTGCCTCCTGAAGTCTGCCTAGCAACAGTGCTTTTTTCCTTTTCTCTCTCTAGCTAATGTTCAATGAAGGGAAACCAGAAAAACCACTTTATTTGCATGCATATAAGTGCTGGTACTTGCCTCCTAATGGGAGGGCTATTGCATGACAAAAGACCCTTAACAGTCTGGTAATGGCTTCTCGCTTAACATGCAAGCCACAAACTGCCAGAGAGAGCAGAGAAAAAAAAATTCTCTCTGGTTCCCTTTTAAAACCAACTGTTTCTCTCTGCTAAAAAGCCCTTAGCAGAGAAAAGAAAATTATAATATTCCTACTGGCTTCTGGATTCTGTCTAGATCCCACCCGCTGCTACACCATATCATAACCTTAGTCCCAGATTTGGACCTTAGCGTCCAAAATATGGGGGTTAGCATGAAAACCTCCAAGCTTAGTTACCAGCTTGGACCTGGTACCTGCTGCCACCACCCAAAAAATTAGAGTGTTTTGGGGCACTCTGGTCCCCCTGAAAAACCTTCCCTGGGGACCCCAAGACCCAAATCCCTTGAGTCTCACAACAAAGGGAAATAATCCTTTTTCCCTTCCCCCCTCCAGGTGCTCCTGGAGAGATACACAGACACAAGCTCTGTGAAACTACACAGAGGGACTCCCCCTCTCTGTTCCCAATCCTGGAAACAAAAAGTACTTTCCTATTCCCCCAGAGGGAATGCAAAATCAGGCTAGCAATCCAACACACAGATCTCCCCGATTTCTTCCTCCCACCAATTCCCTGGTGAGTACAGACTCAATTTCCCTGAAGTAAAGAAAACTTCAACAGGTCTTAAAAGAAAGCTTTATATAAAAAGAAAGAAAAATACATACAAATGTGCTCTCTGTATTAAGATGATACAACACAGGGTCAATTGCTTAAAAGAATATTGAATAAACAGCCTTATTCAAAAAGAAGACAAATCGAAGCACTCCAGCACTTATATTCATGCAAATACCAAAGAAAAGAAACCATATAACTTACTATCTGATCTCTTTGTCCTTACACTTAGAAACAGAAGACTAGAAAGTAAAAACTGCTTCTCCAAAGCTCAGAGAAAAGCAGGCAGGCAGACAAAAGACTCAGAGACTAAATTCCCTCCACCCAGAGTTGAAAAAATCCGGTTTCCTGATTGGTCCTCTGGTCAGGTGCTTCAGGGGAAAGAGACATTAACCCTTAGTTATCTGTTTATGACAACATTATACCACCTGTCACCTTTGTAGCATGATAATGGCCAGTCCCACTGGACATTTAGTTTGATCATACCCTGTACAGGGCACACATGCTATATCTGTGCCTATGTGATAGGTAAGGACGTGCACTTATGTTTGCGAGTAAAGAGTGCTTGTAGAATGAATGAAATGTTTTAAAAATTAGAAATTGCTTAGTGAGTGCAATTTTTTTTAATCATATTAATTTTACAATTAGAGAATCTCAGGTTTTAGGGTTTTTTAAAAGCTCTTCACTGTTGATGGTAATAATAGGAAAAGAAAAATCTGCTTTGCTGTTTGTTGTGACTCATGAACAACAAGATCACAAGTGCTGTTCCTGTGTCTGAGCCAGCAAAAAATTACAGTATTTGTTTAGTTAAAGCTGATTTGAGAGTTGGTGGAAAAATGTTGCTCAAGATTTAATCTCATTCTACATCTCATTTGTAGAACGAACAACGTATCTGATCCACCTTCCCTTTCATTTTTTCCTATGACACTTGAGCAAACAGACACTGAGGAGTTTCTGAATGAATGATGGATTGGATTCTATTTGTTTGGCTAGAGAAATGCATTTAATTTGCTGTAAATTAGTTGTCTCTTTATTACTGTGAAAAAGGTGGGAAATGTCTGTTATTATTATGAATATTACGTATGCCTTTGTCTATTTGATTACTGCTGATTGAGAGTGCTGTCTGCTACATTGGTGCAAGGAGTTAATTTACTCCTAGGTGGTTCTTTGCACATCTTTAGGAACCCAGAGTCAGTGGCTGTAGATAACCCAATCACTGATACTTAAAAAACAACACAGGTGTCAATTCCTTTGAAGGTTTACCCCCATCATGCTCTGATCGTCAGTGTGTCTGGTAACCCCAAGAGGAGGAGGGAAATCCAAGCTGGTAAAATGAAACAAAGAGTTTGGAAGAGGTTAAAATCCTCAGCCCGGAAGCAGAGAGTGCCAGAAGGACTGCTGAGGAGATACTGACCCTCCTCTCACAAATGTTGACTTACTAGCGATAAGTCAGGCCTTTCTAAATTCTGAGGGAAATGCTACACTTAGGTAAGATACAATACTCATAGGCCTTTTTGTTGTTTAACTTTTTAACCCTTTTCTCTCTGCTATATTCCTATGGATAGATTGTTAAATACTTTGTTTTGAAGAAGTTGTTTGGTAGGACTGCATGAACTCATAACTCCAGAAAGGAAGTCTCTAGCAGGAGCCAAACCCATCTGGACTTGCTATGGTGTAACCTGGACACCCAGTCTAAAAGTGTGTGAGTCACAGGATTCCTTGGCTACACTGGCGCTTTACAGCGCTGCAACTTTCTTGCTCAGGGGTGTGAAAAAACACACCCCTGAGCGCAGCAAGTTACAGCGCTGCAAAGAGTCAGTGTAAACAGTGCCCCAGCGCCGGGAGCACGGCTCCCAGCGCTGTAAGCTAATCCCCACAGGGAGGTGGAGTATCTGCAGCGCTGGGAGACCTCTCTCCCATAGGTGAGAGATGTGCAAGGGTTGGGCCTGTCACTTGAAAGAGGGACCCCTGGAGGGGCTGAGTCAGGAGTCAAAGATACAACTTACCTTGAATAGTGACAGTTGCCACATCCATTATAGATGTGGTGTAGTGTGTGGTATTTTGACATGGTTTCATTCCTAGTTTATTAGAAACATGATAAGACTTGAATTAAAACCTGATAATAATTATAAGTCTGAATTTCTGTACAAAAACCTAATGGTAATTTTTAATTAGATCTTCATTCAGTTCAAGCGCTGCCTCTAGTCTAAAGTATTGAAGGTCATATAGTGATGTTAGAGCACTGTACAGTCCTCTTGACGTCTGTTGTGCCGTGTTTAGAACTGAGTGAATAATTCATAGCAAGTAGTTTGCTCTGAGTTTAACCTTGTTTTCTGCTTACAGAATATTCTCCAGCCGGGTGCCATTTTTGTTATATTAATTCATTAATCAAAATTACTCAGATATGTTGTAGTTATTGTTAATTTATGGTTTTCCCTCTGCTTCCAACCAGCAGGGACTGATCCCAAAAAATTGAGTAGTCGATTTTAAAAAATTGAGCTGCTTTACTTGAGAGGTTGTTTATATAAAACACACTATATATATTTTTGTACCATAATTGAAAGAAGTCCCTGGGAGAGATGGGAGATAAGCAGGATTAAGGAATTTTAGAAAATGTTAAATCTTTACCTTTTCATGTCATGTAAGACTTGCCAAGAGGCCTTATTCCTTAAGAACATAGATTTGTTGGCACTGTGCAGAATTTAGATTTAACTTTGCCTTCTCTAACAATTGCATATGCCTTCCTGGCTGCTAAGTGTGTGGTCTGATCCATATCTTGCTCATTTAGGGCATGATCCATGCTTATTACCTGTGTGCCAGGATTCTGATGAGGGATTTGGGGAAAGCTGTTCCCTTTTTGGTGTAAAGCACTATCCCACCCCATATAAACATACCACTTCAGTTGTAAATACTTCACTGTGTGAGCTTACAGTTTGTTTTCTGCTAGCATTTGTGATGATAAAACTCAATTGCTTGAATGTTTGCAAAGGGGCACAAGCCAAAACATGTTCATTTTTAGACTAGTGAGTACTTCCAGACCATTGGGTGTAGTAGTAATCTACTCTAGTCATGATGGCAGTTTTGTCTTTTACACAAGAGTTAAGTTAAAATTTAAATTAGAGCTGTCAAGCGATTTAAAAAATTAATCTTGATTAATCTCACTGTTAAACAATAGTAGAATATGTTTATTTAAATATTTTTGGATGTTTTCTACATTTTCAAATATATTCATTTCAATTATAACATAGAATACAAAGTGTACACTTTATTTTTATTACAAATATTTGCACTGTAAAAAACAAAAGAAATATTATTTTTCAGTTCACCTAATACAAGTACTATAGTGCAATCTCTTTGTCATGAAAGTTGAATTACAAATGTAGAATTATGTACAAAAAGATAACTGCACTCAAAAATAAAACAATGTAAAACTTTAGAGTTTACAAATCCATTCAATCCTGATTTCTTGTTCAGCCAATTGCTCAGACAAACAAATTTGTTTACATTTCAGGAGATAATGCTGCCCACTTCTTGTTCACAATGTCACTTGAAAGTGTGAACAGTTTTCTCATAGCACTATTGTAGCTAGTGTTGCAAGATATTTACATGCCAGATGCGCTGAAGATTCATATGTCCCTTCATGCTTCAACCACCATTCCAGAGGATATGCATCCATGCTGATGACAGGTTCTGCTCGATAACAATTCAAAGCAGTGCGGGCAGATGCATGTTCATTTTTATCATCTGAGTCAGATGCCACCAGCAGAAGATTGTTATTCTTTTCTGGTGGTTCGGGTTCTGTAGTTTCTGCATCGGAGTGTTGCTCTTTTAAGACTTATGAAAGCATGCTCCACACCCCATCCCGATCAGATTTTGGAAGGTACTTCAGATTCTTAAGCCTCGGGTCAAGTGTTGTAGCTATCTTTAGAAATCTCAAATTGGTACCTTCTTTGCGTTTTGTCATATCTGCGACAAAAGTGTTCTTAAAACAAACATGTGCTGAGTCATCAGTGAGACTACTATAACATGGCAGAATGAGAGTAAAATAGAGCTGGAGACATATAATTCTCCCCCAAAGAGTTCTGTCACAAATTTAATTAATGCATAATTTTTTTAACAAGCGTGATCAGCATGGAAGTATGTCCTCTGGAATGGTGGCCGAAACATGCAGGGACATACGAATGTTTAGGATATCTGGCACGTAAATACCTTGTAATGCTGACTACAAAAGTCCTATGTGAATGCCTGTTCTCACTTTCTGGTGACATTTTAAATAAGAAGCCGACAGCATTATCTCCCATAAATGTAAACAAATTTGTTTGTCTTAGAGATTGGCTGAATGAAAAGTAGGACAGAGTGGACTTGTAGGCTCTAAAGTTTTGCATTGTTTTGTTTTTGAGTGCAGTTATGTAACAAAAAAATCGATATTTGTATTTTGCACTTTCACGATAGATATTGCATTACTGTACTTGTATGAGGTGAATTGAAAAATACTGTTTTTTTATTTATCATTTTACAGTGCAAATATTTGTAATAATAATAATATAATGTGAGCAGTGTACACTGTGTATTCTATGTTGTAATTGAAATCAATATATTTGAAAATGTAGAAAAACATCCAAAACATTTAATAAATTTCAGTTGGAATTCTACTGTTTAACAGTGCAATTAAAACTGTGATTGATCATGATTAATTTTTTTAATCACAATTGATTTTTTGAGTTAATCGCATGCGTTAACTGTGATTAATTGACAACCCTAATTTAAATACAAAAAAATAACATTTCAGCTTTAATTCATACAATGTTTTCTTCTAAAATATTTGAAATTCATATATATATATATATATATATATATATATATATATATATATATATATATATACGTCTTTATTCATGGAATTTTCCAGGTTGTGTATATGCTTGAGTACATTTGCAGCTTTGTTGTTATGGCGGGAGTTCCCAAGTGTCTGAGATGTCCTTCCCTCATATCCCATCCTTTACCTTAGAGCAAAGCCAGTAGACTCCTGTTCCATTCCTCAGAAATGTAGCAACTAATGACCCATTCCTGCAAGCATTATTAGGCATAATATTTGACCACCATTCTTGAGGTAGTAAGCACCACACCGAGTGGTTTAATATATTAAGTTTAAATGGAATACGGGGTTTTCACCTACCCTTCATTCAGAGGCCAGCCTTTTCATTTAAAAAACAAAAACAAAAAAACAAACCACACACACATACACCACCATCACATAAGTTTATTTTACAGATGAAAAGGCCGAACAGTTGCTTTTGAAAAAATAAGCATAATTTAAAAAGTAGATGCCTCTGTTTTATTTTGTAAATAACCATTGAGCTAAGATCTTACATGCCAAGTTTCAATGTGGAGCAAATAGTTATTTACAAGCGGTGAGCCCTTGAAAAACAAAGGTTATGATGGAAACCATTACAGGCCTTTCACACTAAAGGCATAATTTGCCAACATAGGGAGGTGATGACAACAAGAGAGCAGAACTATTTGTTATGATAAATACTATAAATAATATGCACTGTCATCTCATGTTTCGTGTTTATTTGAAGATTCTGCATTTTTCAAACTGTTCTGAACCAAATCAGATTCTAAAAAGTGTTTAAAGATCTGTGTTCGGCCAGGGTTACAGTGGTTTGGAAAAACATAGCCCTGAGTGATGTAGCTAGGCTATGCTATGCTGACCTAGCCCCTGCTGTGGACCCTAGCTACTGTCATCCTATTCTGATGTAAAAAAACCCTTCTCTTGCTGTAGGCTGCATTTATGCTATGAGGTTATGCTAGTCTAGTTACAGGGATATAACTATGCCAGTATAGTCTCTGTAGTGTAGATACACCCTCAGTCTCCTGAATTTTTTTCAAGTAATTTAAAAACAGATTTCAAGAACTACCATTAAATAACAATTAAGAATTAAATAATGTTGACCTTGAAAAAATGGTTGCTTCTTTGTAAAAAGGTGAACACTGGCATCAGGGTACATAACAGAGAATATAATATTAGTTATCCATGTGACAGATTTATAAAACTATTCAAACAAAGTTTAGTTCCATTTTTTTAAACAAAAAACATTGTTCATTCCCACTTTAATGTCTCAGGGTCACATGTTCGACCCAGGTAGGGCTTAACATATGTTTAGCTGTTTCAGACCTCTGTATACTGAATTGCTGGAAGCATTCCATGCAGTCATGGTCTATGCCTATGTCTACACTGCAGTTAAAAACCTGTGGCTGTCCTATCTGAGCTAATTCGGGCTTGCAGGCCTTGGGCTATGCAGTTGCTTAATTGTGGTGTAACCATTCAGGCTTGGGCTGGAGTCTGGGCTCTGGGACCCAGGGCCGGCGCTACCATTTAGGCAGCCTAGGCAATCGCCTAGGGCGCCAGAATAATTGGTGGGCGTCATTTTGCCGGAGGGGGCGGCAGGCAGCTCCGGTGGAGCTGCCACAGTGGTGCCTGTGGAGGGTCTGCTGGTCTGCGGCTCCGGTGGAGCTGCCGCAGTCCTGCCTGCGGACGGTCGGCTCCTCGCGCGGCTCCGGTGGACCTCCTGCAGGCAGGACTGCGGCAGCTCCACCGGAGCTGCGGAGCACCGGACCCTCCGCAGGCACCACTGCGGCAGCTCCACCGGAGCCGCAGGACCAGCGTGCGGGGTGCCAAAATTGCCGGCTGCCTAGGGTGCTCAAACCCCTAGCGCCGGTCCTGCTGGGACCCAATAATGGGAGAGGGTCCCAGAGCCCAGGCTCCAGCTCGAGTATGAACATCTACACCGCAATTAAATAGCTCGCTAGTGCCCATGTCAGCAGATACTGATCAGATACGAGTGTTTAATTGCAGTGTAGACATACCCAAATGGGCCTGACCCTGCAATCCTTATTCAGATAAAACTCTGGTTGAACTAAGTGGGTGATTTGCCCAAGATGGGACTGCAGGATCAGTGCCTATATAATTAAGCATGGGAACCAATGCTTAATATCTTTTTATTGTGACAAATTTATAATTAAAACATTAGGAAATTACTCACCCACTTTTCATATGCCATATACATTAAGGTATATGTTTGAGGCTAATCTCTAACATATTTTGTGTGTGTGCACATAGACACACATACACAGGGTTTTTTCCCGAAGTATATGCTGAGCCATACTGTTAGATAAACCAAAACCTAGAATAGTGGAGTCATATGCTTAGTTTTCCATAACATCATGGTTTTTAAACTGCACCATTCTGATTATCAGGAAAACCCAATTGTGGCTGACATACTGAAGGTAACAATGTAACTTATTTTACTGAAAATGTAACCTTTTCTGGGAGAGAACATTCTGTTAAAATTTATAAAACTTTATAAGTCTTTTGTAGTAATAATAATAATTAATAATAACAAAACCAAATTTTTCATCGCCTATAGTTGTGTGCATTTCATGGACAGTTCAATACCTAACTGAATATGTCTGCATTCACATATTTGATCTGTCTATGCATGTCACATAGCTGCATACTTAATTTAGGAGCACCCTAATATGTGTGCATAGTTAAGCATGCCAACCTTGAAAATCTCGTATACTCTCTGGGCTAAATACTCTCCTTAATTATGCTGGTGCAACCTCCGTTATGAGCCTCAGGGTGTAATTTGGAAAGATTTTGGCTCAGTATATTGCTGTTATGTTTTCAGATCTGTCAACAACACAGCATTAATTCCTCAGTGCACAAGAAGCTAGCTTTCTGATCTCTTCATCTCATTGATGAAGCTGTGAAAGCATGCAGTATCAGAATTTGACCTGTAGTATGCATAATACCAATTACACACACACCTCCAACATACTGCTTTGTGAAGGGTTGCAATGAAACAACACATTTGACTACATTATGAATTATTCTGACACATCATTTTTTTAATTCCCCCATAGCAAAATGAGTGTCCTGTTTAATGAAAAGTGTGTCTTCATTCATAATAAAAAAATTAGTTTGTGTCAAAATATCACTTAGTCATTATTCACCTCTGAATGTTTTACACTGGTTCTAATTATAAACTAAGTACAACAAATCTGTGAGCAATTAACATATTTTAAGACTAGAACTATCTTTAAAAGTAAAACTTGAAGAGACCACCTGCTATTGCTGAACCATCTCCTCCATGGCACTCCCACTTCTGTCTGTTTATTGGTGAATCCCTATGTCAGATTTTTGCTGCTTTGGCTGTTTTTGAAGTTCCTTGTCTTTTCTGGGACCTAGAGATGCCAGATACCTGTGTACAATATCACCTGTCAATCCCTTAACATATGCTACTGGTAAATCATATGTATTTCTGTACATGGTCATAATCCTTTTTAGTGAAAGATGCTGAATACCCCTTTTCTGATTTACCCAGTGATCCTCTGACAAAGCAGTAAAGGAAGTTCACTAGAAAATCCAAAGATTAACTCCTTTTCCTGTGTTTTGAGCTAGGAAAGTTTTTTTTGTAGCATTTCTGAATTTACAGGCTCCAGATTCCCAGTTGGGTTATATATGTTTGGTTTAATCTAAAGTGACATTTTTTTTCACACAGAAGTGCCATAGGGACTCATAGACTTTAAGGTCAGAAGGGACCATTATGATCATCTAGTCTGACCTCCTGCACAATGCAGGCCACAGAATCTCACCCACCCACTCCTGTAACAAACCCTTAACCTATGTCTGAGTTATTGAACTCCTCAAATCATGGTTTGAAGATCTCAAGCTGCAGAGAATCCTCCAGCAAGTGACCCGTGCCCCATGCTGCAGAGGAAGGCGAAAAACCTCCAGGGCCTCTGCCAGTCTGCCCTGGAGGAAAATTCCTTCCTGACCCCAGATATGGTGATCAGTTAAACCCTGAGCATGTGGGCAAGACTCACCAGCCAGCACCCAGGAAAGAATTCTCTGTAGTAACTCAGATCCCACTCCATCTAACATCCCATCACAGACCACTGGGCATACTTATCTGCTGATAATCAAAAATCAGTTGCCAAATTAATTGCTAAAATTAGGCTATCCCATCATACCATCCTCTCCATAAACTTATCAAGCTTAGTCTTGAAACCAGATATGTCTTTTGCCCCCACTACTCCCCTTGGAAGGCTGTTCCAGAACTTCACTCCTCTCATGGTTAGAAACCTTCATCTAATTTCAAGTCTAAACTTCCTAGTGTCCAGTTTATATCCATTTGTTCTTGTGTCCACATTGGTACTAAGCTTAAATAATTCCTCTTCCTCCCTAATATTTATCCCTCTGATATATTTATAAAGAGCAATCATATCCCCACTCAACCTTCTTTTGGTTAGGCTAAACAAGCCAAGCTCTTTGAATCTCCTTTCATATGACATGTTTTCCATTCCTGGGATCATCCTAGTAGCACTTCTCTGAACCTGTTCCAGTTTGAATTCATCCTTCTTAAACATGGGAGACCTGAACTGCACACAGTATTCCAGATGAGGTCTCACCAGAGCCTTGTATAATGGTACTAAGAGCTCCTTATCTCTACTGGAAATACCTCGCCTGATGCATCCCAAGACTACATTAGCTTTTTTCACAGCCATACCACATTGGCAGCTCATAGTCATCCTGTGATCAACCAATACTGCGAGGTCCTTCTCCTCTTCTGTTACTTCCAACTGATGCTTCCCCAGCTTATAACAATAGTTCTTGTTAATAATCCCTAAATGCATGACCTTGCACTTTTCACTATTAAATTTCATCCTATTACTTGTACTCCAGTTTACAAGGTCATCCAGATCTTCCTGTATGATATTCCAGTCCTTCTCTGTGTTAGCAACACCTCCCAGCTTTGTGTCATCCACAAACTTTATTAGCGCATTCCCACTTTTTGTGCCAAGGTCAGTAATAAAAAGATTAAATAAGATTGGTCCCAAAACTGATCCCTGAGGAACTCCACTAGTAACCTCCTTCCAGCCTGACAGTTCACCTTTCAGTACCACCCATTGTAGTCTCCCCTTTCACCAGTTCCTTATCCACCTTTCAATTTTCATATTGATCCGCATCTTTTCCAATTTAGCTAATAATTCCCCATGTGGAACCGTATCAAATGCCTTACTGAAATCGAGGTAAATTAGATCCACTATGTTTCCTTTGTCCAAAAAATCTTTTACCTTCTCAAAGAAGGAGATCAGGTTGTCTTGGCACGATCTACCTTTTGTAAAACCATGTTGTATTTTGTCCCAATTACCATTGGCCTCAATGTCCTTAACTACTGTCTCCTTCAAAAATTTTTCTAAGACCTTGCATACTATAGATGTCAAACTAACAGGCTTGTAGTTACTCAGATCACTTTTTTCCCCTTTCTTAAAAATAGGAACGATGTTAGCAATTCTCCAGTAGTACAGTACAACCCCTGAGTTTACAGATTTATTAAAAATTCTTGCTAATGGGCTTGCAATTTCATGTGCCAGTTCCTTTAATATTCTTGGATGAAGATTATCTGGGCCCTCCAATTTTGTCCCATTAAGCTATTCGAGTTTGGCTTCTACCTCAGATGTGGTAATATCTACCTCCATATCCTCATTCCCATTTGTCATCCTGCCATTATCCCTAAGCTTCTCATTAGCCTCATTAAAGGCTTTAGATATTGGACCATGCCTAGATTATCCTTAACCTCCACTCCATCCTCAGTGTTTAGCGATCCTGCTTCTTGTTTCTTTGTTTTCTTCTTATTTATATGGCTATAGAACCTTTTACTATTGGTTTTAATTCCCTTTGCAAGGTCCAGCTCTACTTGGCTTATGGCCTTTCTCACTTTATCCCTACATGTTCTGACCTCAGTAAGGTAGGTTTCCTTGCTAATCCCTCCCATCTTCCACTCCTTGTAGGCTTTCTGCTTTTTCTTAATCACTTCTCTGAGATCCAGCTTGATCTACAACTCCTGCCTATGATTTTTTCCCTCTTTCTTGGGGAAGCTTTTTTTTATAGCATTTCTGAATTTACAGGCTCCAGATACCCAGTTGGGTTATATATGTTTGGTTTAAAAATAAGAATTAGTAATGTGGGAATTAGATTGAATGCACAGTAAATCTAATCATCTAAAGTGATTTTTTTTTTCACACGGAAGTGCCGTAAGGACTTCTGTGCCCTACTACACTTTAGCAATTGGCAGCAAAATACCCTCAGATTGCACGGTGGTGGGACAAGGCTGCAATTTTTCTCTACTTGAACAAAAAGAAAATCACTTTTTTACTGGAGCTGTTTTATCAAAGCTGGAAAAGGACATTCTTGCCCAGTAAATAACTAAAAAAAAAATTCAAAAACTGTAACTTCTCATAATTCTTAAGTATGTGTCACCAGGGAAGCTAATCCAAAAACCAAAGCAGAAATGCAATTCATTCCATCAACAAGCTTTTCTTTGTTTATTTACATCTATTATAGAGTCATCTAAGCTACATGTACTGTAAATAAGTGCCTTTCAAGCTTCAGATGATTTTTTACATTTTTATTTTGTATTTAATTTTATTTTTCCAAAGTTTTAACTTATCCATACAGACATATTCAAATACAATTACAAAGAAAATTTAACAGGAGTCGGGATTTAACAATAGCACAGTATAAAAATATTCATAGATAAATATTCCTAAGCATTCTAAAGTAAATAATAAACTAGGTGACTTTAATGTGAATGGTGAATGTAAAGACTAATGTCACAGCCTTCACTCAGGCCTTAATCCTGTGGCCTGTAAAAGTCCTCAAAAGTAGCAGAATCATTGTGTTTACACCACACAGCGGACTCTCCACAGAAGCACTTTGCAATGGGGACGCAGCTCCTCATAATGAAGAACAGTGATGATTCAGTCACTACTACTGCATAGGATGGAGTTAGGAGCTGGGAAGGAATGAAACCATATGGAGCCACTGTCCAGGAGGAGGAGTACAGTCCTTACTCCCTGACTTTCACTGAGTGCACAGCCCATTTATTTTGCTTGTATACAGAGGTCAAAATTTGGCTCTCTGACCTTACCCAGGCCAAATTTCCACTTAGTTCAGTCAGTGTTATCTTAGCACAGATTTAAGAGTTTGATTCAACCAAAGCCCAGATTCTGCAACTGGATCTACCTTGAGGGACCCAGACATCCAGGCAAACAAAGCTCCATTCATTGAAGGGGGACTCTGTGGGGACACAGGGATCTGCCTGTACAGATCCAGTTTCATGAATAGCATCTAAGAAACCTAGCGGAAGGGGGAAATTGCACAAGTGTCTTTGGAGAATGAACAATAATATTTTCTTAAAGGTGTAGTGAAATACTTTTCAAAAGAAATAAGTAAAACAAATTAAGAATCCCTCTCCAGTAGTAGAATAGGCATATAGGCCTAGCATTTACAAACAAATACATTTAAAACAAATTATCGAAGAGTCCATTCATCCTTTACTTCCTTGCCAAGACCTGACTTACCTGCCAAGATTCTCTGTTTCTCCTGATAGAGTTGACAACATCCCTAAGACTCCACTAAAGTAAAACAAGTTTGTGGCAGATTTCTGCATTTTTTTTCAGTAAATTAGTGAGATCAGCTACTGCAGGAATAATATACACCTCTACCCCGATATAACGCAACCCGATATAACACGGGTTCGCATACAATGCGATAAAGCTCTGACACGCTGCTCTGAGCAGCTTGTTAAGGGTCCAGGCCAGGCCGGGGCCGCGGGGTTTGATAAGGGGCAGAGGGTCTTGGGGGCAGTCAGGGGCTCCCTCCCCCACGGTCTGGGGGGCAGGAGCTGTGGGAGAGCACTTTTGGGGGCCCTGAAGTCCGAGTGTCGCCAAGGGGATTAGCAGGGGGCTGGGAGCAGCCTGCCCTGCTTCCCTTGCCCCGGTCCCACCCGTGTCACTCGGAGGAAGGGGCTTGGGGGAAGGAATCCCCTTGCACTCATCAGGAGCGGCGGAAGCGGAGCAGCCCAGCCCCAACCCGCTCCACTCCGCCAGCTCTGCTTCACACAGCAGGTGAATACGGGGGGCGTCTTTTCCCCAACCTCCCCACGGTCACTGACGGTGGGAAGCGGAGCGCCGCGGCTTGGAGCTGGCAGAGTGGAGCAGACTGGGGCCAGGCTGCTCCGCTTCCCGCCGCTGCCGGTGAGAGTCTGTCGTGGGGGAGGGGGCTGGATAGGAGTCGAAGCAGTCGGGATGGGGTTGGTTAGGGGGTGGGGTCCTGGAGGTGATTAGGGAAGGGGATCTCTGGAGGGGGCAGTCAGGGAACAAGGAACGGGGCAGGGGAGGAAAGCAAGTTTGATATAACGCGGTCTCACCTATAATGCAGTGAGATTTTTTGTCTCCCAAGGACCGCATTATATCAGGGTAGAGGTGTACAACCTAGAACTCAAATCTTGTCAGTAAAAATGACTTTCCGTTCATTTTTTAAAAGGAAGATTGAGCATTTATTTCAGCAAATACTATGTAATAATATTGTGCTTACTGCTTATATAATCCTTTTCATCCATATATCTTAAACTGATTTGCAAATGAGGGTAAGGAGCATTATCCCCACTTTACAAATGAGGAAACTAAGGTTCAGAGAAGTGACTTGCCCACGGTCGCAATGCAAATCAGTGGCTGAGTATGTAATAGAACTGGTTTCCAGTCCTCATCACCTTGGCCACACTGTTCATTCTTTACATTATTTTTTCAGTTTTGTCATGAAAATTACATAGAACATATGAATTTTCATACAATTACATACTACTTTGAAGATGTATTATTGAAAGGAAAGTACTCTAGGTTGCTTCTTGCACATCTTTTTTATTATTGTTTGAAATCACATCCATATCTTTCAGTACTGATGGAGTTTGAATATGCAGTCAAAACATGCTATTGTTGCTTTTCTTGTTACTACATGGAAAAACACACAAACTGAATTTTACCAGTTTAAAATACTGTATGCACAAATCACCTACTGCATATGACTATTACATTTGTTCTAAGCAATTAATTGGTTGTCTGCGCACATGTTAAACATGAATCTGTAAAGCATATTACACCCACTCATAAATAACAATATAAAATTCTAAACCTGTTTGCATTCACTCTTCTCTTCTTAAATGACTTAAAATACACCTAAACACAAGTGCTGGCACATTAGGCTTAATATGGCAACAGACTGTCATTTTAAATAACAAAATAGATCAGTGGGGGGAAAAACTGTTTTGCAGTGAGTTAATACACATTTCTTTCTTTCGTAGGCCATGATCCTGCAATGGGATCTGCTAATGCAATCTTTTATATCCATGAAAAGTCCCATTCATTTCACTTGGTGATGATGAGTGATTACTTGGTGGTACATTAAAATATGTTTGTTTTATGTTCCTGCAATGGTTGTGCTGTCTGTAGGCTGTCATGTTTGTCACCACAGTGCAGCATAAGGACCTGCCCCTGCTCTTATTCGAGTCAGTGATCAAAACTCCCATTGACATTAATGCAAACAAGGTCAGGCCTTATATGAAACTGGTGTCTCTTCCAAGCTATGTCTAACTGTTTAAAATGTTTGCTCAAAAACCTAGAATACTTTGTCTTTCTGATACATTTTTGAAAATACTGTCTGTAGAATAACTGGAGTATAAAAAGCAAAAATCTTTGTTCACTCACTGAACTGAGAAGATCCAGATATTGCTTTGCAGTCACTGCTCTTCTCTTGCATACAGAAAAGATCACCAGGCTTGCAAGGTTCCCAAACCCCTAGCTAAAAAATTGTGTTCTTCCCATAGTTTAGCTTTGCTCTCTGCACTTCACCTCCCTCAGCCTCCACACGTTTTCTTTAACTTGTCCTTGGGCAACCTCTGAATACAATAGAGATAACAGCATTCCCTGGAGGGCTTCAGACTCCTCCCACCATACTTCCTCTGTTACTGGAGGCCCAGATCTCTGCTGGTCCAGAATGGTGCCTGAGGCATGGTCTCAATCATTTGACTCACTGGGATGCAGTTGCACTACAGTGTTCTGCCTGTGGGTGCCTGTTAAATACCCAGTTGAACTGGAGGTACCTCTGTCACGGAGTGCGGGGTAGTCAGGGCCCTGTACCCACGGCTTCCTGCGATTCACCATGACTCTCAGCCAGCCAGTAAAGCAGAAGGTTTATTTGGATGACAGGAACACAGTCCAAAACAGGTTTTGCAGGCACAGACAACAGGATCCTCCCCAGTTAGGTCCATCTTGGGGTCCCAGGAGCATCACCGCCCCCTTGCAGGGTGGGGGGGTCAGAGCCCTGTCTGTGCTTCCCTCCATTCCCCAGTCAGCTCCTGAAAAAAAAACCCTCACACTCTCCAGCCTTTGTTCAGCTTCCCGGGCAGAGGTGTCACCTGGCCTCTAACTCTTTCCTGGGTTCTCATGTTACATGCTTAGGTATTTTCTCTCCAGCCAGTCTCCCATCTCCCAGTGCAGATCATCCTCCCAGGCCAACACCCCCCACTCAGCATTCACAGAGCACAGTAAGAACAGGCCCAGTTCATCACAACCTCATATAGGCAGAGGCAGCATTTTCATTGATATTACTTTGAGATCTAACCATCCTGCGATCTCTGTTGTCTGACACGGTGATATTTTTATTGCTTGAATGTCATTCAGGTATGGTACTTTGAGGCCATTTAGTCCAAAGCCCTGCTAATGCATGTTTTGATAATCTTTGTAAGTTTCTGACTGATTTGTTATTTAAGTGGGGTGTGGGAGGGTGTTGGCACTTAAGTTTAATAATAAGGTACATAACCAAGTTAAGTAAAATATAAAAATTAAAAACATCTAGATGTTCCATAACAGTCCAGCATTCCCTTTTCACACCCATTCTGTCTTTATTTGAATCCATCCCACTCTCATTCAAGCTGGAGCAAGGTTCAGCAAGCCCTGGCGCATCTAGATATAGTATCAAAGTGTGATGTGTGCAGTGGCAGATCCAGCTATTATTAAAGGTCTGTGGATGCAGGACCCTTCTCATTTTAAGCTATATTTATCAGAAAATCTTTGCTGGTCCTCTGCTCTTTGGAACTATCTTACATGATTCCATGGACTCTTTTAGCTCCTATATCTGCCAGTAAGTGTGATTTGAAAGATAGAGCCCTGAAAGCATGAAGAACAGAATGCTTGGCATGAACTCTCATTAAAATTCTTTCTGCTGTTAGGGAACAATTTATATGCAGATAACTAGTGCAAGCCTGCTGGGCAGTCAGGATCTTTCCTGACAATGCTCTGTACTCTACAATGCACATTATGGACCTGTGACAATGGTAATATGCAAAGATTCATTGGTATCAACAGAACATCACATACTGTCATGGAGCGACAGTTGAATATTTCACCTGATGAATTTTATTACATATTTTGAATAAACTATGTAGCACATTGTTTCCACCATCCATGTGGCTTATAGAAGTAGGTGGGTCATTCCTGAATATATTCAAATTTCACAAAAGTTTACTAATAAAATACTGGTTTATTCTCAGTTATTCACACGGCTGTTCTATCATCAAAATAGTATGCTCTCTGTCCTTGAGAACATTGTTCAAAGGAATTGTTACAATGCATGTAACCACTTGTCGAGAAATAACTTGGCTCTTTCAATTTAAAAAGAAATTCCACTGCAGATCGGTTTACAGTACACTTGCAAAACTTCATTTAAATCACACAAACACAATTCTGTTCTTTTTTAAATAAAGAAAAATGTTTTAAAACTGTAAGCAAACAAAATGTACTTTTTTTGCTTCCACTAACCGTGAAACTGCCAAACCAATTTAAATTAAAATTACCAAAAAGGAATTCCCTCTTGGGCTGGAAGCTTTTATGCTAAGCTTTTGGCTAGAAGTTAAAAATAAAAAGCTTAGCTGTTCGTAATGGAGATGCTGTTAGTCTTTACTGTAGCAGGACAAGCAGCCCTCTGCATTATAGTAAAAAGGACTTTATAATATAGCACTTGATATAAGGCATTTTTGTTCTTGAGTGATTTATAGCAGTGTGTATGTGCATGTGTGTGAGAGAGAGAAATTTTAACAATGAGGAATTTTATTTTTAATTTTCCTGCATTGTTTTCACACAGAGGTCACTTGTCCCTCAAAGAATATGTTCTGCTTTGTGAGGTTAGTAATGCTTCTCATTCACAAATCTAGGACTGGCAGAGGATATATGGGAAGGGGAGGGGAAGAATTATATTCACTGATAAGACTTCTGGTGAACCTGAGGTGCAGAAAGCTTTCTTCCTTTTGTTTTACTCCATTGGGATGAACTCATCTAGCACTTCTGAAACAGGAACTTCCCTGGAAACTCACTGGTGTGACAATATCTTACATTCATTTTTTCCTTTTACGATCACTAGTTTTTTAATATGATTGACCTTTAAACCTGTTGTTATAGGACTATGAGAAAGAGCTCAAGAGTCTCTTTCATCTGCCTTGGTTCCCATGTGACCTAGATGGAGAATAGATTCAAAATACTGTTCCTCTGTAGGCAATAGGAGACAGAAGAGACAAGCACTGTCACTTCTGAACAGACTAGTGCTGGAGTAAATTCAGTGTGAAAAAGGAAAGAGTTCCTGTGAGTTGCAACTCCTCCTTTGGAGCTTGGATTATTACGGGAGGAGGATTTCAGAGGGTTTTTTTTTTTTTTTACACAAATCTCACTTTGAAATGGAATACGTGGAGAGTGAGCTTTATAAGGGCAACTGAAGTTTCACTGCTAAAAATACTTGGGGAATTTTTCAAAATGAGCATTGTTATGAAGCCAAGATCTCGATCTACCAGCTCCTTAAGGACTGCAGATACAATTTGGTAATGTGTTTTGGGTTTTTTGTTTTTTTTTTCCTGATGATCTCACCCTGCACCCTCATTCTCACACACAAACATACTGAAAAAGTGGCTGTATTTAATGCTGTTTTGACAGATTTTGCATGGGTACTAGAAATGCTCAGCTGTTAAGTTTAATTGAATAGTTTATAGCAAAAAACAAAATTAGTGTGCTACTCCTTGTACAACATTGTGTTCCTTCTTATTGAATAAGGAATATAGATTATTAATTAGTCACATTTAATAATTTTAATTCACTTGAGACACTATTTAATATGTGACACTTGATCTGAATTATAACTTTAGTTTCTGAAATCAAACTTGCAGATTTGTTTTCTCATAGGTAAGATTAAAATGGTAGTTTTCACTGGCTATTTTTGGATATGTATACACAGTTCATGGTTTTTGTTGCACTAAAAGACTGATTGCTCATGGATGACCGTCCACAGAAAAGACAGATAGCAGCTAAAGTGACATAAAGTGAGATTCTGCGCTGCATTATGGATTATGCATTTTTTCTCCACTCAGAAAAGTGAAAGTTGACGACATTAGCAGTCAATACAGTGTGTTTTGTTTTCTTGTTAAATTTATCATCTGGTAATTGTCAAGGTTGTATCCTCTGTTGTTTAATTATTCTCATTACTAAACTGAGTGAACTTTGTGGAGCTTGATTAACACAGGAAGGGCAAATTTTCTAATAGCTATACAAATACACAAATTTAGCTTGTTAGTGAATTCCCTACCTTTTTCTAACTCTCCTTCCTATATCATACTTTATTATGGATATAAAAAACCTACAGTATTTTAGAGTAATGGTTCAGAATCCTGCACTGACACTATAGTAAACTATGGTGTTTTGGACCATTAAAGTAAAATTCTACAATATTTTTATTATTGTTTAGAATTAAGCAGTGTTATTTCCTAAGTGCTTTCACTGAGATGTATAATACTAATTAGATACATATTTAGTTGTCAAACCTGTCAAGTTAACATAATTGATCTTTAGCTTATAAAAGTTTTTTGTTTTTGCCATAACTCTACAAGCTTTTTGATTGAATCACTCCAATCCATACAGTATGGAGGTGAAAGTGATAATAAGTGCTAACTAATTTTTTCTAGCTATCTTGTATTAAAACTAGATAAAATGGAATAGTGTTAACAATCTCAAACTATTGACCAGATTATGCAATCCTCAGAGCTTTCTCAAACAAAACCCTCACTGATGTCAGGGATAATTTTGCCTGAATAGGGACTGCAGGATGTAGCCCCAGGTATTTATTTTTTTTATTTTTGTTTTAAGTGTAATAAAAATAAAAATTGCAGTGATCTATAGATAGATCTATATTTTGTACAAAATTGTGCAAAATGATGAAGGAATAATGTCCTAGAGGCCTCAACTGAGCTAAAAAAAATATAATATATCTCAGTATATAGCCTCTGAATCAGTGAGAATGTATATGAATGTCTTAGTTTATATATAAGAAAACAATATGCAACTACACTAAATATTTTACTTAGAAGTGGAGAGGTTATTCAGAAATACCATTTCATAGACTCATAGAATATCAGGGTTGGAAGGGACCTCAGGAGGTCATCTAGTCCAACCCCCTGCTCAAAGCAGGACTAATTCCCAACTAAATCATCCCAGCCAGGGCTTTGTCAAGCCTGACCTTAAAAATCTCTAAGGAAGGAGATTCCACCACCTCCCTAGGTAACCTATTCCAGTGTTTCACCACTCTGAGTGAAAAAGTTTTTCCTAATATCCAACCTAAACCTCCCGCACTGCAACTTGAAACCATTACTCCTTGTTCTGTCATCGGGTACCACTGAGAACAGTCTAGATCCATCCTCTTTGGAACCCCTTTTCAGGTAGTTGAAAGCAGCTATCAAATCCCCCCTCATTCTTCCCTTCATACTGCTCTTCTTTCTCACTAAAATATCTTTCATGCTGATGTGTGCGCACCCTATAAGGTCTTTGACGTGACAGCTTGATGATCCGTCTATCTAATCTATCTTTTTTTCTCATTGTGTGGCCCTCTGTCACTGTAGCACATATTAACTAATGTACTGATCTGGTGGGACAGAATATATATCCTGCTAATTGTGAATGTTGAATTAATGTGCACTGAGATCCATCCATTTCCTGGCAATTTAGAATCATCCTTTGTGCAGAGGAAGTGGCTGGCATGGGAATCCTTGGAAGTCTGGATCTGTGGGGCTTGTGCCCTGGCCTCTAGTGGTTTGAAAGTTGAACCAAGCCCTGGACATTTCTGTGGGGGGACAAATCCTGTCTCTTATGAAAGAATTGACAGGAAAATTGCACAAGTAAAAACTCCTGGAATGCTCCAGCTCCAACACAGAACATTGGGGAGCTTTGGGAGTGTTGGGATCAGCGAATAAAATTGTTAAAAGAGCCTAGATGACTTATAATCCTAAATCACTTATGCACCTTAGATGCATAACTCACTTGAGCACCTTTGAAATTTGTATTCAGTGTCATCATTTCAAACCAGCATGGTGATGAAAGTTGAATCTAGACAAATTCAATCTGCAGATAAGGTGTAAATTTTTAACACTGAGAGTAATTAGCCATTGAAATAATTTATCAAGGGTCATGGTAGATTCTCCATCACTGACAATTTTTAAATCGAGATTGGATGTTTTTAAAAAAGAGATGATCTAGGAATTACTTAGAAAAAGTTATATGGCCTATTATATACAGGAGAGGCAAATTAGATGATCACAATGGTCCCTTCTAGCCTGGGAATCTAAAGGAGCTTTTTAATGACCTGAAAATCAGAAAGGAATCCTACACAAAATGGAAACATGGATGAATTGCTAAGGAGGAGTACAGAAGAATATAGGGACAACATCAGAAATGCTAAGGCACAAAATGAGTTACACCTAGAAAGGGACATAAAAGGCAATGGGAAGAGATTCTTTCAATATGTTAACAGCAAGAGAAAGATGAAGGAAAATGTAGGTCCTCCACTTAGTGGGGAATGAGAGCAACTGTCTAATGACATCAAGAAGGCTTCAGTCTTCACTAAAAAGGTTAATGGTGACCAGATACTCAACACAATATTAACAATAAAGGAGAAGGAACACAAGCAAAAACAAAAGGAACATGTTAAAGAAGGTAAATTTGATATATTCAAGTCAGCAAGGGCAGCTGAAATCCATGCTAAGGTACTTAAGGAACCATCTGAACCAATCTCAGAACCACTAGCGATTATCTTTGAGAACCCATGGAGGACAGATGAGGTTTCGGAAGACTAGAGAAGGGCAAAATAGTACCTATCTTTCAAAAAAATGGAACAAAAAGGACCCAGGGAATTGTAAACCATTCAGCCTAACTGTAATACCTGGAAAGATTTGTAACCACCTGGAGGATAACAGTATTATAAGAAATAGCCAGCATGGATTTGACCAGAAGAAATCATGCCAAACCCACCTAGTTTTCCTCTTTGACAGGGATACTGGCCTAGTGGATGAGGGGAAGCAGTAGATATGATATATCTTGATTTTAATAAGGCTTCTGCCACAGTTCCATGTGGTAGTCTCATAAGCAAAGCAGGGAAATGCAGACTAGATGAAATTACTATAAGGTGGGTGCACAACTGCTTGAAAAACTCAAGGAGTTAGTATATCAGTGGTTTGCTATCAATCTGCTATCCGGTAGTGTGCTACAGGGGTCAGTTCTGGGTCCAGTACTGCTCAATATTTTCATTAATGACATGTATAATGGAATGGAAAGTTTCATTATAAAATGTATGGATTGCACCAACATGGGAGAGGTTGTAAGCACTTTGGAGGACAGGATTAGAATTCAAAATGCCAAATTGGAGAGTTGGTCTGAAATCATAATGATGAAATCTAATAAAGACCAATGCAAAAAACCTACACTTTGGAAGGAAAAATCAAATGCACAACTACAAATTGGGAAATAACTGGCTATGTTGTACTACTGCTGAAAAGGATCTGGAAGTTATAGTGGATCACATATGAACATGAGTCAACAACATGCTGCAGTTTCAAAAAAAAAGGCTACTATTCGGGGGTGTACAGGAGGTATTTGTCCCTGTGTACTCATCAGAACCTCAGCTGGAGTACTGTGCCAATCAGAGCTCCACACTTTAGGATAAAGATTTGTACACATTAGAGAGTCCAGAGGAGAGCAGCAAAAATGATAAGAAGTTTGGAAAACCTGGCTTGTGGGGAAAAACAAACAAACAAAAAAACCTGGGCATGTTTAGTTTTGGGAAAAGAAGACTGAAGGAGGACTGGATAACAGTCTTCAGATATATTGAGGGCTCTTATAACGAGGATAGTGATACATGTCCTCTGAAGGGAAGACAAGAAGTGATGGGCTTAATCTGCAGCAACGGAGATTCAGATCAGACATTAGGAAAAACTTTCTAACTGTAAGAGTAATTAAGCTCTGGAACAGGCTTCCAAGGGAAGTTGTGAAATCCCCATCATTGGAAGTTTCTAAGGACAGGTTGGACAAACAACTGTCAGGGATGGTCTAGGTCCTGCCTCTGCTTGGTCCTGCCTCTGCTCAGGGGGCTGGACTTGATGACTTCTTGAGGTTTTTTCCAGGCGTACATTTGAATGATTCTGTTATTCTATAATGGAAACAGATCATTGCTTTTCATGAGAAAAAATGCGAAGAATTAATTGTTTATTTTGCAGTAATAAAATAATTTGACATCACTTAAGGCTGCCTCTCATTCCTAACTTCACAAAGGATACTGATGTTTCAGCAGAAGAGCCTGCAACTGCTGCATGATATCGGCTTTTGAATTAAATAACATTGGCATGACATTTATATTAATGAGGAGAAATACCAGAATAAAAAAGCAATTCACTGTGAAATAAATTGTTGTACTTAAGAGTGCAGCTATGCAATCAAAATGACTTTTAGTTACTTATTATTGGTAAGCAGAGATCGCTATGTGGGAACCAGAGTTTCCATTCTGCTGAAAATTTTGCATTTCCAGATTTATTTAGTTTGGAAATGGAGAACTGGGAGCCAGCTCACCAGAGAGCAGAGCCAAGGAGCCATGTAGTCCACAAGCTGGCTAGCCCAAAAGCCCCGCCACCCACTAGTTGAACAGTCAAGTAGCCTGAGAGCCCAAGGAGGCAGACCACTGAACTGCAAACTGACCAGCTCCTGGAAACAAGTCAGGAGCTGACCAGCCTGTCTGTCTGAATGGTCTCTATTGGATGTTTTGACAAAAGCTACATGTTCCCATAGAACATTTCAATTTAGTCAAATCAGCATTTCCGATGGAAAACTGTTCTCTGAGAAAATTCTTGTTTCATTTTCATTAAATGCAATTATAGTTTACCTTATTAACTGAGTTTTTGTGGAATGATTTTGCTGCAATTCACCCCTCAGATGCTATCACAAGGTAGTCTCTTTTTTCTTTGAAAATTGAGCAACTGATGTGAAAGAGGAAGGATGATGATACCTTTTGAAATAGAGGGGATAGAGAGCAAGTTAAAATAGCCTCTCTAGTCACTTAAAGGAAGCTATTTTGCCATCTGGCGGTTAGATCATTGCAGAGTCAGCATGCATGTCATGTTTGGTTTGGAAGGAGTAAAGTGAAAATTACCCCCTCTTCAGGGACTTATAAACAGAAGTCTTCAGAAAGGACAAAAGACTTGATTCTCCTGCCACACTGGAATAAATTGGGATTAATTCCATTGACATCAATGGGGTTGATTCTCCACTCATACTGGTGTGAATCAGGAGTAACTTCACTGAAGTCCAGGGTATTGGACCAGTGTAAAATTAATGTAAATGAGAAAAAAAATCAGGTCTTATGTATACTTCCAACTGCTGTGGTCCGTCACAAGCATGCAAGTAGATTCTGTAGTCTCAGGTTACAGATAATATACTGTGTATTGTCCTCTTAGAAGCTAGATATTCTTTACTGAGATGATCCCTATATGATGGTATGCACAAAGCAGCAACTGATTATTTTGAGAATAAAGATTATTTAACAGTTTTGCTGTAATATTAGTATGATTTCTTGCTGTTGAAAAAGCTATTAGCATATTTAACAGTGGACTGAGGTTTATTTAATTCCTGAGAAGATGCCATCAATGTTTTATTTTGTGCCATTTCCTGTAAGAGTCATGTTTTGTATCTAATAACATACACATTTTATATTTTTCTCAAACGTTATGGAAGTCTAACAAAGTGAGAAAATCAACTATCCCATGCTATCCTACATATTCCTTGCAAACCTACATTGGAAGTTTGTTCTTCCCACTTAATTTCTGCTGTGTTTTGGGACTTGTAACAATATGAGTCAGCTTAGTTAAGTAAAATATCTGTTTTGTGGCTTTTAATTAAATGTATTTCATAATATATGGAGATATACCTATCTCATAGAGTTGGAAGGGACCCTAAAAGGTCATTGAGTCCATCCCCCTGCCTTCACTAGCAGGACCAAGTACTGATTTTCTCCCAGATCCCTAAGTGGCCCGCTCAAGGACTGAACTCACAACCCTGGGTTTAGCAGGCCAATGCTCAAACCACCGAGCTATCCCTCCCCCCTAAAAGGTGCCAAATTGACAACAGTAGAGACAGAAATCATCTATCCATAAAAAAATAATATATTGTATGGTATTTTGTGGCTGTGGGCCTGAGTCTGCAGACTTTTTTGCTTGAATAGTTGAAGTTGGTAGGAATACGCACATAAATAAAAACAGGAGCAGGCCATGAATTATTACTTGCTGACAGTGTGAGAATGCTCAAGACAACGCTAACAGACTAGCAGTATTTAAACTGGAAAGATTTAAGAGTGCAGATAAACTGTTGATAAATCTATGAAGTTTGATTGCTTGAGTTACTTCAACTGTAGCTAAACTAGCACCCAACAAAAAGCTGTTATTGAAATCAAACTGTAAAGCTTTGTGTTATAATATAGCTTCTACTCAAAACATACCAATCATTCAGAAAGGCCCATTTAGTATTAGAATATATTGTAAAGACGTGGTGGGGTGGCGGTGGTGGTAGTTGGATTTTTTTAAAATCCTATTTCTTTATGAGGAGGTGTGGAGAGATAACAGTCTCTCCATAGTTATGAAATTGCACTGATTTCTGTTGTGAGGCCCATTTTTACACTCTAGTCTCCCTTTTCTCCACCCTATATTCTAAATCCCTCAAATGCCCACTGGGCTTGAAAGTTTGTATGTACTGGGTTAGGCCAGGGAAGACTTTAAAAAATAAATTGAACATGAATCAATTAACATTGAGATGGAAACGATGAAATACAAGTGGTTTGAAATACATGAATTTTTTTCTAGCTTCTAGTCAAATCCTATCTAAAAACCAGTTGGTCTAAAATCTTCAACTTTGTTTTATTTAGAGAAAGTTAAGGGGTAACTTGATTACAGACTATAAATATCTACACGAGGAACAAACATTTAATAATAAGCTCTTAATGTGATCCAATGGCTGGAAGCTGAAGTTAGACAAATTCAGACTGGAAATAAGATCAAAGTTTTGAATGGTGAGTGTAGGCAACCACTGGAACAATTTACCAAGAGTTGTGATTAATTCTCCATCATGGATCATTTCAAGATGGGATGTTTTTTCTAAAATATCTGCTCTAGGAATTGTTTTGGGGAAGTTCTATGGCCTGTGTTATACAGGAGGTCAGACTGGATGATCCCAATGGTCCCTTCTGGCCTTAGAATCTATGAATACTTGATGTGATCTAGCAAATAGGGCTAGATGTTAAATGTTAGTTTTCAAGTTAATCACTAGTCATTTGATCAGATTTTGGAACTTCTTCATGATCTGACAACATTCAGGAAATTCTTCATGACAGCGATAATTGGGCCAAGGTTCTAATACATCTCAGAAGCTGTTTCAGTATTCTGGTACAGCTGTTTCTTCAGCATACATAGAAACGCAATCCTCCTAAGCACTTCACTTCAACCTGTTCAAACACACAGATCCTTCTTTCCCCAGCAAGTGCAAACAGGAAACCACAATTCTCCCACAGCCCACAACAGACTACTTCCAATTTTTCCCTACAAACACAAGCTGGACTTCACACACAAATTTATCCTCACAGCCACTCCATGCACAGATATACAGAATTATCCCTCCCGTCACACCTGTCACTGAACCAGCTGGACTGAAGTTTTGTTAAGACCTCAGCGATAGTTTTGAGGAAACTGGTATAGTTCTTCTAAATATAAAGCCAACATATACTAAATAGCACACTCACGATATAATGTAATATAATGGTGGAGAATAAATAGTTTCCTATTTAGAAGTATGAAGATGTTTCCTTCAGAACTTTAAAAATTAGAAAAATGTCAGAAAAAAGTTTGTATAGGCTGAAGTTTGTTGAGAAAGTATCAATAATTTAAAGGGGAAAAAGAAGAGAACAATGTTGTTCAAAATACCCAAACATTAGAAACCCAGGAAAAATACAAGTTACGGCTAAACTTTTAAAAATCACCAACTTTTTAAAGCAATAAAACTTAGCTAAGGTACAAGAAAAACCTCCATTATCATAAACATAACTCAGCCACTGTTGAGGAGGCAACAAAGGTTTTGTTCCGAGAGTTTTTGTAATACACAAGCTACACAGGAAAACTATGAATGTCCCTATACAAACATCTCAGAGTTTTGATGACATAACAAACTACTCATCCTCTGCCCTCGTGGTTACTCTGATTCTATCAGAACTTCTTAGTGGTTCTATAGCCTTGTAGTTCAAACTTACGTGTGTAATGGTGTGCATTGGAGTGCTTTTAAGCTGGAACATACAGCACAATTTACAGTTGGATTCCTGCACACTTTTGTGTGTTGTGACTGGTGATGTCATAAAGATGAATGTCTTCATCTCTCACTATCTGCTTATATGTTGTAATAACAATATTTGAAATGTTTTTGCTTTTGTAAGATCTTTTGTAAATTCAATTCCAAAAAAGTACTTATAAGAAACTTTTCCAAGGAATGTGCCAAACTGTAGCACTACAAAGACTTCTTAACTATTAGAGGGGTAGCTGTGTTAGTCTGGATCTGTAAAAAGCAACAAAGGGTCCCGTGGCACCTTATAGACTATAAGATGCCACAGGACTCTTCGTTGCTGATTAACTATTGCTAAGCATACGGCATCACCGAGGCATTCCCGCATTGCCATTTGAGACTTCCAAATATTTCTTCATCCCCTTATTTCCCTGACTTCATATCTGCTTACTCATTTTCCTGCTTATTCTACTCCAGCAGTTATTGCCTCGGCTCTGAGCACTTTCCACAATTATGGGTTAATCATACTGCCCCTCCTAGCCAAAACTTTTATTACTTCCTCCCATTGAGCTGTTACCGCTTGCAATTAAATCTTACTGTTCATCTTCTTTCTGTAAAGACCTTTGGAATATTCTGCTTGATAGATGTCTGATGCTGTCCTCTCTTCTCCTTTAAGTCTCTTGTGAAAACTTACTTCTATGATACCTGCAATGAGATAATTATTTTCACAATTTTTAACTTGATCTGTTTCATTTTTCTACACTTAAAAACCACCAAAGATGTTCAAATGCCTTCAGTTGAGGGCTTGTCTATACATTCAGCGCTGCAGCAGTGCAGCTGCACCACTGTAGTGTTTAGTGAAGATGCCATCTATGCCAACAGGAAAACTTCTCCCATCGGTGTAGGTACTCCACCTTCCTGAGAGGCAGAAGCTGTGTTGATGGAAGAAGCCCTTCTGTCAAATAGCACTGTCTGCACAGGGTGGGGGGAATAGGTCAGTGTAACGATGATCTTGCACACCCCGAGTGACATAATTATATAGTTCTGTCTGTAGTGTAGACCAAGCCTAAATAACCACATAATTGTATTACTGCTACTCCCATCCTTCCTAACCCCCCCATCCACTCCCTACTGTTTATAATCTTCATTTATTGTCACTTCACTTCTCAATTCATGTTAACTTTTACACAGGGTTGGTGGTGCCCACAACTTTGCACTATTAAATTTAAATATTAAATACTTTGCACTATTAAGTTTCATCCCATTTCTATTTCTCCAGTTTACAAGGTCATCCAGATGTTTTTGTATGATATATGTATGTGTATCTTCTTTTCTTCTATCTCCATAAGCACCACCATTTCCAAATCATGGAATGGGCAGTGACAAACACATGCAGCATACACTTTTCCTTTGGGTTTGTTACTTAATTGCTGATGCCTCAGTATTCCTGTCACCTTTTTCACTGCCATCCATGCACACTGGGTTCTTCTTTTCAGTTCTCCAGGTCTCTCTACAATGGCACTAAGTGTACTTTGAAGTATGCAAATCCTTTCTCGTTCATTGTAAATTTAGATTGTAAGTTCTTTGGGCAGGGACCATGTCTTTCAGTGTCTTCCTAGGATATGTCTCTGCAATCGGAGGTGTAATTGCAGCATATGTAGACATACTCAAACTGACTTAAATATAGCTAGTGTAAGTACCAATAGCAATGAAGTTGTGGTAGCATGGGATTCACTGCACGCTGTGCAAGCCTGCCTGGGACCCTGATTATTTACTCAGGTGGCTAGCCCGCACTGAAGTCCATGGCTTCACTACAGTTGGTACTTGCACTAAAGCTAGCTCTTGTATGTCTACACATGCTACAATCACACTTCTGATTACAGTGCAGACATACTCTTAGAAGCACCTAGCACACCTTAGAATGCTGAAAAATAATAGTGTGTTATAAAAGTATAGTGAAGCTGGTCTTTAAAGCACTATGCAAGGTATCAACAAAAAATGTCCATTAGGATCAGAAATTTATTTAGTACATTGGGAAATACTTTGGAGCAGTATTTTAGGGAGGTTGCCTAATAGGAGTAGTTTCTTGTACAAATGTCACTTTAAAGTGAATTATATTAGCTTATAAATGACTAAATAACTAACATAAGAGAAAACTCTTTACAAATACAGTATGTGCACATCAGGGGAGAATGGCTTTGATATAATTTGTCTTATTAACAGCTCATTCCTTTCAATGTATTGGCAGCTCATGTGCTTGATATCAATATATGTCAATGTAGTGTACAAGTTTGTTTGCACGTACACTAATAATTTCTAACTTCATTTTTATATCATTGCGTATTTCCTAGTTTTGAAAACTGTTCATATCTCTTGTGTTGTCAGATAGAAGTTAATAACTTCTTTATTGTTCTATGTGAAAAGCTGAATGAGGGTATGTATCCTCCATTGATACCATAACGTAAATGACTGAGCATAAAATATCACATTTGTAGGAGGCCACCTTTTTTATAATACTTTAAAGTCCTAATCGATTCATGGAAGATATCATTAAAACATATTTAAATTGAATTCTGCTTATATATATATATTTTTATTTCATCTTGCTTTTATATTACTTATGAGGCCTTTTGCATGAAAACTCTTTAGTTTATAAAAATATATCAGCAGTTTATTTCCAGCCTGACATAGATCCATGTATTTTAAGGCCAGAATGAGCCATTATGATCATTTAGTCTGACCTTCTGCATAACACAGACCAAATAATCTCACCCATTAATTTCTGGGTTAAGCACATAACTTCTGGTTAAGATATAACATGTCTTTTAAGAAGATATCCTGTCTTGATTTAAAGATTTAAAGGTTATGGAAAATTCATGACATCCCTATGTAATTTGTTCCAGCAGTTAATTACCTTCCCCATTAAAAATGTGTGCCTTATTTCTAATCTGAATTTGTCCAACTTCAGCTTCCAACGACTGTATCTATTTATGGCTTTTTGTACTAGATTAAAGAGCCATCTACTGTCAGACATTTCTTCCCTGTGTGTAGATACTTGTATACCATGGTTAAGTCAGCTTTTAACCTTCTCTTGGATAAACTAAATAAACTGAGCTGTTTTGTCTTTCCCTATAAGGCATATGTTCCAGACCTGGAATCATTCTTGGAGCTATTTTCTGAATGCTTTCCAATTTGTCAATATGGTTTCTTTTAAGTGTGGATACTAGAACTGGATACAGTACAGGGATGTAGACAACTTTTTTATTTTGTGGGAGGCCTATAGACAAAAAAAAGTTGTTGAATATCGCATTAATGAGTAGTTTTGTATTGATTAAATTTGTCCACTCTCAATAAAGTGGGATAAATTAACTTATGTTCCAAACTCAGTGTTTCCTTTATTAATGCAATCCCTACAGTTTGGGGGGAGGCTAAAGCTCCCCAAGCCTCTAATTGTCTACACTAGTAATGATATCACTACTGCTGTATGTAGAGGCAATTCTACCTCCCTGTTCCTACTTGATGTTTCCCAGTTTATATATATCGATTTTCTCTCCTAGCTAGAGCATTGCACTGAGAGCTCCGGTTCAATTGATTATTTACCGTGACTCCTGACTCCTTTTCAGAGTCACTGCTTTCTAGGATGCAGTCCCCCATCTTATAAGTGTGATCTACATTCTCTGTTCCTAGACGTAGAGCCTGGCATTTAGTTGTGTTAAAACTCATGTTCAAATGAGCCCATGGATGCCAGGTTTGTATAATTTTTGGTGATGCCCAAAATGGGTCCAAGTCCCACCCCCCACACCTGCCTTGTAAGCCGATATATATATTTTTCATTAATGTAAAAATGGACTGGAAACAGTAAGCGTTTAACAGTTTCTCTATATTGCACAATATCACTATTGTAAGAAAAATGTATTTAACTAAAAATATCAACTTAATTACTACTACTGCTGCCCTCATCATTATTTACCACTCAACCAATTTCTGTGAAATCTGTAAATGTTACCATCAATTATTTTATAATTTCTTCCAGATCAGTGATAAAGATATTGAATAGCATTGGGCCAGGGACAGATTCATGTAGGATCCCATAGAAACCCTTCTATTGGATGATGATTGATCCCTCGTTTATAATTAATTTTTAGATATATCAAATAACCATTTTTTAATCTGTGTAATATAACCTACACTGATTTCGCATAGTCTCATTGTGGTAACAAAATACTCCTAAGTCAAATGCCTTACAAAAGTCTAAGTATATTATGTCAACAGAGTTATATTTATCAAACAAACTTGTGATCTTATTAAAAAACATTATCAAGTTTGTTTGACAAGACCTTCAACCATAAAACCATGTCGACTGGCATTAATTATGCTACTATCTCTAGATTCTTTACTGACTGCATCTTATATCAACCTTTCCATCATTTTGCCCAGGACTGATGGTAGACTAACCAGCCTATCAGTTCCTGGGACATCCTATTAGTCCTTTGTAAATATTGGCACAACATTCCCCTCCTCCCATCCTTTGGAATTTTCCTGGTATTTCAAAATTTGTTAAATATTGACAGTAATTGTTCAAAGAGCTCTTCAGCCAATTATTTTAACACTCTTGGGTGAAAGCTACTTAGTCCTGCGGATTTAAAAGTGTTTTACTGTCCTAATTGCTGTTTAACAACATCATTTTGACTGGTGTGTGAAATCAGCACCATTTGGTGTGGTAAAGATTCTGACCTCGGAATGAGTTTAGTTCTGCTGAAGAATAAGTTATAGAAGCGACTGGAAATCTTAAGAAACATATATACTTCTGTAAACAAGCAAGTATTCTTAGTAGTGAAGGATGAAAGTGGGGAAGCACACAGTGCTGCTAAATCTTGCAATATTTGCATTTTTTTATAGTCCAAGTCCTGAAGTTAATTGGTTAAAGAGAAAAAGAAAACAGAGTCTTATGTAAAGTAAGTTTCTAGCCCTCACAGGTACCCCCCAAAAAAGTTTGAAAATGTGAGGTCGAAAGATCAAAAAATCAGATGACAAACAGAACACAACAGTTATTTTTTTAAAATCTTACTATTTTTAAGACAACTTCATGATTTTCGGAGCCTGTCTCATGATTTCTGAACCTTTGTGCTTGACAACACTGAAAGAATCTCACTCTGTCTCTCACATGCGCACAGATTTAAATAAACTGTTTTCAAATCTTTCTAAGTGGTGTCAGCAGCTGTTTATGGTATAAAGAACCCTCTTTTTGGCTTTCTGTTATTTATTTAACATGCATTTATTTAAATGTTATTACTTTTGTGTAATAGGGCCCTTTGTCCTTGGGCTGGAGAACCTGGGGCTAAGCCAATCTTGATAACAGAACGAGCCCTACTTGGAGGAATCGGGTGATTCCTCTATAAACGGAGCCAGGTGTAAGTGCTGATAGAATCCTGCTGGGGGAAGAGACTGTGGGGAGCAAAAGGGCTCCCACAGGGCTCTGAGTCAAAGGAGAGTAAGAGCAGGAAAGGAAGCTCCGAGCAGGGAGGATCACTCTCCAAGCAGGGAAGCAAGAGACAGACCCTTACCAAACGGAGAGTGAGGAAGACTTTCCAGGCAGGGAGGCCTGGAAGAGATCCTGATCAAAACATGGAAGAGACTGCAAGGGCCTATCTTGAAAGGCCATGGGAGAAGGATAAACTCCAGATAGGAGGTACTGGGAAGCAAACAGACCCTAAGAGAAGAGAGGGAACTCTCGTGCCCAGCTGAACCTGGGGTGAAGATAGTGAGTGTTTGTGTTCTGTTTTGAGAGACTTTGTTATTTTGGATTACTAGGAAAAGAGAAACTGATCTGGGATGGGAACCTGGAGGGTCAGTATATGTACCCAGTGGACTAAATAAATGAGATTCCTTGTGGGGATTGTTTGAATTGCCCTTGAACTGTGAATTCTTAAAGGGCTCTGAAGATAGGAGAAAACAGAGGCAAGGAGCTGTGGAGAAAGTTAGCCCAGGAGAGTGGAGGATGAGGAAACCATATAGGTGTGGCCTATTATCAAGACAAGGAAGAGAGTGATTTGTTTTTGATGCAGAAGAGGTCATATAAAAAGATGCTGACTGCTTAGAACACTGTGGGGGGCAAAAGGAGGGTTAGGGGCCCCAAGAAGGTAGAAAGAATGGAGAGGGTGTCCTGTGGCACAAATGCCCGTGAGGCAGGCAAGGTGGAGGTGTTCGTGATGGCCATGGTCCTTGCAGATGCTCTACAGATGTACCTGTAGCACTTCAGTGTGGACACTACCCTGCCAACAGGAGAACTCCTTACATTGGTGTAGATAATCCATCTCCCTGAGAGGCAGTAGCTAGGTTGATGTAAGAATTCTTTCAGCAACCTAGAGCTGCTCTTGTGGGGACTTAGGTCAGTTCAACTATGTTGCTCAGGGCTGTGGATTTTTCATATCCCTGAGCAATGTAGCTGGTTTGATCTAATTTTCTAGTATACACCTGCCCTCAGAAGGAGAGTCAGAGCAGGAACAGAAGCTCAGAGCGGAAAGGAAAGCTGTCCAGATCAAACAGGGAAGAGACCGGGAGACTCAGAGGCAAAGTAAAGAAGTGAGGTAGGAAGTGGCCTAGGGAAAACTGCAATACAAACAGAGGAACTGACCTAACTGTTCAGTACAAGGCCCTGGGCCGGAAATCAGAGTAGAAGGTGACACTGGGTTCCCCTACCAGCCCCCAGGAGGGGGCGATATGAGTTCTGCACACTGGTTGTTGAACCCAGCAAGGGGGCAGAAGGCTGAACCAAGGACTGACTGAGGAAGAATTCTGAAGAAGGACTTATTTTGTATTAAGACAGTTTGGGGATATTAGGTTTGGATAACCAGGACCTGGAAGGGGTGGACTAAAGATGGTGACCAGGCTGGAGGGCTGAGTTAATGGATGAGTTACTCACAGAGAAATCTCCACAGTGCTGGAATGATGCACTGCGGGCAGTAGTCCTGTGAGAGAGCTGCAACACCATGAGGGGACACCTAGTGGTGCGTGGACTTGGTTGCACTATGTATTTACTATTTTCCTTGTTTTTGAGTAAGGCTGGTTTTATATAGCCTCCATTTATTGGATGACACACTACTGAAGTGCACAAAGGAGAAGAATCCGTAGGGAATCATGGATGTAAAATGGCTGATGGATCAAACAAAAATCTCTTCACAAACTCTTGTATGGAGTTTGCGTTTCTTGTGTATATAGATTTTAATGAGCTTGACTCTAGTATGTCTGCATCTGTCGAAGGAATTTGTTAGCATGCACCGCGTTGTTTTATAGACAAAAATCTATTGAATTAAATATGAATATTAGGTTAGAAATGTTAGGTGAGTAAAACAGCTATTAACCTCACAGTCAATAACACTGATTACGAGAATATTCATTTGTGACAAATGAAAATGTCGAGTTGCCGGCATACAGGAGAAAATGTTTTTTTCAGGCTATCTGTTTGTAGATGGTCTAGTAGTAGTCATCATATATTTTTCAGGAGTAGGGACTGTATTAGTCATTCCCTTTTTGTACACATGTGCATTTTTGGAATACCAAAAACAAGCACACACAAAAATTGACCTAAGAAGGTCACTAATGGAAAAGAGAAGAAAAAAACTGTGTTCTTTAAGACTCTAAATGGAATTAAGGTCCTTAAGGGATCCCTCGCTTGTTGAAGACTGTCTCTCTCCCTCTCTGCTGCTATAGGCCTAAGTTTTCTTATAAGAATGTTCAGTGACTTGAAAGCAATTAAAGGAATAAAAAGGACCACTCCATGTCAGAATGCGATTGTAAGATATAAATTGAAAGGGCAATCCTACAGTTCTATCTAACTGGCTAGCCTGAGAAAATAGCATTTAATGAGATGTTGGTAATAGTTTCCAAGGTTTTCGGCAGCTTTAATCTGTTTTAAAATTGAAGATTTAAGATCTGCTTCATATCCAGATCAATTCTAGGTTACTGTAGTCTGGTACATTGTAATGATTATGAATCTGACATAATTATATGGTTCAGAAATTGTATAATTTTTTTCTACTTCTTTTTCGGTCTACCACCGGTCATTGTAGAAATACAGGCGGTTATTTAAAACATGCTCCCTACTGACCATCCTAGCACTCAGGCTCTGTTTTTTTGTTTGTTTGTTTTGGTTTTGGTTTTTTTGAAACTTGAGATCAAATTTTCTGGCATTGTGAATGGGTGAAAATCCATTTTTTGTATATGCAACTTATGTCAGTTTTTGCCAGCAGACACTGGTCCTTGGATTCCCCTTCCCACCCCCTGCCTCCTCCTATCTGTCTCTTGTTTCTTTCATCTCTCATTACTTTGGATTAATTCTTCAGTACATGTTGCAGTAGGATGGCTTTTGCACTATGCTCTGAAAAAATCAAAGTAGAACTCATTATGATCTCTGCTAGCAGGCTGTTCCACAGTGTAAGGCTGGAGGTTGCTATTTGCCAGGAAATATCTCCTGGTGCTGCTGGTGGTTTTTAAGATGGGAGTAAACGAAATTCATTTATGTTTCTTTGAATTCTTTTTGTTTCTATCTATATAAAGTGACATAGCAAGCAAATTTCTTGCTGGGGAGCAAGGAAAGTGCTCTCTGGAGAGATGCTGGCCATTAATCTTTCATGCCTTATGTTTTTCATAATAGCTGTTGCACTTTGTCAAGAGGGGATTTGAATTCTATAATGTATACAGCATTGTAAAAATTTCACAAAATGTAGGTCTTGTGTTAGTGGATTGCCAAACAGATTTTTTTAAAGGGTGTTTGAATTCTAGTATTTTCCCCCAAACTTAACAGTACAAGAGTTCAGTGTTGTTGTTCAGTGTTGTAGCTATTTAATATTTGTAGGGCCTAGGATCACTCTCCTATTCTTTTAGATGCTGTTCACACACAGTAAGACTGTCCATGCCCAAAAAGGGTTGCTATATTGTTACCCTTCTTCTGATACCCGTGTCCCTGTCTGACTCCAGCATTGTTCCTGTGCTCACTGGTCGCAGAATTCCAGGGAGTTGCAGATCATCTTCCCTGGGAAGAGAAGTCAGTGATGCAGAGCCCCAGTATAGTTTAAGTGTAACTTCTTTTATTTACACAAATAAACAATCCTGCAACAGAAGCAGTCACAAATAATTGCCTGCAGTCCCTTCTTCCAGAAATGTCAGCACAACACCTGTTGTGGCTGAATCCCCCTCTGTCACTCCGAGTGCAGAAGGTGGGGGCCTGCAAGGATTCTAAACATTAATACGTGCCACTCCAGGCTTTAATTAAACTTCCAAGGTTACAACTTCTCTCTGACCTTGGCTTGGTAAATGCTGCCACCACCCAAATGCAAAAAATTCCTTTTGAACCCAGGAAGGAGCACTTGGGAATTCCTTCCTGTGGAGTACCCTGTGGAGTACCCTCAAACCCTTTCACCCCCCATCCAGGGAAGAACTGAGAAAGAAAACAAAGCTGTGACTATTGGCTAATCAAACAACATGAACAAACCTCTTAGGACACCAAAAATCCAATCCTGTTCTTAAAAAAGGTAAATGTTGTTAAAAACAAAAAGGAAAAAATTACATCTGGAACTTAGGCTTTTTGCTATATCTTAAAAGAAACAATTACAAAAATTAAGCACCCAAAACAGCTTTGTTGAGGGTTCAGCTTAAAGTTTGCAAGCAAACAGAAGCATCTGGAATTAGCACAGAGGAGATTCGCAAGCCAAAGTAAAGAAAATACACCTGATCATGTCTAGCTAAATATTCTGATCTACTTCCACATTTGGAGCTCAGATAAGTAGTTCTAGGCATGATCTGATGATTTATGATCATATCTGGCTTAAGCTGCTTACAGCATTGCTGCTCTGTCCCTCCAGCCCACAGAACAACCGTCAAAGGGAGAGGTTTTTTCCCCCCATTTTAAAAAGTTCTAGCCTTCCCATTGGCTCTTTTGGTCAGATGCCCACCTTTTTTTCTTTACCTGGGGGACTTTTTAACCCTTCACGGGTAAAGCAAGTGAAGAACAGCTACCAAGAGGGATTTTACAGCTAACTTGCTGGCTGAGTGTTCATCAAAGGGAGCTATCCCCCAACTTTATTTATCACAACACCAATGCCTGGTTCCCAGAAAATCCCTATTTTATTAGTCCTTCACATTTGTCTGAAACCCAGATATAATGGAAATCTCACAAGAGAGCCTAAATTGAGGAGACTTTTATTTCAGTTTAAATAAATGTGTATACAATGGATGCTGTCTGGATAAACATCCAAACTTTTGGATGCTTACACTCACTTTGGGGTTAACTTATTAATTATGAAAACACAGCAGTAATCCTCAAGTTAAGGCTGAATCTCTCATGCCTACTGTGAGTACGTCTACACTGTACACTGAACCATGGTCTCTGTGACCTTCACCTGCAGACCTGGTGTTTCCAGGGCCGTGCTTGAGCCATCCACACTGTGTTGGAAACCTGAACCTCATAACCATGCCGGCGTGTCCATGCTGCAATATGCAGACCCAAGTCTGAACTTCCGCTTCTGTGAACATGTACTGTTGTATCCCAGGGTTCCCAGTGCCCTAGCCAGCTGAAGCCACTTTGGAGCTTATTTCCTATGGCTTGGGGGAGAATTTGTCTGTCCATCCTGTGGAAATTGGCTGGAAGTGTTTTGGGTGGTTTTAGCCCACAAATACATCCAGTCAAGCCACTTTAGGTCTGCATGCTCCCAGCAATCAGAGCCAACCTGAAGAACTTCTCTACCTCTTGCTCTCAGTCCTGTTTTGGGAAAGGAGATGCTGGTGGACATTTCAGTGGCAGTTTTTGAACTGCCAAAGGCACCTCTCTGAAAAGGATATTGACATGCCAGCTGCCAACCAGCTGCTGCTCATGCCTGTTGTTGCTTTAGCTGCAGATTCCCCCTCTGGAGACTAGTGCTTCAAGAGCTACAAATACAGACAGGTGAGACCACATCATCCTGCAGACCTTGGATGACCAGCAGAGGGTCCAGAACTCTTGCATGAAGAAGCAGATGTTCCTGCAGGTTTGTGATCATCTTGCCCCTACTCTCCAACACCAGGACACCCACATGAGGGTGGCCATGCTGCTCCAAAAGTAGCTTGTGATAGCTGTCTGGAAGCTGGCTACCCCAAATTTCTAAAGGTCCATGGCTAGCCAGTTTGGAGTTGGCAAATCAACTGTGTGTTTGGGGATGTTTGACACCCTGGCACCCCAATATTCACCACTGTCATGTAATTAGGATTTGTTTTGTACAAAGTATGTCTTGTGAGATATTATTCTAAAAGTCTTGATCTGCTACACAGTAATATCTCTTTGGATTCTATATGCTATCATGGTATGTGAAGTTTTGACGTTTGGCAATATATATGTTACTGAAACATGTGAGGTTGAAGACACCCACAAGCAGCCTTTCAAGTACAACCGTAAAAAGGCCAAACAATGTTAATGGCTTATTGAGGAAATGCACACAAGCACAAGGATTATCCCAGGAACTGTGTACAATAGAAACTTCTCAGAGATAGCACTACACAATGGGAACTGTTTGACCCAGGTCACAGCAAAAGAGCTTTCCAGCAAATGTGAAGAAGATATAAAAAGGGGACAATGACATCATGATGGTACCTCACTCTCCCTACAACGACACACCTGGAAACACCTGAGGGGCAAGGATTGAACTGTGGGAAGTGATGGTCCCAGGCTAGAGGGATTTTTAGCCTGTGTATGAAAACTTGGGAAAGCCAAGGCAGCTTGTGCCTTAAGAATCTGCCAGCCTGTTTATCACTCAGGGTGAGAATTTGCTAATTCATATCCTACCTGTCTAGTTTGTTAAGCTCAAATTGTGGTGGTGTTTATTTGTTAAGATAATCTGCTTTTGATCTGTTTGCTATCACTTAAAATCTTTAATTGTTAAAGTTAGAGATTGGACATTTGATGGGGTTCGTTAAAGTTTATGCCACTTTTACCATTACATATAATAAAACTTGCTGTTGTAGCCTTGTGTGCAAATTCAGCATTTTTTACATGGGTACTTAGTGCAAAAACCAGGAAGGCAGACCAGCTGTCATCATACTAACAGCACAGTAAAAATATATGCTGCTAAAAAAAGTCATAGGTACATGTGCCCAAACGATATGCCCAACTATACCTGATTGTTCCCTGTCCCACTGTTCCCTTGGCATTTCTGGCATGTTTGTCAAATGCAGGCTGCAACTGGACAGAAGTGGATGGAATGCATAGGTTCCATTTGTCTGTTCTACGTGCTACTGTTCGTTGCCTGTAATATGGTCCAGCCAACCCCTGAATTGTCCAAAGGATGCATGCTGTGCAGGAGACCGTTGTGATGAGGGGACTCAGGCCATGTGGGTCAGGAGCAAGACCTGAAGGCTGCACTCAAGCCTGCAGTCTGGTAGCCATTATCTCAAATAATCACTCAAACTGCTGTGCTCTGTCTCTTTCCCTCAACCTGTGGTCATGATACAAGCATCTGTCCACGAGTTCTCAGGTTGTGCAGCCTCTGTCTCGCTTTCTGCCCTGCATGTATCCTTCATTTTTGGTACTCCTTATGATCATTCTGGACAAATATCTGTTCAGTTTTTTTATCTAGCAGCTCTTCCATCAGCTCATCTCAGACTCTCTCGCTCTCTTTCTCTTTCCCGGTTGGTCCTTACCCCTGGTGCCGTGTGTTTTGCCCTGTAGAGGTGGAAGAGCCTAGAATGGAGAAAGAGGACATTATTGCCTGACCATGATAAAAAAAAAAATTACATTTCACACTTTATGAAAAAGGCTGTTCTTATTCAAGGTCAAAAGATGATACGTTTTATCAATAGTCTGTTGATGCACATAACGCTATCCACTTCAGACCTACTTTGAAAGATCACTGGAAACCAGCACATATCATGCTAAGACACACATACAAAATTCAGCTAAAATTATTTCAATATTCCTGTGGCTGGGGGTGACTTATGAGTGGTCTAGTTACGAGCTATGGTTTTGCAGTGATGTCAGGGCAAGCTCTGGAACCCATTGATATTCTGGAGGTCCCCAGGGAAGCATGAACTTCTATTCTAGGACAGCCAGCTGTGTATGCCAAGGAGATATTTAGTGACTGATAAGGACATATCAGAATGGAGGGGGCTTGTGAGTTGGAGGCAGCTCTATTAAGTATGCACTGCCCTGTAACATAGCCAACCATCTGGAGTTCCTACTTGGTGAAACTTTTGCTTTCAGCACCAGCAAGCAGTATTCCCATGAACATTTGTACTTAGGTACATACTTAATTATTTTGAAATACTCTACATACTTGTATTTAAGTACTTGTATTTAAGTACGTTTTAAAGGAACTTGAAGTGTAAGCAACTTTTTTTTATCTGCAAGTTTTTCCTTTTTAAATTGTTGGGTTCTTTTTTAAACAACTACATCTCTCCTAACTGGTCTGGACTCTAGTTAGCTCCCCGTACCCATTGTCTTGGCTTGGGAGCTCCAGGCACTGAGTTTTGCCTGCCAGGCTTTTTTTGGTTGGCCAGGCTGCTGCACCAGCCAGGGAGGTGGGCAGCCACTCCCCCGTTATTTCTCATTGGTCACTACAGCCAGCAGCAGAGAGAGTTGTTCCCCAATCCAGGAGCCATGGGGAGCCTTATTCACAGTGTCTGGAGAAACCTCAAAGTACCAGGCTCCCTATTTGGATACTGTTCTACAACGATGACTATGATAAACTACTGTCCCACGAAAAAAATAGATAAGCTAATTCTTATCCTAGATGAGCTAATTTATATAATACAGCAGTTGAAAGTATAGAACCATAGGACTGGAGGGGACTCAAGAGGTCATCTAGTCCAGTCTCCTCACTCCTGGCAGGACTAAATATTATCTAGACCAGTGGTTCTCAACCAGGGGTCCAGGGGCTGCGAGCGGGTTTCAGGGGTTCCTCCAAGCAGGGCCAGCGTTAAACTCACTGGGGCCCAGAGCTGAAAGCCGAAGCCCTACTTCATGGGGCTGAAGCCTGGGGCCCTGAGCCCCACCACCTAGGGCTGAAGCCAAAGCCTGAGCAACTTAGCTTTATGGGGGACCCTGTGGCATGGGGTCACAGGCAAGTGCCCTACCTGCTGTCCGCTAATGCCAGCCCTGGCTTTTATATGTGGAAAACCTGTTGTGGCACAGGTGGACTGTGGAGTTTTCATAGCATGTGGGGGGGGCCTCAGAATGAAATAGGTTGAGAATCCCTGATCTAGACCATCCCTGACAGCTGTTTGTCTAACCTGCTCTTAAAAATCTGGTGGAGATTTCACAGCCTCCCTATACAATTTATTCCAGTGCTTAACCACTCTGAAAGTTAGAAGTTTTTCCTAATCTCCAATATAAACTGCCCTCGCTGCAATTTAAGCCTGTTGCTTGTCCTCTCCTCCGAGATTAACAAGAACATTTTTTCTACCTCCTCCTTGTAACAACCTTTTATGTACTTGAAAACTGTTATCATGTCTCCTCTGTCTTCTCTTCTCCATACTAAACAAACCCAATTTTTTCAATCTTCCCTCATAAGTCATGTTTTGTAGACTTTTAATCATTTTTGTTGCTCTTCTCTGGACTTTCTTTAATTTGTTCACATCTTTCCTGAAGTATGTGCCCAGAACTGGACACTATACTCCAGCTGAGGCCTAATCAGTGCAGAGTAGAACGGAAGAATTATTTCTTGTGCCTTGCTTACAATACTCCTGATAATACACCTCAGAATGATGTTTGCTTTATTTTGCAACAGTGTTACACTGTTGACTCTCATATAGCTTGTGACCCATTATGGCACCCAGATCCCTTGCTCCTTCCTAGGCAGTCATGTCTCATTTTGTATGCATGCAACTGATTGTTCCTTCCTAAGTGGAGTACTTTGCATTTGTCCTTATTGAATTTCATCCTATTTATTTGCATTTGTACTTTTTCTTATAAATACATAAGTACATACTTGTACTCATAAATACTTCTGCAATGGTATACATGGTACTTATACGTAAGTCCTTTTTATCAGTATTTACAGCAACACTGCATCTTGCAGTGGTAAAACAAGATGTTGAATTACCATGGATACGCGGTGCAGCCTCTGTACAAGTACTCTGTGTCCATGCAAAAATCCAAATGACTGCGAGCTACTGGGACTCCTAACACAGACTGACTGTAGTTTCTACTCAGACATTAAAGTAAGCAATGGACCAAATACACACACTGGTTTTGTTTGGGCACATGACGGCCATGTTTTTGGGGACTCAGTTCACATAGTCTTCCACTGTGCACACATGTGGCTCATTTATAAGATGTGCTGTATTAGATGAGGGTTTGTGAGGCTGTGAATTGTGACGCTGCAATCCATACTTAACAACGAGCAAGTAACTAGTAAAACAAAATTCATACTTGCTTGTTTATTCCCCCACCCCCCTCTTTTCATGGTGTCCATTTTGGGGGGAAGGGAAGGTGTGGTCTGCATTTGCCCTGAACAGAACACCACAAATTGCATCTTGTATTAATAACTTAATAGGCCTGTAACTGGGAAATCCCTCCCGTCCATACATTAATAACTATATATATGGCTGCAGAAACTTACTTAGGTAGTGCTTGTTCTGATGCCAATTATGTAGTGGGCAGCTGCCGAGGGTTGTCTCCAAATAGGTCATCCAGGATATGCTGTAGCTGCTCTGGTGGCATAGCCTTTCGATGGCTGGCCTCAACTCCAGGGTCATTTCTTGCCCTTCATCTGGCAGCTGGCTTTCATAGAATCATAGAAGGGAGCTCAGGGGGTCATCTAGTCCAACCCCCTGCTCAAAGCAGGACCAATCCCTGACTAAATCATCCCAGCCAGGGCTTTGTCAAGCCTGCCCTTGAAAACCTCTCCTCTGGTGGTGCCTGACCTTGGGGTTATAACGATGCCATCCCCACTCAACAGACACTCACACACATTAGGGACTCAGTGCTCAGTATAGTTCCCAGTACCTGGTCAAAGTCCTTCTAAAAGAAACAGGAAAACAGGGTGTTCCCAGAGTGCCATTAGCGTCCTTGACTTTGCAGTACTCTGTCTTCAGCTGCTTGATCTGCTCGCTGCATTGTTCTGCTGTCTAATCATAAGAGGTTAACCAGAATCTGGCTGCATTCCTCTGGCCAACTAGCATTGTGCTTGATGCTGCATTTCATCTTCCTGTTGGCCATAGCTAACACATATCTGTGTTGGCTGTGTTTCCAGTTGAGCACTGGAAACAGAGGGTTAAATGCAGAGCAGCTGCTTTTGAACCAGGAGGTTGTGTCCAACCTCCCAGGAAGCAACTGGCAAGTTTTGGCAATGAAGGGCTGGGAACCCTCCCCAGGAGACTGTGGGATAGAGTTGTCAGACTCTCCACAACCAAGTCTGGTGACCTGGACTTGGGTTGCTTCCATATTGCAAAATACCTGGGCTCTGACCCCTGTCACTGTGGAACTTGGGCTCTGACCCACCCCCCTAGCAGGGTCCGCAGCCCTGGGTCATGAAGAGTTCCTGGCCTGGCTCAGACTAATTTATCTGTGGATAGAATGGGAGTTTGGGTTTAAATCTGAGTCAGAGCCTGGGGTTAATATGCCATGTAGACCTACTCTGTAAGGCCTATTTTGAATCGAAGGTTCCACACATACACACAACTTGCAGCCTGCTGAAAATTTACATAGCATACAGGATCTTTTTCCAAGTTAGAATTTTCTTCAGAGTTTGGTGGAGCTGGGATAGAACCTAGAGATGAAATCCTGATCCCACTGAAGTCAATGGGAGTTTTGCCATTAACCTCACCGAGACTAGAACCTAGCCAATCTGTGTCTATAAAATAGATGGTTACTACAAGTGTAACCTACTGTGTCAGTATGCTGAGTCCCACCCCACCTCTAGTGGCTGATTCACCAGCCTGCTGTCACTGCCTGTTAATGTGATAGTTCCTTTAGCTCAACTGATAAAGGCCTGTGCTGCCATCCTAAAGTTTCTGGCTGAAACCGTACTCGTGATCCATTTGGGAAGTTATTACAAATGCACATTGTATTAGGTATTTTAAAAATACAGTCTTGATTACTTAGTGTTATAAAAGTTACAGATTTATAAAGCAAATTAGCCAGGTCTTATTTTCCAATATGTTTATGGGCCAAAGTCTGCTGCTGATGTTAGCCCAGATCTAGTTCTGTGACATTTCCATCTTAGTTTGCAGAAGTATGTTTTCTTTAATTGCCTTATTGGAAACTCTGGCTAAGCCATTGTGTGTTTTTGCCTCTGCTTTAAATGTCCGTCTCATCCTGTGGTAATCAGTTCCTAGTACCATCTGTACTGAATTCCATACTTTTAAATTGAGAAACAAGATAGTCTAGCTTAGCGTCTAACAGTACTGGCCATATAAGTTGGATGCCATTCATACTCCAGGCCATATGGGAAACCATACAAAGAAGTGACTTAGACATTATTGCCTCAGGAACTGGTTTCCTGTCTAGTAAGAAAAGCAGCGTAGTGGGTTACTTGCTGACATTTGTTTTTCAGGCTTTAAGGGTCACAGATCTGAGTTGGAAAAATGTCTTGAACTATTTGGGCCCCAGTGTTATTGGTGGATGACTTCATAAAATCTTAACATTTGCATCAACACAAATACTTCAGTCACTCAATAAAATGATGTTCACTCTTCTAACTAAATTCCTTACTGCTTGGCCAGGGTTTCAACACATGCTGTTTATGTTAATGCCATACCCATACCCCTTCCAAATTAATCTTGACATCCAGCTTTATAGGTCTAAGTTTCCATTAAGTCATTACTCATATTTATTGGCAGTACCATCATTCATCTTTGATGTGTAGACAATGATTACAATCACATTTTTGGCGGGCAGGAATTTCACAGCTGTGAAGCAATCTATTATTCCTTTTTGAAAGTGCTGGAGATGAATAACTAGGAAATGACGTATTGTAAAACCATCACCGCTTTAGATCTTGTCGCAAGCAGTTTTTCTTCCCAAAATCATGACACTCTTCCCTGAAATCTATTAGCTGACCTTCAGATGGTAATATTATTTCACTGATGACTGAATTATTGACATTGCATGGCTGCAATATTCTCATGGTAACCAGCTCTAGCTAATGACTATATTATATTTCATCAATTGAGACAATTGGTAGGTTTTGGTGTGGGTGTGATGTAAATGTTTCCCCAAATTTAATGATTTTTTGTCATAATTTGTTCTCAAAACATTTAGCCAAGTGTAGTACAGAGGTGCAGTGTGACATTTAATTTGTCTAATTGTAGTAGAAACCACAAATAACTAAAATCCTGTAACTGTCCTATCTCTAACAAGAACCTCTGTACAGGAACTTCCAGGCTGCTGGGAGGAGCTAATTTTCTTGTAGTGCTCTGTTTAGTCTAATGCACGGGTTGGCAACCTTTCAGAAGTGGTGTGCCAAGTTTTCAATTATTCACTCTAATTTAAGGTTCCGTGTGCCAGTAATACATTTTAATGTTTTTAGAAGGTCTCTTTCTATAAGTCTATAATATATAACTAAGCTATTGTTGTATGTAAAGTACATAAGGTTTTTAAAATGTTTAAGAAGCTTAATTTAAAATTAAATTAAAATGCAGAGCCCCCCAGACCGGTGGTCAGGACCCGCGCAGTGTGAGTGCCACTGAAAATCAGCTCGTGTGCCGCCTTCGGCACACGTGCCATAGGTTGCCTGCCCCTGATCTAATGTGCAGTATTTCTGATAAACTGATGACTGTTCTATTTGGGCTCTCCTCCAAGTATGTTAATGTTTACTTTTTTAAGTTAGAGTTCCAAAAATTGTTGTCATTTAGAAGTACAGTATGAGGAAAAAAATATTTCCCAGCCCAAAATGCCTTGCTGGAGGATATTATTGAGACATGTCATTTTTATTTTTATTTTATTTTATTTTTTGAAGATTGAACACTTGTCCTAATAACAAAAGCAATTGCAGTTATATTAACTAGGAAAACAAATATAAGACTTATCCATTGTCATGCTTCATGTAATATAGTATATCTAGGTCTGCTTAAGAGGAAATCTCCCCTCTTTACCAATAAAATTTTACAAAATGATGTTACGTATCATTATGCTTAATGGGTCTACTTGTGCCCAAAGTTAGATATTGTATGCAAGGTTATGCAGGATTGGGATCTGTGATTGTATCTCTCTCCCCCATTCTTTGTATGTTGCTTCACTTTCTAATTGGAAAGCCTTTTCAGCAGGGCTTGTGACTTCCTAAGTCCTAAAAACAGTCTCTATCATTTTGTGAGTGCTATCAAAATAATGATAATGATGAATAACAATATCTGTTAATTCAAAGTTAATTTTCTAAACTGCTGTCAGACTTTACAAACAATTGTTGGCATTATTTTTAATTTGTTTATATTATTAAATGTTAAATACAGTTCTTTCTTTTCAAGACCAACCTCAGATGTAGCATTCAGTGAGGTAAAATAAAGGTAGTCATACTTACTGTCAGTTTGGCTTTAGAAATGCTTGATATTTTAAGGAGAATGAGGGCAGCTCTTTGTCAGAACAGCCTAGCTTTATTTCAAACATAAAATTCTTTATCGTTGTTTGATCAAATTATATGGAATCTGGCAAAAGTGCTATGATGATTTGAATGTACAAACAAGCCCAAACATTATACAAGAACACAGTATTATTTTAAGATTCAAATAAAAAAATACTGTTATTTATTTCAGTGTCTCAAATGTCAGTGAATGTATAGATTTAATTAATTGAAATATAAATAAATGTGCAGGCTTTCCCTTTCTACTTGAAATACTGCCTAAGGAATTTTAATTAGGTTTCTAAACAAAAACTTACATGTCTCAAAGGTTTCTTCTAGCAATTCCTTCAATTGTACAGCTCTGTAAAGTCTAAATAAACATATGCTTATTTTTATTTCTGTCACATAAATGTGCGTCCACTTTAGACTGTAACCATCATTTGGTTAGCAAAAAGATACATTAAAATATCACGTTTTCTGCTTTTTGTTTGAGCAGCAACACTCTAAAAAGATATTTGACCTATACAAGATGCAGTTCTTGTTTATATTGACAGTCTGAGACAAATTCCAAAGAAAAAAACACATCCTATAAGTCTTATGCATGATTGCTTATTTGGCTATCCTTTTCAACTGTTATATGTTGTGTCAAGTATTGCCTGGCTCTAGCCTTTCTGGGCAATCCTACAGTTTGAGGTGAAGGCCAGGTCAAAATGTTGCCAGCAAGGCTGTGTCAGTCAGGTTTGTAATGAGGTGTGATTAGCTGTGCCAACAAAAGCCCCTGGTGTAGATGCAGTTGTACTGCAAAGCTGTGGTGTTGTCAGTACCAGGGCCGGCGCTTCCATTTTGGTGACCTAGGCAGTCGCCTAGGGGTGCCAGGATTTGGAAGGATGGCAGACTGCACCGGTGTGCCTGCGGAGGGTCCGCTGGTCCCACGGCTCCGGTGGAGCATCTGCAGGCACACCTGCGGCAGGTCCACTGGAGCTGCGGGACCGGTGAGCTGGCCCTGCGCCTAGGGCGCCAAAAACCCTGGCGCCACTCCTGGTCAGTACATATTATTTCACTCAGTTGGGGCTGGAGTAAGCTATCCTGTCAAAAACACGTTTTGCCAGTGTAAGCTGCACCACAGTTGGAGCATTTTGCCAGGATAATGTACTGACATAGCTATACCAGCAAAGCCTTCCAAGTACAGGCCAGACCACAAATGCCAAATGTCAGTGAGAAATTGGACGCTTTTTGCCAAAGTTTCTGTTTTTAAAAATAGTATCTAGCTCTTATATACTGCTTTTCACCAGTAGATCTCACAGCACGTTGCAAAGAAGACAGATATCATTACCCACATTTACAGATGGGAAAACTGAGGCAATGAGATGAACTAATTTGCCCAAAGTTACCCCACAGGCCAGTATCAGGGCCAGAAATAGAACCCAGGTCTTAGTCCAATGCTTTAGCCACGAAGCCATTTTTTTTGTTTTTTATCTGAATTAAAAATTTTTGCTCTACTAGTATATATGTTAATATATGATTGTTCCTTACTGAATTGCACAGCATCCCACTACTGGCTAAGCCATTGGGGTTACTCTTTTATCTCATTGTTCAGAAGCTGGAGATTTTGGTCATGAATTCTATTACAATACCATGTGCTAAGAATGGCTGGTGTTTGCACATACATATGACTCTGGTGATGGTGTGTGGTTAGAGATGACAACGCATATGACTGTCCATATGTGTCCGCATGTGATAAGTTTACAAAGATTTCAGAGATGTAGGTTGAGCTTTGCTAACATTACTATTAGATAACAATTTGCAAAAGTCCAAATTCCATGGGCAGTACTTCAGAGGAATGAAGTAACCAGGTCTCAGTGCAAGTAAGTTCTCAACAAACCTTGTTCCCAATCAGCGGTGTTATCCGGTCATTGTTTTACTATACTCACTTGTACTGGACATTGACATTTCTCCATATGTATCTGTTGGACTGAGCATTTTGTAACTTTTCCAGGGTAATACAGATAGCTTCTTTGCTCCGTGGCAGGTAATGGTTGATGGATCAACACAGTAGCAGTCCACCAGTCAGCCTCTACCATGCTCTTAAGGCATATCTACAATTGCCATTTAAAGTCCCTTTTTTGCACAATAACTGTGGGAGTGTCTACACTTGCCAATGACTTATTCAGAAGTTTCACCACAAACAGAAAACCACCTCTACAAGAGGCGTACAGCTCTTACCAGTGATACTTTTGTGGTGGTGTGCAAGTGAAGACATTTTCTTCCTTTTTACATGGCTTTTATCCTCCAGAGGATATCCCACAGTGCCTAGGTGACCACTCTGGCCAGCAGCTCTGCTGCTCTGATGCCAGGTAAACAGACATCCACCTCTCCTTCTCTAAAGCCCTGGGGACTTTGAAACTCCCCTTCCTGTTTTCTTGGCAAGTGCTCACTCATCCTGCCAGGTGATGATGGCTGCTTCATGGAGCAAACTTGGAGCAATGCTGAGCTACTAGAGCTGATCAGTGTTTGGGAAGAGGAGGCTGTGTAGGGACCCAGGATGCCCAGGATAACCCCCCCTTTCCACAAGACCTATCCTCAAAATGGAGAGCTGCACTGTGGGATAGCTGCCCTCAGTGTGTTGTTCTCATCGGCAATGGAAGTGCTGCAAACGTGAACATGATCTGCTGCCTGTGGAAATAAGTAAGAACACAAACCAGCTCTTTTCTTTTACCAGTTCCTGATCACTGTTGAAACTGACAGTGCAAAAACTCTGCAAGTGTAGATATAGCCTTAATCCCTTGCTGTACACTAGAGCAAATGCTTTCAACCTGTGGTCTGCAGACCCCTGGGGGTCCGTAGACTATGTCTAAGATTTCCAAAGGGGTTCGCACCTCCATTTTAAATTTTGTAGGGGGTCACAAATAAAAAAAAAGCTGAAAACCACTGTACTGGAGCACAGGTTTCCTGTGGAGCTGGACTGAGCTCCACACATCCTGTTTCCCCTCTGCAGTGGGATGGGAAAGCCTGAATTTGTGCTCGTTTGTTGATAGTTATGTGGGGGCATATTTTTCTGAATGTGTCAAAATGTTTAGTAAAGCAGTCAGATATCAGTTCAATAGGAAGGGGTTGATGCTCTTGATCAGGGGTCCCCAATGCGGTGCCCATGGGCGCCATGGCGCCCACGGGGGCCTCTAAATGTGCCCGCGTCCTGGCTGGTGGTTGAGCATCCGCCGAAATGCCACCGAAATTCGGCGGCATTTCAGCGGTGATGCCTGTGGTGACCACTGCTCCTGATCAAAGGAATAACTTTTTTCCTAGATGATGATGTTCTCAGTTGCTTTTGGTTTCCTGGATCACTGTCATTTACAATATAATGTATTTGTTTTGTTCCTGTTTCATTCCAGACCATCACAATTATTGCTGCTCAAATTCTATTTTTAACAAGACACTTTGACTTTTAAACTTCAATTTTCTTAATCCCTGACAACGTTCAGACCAGTTGGCACAAGTAACCAACTAATGTGAGATATGTTTGAAAGTTTTAAATCACATTTAGAGGAAATATGCTAGCATTCTCTCAGGAACTCTTCTAAATAAGGAACATGATATGGCAGCTGTGTAGCTGCATTTCTCAATGGAGGAAAGATCATTGCTTTGGCGAGACGTAGTCTGTTTTGCCATTGTCGTAAGAGAACTGTAACACCTAGTGCTCTGTTTTATCTCATCTCAAGTTCATCTGGGACTGGCTCTTGAAAACTGGCCTGTTTGTGCTGCTTTATGTAGTTTGCAAATTAGGGCTGCTGAGTGCTTATGGTATCTTTGCACTAATTGTGTTCTTTCTTTTGATAATAGTTAAAGAACTACATTTTGGGTTTTTCTCTCAGCAAGTCTGACAATGTCTTTGACAGCAAAATGAGTGCAAATTGTGGTTATTTTGTTAATTGTTAACAGAATTCTTATAATCTACATGGAAATGGAATTTAAATTAAAATCTGTTTAAATTATGGTTGTGGTTAACCTTTCTGTAAGAAAATATGTTCCACATTATCTTTGAGGCCTTTTAGATGCTCAGTCAATCAAATTTATATTACAGAGTGGAATGCAGTCATGATGAAGTGTGTATGCTACCCACTAAAATGTACGTTTCCAACATTGCAGTTCCAGTGTGAGCTCCTGTGGGAGTTCATCAGTAACTCCACTGAATAAAATTACAGTATGCTTATCAAAAAAACAAGCAGGAAAAAAATCAGAAAAGTGTTTTGTGGATGTTTAATAACAAAAATAACCTAGTCTCATCACAGATGATCAGGGGTGGTGCCAGCCTCTTCTCGGTGTGGGGATTGAGGTGGGCTAGACAGAACATGGGAGGGGGTTGTGCTATACATCTTGCAGGCACACATATTTATTTATTTTTTAACAAAATGTACTTAAACATATGTTTTATCTATGTCATCCTGAAAAGGAGAATAAAAATATATACAGGTCAGTGTTAAACTTCATCTATGGCAGCTCCCTGGTGCAGCATTTATTCACAGAAAACCAATTGGAAAAAACACTAAGCCAATAAATAAATAAACTAATAATAGTAATAATGTTAACAATAATAATAAATAAATGCAAACTTCTGGAAAAATACTGGTTAAATAATACTAATAGCTAATTACTTTAAACTGGAGAATGTACTGTATTATATTTTAAAATTAGCCATTTACATGTGCAAAGAAAACAGGACAACAACAACACACACACACATTACTATTTAAAGTAGAATAAACAACAACTGACCAAAACTAAGTACACTTTTTTCCCTAGCCAACTGAGCCTGTATTTTCATTGTCAAATCAAAACCCAATCAAATATATGCAATCTGAAAATTCCAAACATTTTTAAAGCTGTTTTTCTGGGAGAGGGGGAATGAGATGTCACTCTTCCTGTGACTGTTGTGCACCCACGTGAGCCACAGTCTTTGTTAAAGTAACAAAAGCAGTTCGGCTCTTAACTAAACAAACTGCTAGTTAATATAAAAATACCAAAAAAAGTACAAAATAAATAAAACGCTGGCAATAAAGCACAAAAACAGCATTTGACAGGCAGCAAAAATCAAGATGTAAATACAAGTTATTTTTTAACATACAGTGTGGGATGACTGGTTTTCAAGGTTTCCACTAAACCAGTGAAAAACTGACATATATTGTGAAACAAATAACTGCATGTACAAAGACTGAGCCACGTCTCATCACAGATGAGACATTTCACTTAAGGACAATCTATCTGTTGTGATTTGCAGCAAAAGAATTGATGACATCATAAGGGCCAGCCTTAGGGGTGGGTGACATGGTTGACTGCCTAGGGCGCCATGGTCAGAGGGGTGCCATGGTCAACTCTCCTCTCCCCCCCCACACACAGACAGCCCAAGGCCCCTTTGACCTATGAGTACTGGGCCTGGAGCTGGGGAGGGGCTAGGGTTGCCAACTGTCTAACTGCACAAAGCCGATCACCCTTGCCCAGCCTCCTGTCTCTCCCCTTCCTCTAGGCCCTGCCCCTTCCCCACCCCTTCTCTGAGGCCACCCCACTCCCTCTGCCATCTCCGGCTGGGGGTGTGAGCCCTGGGGTGGGGCCAGGGATGAGGGGCTTGGGTGCAGGAGGGGGCTCAGGGCTGGGGCAACGGGTTGGAGTATGGATGGGGTATGAAGTGTGGGCTATGGGAGGGAGTTTGAGTGCAAGACAGGGGTCAGGGCTGGGGTAGGGGATTGGGGAGTAGGAGAGGGTATGGGCTCTGGAAGGGAGTTTGGGTGCAGGAGAGGGTTTGACCTGGGGCAGAGGGTGAGGGGTGTGGGCCCTGGCCGGGTGGCATTTATCTCAGGCGGCCCTCAGTCAGTGGCACAGCGGGGCTAAGGCAGGCGCCCTGCCTGGCCTTGCTCATGCTGCTTCCAGAAGCAGCCAGCATGTCCGGCCCCTAGGCAGAGGCATGGCCAGGTGCTCTGCACAGTGCACGCTGACCGTACCCGCAGACACTGCCTCCGCAGCTCCCACTGGCCACGGTTTCTGGCCAATGCGAGCTGCGGAGCCGGCAAGGGGATGGGGCAGCACGCAGAGCTTCCCTAATCACTCCTGCACCTTGGAATCAGACATGCCGGCCACTTCCGGGGAGCAACGTGGAGCTAGGGCAGACAGAGAGCCTGCTTTAGCCCTGCTGCGCCACCAACCGGACTTTTAACGGCCCGGTCAGTGGTGCTGACTGGAGCCACCAGGGTCCCTTTTTGAATGGGTGTTCTAGTCAAACACCAGACTCCTGGCAACCCTAAGAGGGGCAAGCCCAGGGACGCCCCATACAGGGGCTCCTACCACGCACTGGGCTCCAGCTGCCAGTCCTGGCCAGGCTCGGGAGGGATGGGATTACTTCTTCCCCGCACAGGCTGCTCCCGGGACTGGGTCAGACCCACTTCTGGGAACCTCCCCTAGCTCCAGGAAGCTCCTCAGCCACCCGTTTCCTGCATCCATCACACCCATGGGATGCGAGGTCACTGTATGGGAAGCTGCTCCCTCCCTTTCACCCCGGATACCAATTTCTCCTAGGCCACCCCTGGATATTGTTAACATTCACAGCTGTGCAACCAGAGAGTGGCAGCTGCTGGTGAGGCACCCAGCTTTGAAGGCAGCTCTGCCACTGGCAGCAGTGCAGATGTAAGAGTGGCATGGTATGATATTGCCACCCTTACTTCTGCGCTGCTGCTGGTGACATTATTGCCTTCAGAGCTGGGCACCTGGCCAGCAGCTACCGCTCTTCAGCTGCCGCCAGCTGTGGTGGTGAAGTAAGGGTGGTAATACCATACCTTGCCACCCATACTTCTGCCTAACCTGTGGCCTTTGCACTGGGAGGGGTGGCTATGGGGGGACTAGGGCACATTTTAGGGTGGCTCCAGCCCCCACAAGCCCTCCCCTAGTGCCACTCCTGCATTTGATATTTATTCATTGAATTGATTATTGTAATCCTTAATGGTACACATCTCTTTAACATACATTTACACAATGATGCACAAAACCCCTATGTTTATTGGACATTATTCAGATTGCAAAGATAAGCACTGAAAAGTTAGGAATGCCATAAGTAAAGTTACCTGTGCAACTTGAATTTGCTCCCTGTATGTGCATGCAGTATAATAGTCTTTAATTACATTAGCACATACTATTTTTTCCATAGGACAACTCCCACAAAATAAATGTTGCTCAATTAATGAGCAGCTATTAAATATTTCATTTTCACCTTACAAAGTTTATAAGCAACTAAAAACAGAGTGTTATATGGGGAAATGGAAGGCACCATACTAATAGACATTGCTACCCATCCTGCTTATAATACAAACTAAAATATATCCAAAATTAGCTTGTAATTTTTATTGGACTTAAGTACTGCAACTGTCATTTGTACTGGCTACCTATTGTTCGATGAGTGTGCTTCAAGGTTTCTCTGTTAGTATTTAAAGCCCTAGATAAAATACAGTATGACTACATGCACTTGAGCTACTCCAGCCTTGGCATCCTTCCAAGCTAGGCTCCTGACCTGTTAGTTTCCTTTTTAAGGTGGTATATTGCAGGGCTGCAGCTAGGATTTCCAGTGCCAGGACAAAATATAGAAGTGGGTCCAGATAGCTTTAATAGGAGCCCATTGAAGTCGGTGATATATGGAGGTTGGTAGGAAAAAACAACTAATAGTATGTTAGAAGTTAAGTGGTAGGAAAGTCCGATAGTTACACCTTCCAAAAACAAAATCATATGATACAGAAAAAATCCAGAGCTCTAATGGCCTTAGCTTTAGACACTAAACTATATATACACCATACTTATCGACTCTAGACTTTAAGGCCAGAAGGGACCAACATGATTACCTAATTCAGGGGTCGGCAACCTTTCAGAAGTGGTATGCTGAGTCTTCATTTATTCACTCTAATTTAAGGTGTTGTGTGCCAGTAATACATTGTAATGTTTTTAGAAGATCTCTTTCCATAAGTCTATAATATATAACTAAACTATTGTTGTATGTAAAGTAAATAAGACTTATAAAACATTTAAGAAGCTTAATTTAAAATTAAATTAAAACACAGAGCCCCCCAGACCGGTGGCCAGGACCCGAGCAGTGTGAGTGCCACTGAAAATCAGTTTGTGTGCCGGCACCTGTGCCGTAGGTTGCCTACCCCCAATCTAGTCTGACCTTCTGCACATCACAGGTCACAGAACCACGCCCATCCACTGCTCTAATAGGCACATAACCTCTGGCTGCGTTCCTGAAGTCCTCAGATCTTGATTTAAAGATGTCAAGTTCCAGAGAATCCACCATTTACTCTAATTCATACTGGCAAGTGATCCAGGCCACATGCTGCAGAGGAAGGAAAAAAACAAAAACAAAAATAGCCAGGCTTTCTGCCAATCTGACCTAGGGAAAAATTCCAGCCTGACCTCAAATATGGCGATCAGTTAGATCCTAAGCATGTGGGCAAGACCTACCAGCCAGGCCCCTGGGAAATATACAGGCCCCTGGGAAAGAATTTTCTGTAGTAACTCAGAGCCCTCCCCATCTACTGTCCCATCTCCAGCAGCTGGGGATTTTTGCTACTGGCAGTCACCAGTGGGCTACAAGCCATTGTAGGCTATCACATCGTACCACCCCCTCCATAAATGTATCAAGCTCAGTCTTGAAGCCAGTTTGTTTTTTTGCCCACAGTGCTCCCCTTGGAAGGCTGTGCCAGAATTTCACTCCTTTGATGGTTAGAAACCTTCATCTAATTTCAACCCTAAACTTATTGATGGCAAGTTTATATTCATTTGTTCTTGTGTCAACATTGGCCCTTAACTTAAATAGCTCCTCTCCCTTCCTTGTGTTTATTCCTCTAATATATTTAAAGAGAGCAATCATTCCTCCCCTCAGCCTTCTATTGGTTAAAGTAAACAAGTTAAGCTCCTTAAGTCTCCTGTTTTAAGGTAGATTTTCCATTCCTCTGATCATCTTAGTAGCCCTTCTTTGAACCTGTTCCACTTTGAATTAATCTTTCTTAAACATGGCAGACCACACAGTATTCCAGATGAAGTCTCACCAATATCTTGTATAATGGTACTAACACTTTCCTATCGCTACTGGAAATACCTCTCCTGATGCATCCTAGGTTTGCATTAGCCTTTTTCACAACTGCATCACATTGGAGGCTCATAGACATCCTATAATTACACCCAGGTCTTTTTCCTCCTCTGTCACTTCCAACTGATACATACTGAGTGTACAGCACAAATGTTTCTTGTTAGTCCTTACGTGCATGACCTTGCACTTTGCATAATTAAATTTCATCTCATTTCTGCGACTCCAGTTTTCAAAGTCATTGAAACCTTCTTGTATGATATTCTGGTCCTCCTCCATGTCAGCAATACCTCCCAACTTTGTGACATCTGCAGTATAGCTATATCAGATCTATCAGGCAACACATCATACAAATGAAGCGGCTTTCAGATACCCTCTCCAAAATAACGTACACCCTACAGCTTCCACAGCCAGTTGTCTTCACTGTCTCTTCCATTCTTCAGAACCCTACTATTGCTGCTTCTGTAGCTGTCATAGCCTTCCCTCCTATGCTCCTGTCAAATAATAATAAAAACCCACAAACATCAAAACCAGAACACCACACACACACACACACACTCCCCTTTACAAACTCCTGGCTGCCAACCGCACATCTGCGGCTCAGCTCCTGGGATCCCCACGCCCGGGATCCCAGGCTGCCAGCCCTCGCTTGGAGTCCCGGCTGCTGGCCCCACCTGGGTTTCCACATCCACCCCCAGCTGTGGCCCCGTCTCAGCCCTCTTACCTTTGTCCACATACCTGCCCATCCTGGAGTCATGGCCCTGCTCCCTGTCCTGGCTCTGGGGGAGGGGTGCACAGGTTAAAAGCTTGGGGACCACTGCTCTAGACAAAAGAGAGTGGTGAGACCAGTGGAGGAGGACTTTAGGAAGTATGGCCGAGATAATATTGAGAAGTGTGCCCTCCATTTTCCATAAGGGTTGCACTCTAGAGGTGCTTCTGGACTTCTTGACTATTATTATTCTTAGTGACTATTATTGCTTTTTTCCTGACCAGGACATTGTTAGACTTTTTGTCTGATAGTGAGTTCTGGCAGAGTTATCTGTCTTTTGTGATTTCCAGACTTGTTTATTCTTGCAGTGCTCTGCTCTTGGGGTTACCTTTGAAGATCTTTCAGGAGTTTCTGTTTCTGCAGAATGTGACTTCTAGTTACATAGCAGAGTTAGCCCTGAGGAACATATTAAACCTGCTCTCAGAAGTTTGCATTGGGTTCTGTTTGCTTTCAGATGTATATGAAAGAGTTGATTTAGGTCTTTAAGTGCTTGTTGGATGTTGGTTATCAGAGAGAATGCCTTTTACTCTACATACCTAATTCAGCTCACTCTTAATTTTGAGATAATTTCAGAGCACCTCAACCACTTTTGCTGACAGCTTCCACAAGTGAATTCTCAGTGGTAGGAGCAGAGTTTTCTCAGTGGAGGGCCCATGAATTTGGAATTTATTTCCTCAACTTGATTCAACAAAGTTTGTGTCTGATCACTTTCAAACCATAGTGTGAGGTTCACTTTTAAATTAGGGAATTTAACTAAGAAGGGTAACTGTGGGATGCATTAAGATGTTGTCTTGGAGGAGCTTCACTTTAATTGGTAATGGTCAAAATGTTTATAATATTTGTACATTTTTATAAATTCTGAAATAAATAAAAGTACTTTCTAAATGCCCTGTCGGGAGAGCAAGATCTGAGGGTGATAATGGATTAGATATAATCTCATACAGTCATTGGCAGGAAAAAGTAAGGCATATCCTGGAATCCGTAGATTTGCAGAAGTCATTCTCAAACTGTGGTTCTCAAAGGGAGAAAAAATGATAAAGAGATTTAGATGGTGTGATTTATGAAAAAAAATTAAAGGAATTTAATATGTACATCCTAGAGAAAAGAAAACTAAGTGGAGATATGAGATTTCATAATATAAATGAGAGTAAAGAATTACGTGGTTGAATGGTACAAGGGGGAGAATGTAATTTAGGTGTTAGTGATCTCTCAGCATCACTGAGGTACCACAGTTAGAGATGTTCAAGAATAAATAAGAATCCAGCAATGATACAGGGAAAAGATTGGCTGACCTAGGAGTTGTTTTTCATATCTATAATCTTTGCTATGTATTCTTTCAATTTTTTTTAGAGCTAACAATTTCACTATCTATTATTTCATACATATATTTCTGCACTTGTCTATTCTAGGTTATTCAAATTTAGAAAAATAGGCTTTGCCTCTTAAATGCTGTCTCCACACGTACCAATCATACCAGTCATGGCCCTGTCATAGACTTTTATTATGATATTGGACAAGTCAACGTGTCTTTGCTCCACATTTGTAAGATGGGCATAAAAATCCCTCTAGGAGTATTGGGTCAAAAAAATCAGAATGTGTCTTAAAATTATTAGAAGTGTGGGCAAAAGAGTACAGGACAAATTCAAATTCAATATGTCATTCACTTTCACTTCTAAGCCTCCTCAGAATTATTGTTTTTCATTCCAACTGTATTTTAGGTAATTTCCTCCCTGATTTCTTACTTGCATTTTTATTGTGCTGCAACAAGGCAGTTGTTATTTTGGGCTGTACACAAATGTCATAGAGCAGGTGGGAGATAATTTCCATCCACGTGGTTTTAGTGAAGTAGTACATGGCATGTAGCATTCAGCTTTGGGCTCCACATTGCTGGAAAGATGTTCACAAATTGGAGGCTATTCAGAGAAGTACAAAGGGCCTGGAGGAACTCATTTATGGGGAAAGAATTAAAGAGCATAAAAATGAATATAGATTGGCTAAGCAACAATTAAGAGACTGATCTAATAAAGTTTACAAATATTTATAAGGTGTTAATACCAAGGATATCTGAATTATTAATAATCAGACTAATGCACACTGCTTCTTGCCCAAACAGATCAGCCATCAGCTGCAGTCTTTCACCAGACTGAATCAACAAGTCAGTGTATTTAAGACCTTGAAACAGAATGGAGCTCAGCTCAGCACCACCTCCGCAATCTTATCCATAACCAGTCTATCCTGACGCTAAACAATTATGATAGAACACAGTGTTGCTGAACTCTGGCATTGACTCCAGTGCAGCTTTCCATTCCATTTTAGAGTTCTTCTATCATGCCATCTTCCCAGAGATGCCAAGTCTCCTTATCAGATCTCACAAACTTTCTCGATGTGCTGAATCAAAGGCCTGACTGAAGTCTATAAAAGATGCTGCACTTAGCTTATTAAATTCAGCCATCTTCTCAAAAAGTGATCTCAAGGTAAAGATCTGATCAACAATGGAACAACCAGGTCGAAAGCTTCACTGAGTATCCTAGCCTTTGCCACAGTGTTGATTCAAGATGTCAATATGGTTTGGTTATTAATCCAGATAACTAAATCCATGACCATTATCATCAAACAGCTTCCAGCTCCAGATTATAACTAGCTCAGTATTAACCCCACTGGGCAAGATATCAAGCAGGTGGCAACTTTTAAATATTTGGGCAGTGTCATACGCAAGAGCTTCAGATCAGAAGTGATGATGTGACTCAATTGAAGAACTCCGGATTTATTTTTCTGAGCATGTGGGTTAACCTATTTAAAATCTGATATCTAGCTGGGAATCAGTAGGGACATGTAATTGCTGAAGATTTGTTTTTTTTCTGATGAACAGGAGATCATTCAAGACTTTCACCTTTATTATTAAGCATTGCTGAGTGAACTTTTGGTGCCTATTTTCAGGTAACAAAGGTCAATCAAAATCCACATGTAAATCAGCTTTCTGGCTCAGAAATTTTAATATTAAGGTTATCGATAAAAAATTAAGACCAAAGAAAAGTAATTGTTGCATACTGTATTTTATTTGTCCAACCCTCTAATTTATTTACCCAGTTTATTTATCCAGTTTATTTACCCAGTTTGTCCAAAAATCTGTACTTTCACAAAGGAACCATATTTTAATATCTGTGGTAATTTAAACAAGTTTTGGGACAGGTATAGGGAGCCTCAGTTTTTATTGATTTGCTCCTCATGCAACTTCATTGAAATCAATGAATCTGCATAATATGCAAATCAAGGCAGAACTTTACCTAGGCAACTTAAATACTTCACTGAAAACTCACTGTTACTACTAGTCAGTTTCTGTTTTTATTAAAAGACAAGCTTCCATTCTTCCCTGCATGTCTTCCCGCTCTACTTTGTATGACTAGGATTTGGACATTGCCTCTAGCGATGTTCATTTTATGATTTTGTGAGATGACTTTTAATGACATGGTGTCACATGAGTCTCTATTCGTGATTTGAATAACTGGGTACGTGGCATGATTTCAACATCATCTGAACTGACATTTCCTGCTAAAATAATTAGCATCTAAAGACAGCAAGTCAAAATGGCTGTAATAAGTAAGAACAAGATTGTGATCAATCCCTTATCTGGTTGCGGCACACAACCCCAGCACACACACTTTTTGCAGCCCACGCAAGGTCTGATTACAATAGCAGTTCCTTGGTGCTGGAACTGTTCACCACTTCTTCCCCTGGTGAGCCAGCTGTTCAAAAATGAATGGTGAAAAGGCGAGTCCCTGGCTCCATACACTGGCCTACAGAGCAGGACCTGTGCACCAGAAAATGCAACCCCAGTGTACACTGTGCACTCTCTCCAACCTCATGCGCACTGGGGAACTCCAGGAGACATTGTTGGCCATATTCTTAGCCCCATAGCACAAGGCAGTCAGAGGCTGCCCATAACCTCTCTGCTGACGACAGACACCCAAAGTGTGGTGAAGTCCCCAGTAGGTTTAGAATTAGGGCTAGTCTACACTAGACGTGCTGCAACTGCTGTGTGTCAGTGGCATAATAAAACCACCTCCGCAAGAGGCGGCAGCTATGTCAGTGCAAAAAGTTCTCCCACCAACATATTGCTATCCACACTGACAGTTAGGTCAGTGTAATTTACATCACTAAAGTAGGGTTGCCAACCCTCCAGGATTGGCCTGGAGTCTCTCAGAATCAACATCCATTTCCTGGTGACTACTGAAAACAAGTCAGTAGATTTTAATAGGATATTTTTTAAAAATGACATTATGTCATGTTGGAAAAAAAATAAAATCTCCTGGAATAGCTTCAGTCAGAGTTGGCAACCCTACACTCAGAGGAGTGGCTTTTTTGCTCCCCATAGCAACATAAGTTACACGGACAAAACTCGTAGTATAGACGAGCCCTCGGTGAAGTTGGCTCATACATCTCCCTCCCCACAGTTGCAGTGGAGGTGAGGTTGGGGGAAAGGAAAGAGAAGTGCCTGGAGCATCATACATTCCAGCGGGTGCAATTTACGGTAGTGCCTGGAGTCAAGCCAGGAATCAGGGAGCTTGTAAACAGCACTCTCACCCTCTGCTGAGCCTGGCAGAAGCTGGATGAAATAAAGAAACAGGTCCTGTGTCTTTGAATTCCAAATAGTCATTTTGAGCTGCTTATAACTTTTTTCAGTCTCGTACCTTTCTGGCTGAAATGTGACAGGTTTGTTCTAAGCCAGGGAGCTAATTCTTGTGGAAAGTTTGAGTGAAAGTAGTTCCTCCATTTTCAAGAACCAAAATACAGATTTCCCATTACGCAATTATTGTTTAACAGCTCTAACTTGTCAGTGTTAAAAACTTGAAATTTGGCAGGGGGATTGGCTGTAGGGCATGGGTGGGTGGTAGAAATGGATTGTGGTTTATCAAAGGTTTAAGAGTTTTGAAGTGTTCTTTGCATATTCACAGTGCATTTTATAATGCAATCCAATGCCACAGTTCTGCCTCTTTGTTCCTTAGGAAAGTTTGTAGGCATAGCTGTGTCTTTTTCTGTCATTACTGAAAGTGCTCAGGGACCATGGCTGTTTTCTTACAAACGAGAGAGGTCTGCATGGATGGCCACAAGAGATCCTCCTGATGGGTTGCACATATTGCACAATAGAGTATTCTTATGCTGTCTAGCAAATAGCTGACATGGTGGAATTCTTTTTTTTTTTAATTTACGGAATTCTATACACAGCGAACAAAACTACGTTAAAAGAACATTATGGCTGTTAACTGCATTACACAACAGTAAGGAAATGACAAAGCTAAGGTTGTGTCTGCCCTTTTGTGTGTATGTATTATGATACAATGTCTTAATACATAAGCAAATATTGTTTTTTGCCCACAGACTCTGCCTCATTCTCTATGCATATTGGAGAGAGAATGTGAGAGGCCTGTATACTATATTGGTCTAGTGTCCAGAAAAACCTGTTCTCATTCAGCGCAGAAGCTGTATTGTGTTGTGAATGAGACAGTGTTTTTCCATCAAAAGGGAAGAACTCAATGAACTGGGACCCAGGACATCTAGGTCTTTTTCTGCCTCTGCCGCAGACTCTTTATGTGATTTTGAGCAAATTATTTAATCTTACTGAGTATCACTTGGTATAATAATACTTCCCACCTTGATGGGGCATTGAGAGTATCAAGACATTTATGTTTGGGAGGCACACAGGTACCCTGTGAATGAGCACTGTAGAAAAGTGTTCTAGGTTGCATCTAGTCCATTTTGAGTGCAGGGTTTGGATGATATGCAGTGAATGAGACATGGGGGCATCCTTTGAATGGTGAAGAAATATTGAGCATGTTGTTATTCACTGAGCATTGTCCTTGTACATGGAATGAAGAAGGGTTCTGTGGGGAAAAAACTGTATGTGATCCAGTCATTAAAAGATTTTTTTAAATGCCTACATATGCATGGGAGAATTAATGTTGGTATTTCCTATCTTTGGGGTGTTTCTCTTTGGAACCTTAAAGTTCTTTTAATATAGGTGTGTTTGGTATATCATGTTTTATGTGCTAGATTCTCCAGTTCAATATAGCCACTTTGCATTGCATAAGTGATGCAAAAAAACTGGCCAAAAAATTCTCCTTATACAGGGGAACTTTCTGCCAGTGAGAAGATGGCAGAGGCTGCTCTTCCACCTCCTATGCCAGTCTTTCCCCTCTCTCCCCAATACAAAGTGTGTGAGGGAGTATTCTGGGGATGTGGTGTGGGCAGAACAGGGAGGGTATGTGGATGAGCAGAGTTCCACTACATCCATTTCTTCATTTGAGTAAGATTTCCAAGAAAGAATAGTGTTTACAGCTGCTCCCTGCAACTTAAACTTCCTTCAGGGCTGGAGGATGAGAATCAGGGAGCCACTACTGGCTCACTGCAGTTTCTACTTGGGTCGGATATAAATCTGCCCACTAATGAATTTTAAACTGTAATATGTTAGAAATATATATAAAATGAACTGACAAATTACCTTGTGCACGAAAGTCCTAAATTAATTTGCTCATTATGGCTGTCTATCCACTTGGCAGTGATGTGGTCGGTCATACTAATTCATGTAAATAAGATACATGCTTCACCCAGAGAATTAATATATTTTCTTTTCAGACTAACAAACTCTTTTGTTTACAGTCATGCACATATAATAGTTTAGTGTTTTGTGCCTGAAAGTTTTTTTTAGTAAATCCTGTATTTCTCAGGAACTAGCAAGGTCTACAGAAAAATTGTAAGTGCTCCAGGGTTGTTGAAATTTTATATTATGTCAGCATTTTTTAAATTTCTGGAGCATCATTATCTCCCGCAATCTGTACCTGACTTATTTTCCATAAATGCACCATCAATCAACTTTTTTTTCATAAAAAACCTACATGAGAGAGTCATTTGGGGCTCTTCAGTAAAAGCTCAAAGCCTGCCTGATTCATTTGAAGCTGATTCCTTTTTTGACTTTTGACACCCATCTAGTGGATACAGCACAGTATAACAATCTTAAACTCCAAACACTTTCAAAGTTACAAAAGTCCTCAGCCTCATGCATACTAATGGATGTCCAGAAATATAGATTATGGCCCCCCCTCATGTCAGGGTTGATTGAATGCCACTCTACTGATTCTAGCCTACATGTTTTTAAATTTTAAACTTTTAAAAACATACATCTTTGCATCAGTGGAGGGCAAAATCATTTGCATCAAAGCGCCAGAAATCCACACTGGGAAAAATAAGCTGTGTAAGTGAAAAATTCATACCTGATCCCCCAAAAGGGAGATTGACCAACCAAAAAATATTACTAGAGTATGCAGAGGTGTAATCAGGAAGACCAAGGCACAACTGGAGTTGCAGCTAGCAAGGGATGTCAAGGGTAACAAGAAGGGTTTCTACAGGTATGTTAGCAACAAGAAGATGGTCAGGGAAAGTGTGGGACCCTTACTGAATAGATGAGGCAACCAAACCCAAAAACTCAAAGCAAAATGAGCCAAGACCACTGAACTTTGCAATGTTACCACCTGAAACAACCCAGCCCATGCGCATCTGAATCTTGATGCAGTTTTCTGAAAACAATTAAATGGAATTTGGGGCCATGTTTTCAAAAAGTTCATATGACTCAATATTGTTTTTTGACTAACTCAAACCAATTTCAGGTTTCATAAATTCTCTTGCTTTTTGGTGTTGCTGATTTCAGGACCATGAAAGAACTGTAGGAAACTCATGGGGTGAATCACTTGGTTGCCACCCCGTACCACCATCAAACCAATGGCCTGGTGGAAAGGTTTAATGGAACTTTGGGGGTCATGATATGTAAATTTGTGAGTGAACACTCCAATGACTCGGACCTAGTGTTGCAGCAGTTGCTCTTTCCCTACAGGGCTGTACCACATCCCAGTTTAGGGTTTTCACCGTTTGAGCTTGTGTATGGCCACGAGGTTAAAGGGCCATTACAGTTGGTGAAGCAGCAATGGGAGGGGTTTACACCCTCTCCAGGAACTAACATTCTGGATTTTGTAAGCAACCTACAAAACACCCTCCGACACTCTTTAGCCCTTGCTAAAGAAAACCCAAAGGATGCTCAAAAAGAGCAAAAGGCCTGGTATGATAGACATACCAGGGAGCATTCCTTCAAGGTAGGAGACCAGGTTATGGTCTTGAAGGCGCAACAGGCCCATAAAATGGAAGCATCATGGGAAGGGCCATTCACGGTCCAAGAGCGCCTGGGAGCTGTTAACTACCTCATAGCATTTCCCAATTCCCCCCTAAAGCCCAGAGTGTACCACGTTAATTCTCTCAAGCCCTTTTATTCCAGAAACGTACAGTTTTGTCAGTTTACAGCCCAGGGAGGCGATGACGCTGAGTGGCCTAACGGTGTCTACTACAAAGGGAAAAGTAATGGTGGCGTGAAAGAGGTGAACCTCTCCACAACCCGGGAACATCTACAGCGGCAACAAATCAAGTAGCTAATGCACTCTCTCGTGAAAGTTTCCCAAAATCAACTGGTTAAAAATTGTCCTTACAATGTGAAGAATCTTGTAGTTGTACATAATTAGTAGCATATGTAAGGGTGCATGTGTTTATTGATCTGTTTATTCTAGAGTTCTAGGGAGAAATCACTGCCAGTGTGGTTCCACACTGTCAGCGATTTGGGGGGTGTGTCATAAACAGATAAGTAAGAGTTAATAGAACAGAAGTACTTCGTATCTCTTTTGCCTGTAAAAGGTTAACAAGATCAGTGAGCCTGGCTGTCACCTGACCAGAAGACCTCAGTCTGCCTGCAGATAGCTGGGAGGGTGTTCCCAGTGTCTATAGCTGAAAGACCCTGTAACATATTCCTTCTTAAATTTACAAACATAATTTTTACTGTTTTTCTTTCTTTAATTAAAAGCTTTTCTTGTTTAAGAACCTGATTGTTTTTTTTTATTCTGATGAGACCCCAGGGGACTGGGTCTGGATCCACCAGGGAATTGGTGGGGAGAAAGGAGGGAAGAGGGAGAGAAAGGTTAATTTATCTCAGTGTTAGGATTACTTTCTCTCTCAGGGAGAGTCTGGGAGGGGGAGAAAGAAGGAGGGGGGAAGGTGAATTTTCCTCTCTATTTTAAGATTCAAGGAGTTTGAATCACAGTGATCTTCCAGGGTAACCCAGGGAGGGGAAGCCTGGGAGAGGCAACGGTGGGGGAAAGGGTTTACTTTCCTGGTGTTAAGATCCAGAGGGACTGGGTCTTGGGGGTCCCCGGGCAAGGTTTTGGAGGGACCAGAGTGTACCAGGCACTGGAATTCCTGGTTGGTGGCAACGCTACAAGTACTAAGCTGGTAATTGAGCTTAGAGGAATTCATGCTGGTACCCCATCTTTTGGACGCTAAGGTTCAGAGTGGGGGTTTATACCATGACACCTTCAAATCTTTAACAGAAGATATGTCAAGAAATTATGCTGGCCCTGTACAGTTTAGATGTTAGCGATATCTTCAGTGCACTTCAAGAGAAGTTACACCAGAGTCTGTCTACCAGAACTCAGGTGCTAACAGGAGTAAAACCTTTCAGTTAAGTTTTAACATGTATCTTGTAAATGACTTGGGTTTTTAAACTGCTTGTATGATGCTGTGGAGTTTTTGTAAGCATTCTGCTTCACTATTAAGTGATGTTTTTGAACTGGTTCATGTTCAAACATGATTGAACTAGTGGAACTCTATTTATTAATAATTATCCTTGGCCAAAGTTGTCAGGCCTGGCTGTCAAAGGTAGGTTCCTAAATCCATAGTTACCTAAATAAAAGTGCCCAGATTTGTAGATGTGTGAGCATGTGCATCTCTCATAGATTTCCACAGGAACTGTGGGTACTTAGCACTTCTGAAAACTTTAGGCAACTAAGCTTTAAAATTTTGGCCATTAATAAACAATAATTTTATTATTTATTTAAATACCAGCGTGCAACGGTGCTGGAACAGTTTTTATAGTGGAGGTGCTGAAGGTGGAAACCATATATTTGAGTTGTTATCACTACTTCAAGCCAAGGGGTCTGGCAGCACCCCTAGTTCTAGCACCTGTGCCAGTGTAGGGTATATACAGTGCTTTATTGTAAGAAAACAGCAGACTTCTAAAACTCATTTCCTTCCCCCACCAGAAGTTGTCATCCTAACGACTCAAACAGATATAGCACGAATTAAAAAAAAAAAAGTAACACAAATGAGCTGCAGGGGAATTTTGTCTACATAGATGCAGGACATATGAGTTTTAAGGAGCAGGAGAGTGTTCGGTGAATATTGACTGGGATGTTCTTCCAAGAGTATGGAAAGCATTGAAAAAATGAATGGAGACTAGAATGGGGCAAAGAAAATAGGGGAGGGACTTGAGGAAATTGTAGGGAGCAGTATCAGGTTGTAGGAGAAAATTAGGACAGAGATATAAGCAAGAGCTGGATGGGTAGAATGTTTTAAATGTGAAAACGAAAAGCTTGAACTGAATCTGGAAGAACAGGGAGCCAGGGCACTGATTTCAGAAGAAAGCCAACAGGAATATCATGGGTATCGATGAGCCTTTAAATGCTATGCTTTATTTCTCAAATTATTATACACATTTGAGATCTGGAAATTCTGTGGGGCCTGTAATAATAGGGTATTGGTGGTCACAGAAAACATACTCAGATATGAGCAAAAGGAATTAAAATGTAAACACAAAGGTTCAAGAAACCATGCATTTCAGGATATTACTGATGATCTAATCAGTGAACAGTTCTGAAAACATCTGTTGGGCTCACTCTACTCAATCCTTGTTGAATACCATTGTGCTGAATAATTTTTCGGAGAAGATTTGTTTTCCTTTTCTGTATTCAAACCATTTGTGAGAGATGGCATATGAGGTGATGAGAGATTCAAGAGAAATGCAGCAGAATGCCTGAAATTCAAGGAAGAATAACAAACTGATTGAGGAGAGGATAAAAGTAAAATATATAAACTCATAGTTTTTGTTTATACTCTCTTATGCAATGCAGACCTATCTCCAGAGTGGATTGCTGAGAATTGAGACATAATGTGATGGCTGTTTCTCCTTTCCTCTGAAAGCTGTTTTCTAAAAATTTTTTTTTAATGAACTTGTTTCTTTTCTAAGCAGTATCATCTCTATTTTGGATGTTACCATCTCTCCTCCCTGCCCAAAATATTCTGATGGGTCATCAGTTCCTACACTCACTCTCCCCTCTCAGTTGCTTTGTTTCTTTCTTCATTGGCTACTTGAAAGAGTATCTAGTAGTATATGATGAATTATGTTTATTACAGTAGTGCATAAGGACCAACCAAGAATGGGGCCCCATTGTGCTAGGCACTGTGCAAACACAGAGTAGCAGACAGTCCCTGTCATGACTGATGGACAAATCAGACCTGACACAGGCCATTCAGAGTAAATATTTAATATATGATCCATCCTCTTTTAACCGCTTCACTGCAGCAGACGTTAGCAGCATTCTTTAAGAATCAACCTTTAACTTCCAACACGTGCACTTCAGCAGAGCCACACCAGGTATATAGTGCAGATCCCAAGGTCCCCAACATGTATTTTCTGTTATGGAGCACTGAAAATAGAACTGTTTATTTCTGTAGAGGCACAAATGGCCAGGGTACCAAGTAGCGCCCACTTACAACTGTGCCTGTTCAGAAGACTGTACCCCATCCTATCAGATGCAGCCCTGACCTTGTGGTCCACACATTCATCACCTTCAGATATTAATACTGTAACGCATTGTATGTAGAAACTGAGCTGTGTGCTCCAAAAATCCCTCCATCTGGTACAAAATGCAGCGGGCAGGCTGCTAAGCAACACAGGTTGCCATGAGCACATCATCCTGATGCTGTGCACTCTGCACTAGCTCTCCATTGATTACAGAGTCCAGTTCAAGGCTTTTTGTTCTGAGTTTTCAAAGCCCTTTGTGGAATTAGTTCTAGCTACCTAAATAAAACACCTTTCCCTTTCTCTGTGACCATGGCCTCCCATGCCAGCTATGCTCCTTAGGAACCATTACATTGTTGACCAGTAGACAGAGCTTTGCCAGGACCTGGATCTAGACAATGGAAGTGGAACTCACTGTTGCAAGAAATAAGAATGGCCACAAAGCTTACTGTGAATAGCCATAAGTGCAAAGCTAATTTCTTTGACCTAGCTTTACAGTAAGAACAACCCCTAATACACTCACACCTCATAATTCTATTCAAGCATTATATTCCTACCTGCTGGGAATAAAAATAGGACAGTTGTTGTTGTTTTAATATTTGAGCAATTGTTAGATATTATGATGCCCATGTAAGAAGCTAGATAGGAATCATATCCCTTGGAGTGGGAGAGAGGGAGGCAGGTCACAAAACCAGGGGGACGAGGGCATGGAGGAGGAAACAGTGAAGATGGGGAAAGCTTCTGGATCCACTCTGACTCCCTGGTGCTAATGTGTTCTTGTGGGCAAACGGCTGAGCAGTTTCTTGAAAACCACCTTCCCTCCATGTTCCTGCAGTGGTCCCTAATAAAGCTGACCATAGGAGCAACTCCAGCTCATTGGCCCAAGCTTTGTGTTTCTGCTCTTACAGCGCACTTTTCAGCTGAGCAAACACATGCACTAAGTCCATAGTGCCACCAGTGGACACCCCACATCCCAGGAAGCATGTAGTCTTCAATAACCTTAATAGTGATTTATCTCTCCTCCCGCCCAGTCATTCTTTCTTTGGTTATCAGCAATTCCACAGTATATTTCCAGAGACACCTGTTATTGATTTAACAGTGGAGTTGATCAGCTGTATATTTTCCCACTATTAACAGAAGGTTTCAGCTACTGAAAAATGTGTTAGAGGCATCTGCTCTTATAGCTGCATTTGTTTTTTTCAAAACTCTCAGCGTAACTGTGGCATAAATCTTTTTTTACTCCCTCCCCCTCTTTCTTACAGTTTTGATGTAGACAATGGCACATCATCGGGACGGAGTCCCTTGGATCCCATGACGAGCCCTGGGTCAGGGCTAATTCTCCAGGCTAACTTCGTCCATAGTCAACGTAGAGAGTCCTTCCTCTACCGGTCAGATAGTGACTATGACCTCTCTCCAAAGTCCATGTCCAGGAACTCTTCCATTGCCAGCGACATGTAAGTGTTTAAAAAAGAAAAAAAGTTGACCTCCCACATCTTAGCTATCATTTTATCCTATGTCAATCACAAGCCCAGGCAAAATGGTCTGTTACATTTTTGGTACCATAAATCAGCTCCTTCAGAAATCAAAGGCAACAATCACAAATGCTGCTGAATTCACTAAGAGTTTTTAAAATCAACCTTACACATACATACTATTTTTATGCACTTAATTAGTTTTATCAATCTGATTTCAAAATAACCAAAAGTATGTCAAAACAGCCCATGGAATTCACTCAGTTTCTGAATGCTACCTTAGTGATTTTTTTAAGGAATGTATTTGACTTATTTTATATATATAACAGCCTCAATGATTAAAATAAGTCAAATACATTCCTTAAAAAAATCACTAAGGTAGCATTCAGGAACTGAGTGAATATATATATAACAGCCTCAATGATTAAAATAAGTCAAATACATTCCTTAAAAAAATATATATATTTTTTCAAAGTGTGCAACAATTATCCTATGTAGCCTGTTGTAAACCTCATGGTTGCCTGTGGTTGTGGACAAAAGAAGTAAGGAACTGGAGAATGTATTTACTTTTCCAGCATTTCCACAGGAACAATTTCTCACAAGGTTAACCATGTAGCAGCTAAATTGTGAGAAGCTGCCCTTTTCTGAAAATTTTTATACTTTGTTCCTAAAAGTACACTGCTTTGGTAGTACAGCATGGTGGTGAGAGGGATCAACAGTTTGTAAGGAGGTATCCTCACCCTTTTGAAATTGATACATCTGTTATGTTGCAATCCAATCTATTCGCAAGGCTCAAAATAAATAAATACATTTTTAAAATTGCCCTTTTGAAGTATTTTTGTGGCTCTGACAGGAATGATTTAGCAGATTCCAGGGATGAGATGACTCCATCAGAGGCAGAAAAAGACTTCAACTTCTTTTCACTTTGGTGACAAAATTTTAACAAGGGTTTCTTGAGAGGCTCCTCCAGCTTCTCACTGCTTTTTACTATTCTTCTGTTTTATGTACTTTCTGCCAGACAGGCTAATCCTGCAAACACGTACCAAAACTGATGTTACTCATATGAGTAGTCCCAAGTCAAATGCAAATCTGTTTTATTTATAAGGCACTAAAAAAACGTGTAATTCTCTAACCTTTACTAATTTTTAAACTGCTAAAAATGAATAATAGCCAAACGATTTTTAAATTTTTTAATCTGCTCCAACTTTCGTTGCTGAGTATGTGTTTAGGGTTGAATTGTAAACCCCGAAAGTAGATGGACATGCTTGCAAAGGTCCCCTACTGAACAAGGAAATCAGGAGTATAGAAACATCAGATTTTGATGTAAGTGCTAAGATTTATTTTATAAAAAAGGAATAAAAATTCATTGAACATCATCCTTTTTTAAGAAGTCACTCTTTGGGATGTGTGAATTCTCACTCATTATTGTGAAATGTATTTTCCTCTAATATTCCAATCCTTAGGAATTTGGGACTGCTATTTTCAGCCTATGTATCTTTTTTGTAGATGTTAATTTGTCTACCCAAGATAGCTCTTTTCCCATTCGAGTGCCATTGTAGGTGACATTCATCCCTGTGCCAAGAAGCAGCACAATGCCTATGCACCATGTAAGTCATGTTGATTTAACACTTCCTAGGCCTAGTGCCACCCCTTTGCCCCCTTTCACCCTGTGTGAACAATGTGGGTGAGACCAAAGATCAGTGACACAAAAATGACCTTGTCTTGCCTGACAAGAATGTAAAAACACATTGTAATCACAGACAGACAGTCTGATCCAGCGTCCTTACTTTCATGAGGCCAAACTTTTTGTGTCACTTCTTGTGACAATCCTACTTGAAAAGACTCTCCCAGTCTACGGTACAACACTGATCCCCAACCTGCTGGTAGATGAGTTGTTTCAGTTAACAATTTAAATTACTGCTCCTCTCATAAACCCATAATCCAGTTTGGCATTTCCTTGAATTCCTAGTGAGATTTCAACACTGAGCAATAATTTGGATGAATGATTTCACTATTGAAACACCGAGGACATTCTTCTCTTTTGATATTTATAATCAGTGTTCCTTTGAAACAACATTAAACATGTAAGAACAGTTGGCTAATCAGAACTCACAAGTGGGTAAACATTCCAGTGCTCCCCATCAGACCAGAGATTCTGCCATTGTGCAATGGAGGAGCTGTTATACGTCCCTGCTCACTATGCAGGATGATGGGGAGCATGAAATACAAAGAGCAGATATTCTTACCTCTGGAGAGTCAAATACCACTCTTTGACCAAGCATTTTCTTCTGACTGCCATTACTGGAATGTCCTGACATTGTAAGTTCCTTCATCTGCTGTTCATTCAGAAACTGAAGTGACAAAGACTGGAAGCAGTCTGCACTGCCCCCAGAAACAGAGATGTTCACACCTTCAGGTTAGAGGCAACACATGTCTCGCACATGTCCTTCTAGTGATCTCAGTATCCAAATAAGAGACTGAGCAATCTATCTGATAGGTTAGCATTTCTGAAAAGCTGCTACTCAAAGCAGAAAGCAAAGGTCATATCACAATAAAGTATACAACCAACATAATTTCCACAGAATCCTAAAGTACACCTTATTACAGGCAAAATGCTTAAAAATTAATTTTAATTGTGCAAAACAATGAAGTGTACATAAATGTAAGGAAGGAGTGAGCAGAACTAAGAAGTTATACCTCGTCATTTTATACTAATGCTATGTGGAAAATTTAATGAGATACATTGTTGGGATACAATAAGATGTGTATGGCTCATCTGAGCACACATTATCATATATCTGAGCTGCATGTTTATAATTAAACCTTAATAAACATGTTTCTGTTAAGGTTAATTAAATCACAACAATGAATTTAAGAAGAAAACGAAAAAAGAAACAAAAACAAGAAGAGAAAGAAAGACAGATGGTAAAGAAAAATACCCAAATATTTAAAGACCATTTACATTTATTAGTTATCCATTCATGATATCTTTGTTATGATCCCTCAGTACTACCTGTTCACCTCAGGACAACAAATATAGGAGCACTTACAGACAAAAATAAAAACAAGAAAAATCATGAGGAAAAAATGGATTGAGTTCCTGCTTAATTTTAACTGATGAATGTTCTTCAGGGCAGCATGCATACATAAAGTTTACATTAACACAGGTATAAAATGCTGACCATACTGCAAAAAAAGGGTCCAGATGTGAGCAATGTGTAGCCCAGCAGTTAACATTAACACAACAGTGATCTTTGACAAACAAGATCACAAATCTTATTTTCAGGACCGTGGTGGTTGTGAATTTAAAGGCTGCGCAGCATTTTGGTTATTTAGTCAAAGGTGGGGGGAGGTCTAAGAAGACCTGGCACAGGATTCCAGAAGTGCTTTAAAACAAGTAAATATGAGTCAAGGAATAATAGTAATAGCAGGAGTATAATGATATATCCAAGCCTATTTTTAATTCTCTTTGTTCTGCAAAATGATGCCAATTATTACGTTTATTACTAAGCTTTTCTTGCAAGTAGTCATAAACCCAGTTGGTCTCTTGATTTTAAATCAGGATCGCTGGCAAGTCTCTTCTTAGTCAATAATTGTGAGATGTTGCTGAATTAATGTGAGCTTCCATACTGTGCTCTGATTCTTACCATTTTCTGAGCCCCAAACATATTACAGATGAAGACTTTCATGGCAAAGCTTACTTGCTTGGATGCTTTTTGTACACTGAATATCTAATCAAAGAACATAGCAAATTTGACATGGAATTCCAAATTGCAGTTTGCTTTTTGGTCACATTTAGTGTGTTGACTTTTGATCTGTGAAGCTTAGATACCTCTGAGATCATTTTCATCCCATGGACCCTCCTAACAGTTGAGAATAAACTTGGGCATTTTCCTCAGATTCCCTAGATGTTAATGGTTAGGATCAAGGCAGGGGTACATTGAGAGGGATTCTGGCAAAATCAGTTGCTTTATGAGTCTTCAAGATGAACAGCTCTAGCTCAAGGAATATGGAGGCCCTCGCAAGCCTGTAAGCTCCTTTCAGCAAAGGGCATTTTTTTCTTTCTTCCTTAAAAGAAAAAGATAAAGAGGAAAAAGATGGATTAAAGGAGGAAAAAATGCAAGCTTCTAACACTAGCATCATAAAAGTCAAGAAATCAAGCGTGCAAAGTCTGGAAATTCCAAAAGTTAAGGTAACAGTTGTTGCCATATTATTTACTTTGCCATTTTGCAATTTGTTTATATTCTTGACTTTTGGTTAAATAGAAACATTAATGTTTCTTTCTGTGTTGTTAATGCATAATCACAAAATATATAGGATATGCAATTTAACTGGATTAATATTATAGGAGAAAGTCCGAGAAACTCTGACTCTTGAGTGCCTGATTTCTCAACCTCAATAGTGCGTTAACTCTAGCTTTATGTAATTCACAAAATGTACATAATGTACTTGGACGGAAATTATATATTGGCTTTAAAAAATTTAGAGATGTCTGATTTCCATTACACATCAACATAAATTAGAGTTTTTAAGATAGCACTTTGGATTTCAGAGTTGCAGGCAACCGAAAAAACAGTAAAGAAATATTAAAGTGAAGCACAAATGTGTAGGGTTTTGAGTAAATATAGCCAGTAGATGGCAGTAATGATGTAATAAATTCATTATTTTATTATTTAATTAATTATTTTGGATTATCGCAGTGGTTAGGAGCCCCAGTCATGAACCAGGACCCCATTGTGCTAGATCCTGTAAAAACCGGAACAAAAGATGTTCCTTCCTCCAAAGAGCTTACAAGACATACAGATAAGAGACAACATATAAGATAGCAGACAACAGATGGATACAGACAGACAGATGGGGGAGTATAAGGAAACAATGAGATTTTATTGGTCATCATGATGGGCAGTGATTTCAGCACACCAGCAGCCTAAATATTGTCAAGTTTTTTATAGGCATCACAGCAACTGAGATTTTAAGGAGAGATTTGCAGGAGAATGAGGAGGTAACTTTGTGGATGTTTGCAGGGAAAACCTCTGAAGTGTGAGAGGCAGCCTGGGAGAAAGAACAAAGGTGCATGTTTGAAAATTTAGCAAGTGGGTGAAGGAGGCTGGCATTACTGGCCAGTCAGAAGTGGGAGTCAGCATTTTGATATTGAATGAGAGAGGAAAGGCAGAACAGCAAAATATCACAATGTGGAGGAAAGATAGGGAGAATAGGAATAGACCTATATGGCTGCATCAGGAGCTCTTGAAAGTCAAAAGGAAAGCCATAGCAAAAGTGGAAACCAAGGCACATTGCTAAGAAAGAGTGTAGAACAGCAGCACATGTAGGACAAAATCGGACAGGTTAAGGGACAAAATGAGTTACAGCAAGCAAGGGCATACAAAGCAATAGGAAGTGGTTCTATAAATATTTCTAAAGTCAGACAATAATGAAATAATGTATGGTTTCATTACTTAATGGGGAAGGAGAGCAAATAATGGGTGACACAGAGAAGGCTAAAGTTTAATGCCTTTTTTAATTCACTTTTCACTAAAAAAGTTAGTTGTGACCAGGTACTTAACACAATATTAACAAGGAAGAAGGATCTCAGGCCAGAACAGAAAAATAACAGGTTAAAGAATAAGTTAGATATATTCAAGTCATAAGGGCTGGATGAAATATCACCCTAGCACATGTAAGGAACTAGGCAAAGCAATCTCTGAATTATGAGAACTCATGGAGAATTGCCAAGGTACCAGATTACTGGAGAAGGGAAACATAGCACCTATCTTAAAAAAGGAGTAAAAGAAGATGTGGGGAATTATAAACCAGTAAGCCTAACTTGGATACTGAACAAAGATACTGGAACAAATTATTAATCGACAAATTTGTTTAAACCTTGACACCAGCAGGACAAGATCGTCTAGTACCCCATAGAATCATTATAAAGGCACCCGCAGTCTCCTAGAAATATGTTGAGTGATTTCTCCAAAGAGAGAAAACCCCAGCTGTGGTCGTTTCCTTCCAGCTTCTTTTCCACTAACTGTCTAATGATGAACAGACCATCTATCATCCCCCTTTCTTTTCTAAAACCAAACTACTCTTTTCTTAAAATGGGCTCTAGTACTTGATATTCTCTAGCAGTTTTATGCATTGGGGCAGTAGCTGAATTCCTTGGTACTTCAACCAAATCGATATGTCACCTCCTTGTTTGTAAATTAATACTAGTATGGATTTTCTCCATTCTCTTGGGATTTTCTTCTCTTTTCAAACTGTGTGCAGGACATATGTAAGACAGTGTGCACCAACTTCTCTAAAATCTTGGATTATTTCTGCTGTGACTTCATCCGCACCTGCTTGTTTTCTGGGTGCCATCTTCAGCAGGGCAGCTTTGACATCTGTCTCTCACACGTCATCAACACATGTAATTACTGGTTCACATGATAGTATTGTAGCATATAAAGGGTTCTCCTTGTTAAGTAGATCCTTATAGTATTCTTAACATTGGTTACATACTATGTCTCCTGTCACAAGCAGTCTGCCTCCTGCATCATTTATGAATAATGTGCTCACACCATCTTTCTTTTGTTTCTTGTCCACACAATTGCATGTATTTCCCTCTGAGCAAGTTGAGGGCCGCTATTCAACTCATTTTGCAGTTTCTCTAAAGCTCGGCTTCTCATCTTTCTGATTGCTTTCTATGCTGGTTACTTGGAGGCTTTATAGATGGCAATTGCTTTTACCTTTTCTGGCTTCTCTCTTATTTCTTACTGCTTTCTGCACCTCCTCATGATCTAAATAACTGTTAGCTAAATAGTAAATGTAATATCTTAGATATCTTCCTAAAACATCAAACTGTCTAACTGGCATCTTCTCGTCGACGAATCCACTTGGAAGTATCCTCACTCATTTTTAGCATGGCAGTCCCGTGATTGACCTGTTTGCATTTGGAAGCAGCAATAAAACACTCATAGCCTCCTCTCATGTGAGGACTTAGGATGTCAGGTGACAGATATTTTCTTGGAAAGCTGGCCAAGGTGTGTTCTATATGCTTTTCCACTGCTCCCCAGGATCATTCAAAAGCTAGAAAAGAGAAAGCAGCAGTGATACTATTTATGCCTTCTGACTTAAGATGCTGTGGTTCACATTACTCATTAACCTAGCGGTGGACCTCCCAACCTCTCTAATTCATAGAGGAAATCTGCTAGTGCAAAGACCAGTTCTCCATCCAGAACCAATTCTCCATCCAGATTCAAAAATGGATAGTCAGATAGTGAGATTAATACTTTCATGGATCCTAGAAAGAAGTCAACAAACAGAACTTATTCTATTAGCTGGTGCAAAGTCCATGTTTTAACTACCATATTAAAGGGAGTGGAGCATAGGACTAAGTGCACTCAGGCCTTCACGTAGCTGTAGAAGAGTGTCTATGCTGCAGAGTCTCATGTTCTCCATGTGTTTGGGAAAAGAGAATTTTCCACAAATCCTGACATTAAGTGCTTTTTTAGAGAGACTATCCTTATTCTACCCTGACAAGGTCCTCATTCTGGTCCTTGCAAGGATCATACAATTAATTCCTGTTGGAACTGTGACTATGCTTTTTTCTATTAAAGTGATGTTCTCATTAGCTGTTTATCTCCAGGACTTGAGTTTTTGAAGTTGGATGCTTTGTCTGGTGACACCCAGTGTTATATCTTTGACTCAGACAGAAAATCCTCACAACCTTGGAAATAAAATGGTCTTTCTGTCATCTGATAGAGATGGAAAATGATATCCAAATATTTGGGTTTATTTTTTCAGGATTAATTATCCCCATGTTCCACAGAAGGAGAAAATACTGTGTTTCCCCCCACTCATCTCCCAAGGTATAGTTTACACAATTTGTAATTTAGGAAGATATGTTGGATATGGAAGTTGACTGAAGTGGAGAGAACTTCAGGTGGTAGGGCTTTCTCCTACTGCCTATGACTGGCAGGTCTGGGTTTGCCCTGAAGTTACAAACAGGCTGAAATACTCATTGTAGTGGAACTATGCATCTTATTACTCAAGGAAAGGACATTTTCAGGTAAACACAGATAAATGTTCTTAATCCTGCACTGTTTGTTCAGATAGAACTTGCATTGAGTGCAAGTATAAGCCCATGAAAGGAGAGCTCCTTGAAGCTTAGTGACAATTAAAAATGGGCCAACCAGTTGAGCCACTATATAAGCTTCATCTGGGCCTTTACTATTAAAAAAATTAACTATATATTGTTTTCAAGAACAGAAAGCCAAATTACCCCATGATACAACCTAAACTCATATTTCTGAGCTAGAAAGAACTTGAAATGTACCTCTTATAATAATACACTGCAAGTAAACATGATGTCAGTTCTTAGGGTATGCAAGAAAAGCATTTTCCTTAAAGATAATCTGCAAAAAGTTTTCAATTTTAAGGTGTATGTAAAATTCAAGGAGAGGAAAAAATACAGAGTTAGTAAAAAATTGAATTAGCACTATATTTGAACAAAATTAGAAACAACTATTGGCTTCCTTAGATTCTGAGGAATTTGGACTGCAGATTTCCTGATTCTTCTTTCAGAATGAGTAACATAAATATGTACAAGGGATGAAAAGAACCATTCCATTCTGAACCTCAAGTTTCATTCCCACTACTCTATATGTTTTCTTTTCATCAATTTGATTAATTTCAACTCAGATGTGAGTGTTTTTCTGGAGAATTTCAGTAAAACTGGCATATTTTATTTATTAAAGCAAGAGAAAAGTATTTATATCCTTTTAAGAAAAAGATGCAACACAATTTTTTGTTAAGATTTTATATTTAAATTGGATATGCCTTTAAGCGTCAAACTTTCTCTAGACTTTGACACCATATTTTAAAGAAATCCTGATAACCCATTTTTAAAAAGTTATAAACAAAGGATAACAGAAAAGTTAATTAAAATGAAGACCAGTGCCTGAGTACTTTGCCGTTTCCAATTGCTTGCAATATTTTACAGAAATTCACAGGGTGTCAAAGGCAAAGTACTCACTACGATCCCCTTTTCAAACAGGTTTGTGCAATAAGTCTGAGTTAATTCCCTTTGTTGACTATGCAATCAGTCAGTTTTTGAGCAAGAAAAGGGTGTGTTTCTTTATGACCATGGGATTTTTTTCCATGCATTTGAATCCAAGATCCCCTAAGTCTTGCTCACTTGTTTTTACAATACCATATAATACTGGGTATTTTTCTTTATGACATGCAAATAGAATTCATTTTATATTATTAAAAATGCAGAACCGTCGCTGGTAGTATTGCTTAACACTAAAACGTATTTGTTTTCCAAACAGAATTCTTAAGTGTAAAACACACTACTTCTTCCTTTAATAGTTTTAAGGAGTCTGTTCTTCTTTTGTTGTGGAAATATTAAATGTTTAAAACAAGTTACTTACTAATACTATACTTAGCAAAGGAAACTGAGTTCCTAAACCTTCTCTTCAGACAAAACTAATTCTGTTGCAGGAAGCATGTTACAATAAAAAGATTCTAAATTGAGAGTTCAATTAATCATAACAGTCATCTCCTGGCTTACTGCATAGCTCCTACTAATGTGATAATGGGAGTTGCGTGTGTGTGCACAGCCTCAGGGTGGAGCGGGGTGGAGAGATAGCCCTCTTAAAACTGAAAACTTAATGCACATTGGGAAACATCTTTGTCCAGCTTCCAGCTCAGTGGTCACCTGATATGCACAAGGACTGAATTAACTTTACTATCAATCCAGACGAAACATTAGTTCATATTTCATCCCTTAGGGCACAAAAAGCTTCTTGCTTGCTTGCATTGACGATAGTTTTGTATTAACCCTGGAATTCATTCTCTAAAAGATGAAAAGTCTGAAATGGTATGTCCTTTGGTTTGTTTCCTTTGAACTTACATATTTTATATTCATGTACTTTTTCTTGACTACCAGAGTTAAGGAAATGGTGAAAAAGGGGGGAGGGGAAAAAGCCTTTATATGAATTAAATTCTGTACATCTCTTATATATTCACCCAAAGCACTGTGAGCTCAGTAAAATTAGAATTGTGAAGCCAGCGCAGAAATCTGACACTCAGTTGGGTCATTCCCCAAGTGCAGATGACATGATAGTGCCAGGCACACAGAGAAGCTTGCCCTTTTTTCTGCTCTCTATCCTTTGAGCTCAGACTCTGCTGGAATGGCATCATTATGTGATAATTCAGTTTTCACTGTGATATCATAACACAGTTTGGACTCAGATTCCAGTTTTGACCGTCATTGTGGCTAGAACCTGGTCCTGAGTAGTCAGTATTTCTCTAGACCATGCCGATCATACATGTGTAGTTCTTTCCAAAGGCTTCATCAAGTCCTATAAGGTTTTAACAGAGCAGACATCACAAAATCTAGGCATGGGGTACTCAAGCAATGTTACTTCACGTGCAGTATTCATGGGTTTCATTCCTGCTACTGTCATTGTCTGGTGTATATGCACAACAAAACCGTAGGGCTTTCAGACTGTCTTCTCTAACCCTGCATCCACAAGCTTCATACCATGTCCGAGCCAGCCTCATAAAGAGAGGTGGGTGGATGTCGTGTTTAATCCAAATATAGAAGTACACAGTGAGGATGAGGTTCTAAGCAATTTTTTTTTGTTCATCCTGAAGACTATAATAACATTCGGTAGTGGCCTTTCATATATTATGCAATTTTTTGTATGTAAACAGTATAAGCTCAGAGTACACGTACATCTACAGGGCAAATGTCATTTTCCCCTATATTTTGTTGTTTGATAAATTTTAATACATGAAACTATGCTGAAAGATACCTTATAGTGATATGCAGCATTTAAAAATGGGCCAATTTTATCACCCTGTCACCTCATTTATCCAACAGTCTAAGTTCCCAGTCCCAGAGCACAGTCAAAGGATGCCAGTTCCCCAAGGTTAATAACATTGAGCACAGCCTTTTCAAAGCCTGCTGCCTGGCTCCATCCTTTTATGAAAGTATTTTCCAGCCATAGAGCACCATGCAGAGAATGCCAGCTGGCTGCTTGGCCTTCTCATCCAGTACAAACCCTGGGGAGATAACTGGGCATTTCAGTTGTATACCAGTGTAATACTCTACTTTAAAGTGATATAGAATTTCAAGATGCTCTTAATGTATTATCTCACCATATATTGTATACATTTGTGAAGATTAACTAGTTTTGTGGATACATTAGAAACCACATTTCCAGACCCACCTGTTTGCACTCACATATTTAAAAATGTGGGCCAATATTGTTACTTACTATATATTTTCTTATGTGTGTGTTCAAATCACTGAAGGAAGTAATGTGTGATTTTCCCTCAAAGTTCCATCCCCCGTGCTGTTCACTGTCTGCATGAAAGCTCATGGCTTGATCATACCTAAACGAGTAGATGAGAACTGTACGAGTATGCCTATGGGATATGGGAATCAACCCCCTAACTCATAGTCTAGATGTACCCTTAGCTAGGGCTCTCAGCAGGTCTTCTCCACCACTTGAAACTGTACAAAATACAAGAGCCTGTCTACTCACAGGGTTGAGCTGTTATCATTGCATATTATGCCATCTTGTGTTCTTTATGTTATCTGTCTGTAGGATGATGAATCAATTTTATTCTGGCCCCTTCGGTGGTAACAGCCTTTAATGAAGTGAGACCTCATTCATGACACCTCCTCAGGAGTTCCATCCTGGCAGGCTCACACTCATATTTCAGAAAGATGACATTTTAACTGCTGTGGTGGTCCCAAGGGTGTATGTGAGACTCTCACCTTACGAATGTCTGTCTTGACCTATATCACACCATTATAAAAATAATCTGAAAACACTATTTTTCCAGTTGTATTCTGTCAGTCCTATATGCATCCAATTTTCTTATGCCCATTTTGTTAAACAATTCTACAATACTTGGTTTTATAGAATAGTTTGTCTGGGTTTCTTTTTTCTGTTTCTCTATGTCTGTAATTATTCTATATTATAATAGGGTGGCCATGCCACTATAGTTCAGGTTGAGTCACAACTTCTGTTTAAAGGTTGACCATTCTAGGACCTCCATAAAAACAGGCTTAGTTGGATTCCTTTGAAGTTTGGTGTGCCTCAGTCGGATGCAGGGTAGGGTTTAGTGCCCTAACTCTGAGGTAATTTGACCAAGAGGCTGCAAAGATATAAGCTGCCCCAAAATAGCCATTTTACAAAAAGTTTCTAGGCACCTTGTTTGCCCAGAGCTAGAGATCAAACTGTTGATGTAGGTCAAAATAGTTTGTCTGTCGAGTTTTACCCAAGGCAATGCACAGCACCCACTAAATCTTCGGAAGACCCTAATTGAAAACGATATTTAAGAAAATGTACGTTCTGTACATTCTTTCTGCACCAATAAAGAAAAATGGCTAGAGGGTTCCAATTCCCACATCTTATATGCTTTAAAGCTCAACTCTTCTAAGTGCTCTAACATCTGAATTGTTATTCAGATGGCTTTGAAATTTGGTATGCCTAACATGGGTACGCCTAACACAATGACTGCTCCTGGAGTGATGTAAATAATTCCATTGACTATTGCCAGCTCCAGAGGAACAGAGGGAAGGTGGTGTGCCATGAAGAACATTTTTTTCCCTTTTTTGTCCTTGACTAGTGTTAGATGGAAACCTGTGGTGAGAGTGAATAGGTTGTAAAAGGAGGTGAAGAGCTTGTACATTTCAGTGACTGCGGGGTTGGCAGAGTTGAGTTATGTGTGTTAATGACGTGTACCAGGGCACTGCTAAAATAAGGCAGAGTTAAGATTTTATGGACAACTGTAACTGTGAATTACCTGGTTTTCAGGAGTTTAAGTTTTGCTCAGGTTAACATTCTGCACAGGGACGACATACCATCAAGCAACCTTAACTTTACCATAATAAAGTTTTATGCCACTAAATTTTAGTAAATGTTGACCACCCTGAATACCTCAGCATGGAGACACTTTTCAAATTCAATTATAATTATTATTAAATGTGTCCAAGTGCTCCGTCAGTGGCTTTTGCAAAATATGCCACCACACCTTTTGGCACGAAAAAATCTAAGTTATGAGAAATAAATGGAAGTGTATGAAAATTATTCAGTTCTGGTTTTGCAAATTTTTTCCCATGTTTTGTGAAGCTCGCAGTCACCTGCTAGTGATTATTCTGTGAATAGTCTTTTTTCAAATTAAGCTAATATTTTCAAATTTCTGGTGCTAGTGGAAAATTATTCTTTACATACCTACTTTCATATCTGACTTCCACAGAAAGAGATTAACAGATAGATACCGATATTCCAGTGAGTAAACATAGATTCTGCTGAATAGTGTCATGCTAATAGGGACCCGAACCATTTCTCCCAGACTTAAAGGTTAACAACCTTGCCTACTTTTAGAAGCTTGTATTGTACTCCACATGGCTTGCGTTTCTTCTTTCTGCTTTCTGGAAATAGATGAGGGACACCAGGCTAACCAGAATTCTGACGGTTTCCGCTACCAGCCTCCATACCACCTGAAAGGGAAACAGCAGGATAACTGTAGGTTGTTGTGTTTTAATACACAGCAGTACCCTGTAGGTCAATAGGAAATCATATATGCTTTGCAGTTTTGCATGAAAAAGATCTTTTGTTTTTGTTTGACTTCCTAATTTTTGTTAAGATGAGATCCAAAGATACAGGGCTTGAGTCATCCCCCACATATGGAATGGAGGGCAACTTGTACGCACGTGAAGATTCACTCCTGTAGTATGATATCATTGCCCACTCCCAAGAGAGAGATGCTGTAATTAATCACTTCATCTCCCTGGTGCTTTAGAGACACCCTCTCTCTGGCCATTCCTGCCCATTTTGTGGACAAGCCTAGCCAGATCCAGGTCCCTGGCAGAATGGGGGATTGAGGGGTTGCCCACAACACAGGCTGATTTTTCTGTCAGTGGGTCTGGCCCACAGTGTGCTAGTAGATTACTTTGCTTTGTGCAAGCTTTGGTACTTGAGCTCTCAGTAATACACTTTTATCAAAATAATTGCAATTCCTGTAAATTGTATACTTAACTGAAGGAGCTTTTGAAATGTGAAAATTAAATACCTGATTAGTTTTAGTTGATTAAATGAATATGTAATAAAGTCGACTCTAAAGAGCAAAGTGCTGCCGCATTCCTCCACAGCTGAGTGAAATACAATGCATCAAGAACTCAAATAGTAGAAGGAAGTAAAAACAAAAAACCTCACCACCGGAGAAGGCTAAATCATCCTCTCTCGTGGAAAAAGTATTCAAATTCTCAGATATGCTGGCATTTATTCCTTTGGGAGGAGAGGGATGGGGCATGGAATGAGCAGGAAGCACAGCTTTTGAATCCCACAAAGTCTGAAGATCTGTAGGAAAAAGAAGCTCCAGCAGCTTTGCACAGTAGATAGTGCATGAGGGGCTGCCTTTCTATGCTGCTGCTGCTCCAGCCCCTGCTGCTACCTGGCAGCATGACTTGCTGTGATTGGCTGAGTCCTCTGCAACTGAGTCATAGCAATAGTGCAGGGGATGCTGCAGTAGCTAATGCTTCCTGAGGCAGGGTTAACCGTCAGGAGAGATCCAGGTGCCTTTCCAGCAGACCAGACAATGCCATGAAAGGGCCGTCTTTAGTTTAACCCCCTATTAACTCCAAACCATGTAACAGTCCAATCCCTTGAGTACATCTATGCTGGAGGTCTCATTGGATTCTAGGAAGTACTTGGAATGCTCTTGGAGTGGCATTCCCTCACCTGTGCTCCTATTTTTTTTTTAAATAATTTTTAGTAAAAAGGAGAGTTTATGATACATGAAAGGATACATTACTTCCTTTTCTGACAGGGCTACTAGCATAGGAGATGGGGAGAAGCAGTAGACGTGATATATCTTGATTTTAACAAGGCTTTTGACACAGTCCCATAAGATGTTCTGATAAGCAATCTAGGGAAATGCAATCTAAATGAAATTACTATAAGGTAGGTGCACAACTGGGAAAGACCATACTTAAAGATCAATGGTTTGCTGTCAACATGGGAGGGTGTGTCTAGTGAAGTCTCATGGGGATCAGTCCTGGGTCTGGTATTGTTCAATATTTTCATTAATGACTTGGATAACAGAGTGGAGAGTACGCTTGTAAAATTTGCCAGTGGAGTTGGGGTTGTTTGCACTTTGGAGGACAGGATTAGAATTCCAAAGAACCTTGACAAATTGGATAATTGATCTGAAATCAACAAAGTACTACACACAGGGAGGAAAAAATCAAATGCACGACCACAAAATGGGGAATAACTGGCTAGATGGTAATACTGCAGAAAAGGATCTGGGGGTTGTAGTGGATCACAAATTAAATATGAGCTGAACATGTGATGCAATTATAAAAAAGTTAAGCTCATTCTGGGATGTAATAACGGGAGCATCATATGTGAGACCTGGGAGGTAACTGTCCCACTCTGCTAGTCACTGGTGGGGCCTCAGCAGGAGTACTGTGTCCAGTTCTCGGTGACACACTTTAGGAAAGATGTGGACAAATTGGAGAGAATTCAGAGAACAACAACAAAAATGATAAAAGGTTGAGAGAACCTGACTTATGAAGAAACGTTAAAAAAATTGGCATGTTTATTCTTGAGAAAAAAAAGTGAGAGGACACCTGATAACAGTCTTCAAATATGTTAAAGGGCTGTTAGAAAATGGATAGTGATCATTTGTCCTCTATGTCCACAGAAGGTGGGACAACAAATAACAAGCTACATCTGCAGCAAGGGAGACTAAGTTTAGATATTTGGATAAACTTTATAAAAATAGTTAAACACTGGAACAAGTTTCCAAGGGAAGTTATGGAATCCCCATCACTAGAAATTTTTAAGAACAGGTTGGACAAATACCTGTCAGGGATGGTCTAGGTTTACTTTTTCCTACCTTGGCACCTGGACTTGATGATCTCTTGAGATCCCTTGCAGCCCCACACTTCAAAGATTATGTATTTTGAGCTGCCCTGAAATTTTTAATGTGTTGCTGATTTTTATATTGACAGCTCATAACTACATTATGGAAGACAGATGGTAGTTTGGGAAGCCAGGAATTTTGGTAGTTGAGTAGTAGAAATTTGAAGTATTTTCCACTTGTAAGGTATGGGAGGCACTCTGAATATTTGTTACCCATGAGTAAGGCTACATTTATGTCATGGAGGTCGTGGAAATCACAGAATCCATTACTTCCAGAGACCTCCCTGACAATTTCTGCTGCAGCCCCAGGGGTTGGAGGTGACAGCCTGTGGGGCCCTCGCAGGGTTCCAGTGACAAGTGACAGGAACCACTGGGCAAAGTTCCATCAACAGCCTTGCGCAAGAGGAGGGAGATGCCTTGGGCAAACAGCTGGGGTGTCCTGTTTTCTCTTTGGGAAATGTGGTCACTCTGCAGCTTCCAGCTGCCGTGGGTGGAGGGGGAACCCCACAGCTCCTAGCCACCATGGTGGTGGGGGAAACCATGGAGCCACAGCAGCAAAAGTCACAGACAAGTCATGCCTTCTGTGAATTTTTGTTTATTGCCTGAGACCTGTCCATGGCTTTTACTTAAACTAAACATGACAAAATCTTAGCCTTACCCATGAGAGGACTGGAGCTTTTGGCAGTAGGAAGAGGATGCATCTCCTAATTCCCCTCCCAGTTTGGGGTAGAGGCAGCAGTGACTTGAAATGTTGGGGACATTACTGACCACTCACCATTACCTTAGATAACTTTTATAACTAACTCTTTTGTTTCCATGACTCAGCTTCACCAAGGGTGGGGATCAGGATAGATTAATAAGAACTCCTTAGACATTGATTTTATGATAGGGCCTCTGCACCCAGTGACCGGGTCCACTGAGGATCAGACCCTTCAAAAAACATGCTGCTGGGCTTATTTTTATGGACATGCACAGCTGCTTATATGCTTTTGACCCAAATGGCAGATAGATTGGATTGACATCAGACAGACAGGAGAGTGACTTGCTTGAAAATTCAGGGATTCCAGCTGATGCACAGACAGTTAAAAGGCCAAACAAGCAACAAGGTTTTATTGAGGAGGAGGTGAGCAAGCTATTATGCAGCAAATAACACAACTTCCCCTAGTCTGGAGGTGTGAGAAGCATCATCTATATGTAGGCTAGATATAGACTAGAATGTAGCCCTGCAAGAGAGATCCCAAATAGTAGCGCAGGGGAGTGAAGGAAAAGGGGGAGTCACAAGCAGAGACCTTGCCACAGTGCATCCTTATGAAATGTTGTTTCACTCTGTCACTAAAGAATGTTACATAGCTCATAGACAGCAATGAATGGAAATGAGAAAGACTGGGCATGTTTAGTCTTGAGAAAAGAAGACTGAGCAGGGACATGACAACAGTCTTTAACTATGTTAAGGGTTGTTATTAAGAGGATGGTGATTGTCACAGAGTAACTGGCCTTCTGAGTGGATCAGGCATTCAGCCTACCTGGGTCAGGCTCTGCTAAAGAGAATGAGCCAACCCAGACCTACCTGTGAGTACTTAATTGCCTAGTGGCAGTTAATTAGCTAAGGAACACTTCGGTCTAATAAAGGGTTATGGAGGTTCCAGAAGACAGGGAGCGCCTGAGGAGAGGGACTCCTCAGGAGAGCTGATTAGCACAGGCTCTTCAAGACAGTCTGCTCACCTCTTCGCTTCGTAATAGTTTGTGACAGACCCTCAGAGCCTCCCCTGCTGTCGCAATGCCTCCAAGAAACTTGTGCAGTTAGGTCACAAACTGTCAGGGTAGACCCCGGCCTAGGGCTGTAGAGGCTGCTGGGCCCAGTGACAGACCCTGTGGGTTGGGAACAGTCTGACACCTGGAAGGACTGAGCTAGGCCAGGATGAAAGGCCCTGTAAGCAGCCAAGACTTGCTCCCCAGTGGGGGACACCCTTCCCAGTTGTCCTATCCAGACAGATTGACACCTGCTCCCTGAGCCTCAAAGCGGAGCAAGCCTCAGCTCAGCACCCTTGGAACTGCTCAGCTCAACCATAACAGGATCTGGGCACCAACAAGGGCAGCTCTCAGCCCATAGGGCCCCGGTTAACAGGCACTGTGGTGCCCCCACTCTTTACAAAACTACCTGAACTGGGGAAGCTGATCCCCCTTGCATAGGGAGTGGAAAGCTCCTTCTCACAGGACAGAGTGGGGGGTCCGTGCACCCTGGTCCCTGCACCCTCACCTTGCCCCCATGCCCAGCTCAGCCCAACACCTTGACCCCTGCACCACCCAGTTCCCTGCCTATCCCCGGCCCTCACTACCTGCCCAGTTACCAGCACTTGTGCACCCCTGTCCACACCCCGCCTGGCTCTTCACACCCACAGACTGCACCTGCCATGCAGTACAGCAGCCATATCTGCTCCCCTACAGTCTGCCACCTGCACCATTCTGAATGAGCTGCTTGCTGGGAGCCGTGGACACTGGAGTTGAAGGACCAGCCGCAGTGTAAGTCCAGGGTGGAAGCTGGGGCCAAGGCAGGCGCCAATGGCTGCCTGAGCAGCCTGGCTTGTGGAGGCCAGATGCGGAGTGGAAAGTGTGAGCTAAGTGGTGACATGGAGCTGGGCAGGTAGTGACACTTATGGCCAAAGCCACAGCCATGCTTGAAGTACTGCCAAGGAGCAGCCTTGAGCCGCAGCTACAATCTTGCCCATCAGGAGTGTGGGGAGCAGCTGGGGAAGGGGTGGGAGTGCTTCCCTGGCAGCCCAGCTGGCAGCCATTTCCTGCTCTTCAGAACCTCAGATGGTTCCATCAATGGGTTGGTTCCATCCTCATCTGGTTTCATCCATCCTGCCAGCCTCATCCATCACAGAAATCTCCATCCAAGTCTGCCTATAGCTAGGGCAACCTCTGTTGGTTAGGGATCTCAGCAGGAAAGGGAACCGAAGAAGAGTGCTCCAAGACACAGAATGTTCTGAAAAAAAAGGAAGAACTATGAGTGCCAAGCCCCTAGGGAGACCTGATTATCAGACAGCAACAGGAACTATATGCCGTTTCATAGAAGAGTTGCTATGGTTTGACCTCTGTGGGGACTCTGAACCCAGAAGAGGAACCCTCTTTCAAGTGATGGCAAGATGCATGGCTCCAGGGGCTCATCCCAGGTCAAGAGGGCCTTACTGGTAAAGAGCCTAAGACAGAGGTAGTGGATGGACTTAGGTAGGGCAGACAGATTAGAGTGAACTCATCCCCACTTGCGCCTAGCCAGGAAGCTGGGTATACCACATTTGGCCTTTTGTTAAATAAATTAGACCCCTTAAGAGGTTTGCCAGCTCCTTCCCTGACCATGTCAGCCATGCCTTCACCTACTTTTGCAAGACCCTACCCCGCTTAAAATACACACTTCTTCCCCCTTAAAACCTACTGTTCCATTCACATAAATATTAACACAGGCGATGACAATAAAAACCACTAGTAAAGTGTATGCTAGACATCACTGGTCACTCACTTAACTTTTTTTTCATCCTATTCCCCATCCTTTGTTTCAATGTCCCAGAAATTCAAAGGTATTTAGGCTCCTAATTTCTATTTGATCTGGGCCTATCTGCTTATATTCAGAGCTTTTTGGGACCATGATGTTGCAACACCTATAAATCACCTGCTATCTTGTGGGCACTATCTAAATAATAACAATCGCTTTCTAACAAATCAAATGCCAGTTAAATTTCTATTTTAATCATAAAAGTTCCTTAGAAGTGACTTTTTTGTTAATATGAAAAGTCCCCTTTTAAACACACTCCCTCTTTCTCTCATATATACTTAAATTTTCCCAGCGGATGGAAGGGAAGGCTCCCTTATTGAAAATAGGTTTAAAATTTTAAGCACATTAAAGTACAAACGGTCAGTAACAATTTTGGATGAATGATTTCAGGTGCTAAAGCTGCAATCTATAACCTGTGTGACATATCTATTGCACAATAAATCAGGCATATTAAAAACAAATTCTTACTAAATTATTTCTTTGTGAATCATTTTCTGGCTTTTAATGACTGTTCTGTTTGCCTTATTTTAAAAATAATAATTAGAAACTCCTAGCTCCAGCTAGTTGGATAAAGCTGGCATTATCATTTTTTCTGAAAAGAAGATGGGTGCCAGGTAACTAGGATTAGAGCCCTTATTCCGTAAAAGTAATGTTGGACAAATTGTTCATAGACCACGCAGCAGTTATATATAGTTATTGGAGCATATTTGGGGAAAAATATTTCAAATGATGACTTATCGGACTATGTATATATCTGCCATGAGTTAATTACAGTATATTCATTATCAGTCACAGTTTTTTGAAAATGTAATTAAAGAATGAATAAACTGTGTGTGTACATCAGCCCTCCCAAGTTTCTTCACCCTCCCAAGTTTCTACTCAGTACCTCTGGTAACTAAATGCAAAGTATCGCACACAGGCCATGACTATATGTGGTAGTTTATGTATAATTTTGACATTTTATTCATCAGGGAAGTGGGATTTACTTTAGACCATAACCCAGTTTCCTCTAGCAAGAAGTTTTCGTTACTGAAGAGATGATAACCCCCTTTCCCTCCCTCCTCCACTAAGACACATCATTATGACACCTTGCGCCTACATCACCTAGCATGGTGTGGGTGTGGTTGCTACAGCAACAGCACACATCAAGTAACACTCCCATATAACTTCAGATATGTGAGTCAGTTTAAAAGTTTAACTAGGTTTTTATTAGTCTGTGATGTAGTCCCCAGTCATCTGCAGTTACTAGCTTGTCCAATGCTCACAAATTATAATCTGTTAGTAACACTTAATGCAAATCACTTTCAATATTTAGGTGGGCTGTGTCCCTCCACCAAAACTAATTTTGGGTGCTACCAGACACATAGGCATGCCTGGTTAACTCTTATATGAAAGAGATTCCATTTAGTTTCAAAGAAGGGGGTGGAAATGGAAGTTTGGGAATGTGGTCTTTGCTGATTCATCCTGTCTGTCTGTCTGTCTGTGTTCATCTGTCCAACAAGCAGCGTAAAAATCAACTGGTTCTCCAGCGGTCCCATAAAGACACCGCATGATTGGGCAGCTGCTAAATGTTTTCCTTTCAGAGGCATTTTTAAAGCAGCTGGGATGAATGGATGCTGAGGAATAAGACTGAGGTTAACTAAAGTAATGTATAAGCCTTAATTTATGTCCTGATTTTTTTAAAGTAGCTTCAATGAGAATAGTCATCAATAACATCTAATTTATAATTTTGTTTATTTTCCAGACATGGAGATGACTTGATTGTGACTCCATTTGCTCAGGTAGGCACAACTTACCATATATACGTATGAAGTAATAAGATGAGTAATCTCATTTTCGGGTGATGTTATAGTTTACATATGAAGGGCCCCATGGTTACACCCATTGTTTCCTGTCTCTTATCTTGAAATCAGATTTCTTGCTTGATTCGGGGAAGGAAAAGAAAAAACACTGTCAACAAACTGATTCTGCCACAGATGTTACCTATAGCTCTTTTTTATTGGTTTACCCCTGATTGTGTAGTAAAAAGCAGTTACATAAACTGCAAAATGTCCTAGTTTAATTTCTCCTCAACTATTGTATCAAGCCATAGTGCTATTGTGCCATCAACAGGACAAAACTGTGATCTTCTGCTGTTAAAATGTCAGTGTGCTCTGTCATCCACAGTTTACTAGCCACTTTCAGCTCTTTATGTGCAGGTATTTTTATATATAATGATTCTCCACAGAATATGTTCACTTACACAATCACATATATTAATTATTTAGTTTTGATTCTTGTAACCAGGTTTTATTATGTTTTACAAAATATCAATTCAAATATAATTATAACAAATATAAATCATGGATACATTTTAACAGTATAGATGTCTTATGATATATCATTAGTTAAGTATTTCAGAGGTGAATTTCTGAACTCTTGGGACCACATTTTCCTCTCAAGTGGATGTGTGCATCTCTCACTGAAGTGACTGAGAGGTGCCTCCATGTATCTAAAGGTAGAACTAAGCCCATGGAGCTGTATGTGTTTGGAGACGAAAGAGGAGTGGAAGGGTGAGGCATAGTAGAATAAAGTAAGAACAATGTCCTCCTTCAGACTGAGCATCCAGATTTTCTTATCATGGTGTTTGTGCATGCAGCACAGGAGCCAGCAAACAGAGCTGTAAACAAAGGAGTTTGAGTGGGAGTTTGCAAGGGGAGTTTGGGGGGAAGACTAGGAGAACAAGGCAGAGGAACAGACAAGCTAGTGAAGGGAATGTGTGATGTTCTGGCAGTGTTGTAGTGCTTGCTGGGGGTTTGTTTTGCTGTGGGTGGTGGTGGTTTGGTTTGATTTGTGTTTCCTGTACTAATAGGACTTAGGTGGGAAAGCTATGGCAGATACAGAGACAGCAATGGTAGTGACCCAAGCAGTGGAAGACACAATGAAAATGACTGGATGTGGAAACTGCAGTATGTACATGATCTTGGAGAGGGTACCTGAAAAGAGTTTTGTCTGCATGAAGTGTCGCATGATAGAGCTGATGGAAGAAAAGATAAGAGGATTGGAGATGCCGGTGGAAACTCTGGTAGCATTTAGAAGGCGGTTCGAGCAGATGATGGAGCAAAGACACGAAGAGGCTGAAGGGAAAAGCTCATACTTGCAGATGGAAGCAGGACCAAAGAACTCTGAAGGGAGACTGCTGGGTGAGGAAAGTAGACAGTGGAAGCATGTGACTAAGAGAACCAGGCAGAGGAAAAGATGGGCTAGTGAAGGAGCAATAGAGCTCAGGAACAGGTTTGCGGAGTTGGAAAATGAAAAAGGGGCACAGCAAGTGGTCACTGACGGTGGGAGGGCAAGGAAGAAGAAAAGAAGAGCAGCTAGTTCTGTAGGAAGAGGGGAAGAGTCAATGAAGATAACACAGAATATGAGCCCCAGGAGGATACGGGATGGGTTGCAGAGGAATGCAAGGGAGAATATGAATCAGAGGACTTGCAGCCAGAGGGAACAGGGGATAGACCAGAGAATCGCACCATCACCAGGAAAAGGCAGGTCTATGTGTTGGGGACTCCTTACTGAGAAGAATAGACGGGCCTGTAACCAGAGCTGATCCAGAGAACAGAAGGGTGTGCTATCTGCCTGGTGCTTAGATACGGGATGTAGACTTGAGGCTGAAGAGGATCCTAACGGGAGCGGGAAAGAATCCCCTGATTATCAAATGATACAGCTAGATTCTCACTGGAACATATCCAGGGAGACTATGCCAGGCTGGGGAAGATGCTTAAGGAAATCGAGTCTCAGGTAATCTTCAATGGGATTCTGCCTTTTCCTAGAGAAGGGCAACAAAGGTGTGACAATATCATGATGATCAACAGATGGCTCAGGCAGTGGTACTATAAGGAAGGCTTTGGGGTGTATGGTCACTGGGAGGCATTCATGGACAGAGGATTGTTCTCTCTGGATGGACTTCCTCTGATTAGGGAGGGAAATAGACTTCTAGGATGGAGGCTGACGCAACTGATTAAGAGAACTTTAAACTAGGAATTTGGGAGAGATGGTTGGGAGATGTCCAGGTAATCTCCAAGTCAGATTTTAACATTGAGAGGGAAGAAAACAAAGTAAGAAAGGATACAGCCGTGGGTAGGAGAATGGACATAAGGAGGAAGAGTAGTGTAGATACCAGTCTAATAGGTGATACTGGTGGTAGAATGTGCCTTATCGGGTAAAGAATGTCAGTGAAGTCAAACGGCAAAAATTAAGATGTTTGTACACTAATGCGAGGAGCCTAGGTAACAAAATGCAGGAACCAGAGCTACTGGTGCAGAATGCGAAACCAGATATTATAGGGCTAACAGAAACATTGTGGAATAGTAGTCATGACTTGAGTATAGGTATTGAAGGGTATGTGCTGTTTAGGAAAGACAGAAATAAAGGTAAAGGTGGTGGAGTAGCATTGTATATCAATGATGAGGCAGACTGTAAAGAAATAAGAAGTGATGGAATGGATAAGAGAGAGTGTGTCTGTGCAAAAATCACATTGGGAAAGAAAGCTACTAGAGCCTCCCCTGGAATAATGCTTGGGGTGTGCTATAGACCACCAGAATCTGATTTGGATATGGATATGGATAGAGACCTTTTTAATGTTTTTAATGAAGTAAATACTAATGGGAATTGTGTGATCATAGGAGACTTTAACTCCCCAGATATAGACTGGAGGACAAGTGCTAGTAATAATAATAGGGCTCAGATTTTTCTGGATGTGCTAGCTGATGGATGCTTTCACCAAGTAGTTGCTGAACCAACAAGAGGGGATGCCATCTTAGATTTGGTTTTGGTGAGTAGTGAGGATCTCATAGAAGAAACAGTTGTAGGGGACCACCTTGGTTTGATCAATCATGAGCTAATTCAGTTCAAACTAAATGGAAGGATAAACAAAAATAGATCTGGGACTAGGGTTTTTTATTTCAAAAGGGCTAACTTTAAAGAATTAAGGAAATTAGTTAGGGAACTGGATTGGACTGAAGAACCTGTGGAGCTAAAGGCAGAGGAGGCCTGAAATTACTTCAAGTCAAAGTTGCAGAAACTATCAGAAGCCTGCATCCCAAGAAAGGGGAAAAAATTCTTAAGCAGGAGTTGTAAACCAAGCTGGATGAGCAAGCATCTCAGAGAGGTGATTAAGAAAAAGCAGAAGGTCTACAAGGAGTGGAAGATGGGAGGGATCAGCAAGGAAAGCAACCTTTTTGAGGTCAGAACATGTAGGGATAAAGTGAGAAAGGCCAAAAGCCATGTAGAGTTGGACCTTGCAAAGGGAATTAAAACCAATAGTAAATGGTTCTATAGCCATATAAATAAGAAAAAAACAAAGAAAGAAGAAGCGGGATCACTAAACACTGAGGATGGAGTGGAGGTTAAGGATAATCTAGGCATGGCCCAATATCTAAACAAATACTTTGCCTCAGTCTTTAATGAGGCTAATGAGGAGCTTAGGGGTAATGGCAGGATGACAAATGGGAATGAGGATATGGAGGTAGATATTAACACATCCGAGGTAGAAGCCAAACTCGAACAGTTTAATGGGACTAAATTGGGGGGGCCCAGATAATCTTCATCCAAGAATATTAAAGGAACTGGCACATGAAATTGCAAGCCCATTAGCAAGAATTTTTAATGACTCTGTAAACTCAGGGGTTGTACCGTATGACTGGAGAATTGCTAACTTAGTTCCTATTTTTAAGAAAGGAAAAAATGTGATCCGGGTAACTACAGGCCTGTTAGTTTGACATCTGTAATATGCAAGGTCTTGGAAAAAATTTTGAAGGAGAAAGTAGTTAAGGACATTGAGGTCAATGGTAATTGGGACAAAATACAACATGGTTTTACAAAAGGTAGATCATGCCAAACCAACCTGATCTCCTTCTTTGAGAAGGTAACAGATTTTTTAGATAAAGGAAACACAGTGGATCTAATTTACCTCAATTTCAGTAAGGCATTTTATACGGTTTCACAATGGGAATTATTAATTAAATTGGAAAAAATGGGGATCAATATGAAAATTGAAAGGTGGATAAGGAACTGGTGAAAGGGGAGACTACAATGGGTCATACTGAAAGATGAACTATCAGGCTAGAGGGAGGTTACTATTGGAGTTCCTCAGGGATCAGTTTTGGGACCAATCTTATTTAATCTTTTTATTACTGACCTTAGCACAAAAAGTGGGAATGTGCTAATAAAGTCTGCAGATGACTGCAGAAGACTGGAAGGGGGCAAATATAGTGCCCATCCATAAAAAGGGAAATAAAAACAACCCAGGAAACTACAGACCAGTTAGTTTAACTTCTGTGCCAGGGAAGATAATGGAGCAGATAATTAAAGAAATCATCTGCAAACACTTGGAAAGTGGTAAGGTGATAGGGAATAGCCAGCATGGATTTGTAAAGAACAAATCGTGTCATACTAATCTGATAGCATTCTTTGATAGGATAACAAGCCTTGTGGATAAGGGAGAAGCGGTGGATGTGATATACCTAGACTTTAGTAAGGCATTTGATACAGTCTCGCATGATATTCTTATAGACAAACTAGGAAAGTACAAATTAGATGTGGCTACTATAAGGTGGGTGCGTAACTGGCTGGATAACCATACTCAGAGAGTAGTTATTAATGGCTCCCAATCCTGCTGGAAAGGTATAACAAGTGGGGTTCCGCAGGGGTCTGTTTTGGGACCGGCTCTGTTCAATATCTTCATCAACGATTTAGATGTTGGCATAGAAAGTACGCTTATTAAGTTTGCGGACGATACAAAACTGGGAGGGATTGCAACTGCTTTGGAGGACAGGGTCAAAATTCAAAATGATCTGGACAAATTGGAGAAATGGTCTGAGGTAAACAGGATGAAGTTCAATAAAGACAAATGCAAAGTGCTCCACTTAGGAAGGAACAATCAGTTTCACACATACAGAATGGGAGGAGACTGTCTAGGAAGGAGTATGGCAGAAAGAGATGTAGGGGTCATAGTGGACCACAAGCTTAATATGAGTCAACAGTGTGATACTGTTGCAAAAAAAGCAAATGTGATTCTGGGATGCATTAACAGGTGTGTTGTAAACAAGACACGAGAAGTCATTCTTCCGCTTTACTCTGCGCTGGTTAGGCCTCAACTGGAGTATTGTGTCCAGTTCTGGGCACCGCATTTCAAGAAGGATGTGGAGAAACTGGAGAGGGTCCAGAGAAGAGCAACGAGAATGATTAAAGGTCTTGAGAACATGACCTATGAAGGAAGGCTGAAGGAATTGGGTTTGTTTAGTTTGGAAAAGAGAAGACTGAGAGGGGACATGATAGCAGTTTTCAGGTATCTAAAAAGGTGTCATCAGGAGGAGGGAGAAAACTTGTTCACCTTAGCCTCCAATGGTAGAACAAGAAGCAATGGGCTTAAACTGCAGCAAGGGAGATTTAGGTTGGACATTAGGAAAAAGTTCCTAACTGTCAGGGTAGTTAAACACTGGAATAGATTGCCTAGGGAAGTTGTGGAATCTCCATCTCTGGAGATATTTAAGAGTAGGTTAGATAAATGTCTATTAGTGATGGTCTAGACAGTATTTGGTCCTGCCATGAGGGCAGGGGACTGGACTCGATGACCTCTCGAGGTCTCTTCCAGTCCTAGAGTCTATGAGTCTATGACACAAAGCTGGGAGATATTGCCAATACAGAGAAAGACTGGGATATCATACAGGAAGATCTGGATGACCTTGTAAACTGGAGTAATAGTAATAGAATGAAATTTAATAGGTAAAGTGCAAGGTCATGCATTTAGAGATTAATAACAAGAATTTTTATTATAAGGTGGGGAGTCATCAGTTAGAAGTAAAAGAGAAGGACCTCGCAGTATTGGTTGATCACAGGATGACTATGATCCGCCAATGTGATATGGCTGTGAAAAAAGCTAATGTGGTCTTCGGATGCATTAGGCGAGATATTTCTAGTAGAGATAAGGAGGTGTTAGTACTGTTATGCAAGGCACTGGTGAGACCTCATCTGGAATACTGTATGCAGTTCTGATTTCCCGTGTTTAAGAAGCATGAATTCAAACTGGAACAGATACAGAGAAGGGCCACTAGGATGATCCAAAGAATGGAAAGCCTGTCTTATGAAAGGAGACTCAAAGAGCTTGGCTTGTTTAGCCTAACCAAAAGAAGCTGAGGGGAGTTATAATTGCTCTTATGAATATATCAGAGGGATAAATACCAGGGAGGGAGATGAATTGTTTAAACTCAGTACCAATGTGGACATAAGAACAAATGGATATAAACTGGCCATCAGGAAGTTTAGACTTGAAATTACACGAAGGTTTCTAATCATCAGAGGAGTAAAGTTCTGGTACAGCCTTCCAAAGGGAGCAGTGGGGGCAAAAGATATATCTGACTTCAAGACTAAGCTTGATAAATTAATGGGGGGATGGTATGATGGGATAGCCTAATTTTGGCAATTAATTGGTCTTTGACTATTAGCGGTAAATATTCCCAGTGGTTTGTGATGGGATGTTAGATGGGGTGGGATCTTAATTACTACAGAGAATTCTTTCCTGGGTGTCTGGCTGATGAATTTTGCCCACAAGCTCAGGGTTTAGCTGATTGCCATATTTAGTGTCGGGAAGGAATTTTCCTCCAGGGCAGATTGGCAGAGGCCCTGAGGGGGGTTCGCCTTCCTCTGAAGCGTGGGGCCTGGGTCACTTGCTGGAGGATTCTCTGCACCTTGAAGTCTTTAAACCATGATTTGAGGACTTCAGTGGCTCAGACATAGGTTAAGGGTTAGTTGTGGGAGTGGGTGGGTGAGATTCTGCAGCCTATGTTGTGCAGGAGGTCAGACTAGACAATCATATTGGTCCCTTCTGACCTTAAAGTCTATGATTCTGTGTCACAAAATGAATATTAATAAAATATAGTTATGAGAACTTGAGTGAGCTAATCAATAGTACAGTGTTTACCTGGGATCCAAATTGGTCTGTCAGGACTGGATTGGCACCTACCTGCATTAGAGATCATCTTGTCATTCGTGACCCACCATAAAAGCTGATACTCTGAAACCATGCAGCTGACAAGGCACTGGTTGAAACTCTTGAGAGTTGGCGATAAGGTTTTCTCTGTTCTCCTTTTATTGGAGGAGAAAAGACTGAGCCTAACCATTGTCAGATTGCCAAATTGCAAATGCTTTCCCACAATAACTAAACACAAGGAATCACAGCTGAAATAGCAACAGAAAATATTGCAATATTCCTCCTAGCCCTAGTAGGCCCGCAACAAGAACACACACACACACACACACACACACACACACACACACACACACACACACGTTATCTATAGCTGTAACTCTATTAACGTGAATTGAGTTATATCTGCAGAAAAATTGGCCCAGTAAGGAAAACTTCCACCCTAGGACTGGAAAAGAGTTGATGCATTATCAAATTTACTTTTTCTAGACATCTTTATGCCAATCTTAATTACACTATATAACATTAAAATAAGACAGGTTGTGAGCTCCCTAGGAAAACAGTAAGCAGACAGACTAGGTTAGGTTGACTGATTTTTGTACTGGGACAAAATACTTGTCGGCTTTAAAGGGGAACTTTGCCTGAGTTAAGGATTGAATAAAAATGTAGGCCCTCATCCTGCAAAAGGATTTGAACATGCAAACTCTTGCGTTTATGCAGAGCGCTGTTGACATCACTAGGGCTCTGAGAGGGCACAGGAGTCTACCCAGGCAGATCAGCTTGCAGGATTGGGGCCTTAATAAAGATTCTGGAATTGGGCATTTTATATAAGCTACACACATCATCCCAGTCACACATTCCTCCGCTTACCTTTGTAATATATTCCTCAGAAAGAGCTCTTTTTTTCTTGTTAGATGCATTTTCATTATGCAAATAACACAGCAATAAATTTTAGTTAATGTAGTCATCACTGCTGAAATTGGGTTATGGAATTTGGAACAGATCTGAGTTTATTTCTAGGCTTCCTTAATTGCTTCGGTTGTGCAGAAGGCTTTGTTTCATGTAACTCTAAGTCACTTGGTGATGGTAGCTCAATTGTTATTAAAGGTAGTCAGTAAAGGCCAAGGCCTACCAACCGCTTATTTTTTATTGGAGGTAGAACAGAGTACTATGCCGTGTAGTGCATAATCTGTCCCATATCTAATAATATTTTACTGTTTTTACCAAAACAGGGATGCTGTAACAATAAATAATATATCATTATTAGTAGGATATTTGTTTGTTTTTTCATATTTTAATGTAATGAAACTATTGTAATTAACTTATTCTATGCATTCCGGTTTTAAAAATAAAATAACTTTGGAATTATTTAAAAAGTTAGGTCTGATCTATTTCTGTAGTAGTCTAGCATGATACATTAAAAATAGGCATAGTGGATTTCATTCCTTGCATGATCATACATTTGCCTATGCTTTGATTTTGAAATGAACAACAGTTATATTCAGTGATTAAATCTTGGGTAGCAGAGGTGTGTTCACTTAGAAGGGAGAGGTTAAGTTTTATTAATTGGTTTCCCCTGTAGGCCTCAATCCGACAAACACTTACACACAAGGGTAATTTTTTATACATGGGAATATTCCCATTGGAAGGAAAAACAAACAGAAAAGCCAGAACTATAAATATTTTTGGATAATTAGCAAACAAGAATTAAAATTATTTAACTCTAGAATTCACTGTAGCTAATAACTCATGTATTGTTACTTTTAAACCTGTAGCCTGGGGTAGGCAAACTATGGCATGAGTGCCAAAGGCAGCACGTGAGCTGATTTTCAGTGGCACTTACGGTGCCCAGGTCCTGACCACTGGTCTGGGGAGCTCTGCATTTTAATTTAATTTTAAATGATGCTTCTTAAACATTTTAAAAACCTTATTTACTTTACATACAACAATAGTTTAGTTATATATTATAGACTTATAGAAAGAGAGCTTCTAAAAATGTTAAAATGTATTACTGGCATGTGAAACTTTAAATTAGAGTGAATAAATGAAGACTCGGTACACCACTGCTGAAAGATTGCCGACTCCTGGTAAGGGTGTGTTTGGAGATCTGGTGCATTTGCAGCAGATGCCAGAAGCAATCTGCCTGCAGGGTGCTGTAGAATGCTTTGGCAGGGACTGAGGGGAGCCCATAGAGAAGCACTTTTCTGGGAGTGTAGCATGCATCTCCCGCACCATCATTGTTCTCAGAACATCACCTAGTTGTGCTAGTGCACGGTTTGGGAAAGAAGTGGTGGCCTTTTGGATGTGTCAAGCAATGTTCACAATGCTGTGAGCTGCTGTGCTTTCCACTTAACGGAGATCAAAGAGTGGGATTTTGGCTGTCCCTTGCACAACTGGGAAAGGACTCAATGTTCCCTCCCCTCATCCTCACCACTTGCACAGGAGCAGCCAGAATCTGTTCCCTAGAGATAATCAATAATGTAATTATATGTCCAAGATAAATATCTAGCCATTTTAGCATAGTTACTCAAAATACAGCTAGCCACCACATCCCTTCCCCTTCTTCCCCTCTTCCACAGACAGGATCTATAGGATATCTGCTAGAAGAGTAGAATAGAAGGTTATACAAGTTAAATATAAATTCACTATAAAGCCAAGCACGTATCTTTCCTTATTTTACCTTTTCTCTTTTCCTTTAGTCCTTTTTTCCCTTCCCAATTCCAGCTCTCCCTGTCTTTCTACAATATCTTCCTAGTCTTTTTTTCTCAATTCTATCTAGTATTTTCTCTTCTGATTATTCTTTTTTTCTTTCTTTAAAAGCAGCAAATCTTTTCTTCTAATTTTTGTTGTCCATGCCCCATTCTAGTCCATGTGTGACCATAATCCTTTGTTTATATTCAGATCTAGCATTTCCTACCCACATATGTGTTAGTGTTCATATAGGCAAGGCATATGAAGTTGGTAACTTTTTTCACTACACTTTATTCAAACTGGATGTAAAATGTAAAAGCTTGCTGCTGTGCAAATGGAAGATCATGTAATCATTTTTATTTATGGTGTGCTAGGTATTAGTGGGCCATTCTTCTCAAAACATGAATTATTTTTTGGTCATTTTGGAGAGTTAAATTGCATTCTGTGAAAAACTTTCCTCCTCTTCAAATAAGTCTGTCTTTAAACAAATAATGAGTTGTTTAGTGAAGGGGGAAAAGCAATAAACTGTTTTCTTGTTTTACAAAAGATATATTGTTAAATAATGTTCAGTCTTCAGACATTAAAGCAAGCCTGGAAACTTTTTATAATCCATTTGTAATGAGTTTTTCTTTTGCCTTTAACACAGCAGAGTGGCAATAAATCAGTATCACATGCAAGAATTTAGAATGAAACATCTTTCTTTGTTCCAGGTGCTGGCCAGCCTGCGTACTGTACGGAATAATTTTGCTGCATTAACCAACTTACCAGATCGGGCACCCAACAAGTGAGTGCAGACTCTTTTCCCCTCTGAACTTTTTGGAGTGGTGCTTATTGAATGTTAAAACTCAGGGCAATGTCTTTAGATTTCAGAGTGCATCCTGTGCTGTTAGACTTGTAAAAGCCCCAAATGATGTCAAATGATATGACCAGTTAATTTTCTATTAATATTTTGAAATAACAGTGTTAAACATTAAAACTAAGCCAACAGCCATCATTTTCTCTTGCAGTACCTTACTTACAATGTGATTATATAAACTTGGAAGTAACGTCTAATATCTATGACTTGCATCAAATTAGTCATGTGTAAGGGATCCTGCAACTATATCCAAGTGTGTGAACCACTACACACATGGCAACTCACTAGCAGGATCTGACCCTAAAATTCTGCCTATTCAGTCCAGGACAGTGAAATCTTTGTTTGAAAATATACGGTAATCAAGTATTAATGTATCTATTGAAGTCTAATTATATAACTGAAATAACACATCCAACATTTTTTTCCAACATTACTACAGAAATGTGGTCTCAATTAATGACAGTGGAACCTGTTTTACATTAAAACAAAAAAAAGAAAGAAATCATGTAATATACAGCTGTAATTCCATTAAGGAGTTCTGGATAGTGGTTAATGTTGTAAATTATGAGTAGAACTTGGGTTTCTTGTCACTATATTTACAAGATATAAGTTGTTTATAGTGCATTGTTAGTTTCTAAAATAATTTGACACTCTTTCATCCTGGAGCATCTTTGTAGGCACAGGGAGCAGTTAACATTGTTGGCATTCATTCCTGTCCTTGGCTTGTTCCTCCATTAAGCCCTGCATGGTCATGTCCCTGCAAACGATGTCCAGCCATCTAGTTTGTAGTCAGCTTCTTGGTCAGACTGACCGTCATTGCACTTGCATTATTTTCTTTGGCATCCTGTCACTGTTGGTCTTCTGCAGTGTCACTATCATCATAATATTTTCAGTTGTAACCAATCCTATACCCTAATTTCACATCCTACTCTCCTTCCAATGTCTTCACTTGTCTTAAAATCATTCCACTTTACACCTGCCCTTTTTCTCTACTACCTCTGGCCTTCTGATGTCTGTTTCATTTAATGAAGCTGCTTCCATCCATAAAGTAATATAGTTAGTACACTAGTTTGATACGTTTTCACTTTGGTACCAAACATAATGTTTTTGTCACTCCATAATTGCATCAATTTCTTGCAGCACTTGTCACTGATTAAGCTTCCTATATACACATAGGATTCTACTTGTTTTATGTATAAGGGGGTAGCCATGTTGGTCTGTATCCGCAAAAACAACAAGGAGTCCGGTGGCATCTTAAAGTTTAACAGATGTATTTGGACATAAGCTTTCGTGGGTAAAAAACTTCACTTCTTCAGATGCATGGAAGAAATGAGGTTTCTCCAGGCATCTGAAGAAGTGAGGTTTTTTACCCACAAAAGGTTATGCCCAAATAAATCTGTTAATCTTCAAGGTGCCACTGGACTCCTTGTTGTACTTGTTTTATGACTTCATCACTAGTACATTTATTGTCCCTATTCCAAAATGCAATCACTTCATCTTGGCGCTTATTGTAAGTCCAAGTCAACTCCACCAATTTTACAAAGTAGCAAAGATTATCATAATTAATTCAAACGTGTCTGCCAGTCATATATAATCTGCATAAACTGAGGAGCTTAACTCTAGATTATCCAATGTCAACCCTCTGACTCATCTAACATTCTTAATATTCAGTTTAACAATAGATGAAAAGCAATGATGCTTCCATGCCCCCTTGTCTTATTATTATTAGATTTTAAAAAACTAAATTAACAGAACATATATTGGTTGTATAGTCAGCATTCAAAATTAGGAAATACTAGAATTAAGGTTGCCTGTTCCTTCCCCTTTGTACTTTTATTTTATCTTGGTGCATACACGTTACAATAATCTTCAGTCTCTAATTACAGGGTCACATAATTTTTCTATAGGAGCCCTGCCTCATTCAGTGCACAGGATGGAGGGTGCGAAGGGAATTAAACAAGGTTTTATAGTATTTAATAAGGTTTGTAGGATCTCTCTGAGGACTTTGGGGGTTTGTACTAGTTATGGTTTGTAGAAATACAGCAGTTAAAATATACTCTTTCTAAGCAATTTCTGATATAGGGCAGATTCCCAGATTTCACTGGGTACAGCAAAATGTGGAGCTTGTCAGAGAGCTATTTACAGCTCATTAATCTTCTTCCCCAGCTCTGGCTCATTTTAGAACAGCTTGGGGGCTGGTGCACCACCCTCTGTTCCTTCCTTTCTTCTGTCCCTCTCTCTCTCCGTCCTCCCCTCTACCCTTAATCCCTGTGCTGCGGGGAAGTTGGTTCTGTTAACCCTGTGCCTGCTGGAGACTCCTTCACACTGAGGGTATCCCCAGTAGGTGAGTTAGGGGACATTTCTGTTCCTTGTGTGTATCAAGTCAGAAAATCTGCCGCCATAGTCATTTCAGTTACCGGAGAAAGCATGAAAGAAGATCTGCAGAATAAAACTTTTATGTGTAGCAAATGAAAAATGGCTGAAAATACGGCACAATAGCAATTGAAAACTCAACAATATTTTAGATTGTTTTAGAAATATTCTCTTTATTAAGGGACCTTCTGTAATCAAATATTGCAGTTCTTCTTCGAGTGATTGCTCATATCCATTCCAGTTAGGTGTACGCGCCGCGCGTGCACATTCGTCGGAAAACTTTTACCCTAGCAACTCAGTGGGCCGGCAGGTCGCCCCCTAGAGTGGCGCCACCATGGCGCTCGATATATACCTCTGCCGGCCCACCCGCTCCTCAGTTCCTTCTTACCGCCCGTGTCGGTCGTTGGAACAGTGGAGCGCGGCTTAGCTGACCTCCACTTCCCTAGCTACTCGTATTTCTCGTATATAGTTACGCAGTTATAACCCTTTTATTTATATATTTGTATAGTTATACGTTTTCTTTGCTAACATGGTTAGTTTAGTTAGCGGGGTTCGGGAAGTAGCCCCTTCCATGAACCCGGTCCCGGAGCCCATGCGGGGCTCACCGGTTTTTCGAATGGGCCGGCGTGCCAGAAGCCGCGGCCGAAGGGAGATCCACACGACTCCTGTTTCAAGTGCCTCAGGGAATCACACTTGACAGCTAAGTGCCCCATTTGCAAGGCTTTTAAGCCGAGAACAAAACGGTGTGGGATTTTCACTTACCCCTCCACCTGGGGCGCCGAGCGATGATCAAGCGGCGGGCAGTAGCGCCTCCTTGGCACCGGACCCCGCCGATACTACCAAGGCCTTTCGGCACCGGCCGTCGCCGGCACCGATATCGGCTCGGCACTGCTCCCTTCTTCCGAGGTCGAGAGAGCCTACGATTCCTGCTGGTGCCTGATGGCTCCCCGGCACGCGCCGTGGTTGAGACCCCCTGCTCCTGCTGCTTCCGTGCCATCTGCATCGCAGCCAGGGAGCTCGTCTAAGTTGGATTACCTGGCACCGACACCTGCAGAGGCACCGATGACGTCGACACCGTCGTTTCCAGTCCCCCAGGGCCACGGAATCCGGTGCCTGGCAGCTCCCCGGCACGCGCCGTGGTAGAGCTTACTGCTCCTGCTGCTTCCGTGCCAACGGCACCGCAGCCAGAGAGCTCATCTAAGACGGATCACCCGGCACCGATGACGTCGGCGCCGTCGATCCCGGTCCCACGAGGGCCGTGGAATCCGGTGCCTGACGGCTCCCCGGCACGCGCCGTGGTTGAGCTCCTGCTCCTGCTGCTTCCGTGCCAGCGGCACTGCAGCCAGTGAGCCCGTCTAGGTCGGATCGCCCGGCACCAACACCTGCTGAGGCATCGACGACGTCGGCACCGTCGATCCCGGTCCCGTAAGGGCCGTAGAATCCGGTGCCTGACGGCTCCCCGGCACGCGCCGTGGTTGAGCTACTGCTCCTGCTGCTTCCGTGCCAGCGGCACTGCAGCCAGTGAGCCCGTCTAGGTCGGATCGCCCGGCACCGACACCTGCTGAGGCATCGACGACGTCGGCACCGTCAATCCCGGTCCCGTAAGGGCCGTAGAATCCGGTGCCTGACGGCTCCCCGGCACGCGCCGTGGTTGAGCTACTGCTCCTGCTGCTTCCGTGCCAGCGGCACCGCAGCCAGAGAGCTCGTCTGAGTCAGATCGCCCGACACCGACGCCTGCTGCGGCACCGATGACGTCGGCACCGCCGATCCCGGTCCTACGAGGGCCGTTAGGATCCGGTGCCTGACGGCTCCCCGGCATGCGCCGTGGTTGAGTTACTGCTCATGCTGCTTCCGTGCCAACGGCACCGCAGCCAGAGGGCTCCTCTGAGTCGGATCGCCCGGCACCGGCGTCTGCTGCGGCACCGATGACGTCGGCACCGTCGGTCCCGGTCCCACGAGGGCCGTTAGGATCCAGGGCCTGAGGGCTCCCCGGCACGCGCCGTGGTTGAGAGCCCTGCTCCTGCTTCCGTGCAACCTGCATCGCAGCCAGAGGGCTAGTCTCGGTCGGATTGCCCAGCACCGACGCCTCTGAGGCACCGACAATGTCGGCACCGTCGATTCCGGTCCCACAAGGGCTATCGAATCCGGTGCCTGACGGCTCCCCGGCACGCGCCGTGGTTGAGCTTATTGCTCCTGCTGCTTCCGTGCCGACGGCACCGCAGCTAGCCAGCTTATCTAACTCGGATCGCCCGGCACCGAACCTCGGTACCGTCAACCCCGGTCCCACAAGGGCCGTCGAATCCGATGCCTGACAGCTCCCCACTATGCGCTGTGGTTGAGCCTGCTGTTCCCTCCACGCCGGAGACGTTACCGACGGCGAGGAATTTCATTGCCATGACAGAGTCGATGCTGCCTGATACAGCCCGGCACCATCGGCAGTCCCGATGCTGTTTCCTCATCGGTACTGGTCACACTCGCTGCACCGCCCGGTATTCCGTTCGCCGACCCGCTGTCGGCACCGTTCCGACTCCCGGCGCCGCGGCGGATACCTTGACTCCTGTAGTCTCTCCCCGAGCCTCGAGATCTCGGTTGACCTCCCGGCACCGTTCTGGTTGCGGGTCTGGATCTCGTTCCAGGTACCGGTACGCCTCCCGGTGCCGGTCCCCGGTGCCGAGTTGGGCAAGGTCCGAGTGAGTCAGAGACTCTGCCTGTGCCTTCTTTAGTACCTCCGTGGCAGTCCGCACACGCATCTGTGTCATTCCATATGCGCAGATTCTATGCTCAGGACCATGATCCTGACATGATGGCCAGCGGGCGCCCGCCCCAATGCCGAAAGAGGCTTGGCGCATGGGCTTGCTTGGCCGCCAGGGTACTCTGCAGAGGCCCTACAGTTCTAGGTAGCAAAGCAACAAGCCTTGCTTAGCTGCAATACTTATAGCACCGGGGTGAAGGAGTTTTTCCTTCAGACCTCCCGCCAGGAGTCCGCTGCCGTCTCGGAGGACAGAGGAAAGGAGGTTCCCGGAGCGTCCCTCCAGGCCTCGTTGGACGCAGCAGACACGGCGGCCAGGACTCTGGCCTTGGGCGTCGCCATGAGGTGCATGGCTTCAGGTTTCAAACCTCCGACGGGAGCTGCAGTTTGCCATTCAGGATTTACCCTTTGTTGGTAAAGGCCTCGTCGTGGCAGGGACAGCCCCAGGCTGCGAAGCCTGGTGGTCAATGGGCTCCTAATGCGCTCTCTAAGCATGCATACGCCGGCGATTAAACGCAGGCCTTTCTGGCCCCAGCCGCCATACTCTGTGCCTAGCCAGAGGCAGAACTTTGGCTAACGGCAAGGCCAAGGTGGTCGCGGACGAACGTCAGGCCCCCTAAAGAGCCAAGGTCAAGGTCCCTCGTAATTACCACTGGGACCGGAGACGAACCTTCCAAGGTGTACCTGGGGACAGTGTATCACCTTTAATTTGCTCCAGCCCTGTCCCCCTTCGGCGGGCGAAAGGGGCGAGGGGTTTTACTCCCGTTATGCCCTAGTCCCCCACGCGGGCACAGGTCAGACCTTCCTGGTCCTGCACGGACTCAACCGGTTTAGAATGAGGTTGAAGTTCTGCATGGTATCCCTGGGAACCATTATTCCATCCTTACCTCCTGGGGGCTACTATGCCGCCCTGGATATGAGGGACGCGTACTTTCGTGACGCCATCTTCCCTCCGCACAGGAGGTACCTCCGCTTTATAGCCAACGGTCACTCTCCTGGCTTACGGCCATAGTCGCCGCCTACCATCGATTCGCTTATCCGAGGAGACTCTGAGACACAAACCGCTCAGTGCGTGGACATCGTCACGGTCTTATTCACAGGCCAAGGCCTGATGGTTCCTATAGAGCAATCCACTCTGGTTCCCACGCAGAGGTTGGGCTTCCAAGGGGCTGTCCTGGTCTCCTACCCAGCTGGAGCCTGCTTATCACACCTGCGGTTTTAGGCGATGGCAACAATCATAGGAGGTCGAAGGGCTTTCCCAACTACCTCGACTTGTTCTTGTCTCAGTCTCCTGGGTCCATGGTTGCCCGCAAGTTTGTATCCAAACACGCCACGTTCCGCCTCCGTCCTCGCCAAGTCCGGCCCACCTCGGCGTACCGCCCGGACAGGGAGCCAATGGTCATGGTGGTCACCGTTCCCTCGAACACCATAGACTCCCTAGAGTGGTGGCTACCTCCCTCCCTGATGTGGGCAGGGATGCGGTTTCATCCGCCCCAGCCCTCGCTGCCCGGACGACGGACGCGTCATCTCTCTGCTCGAGTGCTCATGGTCACCCCCGGGCTTAAGGCCTTTGGTCTTCTTGGGAGCTGGCATTCCACATCAATGCCCCAAAAATGAGAGTAGTCCGCCTGGCGTGCCAGGGGTTCCGGCGGCAGCTGCGAGGCCGTTGTATCTCGGTGTTTACGGCCAACACAACGGCCATGTGCTTCATGAGTATCCGGGGAGGGACATTGCCCCCCCCCTTTTTTGTCAGGAGGCCATCCATTTCCGGGCCTTTTGCATGGCCCATTCGATGGAGCTGGCGACGTCCTTTCTCCCAGGCGTTCGGAACGTCTTAACGCTTTGCCTCAGCAAGTCTTTCTGGTCTTACGAGCGATCACTCTGCCCCATGTGAGGCGTTCGGCTTTCCGGAAGTTGAGATGTTTCCTCACACAGACCTGTTCGCTCACTGCGAGAGCAGGAAATGTCAGATGTTCTGCTCCTTCCGAGGTCTCTCCGCAGGATCGATCTTGGACGCATTCCTGATGCCGTGGAGAGGCCAATTGCATTATGCCTTCCCACTGTTCCCACTGGTCCGCTAGGTCCTGCTCAAACTCCGCAGGGGCAGAGCGTGCATCGTCATGATCACTCCAGAGTGGTCCAGGCAGCACTGATTTACCATGTTGCTCAGCCTGTCAGTAACAGACCTAATTACCCTTCCACCCCACCCAGACCTCATCACTCAGGGCGACAACGGGCTTTGTCGCTCGGTCCTGCAGCTGGTTTACCTCACGGTGTGGCTACTGCGTACCTGAGTCGGGGTGACGGGCAGCCTTCCACCTGGTCAACGGTCAGGGCCAGGTGGAAGTGTTTCTTCTACGGCTGCAATACGCTCGATCTTGCTCCTGCTGAGGTCTCGATCCCCTCTATTTGGCCTGCCTCTGGCCTTCAGCGGCAGGGCCTGACGGTATCATTGCTGAGGATACACTTAGCAGCCTCTCTACCTCCCAGCAGGCTAAGGTGGCCGTTCCCTGTTCTCACGATCTATGGGTTCGAGGTCCCTCAAGGGCTTGGAGCGCTCGCACCCTCGGGTGCACCGCCCAGCCCCGACCTGGGAGCTCAGCCTCGTTTTAACCAGACTTATGTCTCCCTCAGTCGAGCCGTTCACGACTGGCCCTCTGCTATGCCTGTCCTGCACGACAACTTTCCTCGTAGCTGTTACGTCTCCTCCCTAAGGGGTTTCGGCCTTTCATGTTACCCACAGCTCAACGCAATGGGCATAACCATTGCACTCCTTGGGCATCTGTGGAGGGCTCGCATTTATATTGTGCTGACAGACCCATCTCCTAAGGTGCCCCGGCTCTGTCGCGGTAGCGGGCCAAAGGAAGGGCTTGCTTGTTTTCCTCTCAGAGGATCTCATCTTGGGTGATGGCGGACATCCCCACTTGTTATGATTTGGCTCATATTTCACCAAGCCACATCACCATGCATTCTACCAGGGCTCAGGCTTCGTCTGCCGCCTTGCTGGCTCGTGTACCTACCCACGAGATCTGTCGCGAAGCTCCATTGGTCCTCGGTCCATACCTTTGCTTCGCAGTATGCCCTGGTTCAACAGTCAAGAGAGGCTGTGGCCTCTGACTCGGCAGTTTTCATTCTGCCGCATTTCACTCCGACCCCACCGCCTACGTAAGGCTTGGGATTCACCTAACTGGAATGGATATGAGCAATCACTCGAAGAAGAAAAGACGGTTACTCACCTTTGTAACTGTTGTTCTTCGAGATGTGTTGCTCATATCCATTCCACACCCGCCCTCCTTCCCCACTGTCGGAGTAGCCGGCAAGAAGGAACTGAGGAGCGGGTGGGCCGGCAGAGGTATATATCGAGCGCCATGGTGGCGCCACTCTAGGGGGCGACCTGCCGGCCCACTGAGTTGCTAGGGTAAAAGTTTTCCGACGAATGTGCACGCGCGGCGCGTACACCTAACTGGAATGGATATGAGCAACACATCTCGAAGAACAACAGTTACAAAGGTGAGTAACCGTCTTTTCCTTTCATGCTTGTTCACTACTTTTACTGCTTCGTAATTTCTCACTGTTCAGCTGAAGCACATTTGGGCCCTGACTCAGCGCAAGCTGTGAAATAATATGAGGTTCATTTGTGAGTTCTGTTCACCTCTGTATGTATGCCGAATGAACTATTTTTGTCAGTTTCTATACATTCCAACCCAAAATAATCTCTCAAATAAAAGTGTTTTCAAACAAATGGCTTAAAGACTGCACTAATATACAAACTTGATACATTTATGCCTTTTTTTCCCATTGTCAGACGGTCACCCATGTGTAACCAACCATCCATCAACAAAGCAGCTATAACAGGTAAGAGAGATTAATATAAGCACAAAGTGAAAGTATAATGGTCTTCTGAAACTGAATAATTATTTATAAAATCAAAATGTAATTCAAAAATGTCTGGCTCTTTTGAAAGAAAAACAATATATTCTTTTACATTCATAAGTTTATTTTATAAATAAGGTTTTGGCTAATTTTTACCACAGATTGCAAATTAATTCTTTCCAGTGATATGTCTTATTAGACATGGATATCTAGATATAGATATATCCTTGACGTTAATGTGAGTTCATTCCAAAACTTTGTTTTTGAGATGGTAGAAATGTCAATAAACCATGGTCTTTTGTCTTCCATTTCTTCTGCGTGTATCCATATGTGACTATCGGGTATATTGGTAAATTGATGCATTGAAATGTAGTAGAGGCACAGGAAACAAATTGACCTACTAATTGGAAAGTGGAGCTCTACAGGCACTGAGGCAATGTCTGGGTATGATTTAGTACCCAGCATAGATAGTGGAAAGTTTTCAAAAGTACGTAAGTGACTTAGGAGCCTAAGTTTCCTGTTCAACATTTTTTGTTTGCTTGTTTTGTTCAGATGGGTTCATACTCACTGAGTTGCACTTTGAGTTCAGAGTTTGAGTGAATCCTGATACTTGAAGTGAAACTCAGCCAAAACCACTGTTTGACCTGTTTTAGGGTTGAAATAATGTAAAATTGCTGTGTTCTGTGTGGTTTCCTCCATAAAGTCTAAATTCCTCCATAGCACTTGGAAGTCAGCCTGATGTTCACTGATGCTGCAAATGCTCCCCTCGCTTCTTGATTTCATGACAAGTTATGCACAGCTCTGGTTCCTGCTTAACACATGTGGATCAGAGTTTGATTGAACAGCTTTTCACTTTTAGGCTTTTTAAAATCCACTTCTTCACACGTTAAAAATCATCCACAATTAAGATTCTTCTATAATAATTCTTAAATGCATGGTAATTAAACAAATGAGAAAAAAAAACTAGCTGCATAGATCTCTCATTAATTGTAACTGTTCCCCATGACAACTGTAACCATAACCCCTTGTTAATGCATTCTCTGAAGAGATAATATTGGAGGTTGGTTTCATGCTAACAGCCATGAGCCATTTATATTATTGATGGCTAGTCTGTTTATTTTTATTTGCAGGACTTCCCCATTTTTCACACTTTGATTATCCAGACTCTATTGCCTTTAAAAGAAATAGGCTTCAGGTTCTTTTTTTTTTTTTCCAGAAATTTTGGCCCCTTCCCATAGATTCAAGGATTCAGAAAGTCTGTAGCACAGAAAAATTCCTAATAATAAAAGAAAATATCTGATAACTGTGGCTGAAAGCACTCCTATATTCATACCCTACACACTACTGTAATAATCTTTGTAAAAAATGTGCCTTGTTGAGGTATCATTTGAAAACTAATAACTCACTGGTCAATAAGATGGAGAAATGTGTGTAACAACATTATATGTAAAGTTGTGAATATAAGCAGAAATTATGACTTAGATTTATTTACCCGAGAAGTCCTGAGAGGGAGTGAACCTGTTCCTCAAAGACAAAGGACAAACTAACTCCTCTAGCCAGGTGTCATCAAAGTTGATTGGCAAATGTAACGCCCACAGACCCCAGTCATCTGCGGATGGAATCGAACCTGGGGCCTTTGTAGCTTAGTGCATGAGTGTCTATCGCATGAGCTAAAAGCCATAAGTCTGTTAGCTACAGCTGTAGAACAGACTCATTAATCTCTCTCTCTCTTTCTTTCTAAGTGGTCTTGGTGCCACTAGATGGAACAGAACACCACACCTAAGAGATGTGTGGGTTACATACTTCCCCTAGCTGAGGAAGCGTGTCCCGAGCTTCAGAGACTTTCCAGTTGAAATCCCGGATGAGCCTCCAGTTGTAACGCTGACAGACCCTGACAGTCGGGATCAAACCTAGGGCATGAATCTCTATCGCATGAGCTAAAAGCCATAAGCCTGTTAGTTAAGGCTGTAGAGCAAACTCATTAATCTCTCTCTCTTTCTGTAAATGGTCTTGGTACCACTAGATGAGACAGAACATTATACCCAGGAGGTGTGTGGGTTACATAAATACCAGTCAAGTGGTCATTCTTTGGCAACAGAAGGAGGGTAGGAACAGATCAATCTGCATTTTAAACAACATTTAAACAACAACAACAACATGGAAACGCTTTCACCATGAGATTTCATGTCTCCAGCCTCACAGTGGGAAGGCATTTTATCTAGGGGTAACCCTTAGGAAAATGCATTTCAAAGGGTGACTGGATTAAAAGTGAGGGACAAAAAACACCCCAGGTATTCTCTCTTTCTTTCTCTCTCTCCCTATCTCTTTAACCTAAGATGACAAAGAAACCAGCCCTTTGACTTTGAGAGGGCATCCTGACCTGAGAATTTGGTTAGCAATGTTACTGGGAACACGTGGTAAAGATTTTACCTGGAACAACATCTAGTTTGTTAAGTGTTAGTTACTTGAAAGTGTTTTATCTTTATTTCTCTTGTAACCATTTCTTTAATACCTTATAACTGTACTCACTTAAAATCTATCTCTGTGTAGTAAAAAAAAAGTGGTATTTTTTAATCAAAACTAATCCAATGTTGTATTTAAGCTGAATTGTTTGGTAACTCTAATTAAAGTAGCAAACTGTTGTATATTAACCCCTTACAGGGGGAACAGATCTCTAATATCTGAACTTCCCCGGAGAGGGCTGGACAGACCATATATTTTTGGGGAATATTGAAGACTGGGTGTGTGTTGGGTTTACTCTACAGGTGGTAACCAAAGCTTCTGGAAGCCAGATTGTGACTGGAGTGTTGCTGGCAGGCTGCAGCTGTACACAGACACTCAGGGTGTGGCTGACATGTTGTTTGGCTGTTCGTGAGAGCACAGGTTAGCAACTACAATAGCAAAGCATTGTGAGGCTTCCTGGGTTATGGGCCAAGCAGTGGCACAACCTCTCTCTGGTCTGGATTGCATCCCACAATATGATGATACCATAAAGAGAGGTTGTACATGCACATGCGCGCACACGCAAGACAGTGCCTTACAAGCTCCTGTACCAGGGAAGCCCTTATGCCAATTTCTTTCCTCCAGCAGGATTAGCTGCCCAAACAGCAGGACCAACGATACTCTCTGCTGGATGCCGCTAATGTGCTCATTCAATTTCCCATTGATCTGGAGACTTCCCTTTACTTAGTCCCTGGAGTGCAATGTGCGTCTCAGAAGTAATACATCATTTGAGGTTTGAATGCCTATAAGGTATGAGGTGCATTCAGAGTGCAATTTAACTAGAACACTTTTCTGTGCCAGGAAATTTAAAGGGAGCAGCAGTAGAGAGCAGTGAAGTGTAGGGGTAGTTTAATTTCATGTAATGTTAACATGGTCCACCAGAAAGGCCACCAGATCTGCCATGCCCAACCTACATATTAGGGTGGTCGGATCTCAGAGGCCGAAAGACTTCAAGGGTTGGGAAAAGTATTAAATCACTGCAAACTATGAAAAGGATTAGGATTCACTTTGGCTAATGAGTAAGGGTTGCAGCTGGATGGTATTTTGCCTGAACTGGTTTGCCCATCCCTGGACATAATGTTGTATTTGATATTATTGTTGTTTCTATAGTAACAGACCTTCATGACTAAGCACAGAAGTTTGCATAGATACCTTCCTAAGCCATATAAAATCACGGTAATGCATGTTACACCAAAGCAATGCACCAAAGGAGAAAGGCAAGAAAAATGCTTGTATCATTCTTTCTCGCAATAATTAAAAAAATCAATCCTTTTGTGGCGCCACCTTGCCCCTTGGACTCTTGGCAGAGATGTTTGAAGTGCTGACTGTCTGGCTTCCTGGCTGCTGGAAAGTCTTCTTGTCAGTGCTGCTCTTGCTGCTCTAGACATTCAGACCAGCAGGCAAGTGGAAGACTCGTCACAGCAGTACAGACAGCACTGCTAACGGTGCCAGCAGGAACCTGAGGGCACCAGGCACAAGTCTAATAAGCTAGATGACTGGAAGATGCATTGTCACTAAAGTAAATAATAAGCACTTTGGGTGGTAGATTAAGACTAAGATTAGGCTTCCTGGAAAAATTTTATTCTCAGGAAGGATTTGAATGAGAAGAAAGAGGAAGCCAGAATGTGAAGGAAGTTCCTAGTGTAAGAGGCAACATGGTGGAAGGGATGAAAAAGAAAAGGTGAGGAAGGGATGCAAAGGAAATAAGGAAAGTAATATGGATTTTCTTCATTGAGATCAGAAGGAATTGTTCTTTAATTATAGATACTCATTTCAGGTAAGCACATATGAGGAGAAAAATGCATTAGCTGGAATGAGTTGATACTAGAATTCATTCTACAGTAGCACATGGATAAAAATTTTCAAACTGTTTGGCAGGGAGTATGGCAACCAGGCCATTGGATCATTTGACCAGAGCCCTTTAAAGAAAGTATTGCTTCATTGGAGGTGAGGAAAGAAATGGGTGGCTTTTAAAATGGGCAGTTGTTCAATTCAATGTGGAGTATCTACTGATTAATTGGAATATGACCTACTTACATTAATTTGTCCACATTCGCATGGAAAGCATAGCTCCTGATTCTTGTCCCACAATCTGGCTCTAGAGGGACTGTCTAACATGCTTAGGTATATTCACTAAAGACCACAGCTGATACTGGTGATCGAATATCCCACTGCCTGACATATTCTAAAACAATTGTTCTTTAGTGGTTTCTTTAAATAGAGATTCTGAAGGATGGTGTGGAGGCTTTTCTTCGAATGAACTGAGGGGTGAAGGATATTTTTTTAAATGTCATCTTGCTGAATGGCTGTGAGGTGGAATCAACAAGTGTTTTATAATTGTTTAATTTTATTATTATGGTTTTATTCTTTTCATCAGGCTGCTTAGAGGCTGAGATAGGCAGTTTTTTTAATATAATAAAAATCAATAAAACTAAATATCCACATTCACACATATTAGACCCTTTCAGAAATGACAGCAGCTGCATTTTAAAAAAGAAAAGAAAAGGCTACAGCTGCAAATGAGAAATGGAAAGATTAAAACAAATTAGGTGGGAAAATGTGTAATGAAAGTTTATTGAGAAGCAGTCACAGAATGACTATACCTAGTTCTAGGAATCATACCTCCACAAATTCCAGCTCTCTTAGGCAATAGACAGTCCTTCCACACTAAATTATATACTGTAAGCAATGGAATAGAAAGATGGCTCTACAAAACACTAATAGTAGCTAAAAACTGCGACTAAGAAAATATAAAGCCCTTTACCTCTAAGGATTAGAAACTGCATTATCTCTAGGAATGACCTAGTAGCTTTAGAAAAAATATGCTCCAAAAATAAATGACAATATGGAAATATTTGAAACAATATAATTTTCTTTCATTGAAAAATATGACTGACTATTAACCTTGAGCACAGTAACTGAATAAGTGATATCAGCCTTGAAATATGACACCAAACTATTTTTACAAAACAACTGTGTAATAGTTTTCCATTCTATATATTTGCCATCACTTTATACACACACACACTCCATCAAAACTAGCAATAGATCTGAAAAGCTTAATAGAGTAATAGGATGAAATTAAGATAGAGCATTCTTTCTGAATATCAGAAAATCTTCCTGACAATGATGTAGACTGTAGACTAGTCTTCCAGAAGAAGTGGTTAACATCCTGTCACTTGAAATTTTTAAAACTAACTGGACAAAGAACTGTACAGTGTAATGCTGCAAGGAGATGTGCTAGATGATCTAGAGGTTTTTGTCTTTTCTAGCTTATTATTGAAGAGCAGGGAGTAAAGTACATGTGAAAACACATGAGGGGGCAGCAAAGAACAAAAGATGCATGCCTTACAATGGCTAATTCTTACAATAGTGAAGTATTGTTGCTACCTTGAGTATGGCTATATGAAATTCAGTGGCCTCTAACACCATTTAAAATAATCAATATCTCAGATCACTTAACAGAGTAAAATCTTGCAATGTTGTTATCAGTGTCACTTTTTAAAATAATGAAGCTCCTGGAGTTCATAATAGGCTTGGGGTATATAAAGCACATCCTGGTCAAGAGGAAAGTGCAGCAAATGTGCCAACCCTCTTGATTTAGGCACAATTCACTTGCGCTTTGAATATACTGTTTTCTGATTGATGAAAAGTTTTCACAGAGTAAACTGTGCCTGGCTTGTGGCAGAGGTAAGGTAAATGCATTGACCATCCTAACTCTAGCTGATTGAGTTGAGGGAGATTTCCTTACACATTGGAGTGGCATGGAAGTCTTGGTTCTGAGGAGAAGAGGGATTTTTGTTGTTGTTGGTACGGTGCCTTTGTATGCTGAAGGAAGTTTGACTGTTTTCTTATTTGTGCATTTGGGGTTCTTTGATTTTGGTGTACAATCTGTTGATATTTTAATCAAACATAATTTACCACAGCAAACTATTTTTATAAGGATTTCAAGATAAATACCAAATAGGCTTACAAATCCTGGTGTAAAATCTGACTCTTCAAATGTTTGTTCCTTTATATATTCCACTGTGGGTACACATTTACTCCATGTGCCCGGGACTGGAAGATTCTCGCTAGTAGTATCCATTAGTCTATGCCTGCACCCTAGGGTTGCCAACTTTCTAATTGCACAATATCTTGCCCTGCCCCTCCCCTGAGGCCCCGCCCCTTCTCTGAGGCCCCACCCCCCACTCCTCTGTTGCTTGCTCTCCCCCACCCTCACTTGCTCATTTTCACCGGGCTGGGGCAGGGAGTTGGCATGTGGGAAGGGGTGAGGGCTCCAGCTGGAGTGAGGGTTCCAGGGTGGGGCCAGAAATGAGGGGTTCAGGGCGTGGGAGAGGATTCCTGGTTTGGGCAGGGGGTTAGGGTGCAGGAAGGTGTGAGGGCTCTGGCTGGGGGTACGGGCTATGGAGTAGGGGCTGGGGATGACGAGTTTGGGGTGCAGGAGGGGGTTCTGAGCTGGGGCAGAGGATTGGGATGTAGGAGGGAGAGTGGGGAGCAGGCTCCAGGAGGGTGTTTGGGTGCGGGAGGGGACTCTGGGCTGGGGCAAGGGGTTGGAGTGCCGGGGGGGTGAGGGCTCTGGCTGGGGGTACAGACTATGGGATGGGGATGGGGATGAAGAGTTTGGGGTGCAGGAGGGGCTCCAGCCTAGGGGGATGGGGCTGAGAGGTTCAGAGTGCAGGAGGGGGATGAGGGCTGAAGCAGGGGGTTGGGGGAGGTGTGCTCGAGATGGTGCTTACCTCAGATGGCTCCCCAGAAGCAGTGGCATGTCCCTCGGCTCCTAGGTGCAGGGGTGAGGAGGCAGCTCTGTGCGCTACCTCCACTCACAGGTGCCACCCCACAGCTCCCATTGGCCGCAGTTCCCAGCCAATGGGAGCTGCGGAGCCGGCGCTCGGGCAGGGGCGGCGCACAGAGCCGCCCTAGGCATCCCTCTGCCTAGGAGTAAAGCGACATGGTGCCGCTTCTGGGAGCCACGCGGAGCCAGGTAGGGACCCTGCCAGTCCTGCACCAACCGGACTTTTAATGGCCCGGTCAGCAGTGCTGACTGTAGCTGCCAGAGTCCCTTTTCGACTATGTGTTCTGTTCAGCAGCCAAACTCCAGGCAACTCTCCTGCACCCTTCTCTTCATGCTCTCATCTGAGAGTATAATAGACTCATAGACTCTAGGACTGGAAGGGACCTCGAGAGGTCATCGAGTCCAGTCTACTGCCCTCATGGCAGGACCAAATACTGTCTAGACCATCCCTAATAGACATTTATCTAACCTACTCTTAAATATCTCCAGAGATGAAGATTCCACAACTTCCCTAGGCAATCTATTCCAGTGTTTAACTACCCTGACAGTTAGGAACTTTTTCCTAATGTCCAACCTAAATCTCCCTTGCTGCAGTTTAAGCCCATTGCTTCTTGTCCTATCATTGGAGGCTAAGGTGAACAAGTTTTCTCCTTCCTCCTGATGATACCCTTTTAGATACCTGAAAATGGGTGGTATGGAGGTGAATTTCTCTTGTGTCTTTACAGAGGTCTTCTTACCCTTGTAGTCAGCCTGAGATGAAGAGCTGTCTCTGCAGCTCCTTCTCTCTGCCACAGAACCCTCCAGTGTCCATCGACTTATCTTCCAACACTATTCCTGTAAATATTAACAAACAGTAAATATGTAAATAACTCACCTTAGTATAGTTTAGTTAGCTTTACATAGTTGGATTTTAGCCCCTTCCCGCCATTCTTCCTGGTACAGGACTCGAGGATGCCCAGGATTCAAGGCTTCAAAAACCCATTATCTGCCTGCGTTCTTTTGTGGTCAGCAACCACCACCAGAGGTGCCTCTGCTGCCTTGGAGAAGCTCATATCTCCATTAAGTGTAGTATCTGCAGCTCCTTCGCACCCCAAATCCTTCAAGTACAAGAGTTCAGTCTCAGGAAGCACCTTATGCAGCAACCTGAGGCCTCAGTTGGATCTGGGGCTGGGCAGACACCCCTGAACAGTGGGCTGAGATGTCAAGGAATGCACTGCCCAACACAGTTCAGACACGGGCAAGCAAGGGTAGAGCCAAGGGCTCTTCATCTCAGGCTGACTACAAGGGTAAGAAGACCTCTGTAAAGACACAAGTGAAATTCACCTCCAGATCTACCTCTAAGGAGAGGGCTGCATCCCCTACACCCTCAAAGTTGAGTCAGTCATCACAACTGTTACCAGGATGCTCAAAAATCCATTAAAGGCATGGTACCGAACTCAAGACTTCAAAGACTAAGAATGCTTCTGCTTTGGTACCATTGGCAGGAGCAGAATCATCGTTACTGTGTAAAGAGAGGCATGAGACTCAGCCAGTACAATCTCCGACACCCATGTGCAGATGACTACCCCATACATCATCACTCCTCTGAGCTAACAATGGCAGTTCACAGAGACAGAACTCGTCATGGTGACAAATACACCACTTTGGAAGATATCATCATCCTGTCAGATATGGAATTTTCCCTCTTGTGTGAACCAGTTCTTACAAGGGGGATTCTGACACCACTGATTCACTAACATTAAGGAAGAGACTGTTCTCCTCCCTCTACCAATTGGGGTCATTTCTCATCAGCACCACCTTGGAGATGGGGCCCTCATTTTCTTCCTCAGGTGAGTCTGATATAGGATAAGGATCCTTATCACCACCTTCAAGGAACGTGAGCCAAGATACAGGGTCCAGAATCTTTTGGGCCTGTCACAACTGCATAAAATGCGATAGCTCCATCCTCAGGACCGGTGATAAGCTATGCCTTGGTGTCCACCTCAACTCATAATGGATCACTTTAGCTGGCCCTACTGGGAAACATGGGACCCATACGTGCATTATCCCAAATCCATTTGATGCCACTGATAATCTCACCATCCCTCTCCTCCAAGAGATCAGACTGAACTTCCCTGGGAGCATCTAGGGGAAGACAAAAAAAAAATCCAGATCCAGCAGTGCCTTCTGGTATATTGTCTTCCTCTCCCAGTGAGAGAGTTGCTCCGGTATCACTGTCTTCATTAGATGATCACAAGCAGTTTCAGGAGTTGTTTCAAAGGGGCTGCTGATGCCCTCCAGTTTCCCTTGAAGAAAGTCCAAGAGTCATCCCACAAACATCTGAATATTTTGGAGAGGATGGGACCTATAAGGGTAGCACGTTCTGTCAGCAAGGCTATCTGAGAGGCAACCAAAGTGGTGTGGCATGTCCCAATGACATGTTCATCTACTCATAAGAGGACAGACAAAAATAGTTTGTTCCTCCACAGGGAACAGATTTTTTTCATTCATCCTGCTGCCAATTTTCTGGTTCTTCAAACAGTTACAGAGAGGAATAGACAACAACATGTTAGATCTACCCCTTCAGACAAGCAGACCAAACACTTGGACCTCCTAAGGAGAAATCTACCAATCTCCAATTCTGTATTGTCCAGAGGTTCTCAAACTGGGGGTCAGGACCTCTCAGGGGTTGTAAGGTTTCATATGAGGGGTTGCCAGCTGTCAGCCTCCACCCTAAACCCCACTTTGCCTCCAGCGTTTATAATAGTGTTAAATACATTGAAAAGTGTTTTTAATTTATAAAGGGGGTCACACTCAGAGGCTTGCTATGTGAAAGGGGTCACCTGTACAAAAGTTTGAGAACCACTGGTATAGTCTATCACCAAGTGCTATTTGCAAAGTATGATTTCATTAGCTACTCCAAGTTTGCAGAATTTAAAGACAAACTCCCTCAGGAGGACAGGGCAATTCCAAGTCCTGATGGAAGAGGGTACACTGCTAGCCAGATCTTTCCTTTAAGCCACAGTACTTGTGGCAGATATAGCCTCTAGATAAATGGCAGCTCCTATTGTTACGCAAGGGAGTCCTGCTTCAATCCAAAGGTATCTCCAGGGAAAGACAGTCCATCATAGAGGATTTACCCTTTGAAGGGGACATGTTATTCAATCAAAAGATTGATGAAGCCTTGGATTCAATAAAAGGCTCAGGGCAATCCTCCATTTCCTGGGGATATACACCCCAGCACCCAGGAGAAAATCAACAGGAAACTTTATGTGCCTAGAACAACACTGCAGCCTTTCTTTCACCACAGAGTATATGAACTACCATGAAAGTGTGATGAAACCAGCATAGTGTTCCTCCTTTGTCTTGCAAACAGCAGCCACCTGTCAAAAAGTACTTTTGATGGGACCTTCAGGAATCACATATCTACCCAATGCCAGATCCTTCCACTCTCCAATTTGATGGCTGCCTAGTTCTGTTTTCCCCTTAAATGAAGGACAGTAATAGTGGATGAATGTGTCCTCAACATTATTCATTTCAGGTATACCATAGAGGTTCTCTCCCCTCTCCCTCCGAAACCTTCTTCCCCATCCCTTTTCAGGAACTACTCTATTGGAAATAGACTCCCTACTTGTATGTGGAGCCATAGAACCAATACCACCTCAGCATTGGTGAAAGGGATTTTATTACAAATATTTCCTAATCCCCAAGAAGAATGGAGAATTGAGAGCCATATTAGATCTCCAGCACCTCAATGTCTTTATCTGAAGACTAAGATTCAGGATGATCACCCTGCCCCTGATAATCCCATCCCTAAACAGAAATGAATGGTTTACAGCTCTCAACATGAAACAGGCCTATTTCCACATAGACATCCTCCCATCCCACAGGTGGTTCCTGAAGTTCATGATAGGTGCGAACCATTATCAATACCAGGTGCTTTGCTTCTCTTTGGACTGGCAACAGTGCCCAGAGTATTTATTAAAATACTTTCAGTAGTGGCCGCACACTTCCGGTGCATGGTTTGATAGTCTTTCCCTGCCTAGATGTTTGCTTTCTGATGGGAAAGTCTTCTTGGGAGGTAATGACATCACTTGAATCATACTGTACACGTAACCTGTGTTTTTCCGCTAAGCCTCATACCACCACTGAGGACCAGAAACTCCATTCCCTGGACATATATCAGGCATAGGTGTTCTATCGTCAGAGATCAAAACGCTCTAGAAGATCACCTAGACTGCTGTGGCTCTAACAGAACACATGAAAGTGCAATCAGTATCTTCACAGAGGCTATCAAAATGGGTTTCAGGCTGTATCTTGCTCTGTTACCAGTTATCGGATGATCCTCCACTTTACGGAATGAAGGTCCACTCCACCATGGCACAGGCCACTTTGGTAGCTTTGCTTCAGGCAGTACTATTCCTTGACATATGTAAAGCTGCCAAATGAAGTTCTATTCTTATCTTTCCAAGACACTGTGTCCTGGTACAAGCTTCCTCAGCTGATACATCATTTAGGTCAGGAGTCTTACAGTCATCGGTACTACAGAGATCTTTGCACCCTCCTTTGTCTTGAGTACTGTTAATCAGGAATACATATAGGGACCAGCACTTGAAGAAGAAAAGTCTCCTATCTTCCATAACAAAAGTTCTTTGAGATGTGTGGTCCGTATCTGTATTCCGCTACCCACTATTCCTTCCCTTCTGCTTTGGATTATGAAGACTTAAAATGCAGTAAAGAAGGAACTAGAGAAGCAGTTATCTGCTCCGTACCTAGGGCCGCTCAGAGGATTTAGGGGGCCTGGGTCAAAGCAATTTGGGGGGCCCCTTCCATAAAAAAAGGTTGCAATACTATAGAATACTATATTCTCGTGGGGGCCTGGGGCAAATTGCCCCACTTGCTCCCCACTCTGGGCAAGCCTGCCACCTGTAGTAATTGTAATAGATCTGATTATTATGGTCTTCACTTATAAAGGGCCCTTTGCTGTGGCAGCTAGAGCACGTCTCCACAGCAGTTAAAAGCAGGCCCGCCTGGGTAGACACAGCAGTCAAGTTACTACAATGTTTGCCAGGAAGAAAGCAAATGAAAAACAAAACAAAATCTCAAACTCAAATCAGTCTATCTTGCCCCACAGCTCTTGAAACCAGCCAGCTAGTTCATTTTATTCACACTCTGTATTTGCATTAGAGCTGATTGTGAACTTTAGAACCACTGTGTGGGGACGTGAGGAACCATCTTTTTGTTCTGTGTTTGCACAGCACCTAACACAATGGGCCTTTGTCCATGACCGGGACTCCTAATTTGAGCTCATAACTTGCATGATGAGGATAAGTGGACTGTTACTGCTCAATGTGAACTATTGATCCTGTGTCAATTGGGGGGACATGGTATTTACTACTGTAAATCAGCTGAGTACATATAACACAAGTGCAAAGACACACTAAAGGGTATATTATTGACTGGAGTTAAGGTTTATGGCAGAAAATTATTGCCCTGCAAGTTAACAGCACAACTGGGTTTTCACCGTAGAGCTACGTACACAGACACAGCACTAGGTTAGCACACAATGCGCTGTGTGACCATTAGCATGGTGCAGAGGCCAGTGAAGTCTCCTGTCTGTCAGGCTGCAGATTGTCCTGAATTCCATTAAAATCAGCCTGGTTTGCCAGTCATTACATCATTGAGATACACAAACTGAAGGTTGTCGTACGGAAGCTCTCACTCCCACAGTACATTTTTAAGGGCTATTTGAAGCAAAAAAACAGACTGAGTTTTGGACTGTAGAAATGCAAAGGGGTTGTTTCCTCTTGAGGGGGAGAATTTCTGCTTCCAAAAGTCAACGCTGTGCTTACAAGCCAAGTTTTCCAGACAAGTATTGATCAGGACACAGCATTGTCCAGACACAGCGGAAACTGTTTCCAAATGACTGGCTTGCCCTTCCTTGCTGAGGCCTGACAAACTCATTGCAGAGAATACTCCTAAATGCCCCCACCAGTGCTCCAACTTCCGCTCCCAGCTCTGTGCACTCCCTGCAGCCAGTCACTCACCCATAACCGCTGGATGCGCTCTGCACGCTCTCTCCAGCCACCCCAGCTCTGTGTGCCCCCTGCAGCCAGAGTCACCAATAGCCACCGGATGCGCGCTCTGCGCCCTCTTCAGCCACCCCAGCTCTGCGCGCCCCCTGCAGCCAGAGTCACCCATAGCCACCAAACGCACTCTGCGCACTCTCTCCAGCCACCCCAGCTCTGTGCACCCCCTGCAGCCAGAGTCACCCACAGCCACCAGATGTGCTCTGTATGCTGTCTCCAGCCACCCCAGCTCCATGCACCCATTGCAGCCAGTCACCCACAGCGACCAGACGCACTCTCCAGCCACCCCAGCTCTGCGCGCCCCCTACAGCCAGTCACCCAGAGCCACCAGATGCGCTCTGTGCACTCTCTCCAACCACCTGCAGTGCTCCTTCCATCCGGAGTTGCCACTGCCTGGGAGATGAGCTGCGAGCACAGCCCGAGCGCCTGCCCCCTCCCACCCTGTCCCCAGCAGCTACCCGTTAGCAGTGCTGCAAGAGCGCAGGGAGCCCCCTAGCTCCCCTGTGGGCACAGAGCTGCCCCGTCCTAGCCCCTGCGCCGTGCCTGGTGCGCCCAGCAGGAGCACTCATGTGGGGCGCAGCTGGATGGCGCGGCTTGCAGGCGGGGAATCCATGGCAGGGCTGGCACAGAGCCCAAGCGTCCCCACGCCCATCCTCACCTCATAGGGCCTGGGGCGTGGCTGAGCGCCTCACGGTACAGGACCAGCCTGCCCCACGCCAGCTCCTCCATCCCGCTTACCTCCGCCCGGGTCTGAAGCACCTGGTTTCTGCTCTGCGGGCAGCTCAGCCAGTCGAGCCCCTGGAAAAGGCTGCAGCATATCCCACAGCTCCATGTGGTGGCCACCAGCGTCTCCGAGAAGCCTCTAGCCCACCCCCGCACCAGGGAAGGGATGCTTGGCCAGGGCTTGCGGGGCCCCTGCAGGGCCTGGGACCTGTGGCAAATTACCCCACTTGCCCCCTTCCTCCCCCTCTCGGTGGCCCTGTCCATACCTTATATCCTCAGATCAGAGCATGAGAAGAAGAGGAGTGCAGGTGTGGACCAATGGACACTGCTACCAAGAATCTTCCAGTCTCCAGTGCATGGAATGCATACATACAAATAGGGACCACATATCTCAGTTAACTCCAGTTATGGAGAGTAGGTTACCTTTCTTTCTGAAATGTCTTTAAGTCTTTTAACGTGCAGGAAATTATATCTAGTCTTTAAGAAGTTTTCCTCCTAGTGGAGTCTAAATTTGGCATGTGTCTGCAGACAGGCAGCATGGAAGACAGTACACAGGACCAGTAGTTGAAAAGATAATTAGAAAGATTTGACATACAGTAAAGATCAATGGTAAACACAAAAAGTAGTCCAGTTCAATCTACAACAACAGTTTAGGGCTTTTAAGTGGATATTTTCAAAAGTGCTGCGGTTGGTATTTAGGAGCACAAGTCTTTTGAAAGTCAATGAGATTTTTGCTTCTAAATCCTTTGGGTGCTTTTGAAAATCCTCCCCGAATCAATCCCTGTGAAATACATTCACATAAATTGTAGTTGTTTTCTCAAATGTAAAAGACAAAAATAACTCCTGATGATGTGTACAGTGGGTTTTAGTCTATTGGGGGAGTAGAGGAATAAGAAATATAGACAAATTGAAAGAAATATCAGATTAGAGGTTGTTTATTAGTGTATGTGCTGTTCACCTTGATTAAATCCTGATATTGTGATATTTGAAGACATTCATAGTGCACGTCAGTGTAAGCTCTCACTGTTTTGCTGTCATTGTTGAAAAGAAGAAGAATAAACAAACTACATTGTTAATTGTGTCCAACTCAATTTCTGCCAAGACACAAGAAAACATTCATTTTGAACTTCCATCCTTGGCTAATATGGTACTAATTTTGATTTACGGTGAATTACTTGACACCCTGCTTTACAAGTTACAGAGTCCCATTAATTACTTACCTATTTATCCTACCTCTCTCATATATGTATATTCAGTTACTGTCTGTATGATTTTATTTACAGGCTTTTATGTCTTCAGTACATTTTTTGAACTTCATTAGCAGTAACCTGATTGTGCCCAATGTGTATATCACCTATCCTCATAAACATCTTCCCCCCCTTTTAAGTGAAAATGAAATTTGTTATTTAAATAGACCCCAGTGTAGTCTAGCAGCACAGTGTACAATGCACAAATACTTCTCTCTTCTCATGAGTTCCTTTTTGTTGCTGTTACTTAGAACCAGGATAGCTGTTTGCTGCCAGCAGGTGTCACTGATTTCTGAAGCTTAAGGACCAGATAGATACGGCAGACAGAAAAAACAGGAAAAGCCCTCAAGGAAGGGAGACATATTTTTCAGGAAATAAGTGTTCTTTATGATCTCCTTCAAAAATAAATCACACCAAACAGTGATTCTAGAATTATATAGAAGGCAAATGTATCGCTTTTCTAAAGTTAATGTTGAGATTTAGGTGTTTTTATTAATCCAAACTCAGCATCCACATATAAAATAAGAATGGTTTGAAAAAGATCTGGAGCTGAAACAACAATCCTTTGTACTGTATAGAATTGTAAGATTCATTATGTATGTCTTACTAGCCTTAGTTAAATAATGCAGATCTTTATTTATGGCCTGTGTACCTGCTCTGGTTTTTGGAGTTATGTAAGGTACTTATACGCTGGGCTTTACAGGCAGAAATGAAAGTAGGCAACAGATGGCTGAGGTGGAAGTAGGATTAAAAGCCTAATGACCTGGTCTACATGACGTATTCTACCTCCTTACAAAGTTATATTTGGATGGAGTAGTGATAATGCTGTCGCTCTTAGAATCTAAAAGATCTGTCTTAATCTAGAAAATATTAAACTCTATTCTCTTTCTAGGTCCCCTCCTAATTAACTATTACATAAGAAATTTTGAATTGATGTGCTAACACTGGGTGTAATATATGTGGGTTCTGATGAATGTATGGAGTGCTATGCTAGGAGTCTAGGTTTTTTTTCCTGTATTGCTCTTTAGATGGCCATTGAAAAGATGGAAGTGGGTATTCACCCATGGAAGTGGGTATTCACCCACATGCATCTGAGGAAGTGGGTATTCACCCACGAAAGCTCATGCTCCAAGACGTCTGTTAGTCTATAAGGTGCCACAGGATTCTTTGCTGCTTTTACAGATCCAGACTAACACGGCTACCCTCTGATAATTGAAAAGATGCTGAGCTTTATTTTTCCAGACCTGGACCTGTCTGGTTTTTGAAAACAAAAGAATCAACAAACCACAGTTTTCTTAACTTTATTGAAATGCTGATAGCAACTCCCTTGGGGTTTAATGGCTGTAGTGGCAGATAGATCATGATTGTAGCACTGTGACTTGGAATATTTCAAAAGCTACAAGCCTAGAGCCTGATAGAAAACCTACTGAAGTCAATGGCAGATTTTCTTTGTGGATCAGGCCTATATTTAGCCAATATTGGGACATTTTATTTAAATAAAACCAGAAATAAGATGAGGGCAGCAGCACGATATGTATATGAATGCAAAGACTGCTTAAACTATAATCTATTGTATTGTTACCCCTTTTGACCTGAGCAATAAGCCAATATGCTAGATCTTGTGAGTTGTTTCTATTAGGAACTTGATAATGGAGTCAAGTATTTCTTTGATGCAACCCTATTTATTTATTATGAAGTCCTGTTTCCCTGAACAGAGTAGGAATCAAACCACAGGAGTCAGTTTCTTTGCTTACAGTTCCAGCCCTCTTTTCAGCCAGCACTCTATCCAAAAAGCTCTCCCTCTTGGCTTTCTCTCACAATCATACTACAAGTGCTTCTCTTGCTATCTCCTTGACTTCCCTGCTACCTTCTCTGCCTGCTTCTTGCTGCAGACATATGCCCTTAGACAATTCATTAGACAGGGTCTTCTGTTTGCATTCAGTGAAACTGCTCTGCCCACAGAGTGCAGCTTCTGACCAACCTTGCCTGTCGCATGTATATTGAGTGGTTGCTCCTATTTTGTCAGCTATCTTACTCCAAAATGGAGTTTAATTGCTTCTTATATTTATCCTGAATAAAGGGAGGCTATCATGCTGACCAGCTTCTGTGGGGTTTCACCCAACCTCCACCCTAACAGTATATAGTTTAGGTAAAGAGGACTGGGCATTGCTTTTTAAAGGAACATTTTTATTTTTCATAAATAGAAAAGATTTGGAAACAACAGTATGCATATTGGTTAGTCTGTCTGTTTCTTCAAATAGTTATCAAAAGACTTAGGCAGGTCTTGGTGGTTAAATGGAGAGTTATCTCGTTTCTATCTTTCTGATCCATAGTAAGAGGGAGAATCTCTGTTGCACTTGTTTGGGATTAAAATGTCATATTTTAGTTTCTGTGTTCATAGTATCCACTTCTGATGTACTTCTGGTGTACATTTTAAATGTAGTCTTTCATCCCTTCTTTATCCAAAGTGCATTTGTCCCCTACAATTTAGTGTATGCAATGCTTGCTCCAAAACACATTTACTGTAGTGGGGTCAAAACAATTGAAATTTCTTTAAACTTAATTTTTCTTTTAGTTCTCAGCATTATACCACTGAGTGATGTCTGGATGAAGACCTTTGGTAAATTCAACAGACAGAATTGAGTCAGTTCATTCACACACTGCACATTTCACTGTTGTACAAGACATTGGGCACTATAAGTTTACATTCTGAATTAAATTCACTCATGTTTCCCTGCACAAAGGAAATGGGCTTTGTGCAGGGAACTAGAAGTGAGTTGTGAGGACAGACTCCACCCCTTTTCCACAGACAGTACACAGCAGTTCTTCTTCAAGTGCTTGTTCATGTCCATTCCAATTCCATGTCCGGACGTTGGAAACTTTTCTCTTAGCTGCTCCGTCCTGTCAGGACGGCAGAGGAGCCGCCAAGGAGTGGCGTCCTTGTGGCACTGTATATAGTACTCTGCCGGCCTGACCCCCCTTCAGTTCCTTCTTACCGTCTGTGACGTCATTGGAATGTGCTTTCTTGCTTGCGAGTGATCTCTTAGCGATTCAGTTTTTACTAGTTAGACAGTTGTTCTTAGATAGTTTATAAGTTAGTCAGATACAGTTTTAGTTAGAGGTGACGGGGAATTAGTTCCAGGCACCAGTCTTGGGCTGCGGGGCATGCCGCAAGCCCAGAGGTTTAAAGCTTGCACTACCTGCCGCAAGTCTGTGCCCAACAGCGACCCCCACAACTCCTGCTTTTAAGCCACGCACTTTTGTCTTAAGCAGCTGCTCATGGAGGCCGCGTTGCAACCAGCAGCCCCAGACCACCTGGTGGTACCAGGCCCGGGCTTCTCGGTGAGAAGTGCCCCAGCATCGGTGCGTGATTCAGCATTGGGCTCTAGAGATCCCAGGCACCATAAAGCACCAGCATCAAGATAAGCTAACTAAGCCAGGCACTGCATAGAGCAAACGAGGCCTTTTTGCAAATCAACACAACTCTTTGTGGCCATAGCCAATAGAATGAAGGGCCTTCCAGTATATGAGCAGCACATGTCGTTTTGGATCACAGACTGCATTCGCACATGCTATGATGAGTTGGCTGAAGTTCCAGCTCCAGCAATCACAGCCCCTTCGACCAGAGCGCAAAGCAGCTACCTGGTCTTCAGTGCATATCTTCACAGCCCGCTATGCCGTCAAACAACAGGCCAGAGATGATGCAGCGGTTGGCAGGGCTGTCCTCCAATCAATCATTCCTTGACTCCTTCCCACCTCTAGTGGTCAGCTTGGAAGTCACCTAATTGGAATGGATGTGAACAACACATCTCGAAGAACAACAGTTACGAGAGATAAGTAACCGTCTTTTCTGCTGCATCTCCACAGCCACTAGTCTAGTTCCTGGGTTGGAATAGTAGACTTATCCCTTTCACGATTCCATGCAGGGTTTGTAGTTACTTGATCTGTGTAAGTGGTGACCCTGTTTGCTATAAACAGCCATCCCTCTGTGTTGGTCTGTGCAGGGCTGCCATGTATTACAGTCATATAGTAGCTGCTTGCAATGGGTAATTGAAAAGCCAGAGGTTTTCCTATATGTAGACCACCCCTGGGTTCCTATCCTTCATATGAAGGGGGAAAAGACATCTACCAAATTTTATCTTATTTTAATCAGAAAAATAATATGTACGACAACTAATACCCCTTCTTAGCATAAAATGAGAAGTAGCTGGGAGAGCATTCTCCATGAGAGCTCAACCCTTTTCAGTGTTCTCCCCCATTTGGATCTGTTGAACTTCCAGCCATGCTACAAAGCTCATCTATTTGAATGGGAACTGGTGGCAGACTGAGGTAGTTGAGGGTGTGATTTTTGTGCGGTTAAGACGTATTGGTTGACTGACTGGTGATTAGCTGAGATGTGGTAGAGTGAGGGAAAGGAGAAGTGGTGCAGTTTTGGACAAGCTGTTTAGGTGGTTGATTATACTGCAGGTGAAGAAGTCACTAAAATCTGGATACAAAACAAACAGCCCTGGCCTTTGATTACACCGAGATAAAGAAAATGTTAGAGAAACTCAGGCTTTTCCTACACTGGAAATATGAGGACTCTAGGGCTAACCGTGATAAGCGAACACATTTTTAAATATGAATTGTCCCTGTCTAGACTAGATGCTAAGTTATGTTTAATATCATGTTAATTAAAAATGTTAGTTAATAAGTTTTCTAATAGGATGCATGTCCCCCATATTTTTTATCCCAGTGCTTCATCACCCATACCCAGTGCCTTCATTGACTGACAGCTGACAGTTTAATCAAATTTGAGGACTTTTATACAACTTTAATTTACTTCCACAAGAAATGCAGTTATAATTTAATACCTGCCTAACTTGACAACATCCATGTTGAAAAGCCTGAGATTTTATCATAGATCCCTCCCCCCTCTGGGATTTGTCTTCCATTTAGGGGAGGGGAAGAAGACATCTATCAATTTTAAAAAAAAAAACCAAACTTGTAATTTAAAACTGAGATCAATAGAAATTTGGCCTAGATTATTTATTAACGTTTTTTGTTCTTGTTTAATTTTTGGTGATGGAGGGTGTTTCAGAATGAATGTGGGGTGTGGTGCGATTGAATGGGATTTCAAGACACTTCTCTGTCCACTACACCCAAGCATCATCTAAGTGTAATTTTATTTTTAGTAGTGCTGCAATAGATTTTTAAAAGCATACCTGCACATTTTGTGCAAAAACTGAAGATGTGTAATACATTTTCCTTTACAAAAATCATGAGATGATTAGGGTTTGTCTAGACTAGAGAAAAGGGTGTCTTTTTAAATCAAATTAGCTACCTCAGCATAGCTAACCTAATTTGAAATACTGCTTAAGACCTAGTATACATGTACTTTATCATCTTTCAACCCAAATTAGGATGGCATTTTTGCTTTCTCTTGACACTTCTGTAAAATCTTCTTTATCATCTTTCTTTCCTGGTATCGATCCCAGGTAAAATAATGGATTGCAGCTGGTACAGCACTGAATTAATAAAGAATGGAGGGTAACATAGTTAATGCCAATCAACATGGATTTATGGAAAATAGATCTTGTCAAAGTAACTTGATATTATTTTCTGAGGAGATTACAAGTTTGGTTGATAAAAAATAATAGTGCTGATATATTATACCTAGAATTCTGTAAGGCATTTGACTTGGTACTGCATGACATTTTGATTAAGAGATTAGAATCATACAAGTGAACATGGAATACATAACATGGATTAAAAATGACTAATTGACAAGGTCTCAAAATGTAATTGTACATGGGAAATCTTCATTGAGCTGCTTTTACAAAAAGCAAACAATATGAGTTTTTAAAATGGCCAAATGTGAAGTCATACATCTAGGAACAAAGAATGTAGACCGGGGTAGGCAACCCATGGCACGCATGCCAAAGGCGGCACATGAGCTGATTTTCAGTGGCACTCACACTGCCCAGGTCCTGGTCACTAGACCGGGGAGCTCTGCATTTTAATTTAATATTAAATTAAGCTTCTTAAACATTTTTAAAACCTTATTTACTTTACATACAACAATAGTTTAGTTATATATTACAGACTTATAGAAAGAGACCTTCTAAAAACGTTAACATGTATCACTGTCAACGCGAAACCTTAAATTAGAGTGAATAAATGAAGACTCAGCAAACCACTTCTGAAAGGCTGCCAACCTCTGATGTAGACTATGCAGGAGGGGGAACCTTTGGGAAGGTATGACACTGAAAAAGACTTGGGGTCACAGTGGATAAACAACTGCAAACATGAACTCCCAGTGCAACACTGTGGACAAAAGGGCTTATGCAATCCTTGGATGTATAAACAGGTGAATATTAAGTAGGAGTAAGGAAGTTTATATTACTTCTGTATTTGGCACTGCTGCAACTACTACTGGAATACTGTGTCCAGTTCTGCTATCCACAGTTCGTAAAGGATGTTGATAAGTTGGGGAGGGCTTAGAGAAATGCCATGATAATGATTAAAGAATTGGAAAACATGCTTTATAGTGAAAGACTCAAGGCTCTCAATCTGTTAAATTTAACAGAGAGAAGATTAGTGGTGACTTGATCATAGTCTAGACCAGTGGTGGGCACAGGCTGACCACCACTGGTCTAGAAGTACCTACATGGAGAACAGAAATTTCATTACAGAGTGTTTTTGACTCTAGCAGACAAAGGTATAACACAGTCCAATGGATGGAAGTTGAAGCTAGACAATTTCATATTAGAAATATGGTGCATATTTTTAACAGTGAGGGTAATTAACCCTTGGAAAAAGGGTTGTCATGGATTCTTCATCATTGGACATTTTAAAATCATGATTAGATGTTTCTCTGAAAGCTATCTAGTTCAGATGGGAAAGTCTTATGGCATGTGTCACATAGGTCAGACTAGATGATCACAGCGGTCCTTTCTGGCTTTATAATCTCTGGTTCTGTGAATCACCTCACCAAAACTATTCATTTCATTGAAAAGCAGGACATGATGACGACAAACTTTGCTTTCTTCCTCTTCCCTTGTGATCTTGGTTGTCTCATTTACTGTCACTGTGCTTTGAGGAGTATGTGTAACTCCACAAAGCATCTACTGTAGCAATGAGAATGACAAAATAAGCTGAAAGAGCAAAGAGTGGTTTCTTTTGTGGCGAGGAGAATCAGCAAGAGAAGTAGGAAGGGTGGTGGTGGTGTCATTTTTCTCATTTCTATGATGCTTGTAACTCTTCAACTGAAATACGCAAAAATAAAAAACAGTCTGTCTATAGATCTAGGTTTTTGTGCCCCTCATGCCCAGAACCAGAGCACTTCCCCACTCCTCATACTCTACCCATCTTCCCATAGTTATGATCATTAATGCATCATCACCTCTCCAGCTGTGAAGATACTTTTAAATGTACATTCCTTCATTGTAACATTGTACACAGAAACCAGTCCATGAAGCCTGTTTGATTTCCAGAATATCCATTTATATACGAAATGCCATAGGGCTGTTCCATAACAGGTGGCTAGTTGGGGAGCAATTGCAGCCTGGATCATACTGGGGCAGTAGGGAAAGCTGTGGAAGGCAGTACCCTGTGCAGCAACCTTATAGCAACAGGCCTGATTCAAAGATTGTATGGCAAGACTCGGAATATATTTTCATTTTGTAACTAAATACACATTTCTGTTCCTAACAGTCACCTTCAAGGCCCTCTGTTTAGAGCCTTGAGGGGCACAGATTGTTTACCACTGGTGCACATTCACCATTGCCTTTTATCGGATTGAATCACAATAATTTGTGTGTATGTCATAGTCTCTACACTTCGCAAGAAAATAAAGAAGATTCAACTCCAAGTGGTAGGGGGCTGTTCTTTTGGATCAGGAGTATCTGGGTTTTATTCACTATGAAGTTCTGATTAGTCAAGGCACTCACAGCCATATCGTGAAGTCCTGCTTGACTTTTAATATATAGAAAAAAAATCTCTTCTTTTCATTAAAAAGTTAGTGTTTAAGTATATAGATCTACACCCCTACCTCGATATAACACTGTCCTTGGGAGCCAAAAAATCTTACCGTGTTATGGGTGAAACCGTGTTATATTGAACTTGCTTTGATCCACCGCAGTGCGCAGCCCCGCCCACCCGGAGCACTGCTTTACCGCATTATATCCAAATTTGTGTTATATCGGGTGGCGTTATGTCGAGGTAGTGGTGTATTTAAGATTTTTTCCCCTCAATAGTATTTAAAACTAAATCTTACCATTGCCATTTATGTTGAAAAGCATGGATTAGATGTGAAGTAGAATTAATAGTCAATTCTAAACCAAATCAAAATTTGAATAATAGACAATGAAGTAAGATGCAGTTTAACCTTTGTATATTAGTAAAATAATGGTTGAGTTTTATTCTTAATAATAAATCATGCAGAATTACATCTGTGTGTGATTTTTTTTGCCACTAGGGAACAACCAGTTTATTACTGTACTAAGGAAACAGGAAATAACTCAGAAATAAATTACACAAGTGGTTACTGGATTAAGCAGACATTTCAAATTCCCCTTGTATTAAGTAAGCCATATGTTGGAAGCTTAATAATGTTACTGTAGGAACTACTGAGTAAATTCTCCTTAGTGGAAGGATTGCAAATATGACAGTGAGAAAAAGCCCAGGAAGAAGACAGTGCCAAAATAAATGAAAGAGAAAATCTCCTGAAAACAGTTTGACACAAGCGTATTACCTAGGCTGACCGAATGGTATTAATGGGATGTGGAAAGGTCTGACAGATTAGGAGAGTCATCTAATGGGAGAGGATCCAATATCTGTGCTGGAAAGATGTCACACAACCTTTCTGTTGTTGTGATTACTCTTTTTTATTAAAGACTGCTAAATATATAGAAGGGTTTTGATGAGAAACAGGTACTTTAGAATTTTCCTCTGAAATTCAGAATTACTGGTTTTTCTTTTGTTTTCATATTTCATTTTCAGTGGGAGTTTGGTGGGGAAAGAGTTGTATATCACAAAGATAGTAGTTGTGGCCACACGCTGATGAATTTAGCATCTTGTTGTGCAGAGCTCCTGCAAATTGAACTCCTAAAACTTTTTCTAGTATTCCAGCCCTAATGTTTGCAGATAACAAAGATCCAGATGCAGAAGCTCAGCTGCAGAAGTAGCATTTTATTTCTGTTTTCAGTTGTACTCTTTTCTCTTCTGTAGTGGTAGAGAACCATTAGTTTTTTGCATATGGGAAAAATAAGTAGTTTTGAACTCTATCATGCCACTATCATCACAAACTCCAACTATATTTGAGCATAAGCTTTCATGGGCTACACGAGAAGCTTGTGCTTAAATAAATTTGTTAGTCTCTAAGGTGCCACAAGTACTCCTGTTCTTTTTGCGGATACAGACTAACATGGCTGCTACTCTGAAACTCCAGCTGTGATACTGAGGATCTGCTGTGCAAAGGAGGATAGCAGGGTTTAAGTGGGAGGGAAAGGATTCCATGTTCATGGAGCAATTAATGTCCTTTCATTTCAAGCCTCTATTTTCAGAAAGTCCAGTAACAAGGAACTGTTGCATACATTTAACATATGTAAACATTTCATACGGGAAAGCTAAAGTAAAGTGGTAAACCACATAGTTTTCATATGTTTGTGCTGCTTAGAAATATGCCCAATCATGTTACATTATCAGCCAGATGTTATCAATGTAAAACAGCAAAACCAATCTATTCTTGATCATTCTCTCATCAAGGACAAAGTCTGACAGTCTTACTCTGGTTGAATAGAACCTTACTCTGCAATGTCAGTGGCTCTGTTTGTTGAGTAAGATTCGACTGAACATGAGTAAGGGTGGCAGCCGAATCTGGCTGGCTGTGACAATGTTAATGTAATTATGAGCTCAAGATAACTGCAGCCGTCATGAAGTATCCAAATGTCTAGCTTTTCAAATCTGTACCCTACTTCATATACACAAATATGTGATTTTTCAAATGCTCTAAATACTTATCTAGTTCCTCCAAAACTTAAAACAAAAAGTGGTTTATGACCATACTCTTTTTTGTTGTTGTTGACATTATATTTACTGAATAATACATTCATGATAATTTCCAGCACTGAGCTTTTTCAGAGCCGTATGGCTATATCATGTGCCTTATATTATACACTAAGAGGAAGCTTGGTCTTATGGTTAAGGCACTGGGCTGGACCTCAGGAAATCAGGTTTTCAATTCTCTGCTCAACAACATAATTCCTGTGTAATATTGTGCAATCACTTGACCACTCTGTCTCTCATATCTCATCTCTAAAATGGGGATAATACTTCCTTTCTCGCACTCTTTTTCCATTGCGTGTACTTAGACAGTAGGATCTGCATGGCAGGAACTATCTTTTACTCTACACGGCCCAGCATAATAGTGTTGGATGGGACCTCTAAATGCTTCCATAATACAATAATAAAGGATTATAACAGCATACATTCAGCAAAACTGCACCAATTCTGTAAGACCCTTTGGAAATATGCCCTTATAATTTTTATTCAGTATTACCAGATTGCAATAAAATAGTGGCACTTATTGACATGTGCCATTCTGTCTGCTGAATCTTGGTGTAGTGTTGTTTGTGCTCCAATGTGGTAAAGAGGGCACAGGAAGCCACTCCGACATCCCCGCCACTGCAAGCAGCAGGGGACAATCTCTTATACTGTGCAGTAGAGCACCAGCTAAATGCTCACTCAATCACCACATCCCCAATAGGCATGGTCTGCATTTTAGAGGATGTGTCTAGCTGTTCACCTGGCAAGATCCTAGACTGCAGTCGTCAACAGGCAAGTTCAAAGAAGCAGCAAAGTACACCATGCAGCAGTTCACAAGCTCACTATGGAGAGTCTTGTCCTACTGGCAGGATTATGGTAGCAGAACCCTCACACTTCTAGCATCCCTTCTTCCTTACCCTTTGCCAGACACAACAGCGTTTAGTCCTAAGTCTTAGTATACTAGGGAATTACTTCTTTTTAATAACTTCCCCACCTTTATATTTGCATTTTATATTCAATAACAGTTTGGAGTTGGTAGTAACAAAAAAAATGCCTCCGAAATGGGGAATTTGAGAATTTAAAATCTTCCTTCAAGTTTTTTTAAACACTTTGAACATGTTTGTGGGCAATCTAAAATACTTTTAAAATAATTTTGTTTGAGATCTTAGATCAGTTAACAGAATGTACATTTAGACTTATACTCAAAAAATATAAATACATAAGTTTTAAATGTGATCAGAAAGGTATTGTATATGCACTAAGACAGCTACATAATGGTATCAATTTACCCAACCAGAGCAGGTAATAGCTCTCTTGATGCTACTTTAGGAGTTAGTGTTGCCCTCAATTCTTGCATGGGAAGCACAGAGCTCTGATCTCAGGTACTGACAAGTAAAAAGTCTTTCAGGTCAACTTTGTCATGTTGCTAGGAAAGTTATTTTTCATGTGACGTACATTCTGTAATGATCTGAGATTTTAGAGTGGTGTAGGATTTGTAGATACAGTATTTTATAAGAAGCATTTATTAGTTTTTTACTGCTTTCGGGAGACCACAATGTGCTTCCAGAGAAGGCAACTCAGCTAGTCCCATAGCACTGAAATATTCATGGGCTCTATTGCAGCTTTTAGCCCTGAGCTTGGGGTAGTGCAGAACCCCACTGTCCTTGCTGGGACACCAAGAGCTATTATGCTTCCAGAGTTAATTGGTATATGTGGGAATATGCCAGTTTCTACTTCGCTCCTAGGGGTGAAGGGCCATGACAATGACCATGACCTCACCTCATCCTCATCCTCTTTGGGGTGACTTGTTCCTTAGGGGTTGTTACATGCGGCAGCCCCTGTATTCAAGAGAGCTCTGGAACTGCAACAGAGATCAGCTCTAGTGGAATAAGACACAAAGGAGATGAAGTTTCTTTGTAACTGCAGCACCTATGCAAAGGCTAGGTACAGTTTGGTCCTATATAAATATAATATGCATTCTTCAGTCTGACATGTAGACATTATTAACTAAACAGACTTGTCCATTGGAGAAAAAGGTTGATATAGAATGCTCAGCACAAGTAGAAGTGTTGCCCCTCTTAGGAGGGATGCATATTGTGATAGGATAAAAATCGACGTGGTATTGTCTAATACTTTCTAGTTCTAATCTGAAACCTTTCAAAACTCATCCTCTAAAATTCTGTCAGTCTCTTTTACAAAAGCATGGTCTGTGAATACAGTGTGGTGGTTTCCAGGAATTACCTAGGCAGGTTGGTTATTAATCTAACAAGCTATACCTACTTAATAAATAAAATTGGTAATATTGATTTATATTTTTAAAATTCATTTTAGAGTGTGATCGTGCTGGTGAAGGATCAATTGCTTATGCTGTGTAGCAATCTATCCTGTAGAGTTTGGATTACAAAATATCTTCTGGAACCAAGTCTCCTCCTGTAAATGGGAGCAGGGGGAGAAAGTTCACAGCAAGGTTCTAAATTATGTCTCAAGGAATCTTGGCACAGACAAAGAATAAACTCAAAATGAAATAAAAATGCTTCTCCCTAAAACAGAAATAACAGCTTCGTCCAACTGAAAGGTCAAAATAAACCACAAAAAGGCTTTATATTTGCACAAAATGTCCTCCTTTCTCCCAGGAAGAGGCTGGGTCTCACTCCCTAGAGCACATATTTAAGGCCCTTGTCTGCACTGCAATATTCTGTGTTAGATTAACTCAGTTTAAAAATGGGTTTATCCTCTCATGGGTTTCATATGCTTTTCTTGGTCATTGTATATCAGGCAAAAGTATGTTTCTCCCATTTTAAAGAAGCATTTTCAAGATTAAGTGTGAAAAGGGTTTTTTAAAATGGGATAACATGTATTCACCTGGAGTAGATAGAGATATTGTATACCCTGGATAGTCTGAACCTATTTTTAATATTGGTCCAACCTACCCCACCTGTTCTGCAGTGTAGACAGGGCTATATAATACTCTGAGACAAATACATAATAAGCTACAACTGTGCATATTCATACTCCTCTCTGGATCCTTACCTACACAAGGAATTGACCAATGGTACTGAAAACAATGCCTGCAGTTGGCAGCACATCTACAGTGAGATTCCCAGTGCGACTCTCACTGGTTTCAGTGGAAGAAGTGTTAGTAACAAAGGAAAATTTCCCTAGCATATACCAAGCCTCAGTCAGTGGTGCTCACTCAACTTTCAAGACCTACTTCAAGGTTTGTCCCAGATCTTCCATTCCTTTTACACTATACAGAATCTTTCTAGATCATTCTAATCAATGATCAACATAGGGACAAACCCAAAGTGCAGTTCAAACTGATAGAGCATTATTTTAATGTTGTTTCTTTATTTTTATGCCCTGTGATTTAACTAATTTAAACCTTTGGTTAGGAAAGCATCCCTCAACTTTTAGGCACTGAATTGAGTCCCGTTCATTTAAATAAGATGAATAAGATGTAAGCAAATTCCTAAAGTTAAGCATGTTTTTAAGTGCTGCCCTGAATAGAGAGGGAATTAAGCACAAGTTGAATTGCCTTCCTGAATTGGTACTTTACTGCGTAATCTGTGTCTGTCTGTCACATAGACTTTGCTAGTTAAAATATTTGGTATGTGTCAGAGGTTGGGTTTTGTTGCTGGGGCTATTCTCGAGCAAGGGACTCCTAAAATTTGTTCTAGCCCAAATGAATGTAACATGAAGGACTCAGTATTCAGTAGGGGTGAAAGTAACTTAAATGACGTACCGGTACGCAGCTGGGGTCCTGGGCAAGGTGTGGGGGCAGAGGGCGTGATTCTGGGCTCCCAAAAGAGGCGGGACCTCAGGCAGAAGGGGCAGGTCTGGGACCAAAATCTGCCAGCCAGCCCTTCAGTGCTGCCCAGCCCGCACTGCCCGGGCTCCAGCGTTGATTTAAAAGGCCTGGGGCTCTGGCTGCTGATGTGTAGGCAGCGGCAGCCAGGACTCCTGGGCCCTTTAAATTGCCGCTGGAGCCCCAGGGCAGCTGCCCTTTTTGCACCCTTCCCCTCCCCCCAACCCCCTCATCAGTGGCCCAGCCAGTATGGTTGGCACTTTCTTGCGGGTACACCGTACTGGACCATGCTGGCTTACTTTCACTTCTGGTATGCAGGTACTATGGTGATGAAAAGGTTGTAAAGAGCTTTGGGATAAAAGGCAGTATTTAAGAGAATTTAAGGAAGCAAAATCAAATTTCATTGCCTAAAATCAATTTTGGTCCCAAAAAAAACCCTAACATTTTCTTTTGACCAAAGTGTCCTAGGATCTTAAATGGCTACATATGAAAAATGACACATCCCCATCAGCACAGTGTCCCCAGGAGTCACTCACAGAATCGCTAACAATGTTCTGTGCATTATATTGGAGTTCTCCCATCCATGTACTGACCTGGCCTGACCTTGCTTAACTTGAAAAACCGATGAAATTACAACCTAAAATGGATTGGCTTCAATACTCCAGAATAAAATAATCCAGGCTATGTAGTATTTTAATGTTTATTTTAGCAACCAACACATTTTTACTCAGAGATACATCTGTGATGAAACAACAATTTTTTTTCTGAACTCATTCACTGCCATTCAGACACATGCAAGCATACAGTATTTAAGCTTTCAGAGCTTTGAAAACATTTCCATTCCAAACAAAAGTCAACAATAATGTAAATATTTCTGTAGATATCCCCTCAAGTATATGTTTTTTTATAGCAAAATGCATGATATAACACGACAGATATTAACAAACAACATTTTATGCATTAGGCTGAAGTCTGCTGTGAGTATTGACATAATTTGGAATATTTTAAAGGAATTTAACCATTTCACAGAAGAAGTGATTTGATGCTAGCTGTGTCTGTAAAATAAATTAGAGGATTATATGTAGGTTTAAGGACTAGAACTGAATGAATTATTTTTTGGTTCACTGTCAGTCCTAAATAATTAGAAAAAAATAATTTGAAAGTAAAACTTTTCAGAATGTTCAGCAAATTGAAAAAAATTACAAAAAATGTATTTAGGATCAAATGAAGAAAAGTTTCCTTTCCAGACATTTTAACATTTTTTAAATAAAAGCAAAAGAAATGAAGGACTAGACTGACAAAACACGTGATGCTGGTGGTAGTGGTGGTGGAACAGCTTCAACAGGAGAGACTCATCCAGGAATACACTGTAGCATGGTGAGTAGGACACTTACCTGGAGGGGTGAGACCTGGTTTCAAATCTGTGTTCCACGTGGCACTTCCTTCTCTTTGGTGAATGATGCCGCAGGCCTTGTCTACACTATTCACGTAGCTGGAGTACTGTAACTTAGGTCGACTTACTGTGGTGTCTGCACCGCACTGCGTTGACAGGAGATGCTCTCCTGTCCACTTACCTTACTCATCTCGTTCCAGTGGAGTACTGGAGTTGACTGAAGAGCACTCTGTGGTTGATTTAGCAGGTCTACCCACTAAACTGATTCCCCCCCCTCTGCTGCATCAGTCGCAGCAGTGTCAATCCCTGGTAAGTGTAGACATGGTCTAAGTCTTCATGCGACTCCAGCCCAAATATTTTTGTCTGAAACTGTTTGGTGGTTTTATGTTAAATTCTTGAATGGTTCCAGTCAACCCAAAATTGCATTTTTTAGCAAATAAACTATTTATCTGAAAAATTTTGCCCAGCTCTAATATATATGGACAATATAAGCAAAGCCAGGTTTAAAAAACAACAAAAACCCCAGGTAAATGGTCTTGAGCCAACCAATGGCCTCTGAATCAGCAATATTCAGCTTGGGAAGACCTCTGGAGAGCCCAGCAACAAAAGAACAGCTATCCACCACAGCACTACAGATGCACAGTCCTGGATGCCTCAGCATGGTCAATCTTGGTGCAGCAAACCACACCTGAACCTATAAAGCTGGTTCTATAGGTGGCGTGAATGTACAAAACCAGGTAGTAGTTCATTTGGCCTGATTATGATGTAGGAGTTCCTGGTAGTGGCAGAGGATGTCATTTCACTTTCAAACTAATTTTTTTCCAATTTTTTGGAACTGCCAGTGAACCAAACAATAATTCATTCAGTTCTAGTCCTTAAACCTACATATAATTCTTTAATTTATTTTACAGACTCAGCTAGCATCAGACCAGTTTATCTGCATAATGGTTCCATCATGTGATCAAATTCCTTTAAAATATTCCAAATTATGTCAATACTCACAGCAGACTTCAGCCTAATGCATACAATGTTCTGTCCACCACAGTGAGCTGATGATGCTAGCAATTGCTGGATGGAAAGTGTGCAGCATTGTCCAGATAGAATTTCTGCTATGCAGTCGATGATAGGGAGCATCCTATGGTGGGATGAACAGCGGCAAGTCTGGCATTTGCTGTACCTTGGTGATCATTTTATTGGCTGCATTCTGATGCCAGATGTTAGGTGGAGGAATATGCCTAGGACCGGTAACCATATATGTTCTGTTGGCTTCAGTGTGCCTAGGGTAATGCTGCTGGTATGATTAAGCTGTGTGTGTGAGCAGAGTTTAACCAAACTGGGACACCATATTTGCCAGGTGAGTACTAGAGAGTGAGCCCCAAACTATGCAGTGTTTGTGCATTGGCTCCCCAGTTGGAACCTACCAGTTTGTTCAAGAGACAATTTCTGGACTTGATCATTTGAGCTACTTTACTGAGATGGTATTTGTATGTGAAGTATGTGAGCGTGCAATTGAGGGTGACCTCTATATAGACTGGCTTTGAATCATGTGCCAAGTGCTGACCCATCCAAAAAGATGTTAAGGCCAAGTTGGCTTTGAGACTGTGGGAGCATGTTCACATAGTCTTTGATGTACTTAGTTTAAGTCTCTGTTTCCTGTAATAGCCACCTATAGTAGTTGTATCATTGTTCAGTTCTCTTCCATTTTTTTGGAAGCCATGGTCCCTTAAGGCCAAGCAGATATCATTGGCGTACATGAGCTGCCTGGAAATGGTGTTTGGTAGGTCATTGGCAAATACATTAAAAAAAGTTGACAGCACTGCGTTTTGCCGGAATGCATTCTTCTGGAATCTCAAGGAGCTGGTTTTGAGGTCCAGAACCACCTGAAAATATCTGCCTCCGATCATCAGCTCAGTTGCCATGACAGCCCCCCTAAGAAGAATTCTTATCTTATACAGCAAGCCAGTGTGTCAGATGGTACCATAGGCTGTTGTAAGTTAAAAAAGTCAGCTCCAGTTTTCTTCCTCCATTTTCAATATACATAGTAAGTGCTAACACTTGGTCACAGGTGATTTGATTTGGTCAGAAACATGCCTAATCATCACTCAAATGTTCTGTGTAATTCTCTGTAGAATCATCCATGCCGGGAGTTTGTAGCTACAACTCAAGAATGATATTGGGTGATAGCTGGCTATTAAACAGTGGTCTTCACCTGATTTTGATAAAGAAGTCATCGTAGCATTCCAGCATATCTTTGGTACCATGTTCTCCTGTATGATATGGGACATGCTCATAGACTCCGAGTGTTGGGTTTTCTTCCCAAGATGATGTACTTCTGGTAATATGTTGTCAAAGCCACAGGCTTTACCTGTTTTCATTTATTTCAATGCCTTTTCTCTTTTCTTCCCTAGAGAATCATAGGAAGTTTTCATTTAGATTGACCTGTGGAGATTACTTGAATTGACTCCATTCTTTTTTGATCAACACTTTGAAACCTATCTGCTTTAATGATGTTGGTCAAGTATATAGTGACAGTGTTTGGAGGGACCTTTTGTTGCCATGTATCTGATGAGTTTTGTGCTACACCAGATTTCCTGATGAGTGTCTATGCTCTCCTGCTAGATCCCTTTCTGGAAGTTGCTTTATTCCCCAGCATTCTCTTTAGGCTACATTCAGGCTCTCTAAGAGTTGGTTCACTATTTCTGGATCACTGGCTTTCTGTATTGTTTAAGGAGAGCTACACATTCTTCATCAAGAAAATAAGAACGGCCATACCAGGTCAGATCAATGGTCCATCTAACCCACTACTCTGTCTTCTGACAGTGGCCAGTGCTCTAT